>NC_143044.1:21385357-22008928 GCF_057628025.1 Oncorhynchus mykiss | reverse complement strand
CTTGTAAATGAGTCAATGGCTGAATTTTTTTTATTTTTTATAACGGAGGTAATGTCTTGAAATGTTTAACATTGTAGGACAGGGTATAGACAAAGATAGCAAATTAATCTGATCTGATTTGTGATGACCTTCAAGTCAAAGTTCTGTACAATCTACAAATTTTCACAACAGTCCCCAGCAAGAGAATGATTCAGCATCTTGAGTAAGCAGCATTGACTATCATGAATTGGCGGTACATTCAGATACAGACAACTCTGGGGAGACCGATGGTAGGTGTTTTATTGCACTGAGGATCTACAGTAAGTGTTCCAGGAGCAGCAGACAAAGTCCAGACTGACTTAAGGAGCCCCAGTGGCAATAAAAAGTATGTGAGCCCTTTGGAATTACCTGGATTTCTGAATAAATTGGTCATAACATTTGATCTGATCTTCATCCAAGTCACAACAATAGGCAAACACAGTGTGCTTAAACTAATAACACAGAAATTATTGTATTTTTCTTGTCTACATTGAATACATCATTTAAAAATGCACAGTGTACATTGAAAAAAGTATGTGAACCCCTAGGCTAATGTCTCTAAATGGAGTCAGGAGTCAGCTAACCTGGAGTCCAATCAATGTGACGAGATTGGAGATGTTGGTTAGAGCTGCCTTGTCCTATAAAAAACACAAGCATTGCCTGATGTGAAGCATGCCTCGAACAAAAGAGATCTCGGAAGACCTAAAATTAAGAATTGCTGACTTGCATAAAGCTGGAAAGGGTTAAAAAAGTATCTCTAAAAGCCTTCATGTTCATCAGTCCACGGTAAGACAAACTGTCTATAACTTGAGAAAGTTCAGCACTGTTGCTACTTTCCCTAGGAGTGGGCATCCTGCAAAGATGACTGCAAGAGCACAGCGCAGAATGCTCAATGAGGTTAATTAAGAAGAATCCTAGAGTGTCAGCTAAAGACTAACAGAAATCTCTGGAACGTGCTAACATCTCTTGACGAGTCTACGATACTTAAAACGCTAAACAAGAATGTTCATGGGAGGACACCGTGGAAGAAGCCACTGCTATCCAAAAAAAACATTGCTGCAAGTTTGAAGTTTGCAAAAGGGCACCTGGATGTTCCACAGTGCTGCTGGTAAAATATTCTGTGGACAGATTAAACGAAAGTTGAGTTGTTTGGAAGGAACACACAACACTATGTGTGGAGGGAAAAAGGCACAGCACACCAGTATCAAAACCTCATCCCAACTGTAAAGTATGGTGGAGGGAGCATCATGGTTTGGAGCTGCTTTGCTGCCTCAGGGCCTGGACACCTTGCTATCATTGACGGAAAAATGAATTCCCAAGTTTATCAAGAAATTTTGCAGGAGAATGTAAGGCTATTTGTCCGTCAATTGAAGCTCAACAGAAGTTGTGTGACGCAACAGGACAACGACCCAAAATGCAGAACTAAATCAACAACAGAATGGCTTCAACAGAAGAAAATACGCCTTCTGGAGTGGCCCAGCCAGAGTCCTGACCTCAACCCAATTGAGATGCTGTGGATGCATGACCTCAAGAGAGCAGTTCACACCAGACATCCTAAGAATACTGCTGCTCTGAAACAGTTTGGTAAAGAGGAATGGTCCAAAATTCCTCCTGACCGTTGTGCAGGTCTGATCCGCAACTACAGAAAACGTTTAGTTGAGGTTATTGTTGCCAAAGTAGGGTCAACCAGTTATTGAATCCAGTGGTTCACTGTGAATGTTTACACGGTGTGTTCAATAAAGACATGAAAACATAATTGTTTGTGTGTTATTAGTTTAAACAGACTGTTTGTCTATTGTTGTGACCTAGATGAAGATCAGATCAAATTTATGACCAATTTATGCAGAAATCCAGGTATTTCCAAAGGGTTCACATACTTTTTCTTGCCACTGTATATACCAGAGCCCGTTATCCAGTGGTGTAAAGTACTTAAGTAATGTTTTTGGGTATCTTTATTGTACTATGTATATTTTTGACTACTTTTACGTCACTACATTCCTAAAGAAAATAATGTACTTTTTACTCCATACATTTTCCCTGACACCTAAAAGTACTGGTTACGTTTTGAATGCTTAGCAGGACTGGAAAATGGTCCAATTCGAACACTTATCAAGAGAACATCCCTGGTCATCCATACTGCCTCTGATCTGGCAGACTCACTAAATACAAATGCTTCTTTAGTAAATTATGTCTGAGTGTTGGAGTGTGCCCCTAGCTATCCGTAAATAAAAATAAAATTGTGCTGTCTGGTTTGCTTAATTTAAGACATTTTAAGTGATTCGTACTTTTACTTTTGATACTTAAATATATTTTAGCAACTATATTTACTTCTGATACTGAAGTATATTTAAAACCAAATACTTTTAGACTTTTACTCAAGTATTTTACTGGGTGACTTTTACTTGAGTCATTTTCTTTTCATGTATCTTAACTTTTACTCAAGTATGAGATTTGAGTACTTTTTCCACCACTGCCATTATCTTTACAAGGCTCAGACTGGCATCAGATTGAACTGCCTAAGAACGAAGTGTATTTGCAAGTTTGGGGGCTTTATGCAAGTTTGTCAAATATTTCAATTGGACTTAATAGTGCTGACTGACTTAGTGTTGAAAACTTTAACTGCAATAACAATCGGTCTAACTTTCTTGCTTTGACACACAAAATCTCTTGTTCTAAGAAAATGCTGGAACCAACACCCAATCTGAGATATTGACTGTGCAACTAAACATGAAGGTAACTACACAGCAACAGGCAAACCTAAGTATAGCAATAAACATTGAGATGAGCTATTCTGACAAGTTTCAGTCGACACCAGGTCTCTCTGTCATAGGTGCAGGCAGCCAACCAGTTCCCCATGGCTGTTGTGTGGACAGTCATATTAATCATAAACTCAGGAGGGCCTAGGATGTAATTGTTCCCAATCAGTAGGAGGGTAAACTTAACAGCCATGGTTTCCATGGGAAAATAATTACCTGTGGATCATTCAGAAACTCATTAAAACTAATGGAGTGGAGAGGGTGAGTAATGGCAGCCAACCCCACAAATCACTGAGACAGCGTGAACAAATACATATTTCTTAAGACTAGAAAAATATGTTATTCCCTTACATGCTGTAATGAATTTATTGAATGTTTCTCAGCTAAATACTTAGTAAGAAATTCAGTTTATGAAGTGAGGCATTAACATAACTGTTTTTAAAAAGTCTTACGTATTAGCTCATAATATGCCTGACTAAATGTATATCCTTAATTCTGATTTCATTAAGTTTATCTAGTAACATGTCATTGTTCGTACAGGTCTCCAATTTTGTGGAGAATATTAATTTCATAAACTGAGATTGTTCCCTCAGATTCACAGTGTGTGTGGTGCTAAAACCCACTTTAATGCCACCTAGTGGCTCCTAACCAGAAAAGCAATAGCACGTCATTTGACCTCATAAGTTCAGCTATGAGGCAATCTAGCTGCTGTGCAATCCAAACACTAAAAGTATTTACCTGTCCAACTGGTATTTGTTCCAGTACATTTGTGCTTTTTTAAAATTTCACCCCTGGACAAGGGGAAGTTTATAGAGACTGTGTGGATACTGCACTACAACTTGGATATAATTGAGTTCTTAAAAGTAACTCGCTGATTGAAAGAACAAAATAGACCAGGCCTGTGATAAAGTATTCCATTCAAACAATCCTTCTGTGTTTTATTTGTGTAGCCCCATCTTAACTGTGTTCTATTAGGCACTAAATGATGCTTGGGCATGTTTGACCTGGTGTCTGCACCTTTTTAAAGAGCCCTCCGCCCCTATAAAGATTCTCGGGGTGTCAACCTGTCACTTGTTTTAACCTAATCCCTCTTCCCTCCCTCTCTCTCTGAAGCCTCATTCCCTCCTTTCCTCGCTACTTGTCAAAGATGAAAGGAGAGCAGCACCCAGACAGGTGAAAGGAAGAGGAGCGCCAGGGTTAAACAAACAGAGCGAGAAAGAGGAGCCAAAGGAAAGGTCACCGTCGCCACATCCACACAGCAGCAGACTGAGGGAGAAAGTCAGAGATAGAGGGATTGTTATCTGTAACAGACTATGTTCCAGCTAGTGAGCAGTGACTATAATGTTAAGAATGTATGTGTGTGTTTGGTTTTACTATCCTTGTGGGGACATTTCGTCAGTCCCCACAAGGAAAAAGGCTATTTTAAGCTTTGGGTTTAGGTTCAAGATTAGGGTTACAATTAGGGTTAGTATTATGATTAGAATTAGGGTTTATGTTTAGGAGTTAGGTTTAGGGGTTTGGGGTTAAAGTTAGGATTAGGATTAGGTTAAGGGTTAGGGGTTAGGGGTTAACGAAAATAGGATTTTGAATGGGAATCAATTGTTTGGTCCCCACAATGATAGTAAAACAAAGGTGTGTGTGTATGTGTCTGTGTACGTGAGTGGGTGTTTGGGGTTATTGACGACTAGCTATTGACAGCTACAGCAGTAGCTGGCAGAGCCCAGGTTCCCATGCAGTGGACCATATCACTCCCCACGGCCCAATATTGACCAGTGTAATAAGAGAGCTCTGTTCACAATGGCACTGTGACTCTGAAGGGCTGGACTCATGTTGAGAAAATGTCATCTATGTGTTACAACTGTGCTTTGTCTCCTCAACAAACAACAGAAAACACTCCCCCGTGTGCCTGCTATATTCCTCAGGGACACACGCCCAATCACACACAGATTTTCTTAGTGAGCCTTGAGCAAGATCACATGGAGCCACCATGCTAATAAACTGTAATCAGATACAGTATGTAATGTATGTGTCATTCATTTGTGTAATTAAATAACTACAATCACACTAACTCGCAGTCAATTATTTCACAACAACAACAGACATCCTTTGACTATCTTCCTTCATTAACGTTCATTAGACAGTCATTGTAAAGTAGAGGAAGAGGGGGCTAGATTGGAGATCGTTTTTTAAATGACCTGACCTGTGTCTGTTTATACAATCAATTATACAATCATGAAATCAATTTGACTTTGCTTTTACCAATTTAACTACATAATAACATAACACAGGTGAATGCATTATCAGTGTGTGCATGCATTGAGTTACTAAACTTGTTTTGGCTGATTTGATTGTGCTACAGATGAAAAACAAAAAAGCATTTTGGGACTTATTTTATTGACCTACTGATCAACATTTGCATAGGGGAAGCAATCTCTTATTTTATAAAAGTGTACGCTGTCTCATTTAGACCTAACGACGTCATTCACACACTGAGAGCATTGAGTGAGAGAGACAGAAGAGGCGTGAGGCCTGAGGGAGATGAAGTGAATTAATCAAGTTCTTGTCAATGACTATGGTTTTTGGCGACAATCAGTTTTGAAATCAACATATTTTTGCGTTATAGTTTGCATATTATCACAAACAAAGTACTAGGAGAGTGAACTGATGTTAGCTTCAACTGTAAGCTAGGACAGTTAGCCTACACAGCTGGATGCTAATGGTATCTTCTTGCATTGTAAAGTGTTCTAGCCTGTAAAATGGACAATGTTTTGCGAACAGTAATTAACATTTGCAACACTTCCACATGCCGTGTTGCATTAACTCCTGTGCAGCATGAGTGGAGAGCTAACCTGATCCAGCCCAGAGGCTTCCAGTGAGTGCAATGGTTCTTCTGACAGGCTAGAGCTAGCAATGAGTAAGTGGAGCATAGACGGACTTAATCCTCTCTCAATCAGTAGATGACTGTGAGACATTTGACACAAGTACCGAAAGTAACAAAACATTTTGTACCAAACTATTTTTCATGTTCTAGTACCAATGTTTCAGTATACTATGCAATACTAAATTTATGTGACCAGTCACATTTCTTTCACTGGAACCCTATCGACCAATAAAAAATTGGTGTCACACTTCAAAGTCAAAGGGTCACAAATGCGAGTGTTTCAGTCGCTGTCTCGAACCCTGCTCTGACTCAAACAGACTGTTACTGTATGGTATCAAAACAAAATACAAAGACCGTCAGGAACAGTCCCAATATTGAACTGACAAGAACAGCAACAGCAAGCAGCAGTGTGTGGGTGTGTGGGCACACATTAAGAGCAGGTGTGTGCATAGAGATCAATCTGGAGAGATGATCATCACGCACCCAGACTAGCGTATAGGAGCCTGTCTCTGTCCAGGCTCACACAGTACAGTCAGGTGGGCAGGGTGATTTGCATGGCCTGTTTCATACTACTGTGCCTGTGTGGTGATAAGCAAAGACAGTCACTCTTATCTGCTCTGTTTTTCAGTGACTCTCACTCTACCTTCAGAGGAACTCACCTTTGAGAGATGAGGAGATGAGGCTTAGATATGCAGGAAATGGAAGGTACAGCAGATCGGCTCATTACATAAAACAATATTTAAATATAGCTTACCTGACATGAGGAGTGTGGGAACCAAGCCTGTGTAAACATTTGAATACAGCCTACTACTGCTATTCTGACCTCAATGTTTTTCTTGCTACTTACACTCTTATTACCACTTTGTTCTGGATCTACCTCAATGATCGAATTAATCACTGTTAAATAACTGTCTCCTCAGATATGACTATACCCAGTGGGGGGATTGAAATCAGATCAAATCAAATCAAATTGTATTTGTCACATGCGCCGAATACAACAGGTGCAGACCTTACAGTGAAATGCTTACTTACAAGCCCTTAACCAACAATGCAGTTTTAAGAAAATACCTCAAAAAAGTAAAAGATAAGAATTACAAATAATTAAAGAGAAGCAGTAAATAGCAATAGCGGGGCTATATACAGGGGGTACTGGTACAGAGTCAATGTGCGGGGGCACCCTATGTCGGGGTAATTGAGGTAATATGTAAATTAATGAAGAGTTGATAAAGTGACTATGCATAGATAATAAAAGAGAGTCGCAGCAGCGTAGAGGGGGGGGGGGCAATGCAAATAGTCTAGGTAGCCATTTAATTAGATGTTCAGGAGTCTTATGGCTTGAGGGTAGAAGCTGTTGAGGAGCCTTTTTGAGCTAGATGCGGTAGCAGATAAAACAGTCTATAACTTGGGTGACTGGAGTCTCTGACAATTTTATGGGCTTTCCTCTGACACTGCCTATTATATAGGTCCTGGATGGCAGGAAGCTTGGCCCCAATGATGTACTGGGCCGTTCGCACTACCCTCTGTAGCGCCTTACGGTCAGATGCCGAGCAGTTGCCATACCAGGCGGTGATGCAACCAGTCAGGATGCTCTCGATGGTGCAGCTGTAGAACCTTTTGGGAATCTGGGGACCCATAACAAATCTTTTCAATCAGGGAACTCCTTCAAGGCTGTTGGAAAATAATTCCAGGTGAAGCTGGTTGAGAGAATGCCAAGAGTGTGCAAAGCTGTCATCAAGGCAAAGGGTGGCTGCTTTGAAGAATGTAAAATATAAAATATATTTCACACTTTCTTGGTTACCACATGATTCCATGTGTTATTTGATAGTTGTGATGTCTTCACTATTATTCTACAATGTAGAAAATAATAGAAATAAAGAAAAACCCTTGAATGAGGAGTGGTGTCCAAACTTTTGACTTGTACAGTATGTACTGAACTTGTCTGATGCTTTAAGCAGGCTGTTTGATTAAATAATTAAGACACAAAAATTACTCAAGAGGGAGCCAGAGATCAAGATAGCCTAACCAGAAGAAAAAAAACTATGCCTGACCCTCCTTCACCCACTGCTGGTAGTCTTCGCAGAATTATTCTTCGGAAGTTGTTGGTGATAAGCTGGCTGCACCAGCGGTTGGCATTTTCCATTTGGAGTGACAATTTATGTAAAAATGTCTACCAGTTATTATGCCGGTTATGATTTCCATATGCACATTTCCAAAGAACAGTTTAATCTCATTTATACTACTCTATCTCAACATAATTGTCTGTGGTTAACAGTGGAGCAACATTCACGCCACTGTGAATGTTGTGACCCCCCCCCCCCCCCCCCCACACACACACACATTTTGAAATTGAATTTTTGTGCTCTCCAGTTTTATCATTGCGCTGTGATACAAAATAATGGCATTGTGTGCATTAGGACCATGCGGATGCCTCAGAACGATCGGGCAGGCTGTTTGGCTGTTTCAGTCAGCTGGATTTAGGACCATGCAGATACCACAGAGCGGGTGGACAGGCTGTGTGATGGCAATGCTATTATTATAGGACCAGCACAGTGCTGCTGTCTGCACCTGCTGTCTCTGTGTGTTGCGCTATTTCTCCGGGTTGTAAAAGTGAACAGGGAAGAACTGGCTACCCTTTATTTGACTGATGAAGCTGGCAAGGTAACAGCTGTTTGACTGAAAATCATTTTTTAAATTTCCAGCACCGAGCCTGTAGTGTAACTGACATGCATAGTTAACTAATGTTTCTTCCCCTCTTGGCTGAAGATCTGTCTGAAGAGAATCAACTAGCAGCTACCACAGCATCACATATAGAACAATGAGACAGATATTTCACCAGATGTATTTATTGTTTTATTTAACTTCGCAAGTCAGTTAAGAATAAATTCTAATTTTCACTGACAGCCTTGTTCAGAGGCAGAACGACAGATTTTTACCTTGTCAGCTCGGGGATTTAATCCTGCAACCTTCCGGTTACAAGTCCAATGCTCTAACCACTATACCTGCCAACCCATGTATAAATGTGAAGCATCCGGTTGGTGTTTCCACTCACTACCAAATATGGTGGTGAGAGGAAGCCCAGTGGCCAGCAGTGGGAGAAGACGGAGCGAGATGCATTTTGATGAACATTCTGCTAAATTTCTCAATGAAACATTTGATCTCAATACAGTTTTCTGTTTACAAAACTACAATTGGTTACGAAAAGAGTGAACTAAGTTTTGTAGACTTTACCCTTTGCCAAAGTTTTTAAAAATTGCATTGTTTAGGAGTGCCAGAGTGAATTTAGTTATTGCACAGTAGGCGTTCCCCAATGGAAATATGCAAATTAGTTCTAGAACACGTAAATAAGATTTCAGCAACTCGTGCTTAGCTCAAATCAAATCAAATCAAATGTATTTATATAGCCCTTCGTACATCAGCTGATATCTCAAAGTGCTATACAGAAACCCAGCCTAAAACCCCAAACAGCAAGCAATGCAGGTGTAGAAGCACAGTGGCTAGGAAAAACTCCCTAGAAAGGCCAAAACCTAGGAAGAAACATAGAGAGGAACCAGGCTATGAGGGGGGGGCAGTCCTTTTCTGGCTGTGCTGGGTGGAGATTATAACAGAACATGGCCAAGATGATCAAATGTTCATAAATGACCAGCATGGTCAAATAATAATAATCACAGGCAGAACAGTTGAAACTGGAGCAGCAGCACGGCCAGGTGGACTGGGGACAGCAAGGAGTCATCATGTCAGGTAGTCCTGAGGCATGGTCCTAGGGCTCAGGTCCTCCGAGAGAGAGAAAGAAAGAGAGAAAGAGAGAATTAGAGAGAGCATACTTAAATTCACACAGGACACCGGATAAGACAGGAGCTCTGTCTACCTTCTTGCTTGTTCTTCCCACTATGGCTCATTTGTTCCCATTTGAAACAACAGGCTGTGTTCTGTCTTGGTTTAGTTATAAAAAATATTTTATATTGCTGCCTGCTCTCTGGTGTCGACCCTGTCCACCCGGTCCTAAATCCAGCGAATGAAACTGCCAAAAGCCCTACCCAACCACTCCGAGGTGTCCTCATGGTCCTAAAGCACAACCGATACTGCTTTTTGTATCACATTAAAATTATAAAACTTCCCCCCCAGTCCTCAGCAAAAGTTGCATGCCTGGTTGTGTATATTACTGTTTTATTTGATTACTTTATTATTTCATTCCAAGTCATCATCTCATCTCTAAACACTGACTGTACAAAACATTAAGATCATCTTTATAGTAATGAGTTGCACCCCCCCGATCTCCTTTTGCCCTCAGAGCAGCCTTTGTAAGACATGGCCTTTACGACGTGTCAAATGTATTCCGCATGGATGCTGTCCCACAGTGGTGACAAGTTGGCTGGTTGTCCTTTGGGTGGTGGACCATTCTTGAAACACACAGGAAACTGTGATAAACTCAATAGCGGTGCACTTTTTGACACAAACCTGTGCATCTGTCCTGGCACTTAATCCCATACCCCATTCAAAGGCACTTGAATATTTTGTCTTCCCATTCACCCTCTGAATGGAACACATACACAATCCATGTCTCAACTGTCTCAAGGTTTAAAAATCCTTCTCTAACCTGTCTCCTCCCCTTCATCTACACTGATTGAAGTGGATTTAACAATAAGGCATCAATAAGGGATCGTAGCTTTCAACTTGATTAACCTGGTCAGTCATGGAAAGCCAGCTAGGATTGTTGATTTATTTTTATATAAATCTATTTTTTGGGGTCTCCTTGGGCAGTCCTAATAATTGCTTAATTTTCATGCAAGTCAAACTGGGTCTGGGTTTTAAGGGTCAAGATACTTTTTTCAACAGTTTAATATCAGTGTTTCATACTTTGTTTGTGGATTATACCTTTGGATTTTCCTTTTGATTGCAAGCCTTTCATATTTTTTACCTTCGTAATTGTTATACCTTTTTAGCATCAACATCAATTGGAATCTGTCCATGTTTAAACCATTCAACAATTAAGGAAAACGTCTTACAAACCCTGGACATTTGAGTATAATAAATTGACATTTTTGTCATGGAAAGAGCAGGTGTGTTTTGTACACTCAGTGTAGAGCTGCTGCCTAACAAAACCACTATTTTAGTAGTTCTTTAAAGTAAATAAGGCATACTTTTATGTCTGCTGAATACCAACTATCAATCACTAAGATCATGTATTTTTATGTAGAGATACCTCGCGAAGCAACTGCTCTCTACTCTATCCCTTTCGATTGCGCATAGTCAGTTCAATCCTGGGTAACATGGGACGTCAGCATTTTATTTCATCTGGCTTCCTACTTGAAATAAATTGTGGTCATATTGGTCTTGACCAGTCAGTTGACTGTTCTTCCCACATATAGCCTCCAATTGCCTCTATGGATGATCAGTCAACCTCACGTGCCTTTTGAAATGATAGTCAGGGTTTTTCTTTTTGGCAATTTACAGAAACAGACATTCTTTCTGCCTCATTAGCTTTTGACACCAAGAAGTCATTAGGGGCTGACAACTTAGACTTAAGTTAAATACAAAATGTGTGTTACTAAGCCAGAAATGCACATTTTTTATTTAACTTTAGTATCAGGAAATATTCCAAAAGTATGGAAAACAGCTCCTTTGTTTTGTGTAAATACTAGAATCATTGGTCAACAAACAGTTACATTATTTTCTATCTTTAAATGGTATTACTGATAATAATCAATCCGGATTCAGACCTAAACATAGCACCAGTACGTCTATCATGCTTGTTGTAAATTATATTGATAATGCTTTAGATTATAAAATAATTGTGCTGCCATGTTTGTAGACTTTGAAGACTGATTTTTAAGCAGTGCTAAATTCAAACAAAACAAAATGCATATTTTTTTCTAGGTCCCATACCCCAGATTTAAATGAATTTGTAATTACTAGTTTGAACGGTACACAAATTGAGCAAATTTCTCCCTACAAATACCTTGGTATCTAGCTTGATGACAAATTATTATTTAAAAAAGATGTCACTGAGAGGGTGAAGAAGTTGAAGTTCAAGGTTGGTTTCTTTTACAGAAACAAAGCATGTCTGACTTTTGCTAATAGGAAGGAACTTGTCCAGGCCACTTTTATGTCTATTTTAGAGCATGGGGATATTATCTATATGCATGCAGAATCTACACTTAAACCACCAAATGCTATATTCTATTGTGCTCTTAGGCTTATTACTGGCTATGGTTATAGAACCCTCTCTGGTATGCAATCTGGTTTCCGCTCGGGCTATGGATGTGTCACTGCAACCTTAAACGTCCTCAATGATGTCACCATTGCCCTTGATTCTAAGCAATGTTGTGCTGCTATTTTTATTGAATTTCCCAAAGATTTTGATGCGGTAGACCATTCCATACTTGTGGGCCGGCTAAGGAGTATTGGTGTCTCTGAGGGGTCTTTGGCCTGATTCGCTAACTACCTCTCTCAAAGAGTCCAGTGTATAAAGTCAGAACATCTGCTGTCTCAGCCACTGCCTGTCACCAAGGGTGTACCTCAAGTCTTGATCCAAGGCCCCACGCACTTCTCAATTTACATCAACTACATAGCTCAGGCAGTAGGAAGCTCTCTCATCCATTTATATGCAGATGATACAGTCTTAAACTCACCTGGCCCCTCCCCGGATTTTGTGTTAAACGCTCTACAACAAAGGTTTTCTTAGTGTCCAGCAAGCTTTCTCTGCCCTTAACTTGGTTCTGAACACCTCCAAAACAAAGATGAGAAGAATGCCCCTCTACCCACAGGTGTGATTACTACCTCTGACAGTTTGGAGCTTGAAGTAGTCACTTCATACAAGTACTTGGAAGTATGGCTAGACGGCACACGGTCCCCAAAGCACACTAATGGGTCGCTCGTCTTTTCAGTTCGCTGCAGCTAGCGACTAGAACGAACTGCAATAAACACTAAACCTGGACAGTTTTATCACAATCTCTTCATTCAAAGACTCAATCATGGACACTCTTACTGACAGTTGTGGCTGCTTTGTGTGATGTATTGTTGTCTCTACCTTCTTGCCCTTTGTGCTGTTGTCTGTGCCCAATAATGTTTGTACCCTGTTTTGTGCTGCTACCATGTTGTGCTGCTGCCATGTTGTGTTGCAACAATGTTGTTGTAACCATGTTGTTGTCATGTTGTGTTGCTACCATGCTGGGTTGTCATGTGTTGCTGCCATGCTATGTTGTTGTCTTAGGTCTCTCTTTATGTAGCATTGTGTTGTCTCTCTTATCATGATGTGTGATTGGTCCTATATTTGTATTTTTATTATTTTTATTTTTAATCCCAGCAGGAGGCCTTTTTTTTATATTTTTATTTCACCTTTATTTAACCAGGTAGGCTAGTTGAGAACAAGTTCTCATTTACAACTGCGACCTGGCCAAGATAAAGCAAAGCAGTGCAACACAAACAACAACACAGAGTTATACATGGAATAAACAAATATACAGTCAATAATAAAATAGAAAAAATTATATTAACAGTGTGTGCAAATGAGGTAGGATAAGGGAGGTAAGGCAATAAATAGGCCATGGTGGCAAAATAATTATAATATAGCAAGAAGATGAGTGTGCAAGTAGAGATACTGGGGTGCAAAGGACCAAAATAAATCAGATAAATAGCAGTATGGGGATGAGGCAGTTGGATGGGATGTTTACAGATAGGTTATGTACAGCTGCAGTGATCTGTGAGCTGCTCTGACAGCTGGTGCTTAAAGTTAGTGAGGAAGATATGAGTCTCCAGATTCAGTCATTTTTGCAATTCGTTCCAGTCATTGGCAGCGGAGAACTGGAAGGAAAGGCGTCCAAAGGAGGAATCTGCTTTGGGAGTAACCAGTGAAATATACCTGCTGGAGCACGTGCTACGGGTGGGTGCTGCTATGGTGACCAGTGAGCTGAGATAAGGCGGGACTTTACCTAGCAAAGACTTATAGATGACTTGGAGCGAATATGAAGCGAGGGCCAGCCAACAAGAGCATACAGGTCACAGTGGTGGGTAGTATATGGGGCTTTAGTGACAAAACAGATGGCACTGTGATAGACTGCCTCCAATTTGTTGAGTAGAGTGTTGGAGGCTATTTTGTAAATTATGTCGGCGAAGTCAAGGATGGTTAGGATAGTCAGTTTTATGAGGGTATGTTTGGCAGCATGAGTGAAGGATGCTTTGTTGTGAAATAGGAAGCCAATTCTATATTTAATTTTGGATTGGAGATGCTTAATGTGAGTCTGGAATGAGAGTTTACAGTCTAACCAGACACCTAGGTATTTGTAGTAGTAGTGATGCTGGACGGGCGGGCAGGTGTGGGCAGCGATCGGTTGAAGAGCATGCATTTCATATTATTTCCTTGAAGCTATCTACTGTTTGTTTATGCATTTCTGTGAATTACTTAGTTAGTAAATAAATGATTTAAGACAATTGATGTATGGATGACTCATAGTGAAGACTGGGTTCGTGCAGATAACCAACAATTTACGAGGTTTGGAATGTGACTAACGTGAGGTAAAGAAGAATTCATTAATCAGAAGACTATTGATCAGATATGAAAATATCTGAAAGTTATATTAGGAAAATTATAACATTATAATCTGAATATTTTCCTTGGTGCCCCGACTTCCTAGTTAATTACAGTTACAGGATTAATCAGTTTAATCACGTAATAATGATTACAGAGAGTTATTTGATAAAGATTAATCTTCAGTTTAATGATGCCAAAGACATGACAGCAAAAACATGTATTTCTGTTTTTAGAGGGAGAGAAACGCTGGGCCAATTGTACGCCGCCCTATGGGACTCCCAATCACGGTCAGATGTGAAACATAATAATAATAATAATACTTTTTGTTGTATTATTTGTTTTGTATTTTCTGGTGTTTACCTTCATTAGCCTACTTTGTTACAATATTTCTGTCATTCAGTGATATTTAATTCCATAGTAATTCATTATGGATCCATAAGGAAATAAACATTTTAAAAGAGTATTTTTATCATTATTTTATTAACGAAAGCCTAAAGATGCTGATGAAGAAATACAGTACTGTAAAGTATATGCTTTATCCGACATTTTGCGGTTGCAAAATATTTATTTATGTTTTTAGAGGGAGAGAAGGACTTCCCGGCCAGCCAAAACCTCCCCTAACCCGGATGACACTGGACTAATTGTGCACTGCCATATGGGACAGTTGGACGTGATGCAGCCTGGATTCAAACCAGGGACTGCAGTGATGCCTGTTTCACTGAGATGCAGTACCTTAGACAACTACGCCACTCGGGAGCCATGACCAATATGACCAATATATAGCTAATATCCCATCCTAGAAACATTGTTTGCAGAATTCACAGCCTGACATGCTTGTGAAAAACAGGGTTAATAATAATAATAATAATAATACCTTTTCTCCCTTCCACATGGTAAAGGTACCAATTTATATGTTTTTTTTTTTCTATAATTTTTTTAGATTTGAGTTTAACCACAATATTTGCTGTATTATTTGTTCTGTCCTTTCTGGTTGATTAAACTGAAATTGCAACTAAATTCGGCCAGTTGTGATACATTTGACGATCAAATTCTTCCCCTACCCTGCTTCTAGGCAAGTCTATTGTTCTTCCAATGGCCTTGATAATAGCCATAATGGCGCTGTACAATGTGAATGTGTGTGTTTGAAAGAGTATTCTCCAGTAAGGAACCATTTGTTTACCTTCATTAGACAGCTTTGTTCCAATATTTCTGTCATTCAGTGATATTTTTTCCCATAGTAATTTGTTATGGATCCATAACTAAATTAAAAGAGTATTTTCATAAGTATTTTATTAATGAAAGCATAAAGATGCTGATGAAGAAATACAGTACTGTACAGTATATGATTTAACATTTGGATAATAAAGCATTTAAAGCATTTTGAAGATATAAACCACCTGCATTTGTTTATTAGGCTACTGTGCAGTCTGACATGTAAACATAGCCTACAATACATACTGTAGTAAACATGTCCTTGGAATAGCAGAACAGCATAACGGTCCGGACGGCTCTTGATGTGCCTGGAGAGAAGTTGGTCAAGTTCTGTTTTCAGAAGAGGAATGGAAATGTCAGGGTGAACCGGCGACCTGACGAACCCGCCAGGTACAGTTGATTTCGGAAGTTTACATACACTTAGGTTGGAGTCATTGAAACTCGTTTTTCAACCACTCCACAAATGTCTTGTTAACAAACTATAGTTTTGGCAAGTCGGTTAGGACATCTACTTTGTGCATGACACAAGTCATTTTTCCAACAATTGTTTACAGACAGATTATTTAATTTATAATTCACTGTATCACAGTTCCAGTGGGTCATAAGTTTACATACACAAAGTTGACTGTGCCTTTAAAGAACTTGTAAAATTCCAGAAAATTATGTCATGGCTTTAGAAGCTTCTGATAGGCTAATTGACATAATTTGAGTCAATTGGAGGTGTACCTGTGGATGTATTTCAAGGCCTACCTTCAAACTCAGTGCCTCTTTGCTTGACATCATGGGAAAATCCAAAGAAATCTGCCAAGACCTCAGAAAAACCATTGTAGACCTCCACAAGTCTGGTTCATCCTTGGGAGCAATTTCCAAATGCCTGAAGGTACCATATTCATCTGTACAAACAATAGTATGCAAGTATAAACACCATGGGACCACGCAGCCGTCATACCGCTCAGGAAGGAGATGAATGTACTTTTGTGCGAAAAGTGCAAATCAATCCCAGAACAACAGCAAAGGACCTTGTGAAGATGCTGGAGGAAACAGGTACAAAAGTATCTATATCCACAGTAAAATGAGTCCTATATCGACATTACCTGAAAGGCTGCTCAGCAAGGAAGAAGCCACTGCTCCAAACCCGCCATAAAAAAAGCCAGACTACGGTTTGCAACTGCACATGGGGACAAAGATCATACTTTTTGGAGAAATATCCTCTGGTCTGATGAAACAAAAATAGAACTGTTTGGCTATATTGACCATCATTATGTTTGGAGGAAAAAGGGGAGGCTTGCATGCCGAAGAACACCATCCCTACCGTGAAGCACGCGGGTGTTGTGGGGGTGCTTTACTTACATGCATATATTGAAGCAACATCTCAAGACACCAGTCAGGAAGTTAAAGCTTGGTTGCAAATAGGTCTTCCAAATGGACAATGACCCCAAGTATACTTCCAAAGTTGTGGCAAAGTGGCTTAAGGACAACAAAGTGAAGGTATTGGAGTGGCCATCACAAAGCCCTGACGTCAATCTCATAGAACATTTGTGGGCAGAACTGAAAAAGCGTGTGCGAGCAATGCTACCAAATACGAATTGAGTGTACAGTATGTAAACTTCTGACCCACTGGGAATGTGATGAAAGAAATCAAAGCTGAAATAAATCATTGTGATCTACTATTATTCTGACATTTCACATTCTTAAAATAAAGTGGTGATTCTAACTGACCTAAGACAGGGAATTTTTACAAGGATTAAATGTCAAGAATTGTGAAAAACTGAGTTTAAATGTATTTGGCTAAGGTGTATGTAAACTTCCGGCTTCAACTGTCTATACTAGGCAGTGTCAGAGGAAGGCCCCAAAAATTGTCAAAGACTCCAGTCACCCAAGTCATGAACTGTTCTCTCTTTTACCGCATGGCAAACGGTAACGGAGTGCCATGTCTAGGTCCAAAAGGCTCCTTAACAGCTTCTACCCCAAACCATAAGGCTGCTGAACAATTAATAAAATTGCCACCCGGACTATTTGCGTCAACACCCCCCCCCCCGTTTGCTTTTACTTTGCTGCTACTCTCTGTTTATTATCTATGCATAGTCCCCTTACCCCTACCTACACTAGCGTTAAAAAGTTTGAGGTCACTTAGAAATGTCCTTTTAAAAAAAAAGAAAAGCACATGTTTTGTCCATTAAAATAACATCAAACTGATCTATAATACAGTGTAGACATTGTTAATGCTGTAAATGACTATTGTAGCTGGAAACGGTGGATTTTTTAATTGAATATTTACATAGGTGTACAGAGGCCCATTATCAGCAACCATCACTCCTGTGAAATGTCTAAGTAGCCCCAAACTTTTGAACGGTAGTGTACATGTACAAATTACATCGACTAACCTGTACCCCCGCACATTGACTCTGTACTGGCACCCCCTGTATATACTATAGCCTCTTTACTATTATTTTGTATTTATTTGGTATTTTTATAGTTTCAAATGTTTTATATTTTTTATTTACTTGAGTTTATTTAGTAAATACTTTCCTAACACTTATTTTTCTTCAAACTGCATTGCTGGTTAAGGACTTGTAAGTAAGCAATTTTAACTGTAAGGTCTACAGTTGTTTTCGGAGCATGTGACAAATAATATTTGATTTTATTTAGAGCTCAGAGACAGGATTGTGTCGAGTCACAGATCTGGGGAAGGGTAACAAAAAATGTCCCAAGATCCCCATGATCACAGCGGCGTCCATCATTTTAAATGGAAGAAGTTTGAACCACCAAGACTCTTTCTGGAGCTGTCCGCCCGGTCAAACTGACCAGTCGTGGGACAAGTCTCCTCTGTGGAGATGGGAGAACCTTCCAGAAGGACAACCATCTCTGCAGCACTCCAACAATCAGGCCTTTATGATAGAGTGGCCAGACGGAAGACACTTCTCAGTAAAAGGCACATGACAGTCCTCTTTGCCAAAAGGCACCTAAAGGCCTCTCAGGCCATGAGAAACAAGATTCTCTGGTCTGATGATACCAAGATTGAACTCTTTGGCCTGAATGTCAAGCATGGAGGAAACCTGGCATTATGTTGTGGGGGATGTTTTTCAGCGGCAGGGACTGGGAGACTAGTCAGGGTCGAGGGAAAGCTGAATGGAGCAAAGTACAGAGAGATCCTTTATAAAAACCTGTTCCAGAGCGCCCAGGACCTCAGACTGGGGTGAAGGTTCACCTTCCAACAGGACAACAACCCTAAGTACACAGCCACGGCAACATAGGACTAGCTTCGGGACAAGTCTGAATGTACATTAATACAATGCAATATATTAGCAAAAATGTCTAAAAACCTATTTTTGCTTTTCCATTATGGGGTATTGTGTGTAGATTGATGAAAAAAGATTTAATCTATTTTAGAATAAGGCTGTAACGTAACAAAATGTGGAAAAATTTAATGAGTCTGAATACTTTCCGAATGCACTGAATGTAGTCTATTCAATGCCACTCCGACATTGATCGTCCTAACATTTACAATTCCATTATTTTACTTTGAGATCTGTGTGTATTGTTGTGAATATTTAGATACTACTGCACTGTTGGAGCTCGGAACACAAGCATTTCGCTTCACCCGCAATAATATCTGCTGCCGCCGACGAAGATGGTAGCATTGCTACTAGCTCTTAAGGAACTCTGCAGTATTTTGTTTGTTCATGTACTATTTTTTACATTATTAGCTCAGGAATTGTTTTGTGTCATTACATACTGGGAAGAACTATTGGACATTATAGCGGCTGTAACCAGAATTTCCAGCACTACAACCAGGATTATGACTTCCCTGGAGCGGATCCTTTGTTTGCTCTCCCTAGAGCAATCAAACCTATTCCAGAGGCTGACCCAAAACAACGCCAGCGAAGGAGAGGTACTCGAGGTGGTCTTCTGGTCCGACTCAGGAAGCGTGCACCCACCACTCCCGAGTATTTTACTTGCTAATGTCCAATCTCTGGATAATAAAATTGATGATCTCAAGGCAAGAGTTGCTTTTCAGAGGGACACCAGGGATTGGAATGTACTCTGCTTCACGGAAACCTGGCTCTCTCTCTATATCTCTGACTCTGTAAAGCCAGTTCGGTTCTCAGTACATCCCACCAACAGGAACAAACATCTCTCCGGGAGGCAGAAGGGTGGAGGCATATGTTTTATGATTAACGACTTATGGTGTAACTGGGATAACACACAGAAACTCAAGTCCTTCACCCGACCTAGAATATCTCATAATTAAATGCCGACCGTACTATCTCCAGAGACAAGGAAAACCAGCCACGTCGTGGACACCAACGTCTTGCTTCCAGACAGGCTGAGCACCTTCTTCACTCACTTTGAGGATAATAAAGTCCCACCGATGCGTCGCCGCTACCAAGGACTGTGGGCTCTTCTTCTACGTGGCCAATGTGAGTAATACATTTAAGTGTGATAACCCTCGCAAGGCTGCTGGCCCAGATGGTATACCTAGCCGTGTCCTCAGAGCATGCGCAGATCAGCTGACTGGTGTGTTCACAGATACATTCAATCTCTCCCTATCCCTGTCTGTTGTCCCCACATGCTTCAAGATGGCCACCATTGTCCCTGTATCTAAGAAAGCAAAGGTAATTGAACTAAATGACTATCGCCACGAAGCACTCACCTCTGTTATCATGAAGTGCTTTGAGAGACTAGCCAAGGATCATATCACCTCCAACTTACCTGCCTCCCTAGACCTTCTTCAATTTGCTCACCACCCCAATAGATCTATAGACGATGCAATCGCCACCACACTGCACACTGCCCAGTCCCATTTGGACAAGAGGCATACCTATGTAAGAATGCTGTTCATTGACTATAGCTCAGCATTCAACACCATAGTACCCTCCAAGCTCATCATCAAGCTCGAGGCCCTGGGTCTGAACCCTGCCCTGTGCCACTGGGTCCTGAACTTCCTGACGGGTCGTCCCCAGGTGGTGAAGGTAGGAAACAACACCTTCTCTTTGCCGATCCTCAAACCTGGGGCCCCACAAGGGTGTGTGCTCAGCCCCCTCCTGTACTTCCTGTTCACCCATGACTGCGTAGCCAAGCACGCCTCCAACTCAATCATCAAGTTTGCAGTCGACACAACAGTAGTAGGGTTGATTACCAACAACGATGAAACAGCCTACAGGGAGGAGGTGAGGGCTCTGGGAGTGTGATGCCAGGAAAATAACCTCTCTCAACTTCAACAAAACTAAGGAGATGATCGTGAGCTTCAGGAAACAGCAGCAGGAGCACCCCCCTATCCACATCGATGGGACAGCTATCATTCAGAAGGCGAGATCAGTACAGGTGCATCAAAGCTGTGACCGAGAGACTGAAAAACAGCGTGTATCTCAAGGCCATCAGACTGCTAAACAGCCATCACTAGTACATCAGGGGGGGCTGCCTTATAGACATAGATTAGGAATTACTGGCCACTTTTAATAATGGATCACTAGCCACTTTAATAATGTTCCGTATCTAGCATTACTCATCTTATATGTATAAAATGCACAGCACACTATTCTACAGTATCTTAGTCACTTTAAAATTGTGTTTACATATTGCATCACCCATTTCATATGTATATACTGTATTGCATTCTATACTACACCACTGTCTGTTAAACAGCCATGTCCAGCACATCAGAGGCTGCTGCCTATAGACATAGATTAGGAATCACTGGCCACTTTAAGGAAATGAAACACTAGCCACTTTAATAATGTCTCCGTATCTTGCATTACTCATCTCATATGTGTAAACTGTACTATATACTATTCTACGGTATCTTAGTTACTTTAATCGTTTGTAAATATTATGTGACCCATCTCATATGTATATATCGTACTCTATACTCTGCCACTGTACAGTATCTTAGTCCAATGCAGCTCTGACATATATGTATATATATTCTTAATCCATTCCTTACTTAGATTTATTTTGTATTTTGGGTATATGTTGTGAAACTGTTAGATATTACTTGTTAGATATTACTGCACTGTCGGAACTAGAAGCACAAGCATTTCTCTACACCCGCTAAACACGTGTATGGGACCAAAACAATTTGATTTGATTTAAATATGTGTATGTGACAAATACACATTTATTTGATTTGTTTGTTCTTATAGGTAGCCAGATCGTGATTACAACAAAACATTTTACCACGCTGTCTTGTTACATTGGTGAGTAAAAACTCATGCTTCCTCATACCCCGTCTGAAAATAAAATATTAATTTCACTCAACTGCGTTACACACTCCAGTGAGCAGATGGCGATGTCGGGCTTTAAGGCAATGCTGCCAATGTGACGTATTATCTAGTGGACGGGACGCTTCTTACACACAGCAACAGTTAGACAGCCACCTCCGTAGCTTGCTAGCCAAACCGATACAGCTCGTTAGACGCTTTCGTGTATATTAGCCACTATGTTTTAAACCAATGTCTGTTGTCTAGTTAGTTATCCCATTTAATGTAATATTTACTGTGTTGTTATTGGTAAACTAGCTGGCTGGTTAGATTAGCACTATCCTAGCAAGCAAGCTGACATCGCCGACCATGACCTCACTAAGCTACTCTCCAACTATTAAAGAAGAGGTCTGCTGGACGGAGAAGGAGGATGTTGTTCGAGTGAAAGAAGAAGAGAAAGAAGTTACAGTAAAAGAAGAGGGAGACGCGTTCAGAGTGAAAGTGGAGGAGGAAGTTACTGTGAAAGAAGAGGAGCAAGAGGAGGATGGAGTTGTCAGAGTGAAAGAAGAGAATAGGGAGATGACTGTCACATCGAAAAAGGAGGAGGAAGAGGAAACTGGATATCTGGGCTCGGTTTCCCAAAGTGGTCTTAAGGCATCCTATGGTTCTAACGATGAATTTAGCCTTAAAATGCGTTTGGGAAAATCGGCCCAGATTAACACTAGTAAGTACTGTCTTAAAAACAGAGACACAAACTCTGCAGTTGTTGATCAGACGTGTGGTGTTAAAGGGTAAATCTGCAGTTGTTACATCCATATTTAGACTTGATAATTATTTATATATAGCCATTTATTCTTGAAGAATATAACATATTGGCTGAGTTCAAAGTTTTGTCTTCGCTTGATTATTGTCCAGCTATGTGGTACTGCAAAGAAATACCTAGTTAAGTTGCAGCTGGCCAAGAACAGAGCTGCAGGTCTTGCTCTTAAATGTAATCAGAGGGCTAATATAAATGCTATGTATGCCAGTCTCTTGACTAAGAGTTGAGGAGTTGCAGTTTGGTTTGTTGATTGATTGTGTCTTTTTTAAAGGGGCAACCAAGGATTTAAACAGCAACAAAATGGTATACCTGAGAATTGGTTTGGTTAACATCTGAGGGATGGGTGCTGGAGAAATGTAACCACTCTCAAATCCACAGAGAAAGCTATTGTAGAAACCTTAACCCAAAACCTAGCGACCTCGTCAAGAAGTAAAGACATCTTGGCGTAACGGTTAAAATGTGTTGTCTTGACTGTGGCTGGGCCCAGATTTGAGTCCAGCTCAGAGCTCCCCCTGAATTCGCTACACTATGGTTACAAGTAGTCATCCACCGATATGACATTTTTGGCCAATACCGATATCCAATATTTTACTTGCCAAAAAAAACACGATACCAATACCAATAACCAATATTTACAATTTTAGTGGCCTTTTAAGCATTTTGGTACAGTTAAATAGTTAAAACACACACATGGACGCAGCGGTCTAAGGCACTGCATCTCAGTGCAAGAGGTGTCACTACAGTCCCTGGTTCGAACCCAGGCTCTATGACATCCGGCCGTGATTGGGAGTCCCATAGGGCGGCGCACAATTGGCCCCATTATCAGTAAAACATTATCAAAACCCAAAACTTTGACTTACTTGCTGTGCTGTTTCGTTGTTCAGTTGTTTCATTCTCAACCAAGATTTCTCATACTCGCTCTAGATAGTTAGCTAACATCATCTAAAATAACCCTAATTTACAAGATCGTTCTTATTTGATTAATGGTGGTCGGACCCATCTATGTGAAGCTAGCCACAATAAATATTAGCCACAATAGTGGACTTTGCGTTTAGCCTTCAAAATAAAAGTATGTAATTGACAGTGATGCAAATGAATACAAATAGTAGAATTATGCCATAATTGCATAAGCAAGGTTGGAGTGTTGTTATATAAAATCAACAAGACAATAATTTGTTAATTTGACAATCAGTTGAAATCACACACGTATTATACTTTAGAATTGCGTTGGGGACATACTTATTTCACTGTACAGCCTTACCTATGGATTGTGGATCAATGACATGGGGTATCAGTCTACTCAGTGACACCCAGAGAACATTAGCGTTGTAGCTCTTATTGCGGGACTCTTAAACAACAGTAAATTGAGCCACATTTATTGTCAAATGATGTGTTTTGAACACTATTCTTGAGGAAAAACAATACTGCGTGGATGTTTTGGAGTCTGATAACTGAGGTGGACATTGGGAAAAAAATATATTGTGTATTGAGTAGACTGATACCCCATTTCATTGATCCCCAATCCTTAGGTAAAGCTGTACAGTGTAATATAAATGTCACTACACACAGTAGGCTGACTGGGGAGGTGATTTCACACAGTCAGTCCTGCGACAATGCTAATATTTGCCTAAACACAGTTGTGTTCTGTGGGTGTCACCAAGTTGACTGATACCCCATTTCATTGCTTCTCAATTCCAATCTTGTTTAACATTATCTAGTCTAAATATGGCATGATTCCACCAATTGTATCCTTCTGCATCACTTTCAAAGAGTTACTTTTATTTTGAAGGCAAACCACAAATTCCACATAATTGCGCCAATCCTTATTGTGGCTAGCTTCACAACATATAACCTGGTTCGGTCAAGCATCACTAGCCAGATGGCGAACAACAAGTTACTACCTAGCTAATACTTACTCACAATGATTCTTAAATCATTGCTAAGAATAATGAAAATGACTGCAGTTTCTACAGGTCATTGTTTTCAAGCTGGTTATATTGGTGCTAGCTAGGTACCAAGCTAAAGCTAGCTACCCCAGAAGTTGCGGTCTAACAAATAATGCTTTATTACCAACGCGGTATTGTAAACACATTGTTCGTGGCCGATGCTTGCTTGTTTGCAGACCTTTTTGTACAGCTTTGACAGTGCTACTGATAGTAGTGGTGGCGCTAGGCTTGCACGTGTGCGTGCAAATTCAGAACACACAACATTCTGTAATAGAACTGTGTTATTTGACACGTTAAATTAAAAGCTTATTTAACGCGTCAAATAGTGTTATTGTCAAATAGTGTTATTTGACGTGTATCTTTTTTTGACACGCAAAGACCCAAACAGCGTTCCATAGTATTTTATTTATTTTATTTATTTAACCAGGTAGGCTAGTTGAGAACAAGTTCTCATTTACAACTGCGACCTGGCCAAGATAAAGCATAGCAATTCGACACATACAACAACACAGAGTCACACATGGAATAAAAAAACATAGTCAATAATACAGTAGAACAAAACAAAACAACAAGTCTATATACAGTGAGTGCAAATGAGGTAGGATAAGAGAGGTAAGGCAAGAAATAGGCCATGGTGGTGAAGTAATTACAATATAGCAATTAAACACTGGAATGGTAGATGTGCAAAAGATGAATGTGCAAGTTGAGATGCTGGGATGCAAAGGAGCAAGATGAATAAATACAGTATGGGGATGAGGTAGGTAGATAGATGGGCTGTTTACAGATGGGCTATCTACAGGTACAGTGATCTGTGAGATGCGCTGACAGCTGGTGCTTAAAGCTAGTGAGGGAGATATGAGTCTCCAGCTTCAGAGATTTTTGCAATTCGTTCCAGTCATTGGCAGCTAAGAACTGTAAGGAAAGATGATCAAAGGAGGAATTTGCTTTGGGGTGACCAGTGAGATATACCTGCTGGAGCGCGTGCTACGAGTGGGTGCTGCTATGGTGACCAGTGAGCTGAGATAAGGCGGGGCTTTACCTAGCAGAGACTTGTAGATAACCTGTAGCCAGTGGGTCTGGCGATGAGTATGAAGCGAGGGCCAACCAACAAGAGCGTACAGGTCGCAATGGTGGGTAAGTGTATGTGGCTTTGGTGACAAAACAGATGGCACTGTGATAGACTGCATCCAGTTTTTTGAGTAGAGTGTTGGAGACTATTTTATAGATGACGAAGTCGAGGATCGGTAGGATGGTCAGTTTTACGAGGGTATGTTTGGCGGCATGAGTAAAGAATGCTTTGTTGCGATATAGGAAGCTAATTCTAGATTTAATTTTGGATTGGAGATGCTTAATGTGAGTCTGGAAGGAGAGTTTACAGTCTAACCAGACACCTAGGTATTTGTAGTTGTCCACGTATTCTAAGTCCGTCCAGAGTAGTGATGCTGGACAGGTGAGCAGGTGCGGGCAGAGATCGGTTGAATAGCATGCATTTAGTTTTACTTGCGTTTAAGAGCAGTTGGAGAGTTTTATGGCATTGAAGCTTGTTTGGTGGTTATTTAACAGTGTCCAAAGAGGGGCCAGAAGTATACAGAATGGTGTCGTCTACGTAGAGGTGTATCAGAGAATCACCAGCAGTAAGAGCAACATCATTGATGTATACAGAGAAGAGAGTCAGCCTGAGGATTGAACCCTGTGGCACCCCCATAGAGACTGCCAGAGGCCCGGACAACAGGCCCTCCGATTTGACACACTGAACTCTATCAGAGAAGTAGTTGGTAAACCAGGCGAGGCAATCATTTGAGAAACCAAGGCTGTTGAGTCTGCCAATAAGAATGTGGTGATTGACAGAGTCAAAAGCCTTGGCCAGGTCGATGAATACGGCTGCACAGTAATGTATCTTATCGATGGTGGTTATGTCGTTTAGGACCTTGAGTGTGGCTGAGGTGCACCCATGACCAGCTCTTAAACCAGATTGCATAGCGGAGAAGATACGGTGGGATTCGAAATGGTCGGTAATCTTTTTAACTTGGATTTCGAAGACCTTAGAAAGACAGGGTAGGATAGATATAGGTCTATAGCAGTTTGGGTCTAGAGTGTCACCCCCTTTGAAGAGGGGGATGACCGCGGCAGCTTTCCAATCTTTGGGAATTTCAGACGATCCGAAAGAGAGGTTGAACAGGCTAGTAATAGCGGTTGCAACAATTTTGGCAGATAATTTTAGAAAGAGAGGGTCCAGATTGTCTAGCCCTGCTGATTTGTAGGGTCCAGATTTTGACGCTTTTTCAGAACATCAGCTTTCTGGATTTGGGTGAAGGAGAAATGGTGGGGGCTTTGGCGGGTTGCTGTGGAGGGTGCCGGGCAGTTCACCGGGGTAGGGGTAGCCAGGTGGAAAGCCTTTTTGAGTTTGTACTACAGGATGCAAATTTCTGTTTTAAAAAGCTAGCCTTAGCTTTCCTAAATGCCTGTGTATATTTGTTCCTAACTTACCTGATAAGTTGCATATCACGGGGGCTATTCGATGCTAATGCAGAACGCCACAGGATGTTTTTATGCTAGTCAAGGGCAGACAGTTCTGGAGTGAACCAAGGACTATATATATTCCTAGTTCCATTTTTTTTTAATGGGGCATGCTTATTTAAGATGGTGAGGAAAGCACTTTTAAAGAATAGCCAGGCATCATCTTCTGACGGGATGAGGTCAATGTCATTCCAGGATACCCCGGCCAGGTTGATTAGAAAGGCCTGCTCGCAGAAGTGTTTTAGGTAGCGTTTGACAGTGATGAGGGGTGGTCGATTGGTCGCAGACCCATTACGGATGCAGGCAATGAGGCAGTGATCGCTGAGATCTTGATTGAAAACAGCAGAGGTGTATTTGGAGGGTGAGTTATTTAGGATGACATCTATGAGGGTGCCCGTGTTTACGGATTTGGAGTTGTACCTGGTAGGTTCATTGATCATTTGTGTGAGATTGAGGGCATCAAGCTTGGATTGTAGGATGGCCTGGGTGTTAAGCATGTCCCAGTTTAGGTCACCTAGTAGCACAAGCTCAGAAGATAGATGGGGGGCAATCAATTCACATATGGTATCGAGGGCACAACTGGGGGCAGAGGGAGGTCTTGCAAGTGGCAACCGTGAGAGACTTGTTTCTCGAAAGGTGAATTTTTAGAAGTAGAAGCTAAAATTTTTGGGAACAGACTAGAGGTCGACCGATTAATCGGAATGGCCGATTAATTAGGGCCGATTTCAAGTTTTCATAACAATATGAAATTGGTATTTTTGGGCACCGATTTCCGATAATTTTTTAATAAATGTTTTATTTTCATACCTTTTATTTAACTAGGTAAGTCAGTTAAGAACACATTCTTATTTTCAATGACTGCCAAGGAACTGTGGGTTAACTGCCTTGTTCAGGGGCAGAACGACAGATTTTCACCTTGTCAGCTCAGGGGTTCCAATTTTGCAACCGCACAGTTAACTAGTCCAACGCTCTAACCATTGCACTCCATGAGTAGCCTGCCTGTTATGCAAATGCAGTAGAAGCCAAGGTAAATTGCTAGCTAGCATTAAACTTATTTTATGGGGCGGCAGGGTAGCCTAGTGGTTAGAGCGTTCAAACCCCCGAGCGGACAAGGTACAAATCTGTCGTTCTGCCCCTGAACAGGCAGTTAACCCACTGTTCCTAGGCATTGAAAATAAGAATTTGTTCTTAACTGACTTGCCTAGTTAAATAAAGGTAAAAAAAACGTATCTTACTAATCCAGTTTAGCAGGCAATATTAACCAGGTGAAATTGTGTCATTTCTCTTGCGTTCATTGCACGCAGAGTCAGGGTATGTGCAACTGCCTGGCTCATTGCGATCTAATTTGCCAGAATTTTACGTAATTATGACATACATTGACGGTTGTGTAATGTAACAAGAATATTTAGACTTAGGGATGCCACCCGTTAGATAAAATACCGAACGGTTCCGTCTTTCACTGAAATAATAAACGTTTTGTTTTCTAAATGATAGTTTCCGGATTCAATCATATTAATGACCTAAGGCTCGTATTTCTGTGTGTTATTATGTTATAATTAAGTCTGATTTGATAGAGCAGTCTGACTGAGCAGCAGCAGGCCTGTAATCATTCATTCAAACAGCACTTTCATGCGTTTTGCCAGCAGCTCTTTGCAAGCACATCGCTGTTTATGATTTCAAGCCTATCAGCCTAATGGCTGGTGTAACCAATGTGAAATGGTTAGCTAGTTAGCTGGGTGTGCGCTAATACTGTTTAAAACGTCACTCGCTTTTAGATTTGGAGTAGTTATTCCCCTTGCGCGGCAAGGGCCGCGGCTTTTGTGGAGCGATGGGTAACGATGCTTCGAGTGTGGCTAGCGAGGAGGGGGACGGAAGCTATACTGTTACACTGGCAATACTATAGTGCCTATAAGAACATCCAATATTCAAAGGTATATGAAATACAAATGGTATAGAGAGAAAAAGTCCTATAAATACTATATTAACTACAGGCTAAAACCTCTTACCTTGGAATATTGAAGTCTCATGTTAAAAGGAACCACCAACTTTCATATGTTCTCATGTTCTGAGCAAGGAACTTAAACATTAGCTTTTTTACATGGCACACATTTTTACATGGCACATATTACTTTCTTCTCCAACACTTTGTTTTTGCATTATTTAAACCAAATTGAATGTGTTTCATTATTTATTTGAGGCTAAATTGATTTGATTGATGTTTTATATTAAGTTAAAATAAGTGTTAATTCAGTATTGTTCTAATTGTCATTATTACAAATAAAAATATATAAAAATCGGCTGATTAATCGGTATTGGCTCTTTTGGTCCTCCAATAATCGGTATCGTTGTTGAAAAATCATTATCGGTCGACTTCTAGTACAGATTTGAATAGTAATACAGAACTCTGCAGGCTATCTTTGCAGTAGATTGCAACACCACCCCCTTTGGCAGTTCTATTTTGGTGGAAAATGTTATAGTTAGCGATGGAGATTTCAGGGTTTTTGGTGGTTTTCCTAAACCAGGATTAAGACATCCGGGTTGGCAGAGTGTGCTAAAGCAGTGAGTAAAACAAACTTAGTGAGTAGGCTTCTAATGTTAACATGCATGAAACCAAGGCTTTTACGGTTGCAGAAGTTAACAAATGAGAGCACCTGGGAGTGGGAGTGGAGCTAGGCACTGCAGGACCTGGATTAACCTCTACATCACCAGAGGAACAGAGGAGAAGTAGGATAAGGGTACGGCTAAATGCTATACGAACTGGCCGTCTAGCACGTTCGGAACAGAAGGCCTGATTCACATAGTCTCCTCTGAACAGTTGATGTTGAGATGTGTCTGTTACTTGAACTCTGAAGCATTTATTTGGGCTGCAATCAACTCTAATGAACGTATCCTCTGCAGTAGAGGTAACTGGGTCTTCCTTTCCTGTGACGGTCCTCATGAGAGCCAGTTTCATCATAGCACTTGATGGTTTTTGCGACTGCACTTGAAGAAACTTCTTGAAATGTTCTTGATTACTTTAAGACATGAAGGTCAGTTAATGATGGACTGTCGTTTCTCTTTGCTTATTTGAGCTGTTCTTGCCATAAAATGGACTTGGTCTCATCTTTATACCACCCCTACCTTGTCACAACACAACTGATTGGCTAAAACGCATTAAGAAGGAAAGAAATTCCACAAAGGAACTTTTAACAAGGCACACCGGTCAATTGAAATGCATTCCTGGTGACTACCTCATGAAGCTGGTTGAGAGAATACCAAGATTGTGCAAAGCTGTCGTCAAAGCCTAGGGTGGCTACTTTGAAGAATCTCAAATATATTTTGATTTGTTTAACACTTTTTTTGATTACTACATGATTCCATATGTGTTGTTTCATAGTTTTGATGTCTTCACTATTATTCTACAATGTAGCAAATATTTAAAATAAAGATGAACCCTTTAATGAGTAGGTGTGTCCAAACTTTTGACTGGTACTGTATATGTGACTAACAGATGCATATCTGTATTCCCAGTCATGTGAAATCCATAGATTAGGGCCTAATGAATTTATTTCAGTTCACTGATTTCCTTATATGAACTGTAACTATGTAAAAACGTTTAAATTGTTGCATGTTGCAGTTATATTTTTGTTCTGTAGAAAATCTTAGCTCACCATTTTTGCTCCATGCAGATCTACTGCATCCGTAACTAGCGGTTTCTGCATTAGCATGGAGCTAACATTAGCGTGCACACGGCCCTCATGCGGCAAATTTTAGCAAACCTAGAAGGGAGCCTGCCTATATTGGTGACCAAAAGTCATCTGGCACAGAACGAAGGGTTTCAGAAAGTCTCATTTATTTCTAGCCTAGAATAATCCACTTTACCACTAATGTGAAAAAATATATAATATGACTGTTGTCACTTGACTGTCTTTAAGACAATTGGCAAATACATTTGTAAAAGCATTTATACTTCATTAGACAGTCATGGGAATCACCTTTTAGCTGAAATAAACAGGGGATTTCTGCTGTTGTGGGCCTTTAACCATCTGTCTGACTTTGTTGTTCACACAGGAGAGAGACTTGACTATCGTGGATCCTCTGTAGAGCCTCATCAATATCATGAAGCTGACGAGGCAGAGAAGAGTCTCTCCACATCAGAACACCTCAAGAAAAACCAGCGGAAACCCACAGGGAAGAAATCTCACCGATGCTCCGACTGTGGAAAGAGTTACTCAAGATCAGATACACTAAAGGTACACCAGAGAATTCACAATGGAGAGAAACCTTATACCTGTGATCAATGTGGCAAGAGTTTTGTTACATCTAGCCGTCTGACTATACACCAGAGAACACATACAGGAGAGAAGCCATATAGCTGTGATCAATGTGAGAAGAGTTTTGTTACGTCTAGCCATCTGACTATACACCAGAGAACACACACAGGAGAGAAATCTTACCATTGCTCTGACTGTGGAAAGAGTTACTCAAGATCAGATTCACTAAAAGTACACCAGAGAAGTCACACTGGAGAGAAACCTTTTATCTGTTATCAGTGTGGGAAGAGTTTGAATGATCCAAGCAGCATGAAAACACACCAGGGAATTCAGGCTGGAGAGAAACCTCATTGCTGCTTTGACTGCGGGAGGAGATTCACCCCTTCAGAGGACCTTAAAAAACGTCAGAGAATTCATACAGGAGTGAAACCTTATAACTGTTATCAATGTGGGAAGAGTTTTACTGAATCTAGACAGCTGACAATACATCAGAGAGCACACACAGGAGAGAAACCTTACCCCTGCCCTAACTGTGGAAAGAGTTTTGTTTCTTCAGTACATTTAAAATCACACCAGAGAACACACACTGGAGAGAAGCCTTATAGCTGTAACCAATGTGGGAAGAGTTTTACTCACTCAAGCTGCCTGATGGTACATCGGAGAACACACACAGGAGAGAAACCTTATAGCTGTAACCAATGTGGGAAGAGCTTTGTTACATCTAGCCGTCTGACTATACACCAGAGAACACACACAGGAGAGAAGCCTTATAGCTGTGATCAATGTGGGAATAGTTTTACTACATCTAGCCATCTGACTATGCACGAGAGAACACACACAGGAGAGAAGCCTTATAGCTGTGATCAATGTGGGAAGAGTTTTACTACATCTAGCCATCTGACTATGCACCAGCGGACACACACAGGAGAGAACCCTTATAGCTGTAATCAATGTGGGAAGAGATACACTGGTAGAAAATCTCTGATTAAACATCAGAAAATACATATATGAGGACATTGTACCATGATTTCAATTAAATAATGTCACAATGTAGAATGCTTTTAACATTGTAGTAGGAGTATTTTAATGTCACAATGTATAACCCTAAACTCCCCCCCCCCCCCCCCCCCCCCATTCTATTGATATTAGCCTCATAAGGGCAAAAAAACAGGCTCTGAATTGAAAGAGCACTATTTATGTGATTAACAAAGAAAGTGTTGCGTTACACTTACCGTGTTGGGACCCACTTGAAAAAAAATGCAACACCTCAAAATGTAGCTAGATGTTTTTCAACAAATTGTCCTCTAACCAGTGAGGTAAACATTATTCCCAGATTCCATGTGGTTTTTGAGCTGTTAGTTTTAACAGGACATGTAACCTCATCTCCCCCCTCTCGTGCAACTGATTGGTGAAGCTGGTTGAGAGAATGCAAAGCTGTCATCAAGGCAAAGGGTGGCTACTTTGAAGAAATTCAAATATAAAATATGTTTTCTATATGTTATTTCATAGTTGTGATGTCTTTACTATTATTCTACAATGTATAAAATAGTAAAAACAAAGAAGAACCCTTGAATGAGTGGGTGTGTCCAAACTTTTGACTGGTATTGTACGTTCACTTTTGGTTGACAGTGAAAGTTGAAAATACACATGTTTCAGTTTGTTATTTCAATGACTTGAAAACAACTTAATTTCAAAATACTTGCAGCTTATACACATGGACAGAGTATTAAAAAATTGGTCTATTAACAATTGTATTAACAATCGTACATCACTCTAGTATTTATACACACTATTTATTTACAACATTCAAGTGCTAATTGTATTTATTCCTCTTCTGAAGAAGCGTGACTCAAATCACCTACTCATGTCAAACATCCAGCGTGGCAAAATATATATATTTCGTATTATTCCATGCCTCACCATTAAGGGAATTATTGCCAATACCTATCAACAAAGGGGTGTACATTTGGTTATATATATATATATATATATATATATGTCATATTTACATTTCATGTAACATTTAGTCATCTTAATTATTCATGCAACCAACTTTTTACAAGTATTTTCTTTACAAACAATGGAGTAAAACAAACTTATATTTTGGGTTGGACATTGCATCCTATTCTTATTATTTTAGCTAATGGCATTTCCTGCTCGTTAGTCTTTGTTTTTATCTTTATTCTTTCGTTTTTTATCCTCTTATGTTTGTTGTGTAGTAAATATTTCAGTTCTTTTTTTATTTTTCTATGAAGTGCATTGCATCCATGTCTGAAATGTGCTATATAAATAAAGCATAAGTTAATTTTAACATATTGCTAAACAAATGGAACCAATGACCAACTTCACCCAATCCAGTGCATTTTTGTTGAAAAGGAAAAATGTTGAAATCAATAATGCGTCAAAGGATTCAACTACTGAAAACTGAAACAAACAAATGGATCAAACAGATCAATCCCACTTTTCAAGCCTGCTGAAGGCCTGGTGGCATGGTAAACACCACCCCGGGCTCTACCAGGGGCACACTTGGGGTGGTCTCCCACAGCTCTGCATACTGTATGTGGCAGTAGGTAGTACCAATGCCTGACCTAGCGCCTGAAGACAAAAGTCAGACACAGATTCCAAATGATGGTCATTAAATGATTCCATTAGGTTCAATACATGAAGTAATAGCTTCAAAATAGATGTCTACCATCTCTATAATGAATAGGCTGATCAAAATATAGCATAGTCATTTCGAGTTTCAATAATAATAAATCAGTTATTTATTGCTTTTCTTATGTGCCAAAAGTGCCAAAACAGTGTGAGCCAGCAATCTGTCTTTACATTGAGCATCACCCCTTACCTGCGATATCGTGATTTGCCAAAATGATCAGTGACGCAAAATCTGCATACCTGAACAAAGTTCCTCGTTAGTCGTTGCACAGTCTTGATAGCATAGAGATAGATAGGCCTCAACTTTGTGTCATTGTGGTATCCGTGACCGCATGGGCTGCGCCATTGAGGCTTTACAACCCATAGGAATCCCCACCCAGTTGACAACTCTGACTATTTTAAAATGGTGGAAGCCCTCAATGTCTCTGCCCCACGCTAAAACGGCCATTTTGCCACTAGAGGCCTCTATTATTCTCTATGGTTGACAGATGCTGCTACTGTACAATTTATGTTACCTGCATCTGTCCCTGAGTTTTCTCTCATGGACAGAGTACAGCTGACAAATTACGCAAATTCTGGGTTAACCTAGATTAGTTCATGAGAAATTACAAGTTCCATAAACCATGGTTCATGAACAGAAATTTGCATTTTTGGCAACCGGAGGGAAATGATTGCCAATTTCCTGGTTTGATTTGTGTTTAATGAGGATGAGGGTGTGTTAATGTCTGGAGCTCTCGTCAAACATGAGGTCTGGGCCATGTTGACATTGATGTGCTATTGGCACACAGAAGCCTTGGGCCTCTTTCTCTGTTCCCACTCTCTTCCTCAAATGCAAAACTGGTAACCTGGGAAAAAGGTCTGAACAGAAATTTATCACCGGGCATTAAGTTTATTATCGAGGACCATCCTCCCCAAATGCTCTTTATGGTAAGTATAGGAGCATCACAGGGCCATCAGAGATTATTTAACATCAGATTGAATGTCTGACCTTGTTAGCAACCTTGCTTGGAGAAATCTGAAACCTATTCCTGTCAAATAACAACACAAGACTTACAATAAGAACCACATGGGAAGACTGCATTTGAGCCCTATTCAATCGGATAAGACCGCCAATATATGTAAGGCGCTAACCATGTAGTTTAACATAGGGTACTTGCTGTGTGTTGCCCTATACGACCTCCAAGTACTTCCAAATATCTGAGGTTTTCTGGACACTAATCACACGATTGGTGTAGCAGATGCAACTGTTGGTGTTCGCAAGCAAATAACTGTTAGGCCTCTTAGTGCAATAAATCGTTATGCTTCTGAGTCAATGGAGGTGTTTACTCTACTTACACAGTTCTAACAATGCTCAAGTTTTAGCCCAATTATACTAACCGAGTAATTGAAAATCCACCACAGCTGTGGTTTCTGTATGTGCTTGACTGTATTACTGCATGCATGGTTAATGAATACCACGGTAAAAAACTTTTTAGCCTTTTGGATTACGATTGTTTTCCAAGTAGTCTTGTTATCAAAGATATTAGATGTAACCATAGATCTTGTGGCAATGCTGAGATGCTTAAGCAGTGTTGGAATGTCAACATTTCCAACACTAGGCTCATTGAATAGAGAGCAGGTATGACATCAGTATACTTCTGCTTCAGTATCTAAACACCAGCTGTATACAGACATCATCCACCATGCCCAACCTGTCTGTCCAATAATTGTACTTTTGAATATCGTGAAGTCAGTGTGGAAGAGGTGCAAGACAACAATCATTTTATCTTAAATGTGAGTCTACGATAAAGTGTGTGCCCTCAGGCCTGGCGAGAAGCTAAAGTCATTCCGCTACCCAAGAATAGTAAAGCCCCCTTTACTGGCACAAATAGCCGACCAATCAGCCTGTTACCAACCGTTACTAAACTTCTGGAAAAAATAGTGTTTGACCAGATACAATGCTATTTCACAGTAAACAAATTGACAACAGACTTTCAGCACATTATAGGGAAGAACACTCAAGAAGCACAGCACTTACACAAATGACTGATGATTGGCTGAGAGAAATTGATGATAAAATGATTGTGGGGGCTGTCTTGTTAGACTTCAGTACAGCTTTTGACATTATCGATCATAGTCTGCTGCTGGAAAAACTTGTGTGTTATGGCTTTACACCCCCTGCTATAACGTGGATAAAGAGTTAGTTGTCTAACAGAACACAGAGGGTGTTCTTTAATGGAAGCCTCTCAAACATAATCCAGATAGAATTCCCCAGGATAGCTTTTTAGGCCCCTTGCTTTTTTCAATCTTTACTAACGACATGCCACTGACTTGAGTAAAGCCAGAGTGTCTATGTATGAGGATGACTCAACACTATACACGTCAGCTACTACAGCGACTGAAATGACTGCAGCACTTAAAGAGTTGCAGTTAGTTTCAGAGTGGGTGGGAAGGAATAAGTTAGCCCTAAATATTTCTAAAACTAAAAGCATTGTATTTGGGGACAAATCATTCACTAAACCCTAAACCTCAACTAAATCTGATAGTAAATAATGTGGAAATTGAGCAAGTTGAGATGACTAAACTGCTTGGAGTAACCCTGGATTGTAAACTGTCATGGTCAAAACATATTGATACAACAGTAGCTAAGATGGGGAGAAGTATGTCTATAATAAAGCACTGCTCTGCCTTCTTAACACTATCAACAAGGCAGGTCCTACAGGCCCTAGTTTTGTTGCACCTGGACTACTTTTGAGTCGTGTGGTCCGGTGAGACAAAAAAAGACTTAGGAAAATTGGCTCAGAACAAGGCAGCACGGCTGGCCCTTGGCTGTACACAGAGAGCTAGTATTAATAATATGCATGTCAATCTCTCCTGGATGAAAGTGGAAGAGAGATCGACTTCATCACTACTTTTATTTATGAGAGGTATTGACATGTTGAATGCACCGAGCTGTCTGTCTAAACTACTGGCACACAGCTCGGACACCCATACATATCCCACAAGACATGCCACAGGAGGCCTCTTTACAGTCCCCAAGTCCAGTACAGACTATGGGAGGCGCACAGTACTACTTAGAGCCATGACTACACGGAACTCTATTCCACATCAAGTAACTGATGCAAGCAGTAAAATGTAATTTAAAAAAAACGGATTAAAAAAACACCTTATGATACAGCGGGGACTGTGAAGAGACACAAACATAGACACATGCACACACACACACACACACATAAACATGGATTTAGAACTGCAGATGTGTGGTGGAGTAGGGGCCTGAGGGCACACAGTGTGTTGTGAAATCTGGGAAACATTGAAATATTTTTTTAAATTGTATAAACTGCCTTAATTTTGCTGGACCCCAGGAAGAGTACAGCTAATTGGGATCCATAATAAATATAATACAACGAGAGGAAATCATAGGATGCCTCCTTTCTGTCTCCAAGTGCGTGACATTAACAAAAGCCTACTACTTTGCATCCACACACTGTCATCTGACTGACTTGAGAGTTTTACACAATGTTCTAGCACTAAAACCAACCGTGTGTTTGAGAAGTTCACATAGAACCAGAAGCATCACACAAAGACAAAAATATATCACCTTGAAAATGTTTTCTGAAGGTAAATGTTATGTATCAAATCAATGCTACAAAGTATCGAATCAATGCTACTTTCTAATAACTAATTAGAAAGGTTCATGCAGGTGACTGACTGATTGTCTATGGAGGAATCCATAGATTCTTGGCAGTATGCCCAGAATATTACTATGGGAACAACCGAGGTATCTCAGTTTCAAGGTCTCAACTTGGAGACAGAGAGCCTCGTGAGATATTGGTCAGTCACATGTGCAAGCCACTGGTAGTGATTAAATCATGCAAATATAACTTGTCGGTGTATAGCCGTATATAAGACAACTGCTGGGACTGCCCCAGAAGAGTGTTTGATAGACCTGTACAGTGTGTATGTCAGTGATTCTACCTGTGGAGCATCCCAGTGAAGGTCTGCAAGGGAACACTGGTGGCGCATTCCATGTGAAGGCATGCAAGGGAAATTCCTGTCTGACCAAAGACGATGTGGACCTGCCCGCTCAGACTTTTACTGTGAGCTGCACCGGGAAGTTGCTAGAGTGAGGGCAGGAGAGGCCACACTGACAATTGTCTGTAAACATTTATATGAAAAGAGACTTTGTGGTCTGAGAACCATTGATAATAGCACATGGTGTTATTTAGGCATTTATGAGAAGTGTATATGTGGTCAAGGAACCACTGCGAATAGCATAAGGTGCACCATAGCATTTATGACAATATAAACTATTGATACTATGATGCTGAGGGACTATAGATGCTGTAGGGACCATAGATGCTATACCTATAGTGACTATGGATGCTATTGGGATTATTGATGCTCAGGGACCATTAATACTGTAGAAACTATGGAGACTAGAGGAACAGCAGAAGATATACACTGCTCAAAAAATAAAGGGAACACAAACAACACAATGTAACTCCAAGTCAATCACACTTCTGTGAAATCAAACTGTCCACTTAGGAAGCAACACTGATAGACAATACATTTCACATGCTGTTGTGCAAATGGAATAGACAACAGGTGGAAATTATAGGCAATTAGCAAGACACCCCCAATAAAGGAGTGGTTCTGCAGGTGGGGACCACAGACCACTTCTCAGTTCCTATGCTTCCTGGCTGATGTTTTGGTCACTTTTGAATGCTGGCGGTGCTTTCACTGTAGTGGTAGCATGAGTCTACAACCCACACAAGTGGCTCAGGTAGTGCAGCTCTTCCAGGATGGCACATCAATGCGAGCTGTGGCAAGAAGGTCTACTGTGCTGTCAGCGTAGTGTCCAGAGCATGGAGGCGCTACCAGGAGACAGGCCAGTACATCAGGAGACGTGGAGGAGGCCGTAGGAGGGCAACAACCCAGCAGCAGGACCGCTACCTCTGCCTTTGTGCAAGGAGGAGCACTGCCAGAGCCCTGCAAAATGACCTCCAGCAGGCCACAAATGTGCATATGTCTGCTCAAACGGTCAGAAACAGACTCCATGAGGGTGGTATGAGGGCCCGACGTCCACAGGTGGGGGTTGTGCTTACAGCCCAACACCGTGCAGGACGTTTGGCATTTGCCAGAGAACACCAAAATTGGCAAATTCGCCCTGTGCTCTTCACAGATGAAAGCAGGTTCACACTGAGCACATGTGACAGACGTGACAGTCTGGAGACGCCGTGGAGAACGTTCTGCTGCATGCAATATCCTCCAGCATGACCGGTTTGGCGGTGGGTCAGTCATGGTGTGGGTGGCATTTCTTTGGGGGGCCTCACAGCCCTCCATGTGCTCGCCAGAGGTAGCCTGACTGCCATTAGGTACCGAGATGAGATCCTCAGACCCCTTGTGAGACCATATGCTGGTGCGGTTGGCCCTGGGTTCCTCCTAATGCAAGACAATGCTAGACCTCATGTGGCTGGAGTGTGTCAGCAGTTCCTGCAAGAGGAAGGCATTGATGCTATGGACTGGCCCGCCCGTTCCCCAGACCTGAATCCAATTGAGCACATCTGGGACATCATGTCTCGCTCCATCCACCAACGCCACATTGCACCACAGACTGTCTAGGAGTTGGCGGATGCTTTAGTCCAGGTCTGGGAGGAAATCCCTCAGGAGACCATCCGCCACCTCATCAGGAGCATGCCCAGGCGTTGTAGTGAGGTCATACAGGCACGTGGAGGCCACACACACTACTGAGCCTCATTTTCACTTGTTTTAAGGACATTACATCAAAGTTGGATCAGCCTGTAGTGTGGTTTTCCACTTTCATTTTGAGTGTGACTCCAAATCCAGACCTCCATGGGTTGATAAATCTGATTTCCATTGATCATTTTTGTGTGATTTTGTTGTCAGCACATTCAACTATGTAAAGAAAAAAGTATTTAATAAGAATATTTAATTCATTCAGATGTAGGATGTGTTATTTGAGTGTTCCCTTAATTTTTTTGAGCAGTGTATATGTATGCATAGTAGTTAATGACGAGTGATGCGGGAGATTACTGAGTGTGTTTGGGAATAGTACTAAGTGAATATGGATGAGTGTATTGTGTGCTTGACTAATTAACTGAACAGGGTTTAAGCCCCGGTGTGAATGTGGGATGACGTGTTAAGTTTTTTTCTAAAGAGTTGCACAAAGGGTTTGAGTATGGGAAAGGGAAATAGTAAGAGTAGGATGGAGGATATGTGCTGTGAACCAAAAGGGTCGTGTTGTGTAACGGCAAAATCAATTGGTAGGGTACTGAACCAAACAGAGGACTAGACAGAATGGACAGATGGACATTTCCCTGTTGATGGGACACGAAGCACAGAAAGACTGGAGTTTGTGAGAGGCCAACTTGAAAGTAAAGAAAGGAAACAGAAGAAGGTTAAAGTGAAGTGGGACGATTACAGAAAGTGGGAGAAAGAAGCAGAAAATGCAGAGGATAAGGCTGTCAGAGGACTGATGGTAAAGCAAGTGGAACCGGAGAAGAAAGAGGAAGATGGGAAGAAAAAAAGAAGAAAGAAAAAGAAGAAGCCTGGCTGGCCATTCTCTGTCGGGAACCCTTGCATGGGGCCCCCCTTGTATCCCCCTCTGCCAAATCCTCCACCAGCACACAGAGCTGTGGCCTCCCACCCCCTCCTAACCCAGTTGGGGTTGGGCATGTGCCAGGTGGAGGAGCTGTGGGATTAGGAGCTGTTGGAAGGGCTGCAGGTGCTAAAGACACAAAGCTAACGGCAAAAACAAGGACCAAAGCGAACGAGCCGAGCGGTACAGAGGAGAGAGAGAGAGAGGAGCTAGAAGTGCTCAGGAAAGAACTGGAGAAACGTAAGAGAAAGGAGGAAAGTAGAGAAACAGGAAGCAAATTAAGGAGTGCAAACAGGAGGAATTAAGAAGAAAGTAGCCAAGATGATAAAGATAAAAAGAGCAGCAGTGAGGACAGCAATGAAGGCCAAGGAAAGACAGTTGAAGGAAAATGAAACAAAGGACGGAAAGACACTGAAGAAGGCAAAGCTGATGTACTACTCTGGAGGAGGAAGAGGACACCAGGAAAATGGTGGCAACCAAGGAAACAGAGGAGGTAGAGAGGTAGAGGCCAAGGGGCCCCTGCTGGAGCTGACATAGGGAGAGACTGGAGCTGCTACAACTGTGGGAAGGTAGGGCATCTTTCTCCCAGTAGGAGAAGTCCAAGGAGAGTGGCTGTCCCCACCTGCAGGTGTGCAGGTGAACAAACCATTTGGAAAAGGAGGCGGACGAGGGGGCTACCAACCATAAGATGAGGCGGAAACAGAAGAAGAAACGAATTAAGAAAACAATGATGAACAACCAGAAGAATCCTGTCAAATGCTAAAATGTACCACCTTGTCAACCCAAAACCCCATTAATGATATCTTCGGTAATAAACATAAATTCCATTCTTGGTGGACGCAGGGGCCACGGTCCCAGTGTTTAAAATGTCTGCCCTGTCTGTCTCCCCCTCAAAGAAAACAATGTCAACAGTGAGAGAGTCTGGGCAAATGGAGACACTGATTCCCTATGCCCAGTAAATTTATTAGGAAGAGATTTTATGTGTAAAATGAATTTATCTGTTGCCTGTACTGAATAAGCATTGTCATTGGGATGGATAGAACATGGAATCTTCCCATTCCTGATTAATTGTTACTATGCTTGGCACCTGAATGATCTCCATATTGAGGGACAGTTGAGATAGCAATCCCTCTCTCCCCGTTGCATGGTAACTGGGAAGTGTCTGAATACCTACATTGTACTGCTGCTGTTCCCTCATGCGAAGAGGATCCAGAATACCAACAGAGATGATCAAAACAAAAAGAGAAAATCGAGATAACCATGAATGGGATATACAGGAGAAGACTTTGTAGCAGCTGGAGTGTTGTTGATGGATACTCAGATGAGTTTGTATGAAGTCCCTGGCTCTGTTTCCCATTGTAGCTTATCAAAAACTCCAGAAAAACAATGGAAAGATGTGGGTATTTGGATGAAGAAAGTGATGGAAGCAACTGATTGGGTGGCCTGGGAAGGGGAAGGACAGTGGTCAGCTTCTACAGCAACTTTCTATTCCCCATACTGGGCTGCTGCAATGACCAAGAAAACAACCAATTCCTGTTGAAACCATGCCTGTGGTATTACAAGATAATTCACATATTGATTTGCTAAAAGATATCCCTGAAGAACATTGGGCTAAATCAAAGCCCGACATTGGATGCATGAAAGGAGCTGCACCAGTTGTGGCAATTCCAAAAAGCATCCACAAAGCTCAGTACCCTCTTAGCAAGGAAGCCGAAAAGGGTATCATTCCCATTCATAGTGTGTTAGTTGAAAGAGGCACTCTGGTTCCCTCCCCGAATTCACCTTGTAACACAGGTTCAGTATGTTTACGATTTGTTGGTTTGCTCAAAATCTTCAAAGAAAGATTAGAGGCAATTTAAGCTTTGTCTAAACCTGTTACCAAGCAGTACATTATATATTTTTTGGGTGTGGCTGGTTAATGTCAACCATGGTTGAAAGACTGTGCAGAGATAGTTCAACTGCTGCAGGATGGTATTTATGGGAGAAAGATGGATGCGAGTGAAGTTGTGGTCTGGACGGATGAGACTGAGGTGGCATTGGTAAAATTGAAACAAACATTTATATCTACCCCTTGCTTGGGTTTGCCAGAACATAATAAACGCAGTATCATGGGGTGGGATATAGACCTGTTGGTTATTATTCTAAACGATTAGATAGTGTGATCAGGGGAATGGTTTCCTGTTTGAGATCAGTAGCGGCTACTACTGAGGCTGTTTTGGCATGTTCTGATATTGTGGCTCTCTCCCCCCATACCATCCATGTGCCCCATGCTGTGCACACAGCTATTACACAGGCAAGAACGGCTCATTTGACGCCTGCTAGATTATCAGAACATTCTTTTGACAATGTCTCATTTTACTCTGAAACGATGTTCAATTCTTAACCCCCTCAACTCTTCTCCCTACAGCAGATGCTGGTGAAGATCATGACTGTGACATAGATTGGATTTGAGAGACACCCCGTTAGATAATCCAGACTTCGTTTTTTTGTAGATGGGTCTGCCCAGAGAAATTAAAAAGGGGATCAATTAGTTGGTTTTGCTATTATGACTGTTTTGGAAACTGTGGAGAGTGCTCTACTCCCTTCACACTTATCATCCCAGGCGCCAGAACTTTTTGGCCTGACTAGAGCTTGTATTTTGGGAAAGGACAGCTCTGTTAACATTTACATTGAAGCAAGTATGCATTGTGCATGATTTTGGAACATCGTGGAAGAACAGAGGGTTTTTGACCTTGTCTGGAAAACAGATTGCTCACAGTAACCTTGTTTTGTCTCTGTTACAGGCTATCCAGCTGCCCTCGTCTGTTTCTATAATCAAGTGTCAAGCACATTCTTTCTCTAACGACAACATCTCTCTGGGGAACACTAAAGCTGACCGTGCAGCTATATTACTGCTTCCTCTTCTGTTTCCCCCTTCCTACAGATGGCAGCAGTTCCAGCCCCCACCAACCCTTTCTCTGTTGATGACGTGGTTGCTTTGCAGGCAACGGCTGATGAGTCAGAGAGACGCAAGTGGGTTGGGTACTGTCGTAAAGACGCATCGGGTGTATGGCTGGATGAGAGGAGCAAACCGTTGTACTTTCCATTTCCTTGCCAAGTTGTCACATGGTCAGGATCATGTGTCCAAAGGAGGGATAGTGGATCTTGTAAGTAAATATTGGTGTACAGTAGGTTTTATTGGTGTACAGTAGGTTTTACTGTGTTTGCAGAAAATATCTCCAAGAACTGTTTGATTTGCATGACTAATAATATTGGACGTGGCATTTCAGTATCCCCCACGTCCCATCCAAGGCCTGAATGACCTTTTGAGCACTTAATGATGGACTGCATTGATATAAATATAGGGCTTTCTCCTATAGAGCTCCATTTTTATGGAACGGTCTGCCTACCCATGTCAGAGACGCAAACTCGGTCTCAACCTTTAAGTCTTTACTGAAGACTCATCTCTTTAGTGGGTCATATGATTGAGTGTAGTCTGGCCCAGGAGTGGGAAGGTGAACGGAAAGGTTATGGAGCAACGAACCACCCTTGCTGTCTCTGCCTGGCCGGTTCCCCTCTTTCCACTGGGATTCTCTGCCTCTAACCCTGTTACAGGGGCTGAGTCACTGGCTTACTGGGGCTCTCTCATACCGTCCCTGGGAGGGGTGCGTCACCTGAGTGGGTTGAGTCACTGATGTGATCATCCTGTCTGGGTTGGCGACCCCCCCCTTGGGTTGTGTCGTGGCGGAGATCTTTGTGGGCTATACTCAGCCTTGTCTCAGGATGGTAAGTTGGTGGTTGAAGATATCCCTCTAGTGGTGTGGGGGCTGTGCTTTGGCAAAGTGGGTGGGGTTATATCCTTCCTGTTTGGCCCTGTCCGAGCGTGTCCTCGGATGGGGCCACAGTGTCTCCTGACCCCTCCTGTCTCAGCCTCCAGTATTTATGCTGCAGTAGTTTATGTGTCGGGGGGCTAGGGTCAGTTTGTTATATCTGGAGTACTTCTCCTGTCCTATTCGGTGTCCTGTGTGAATTTAAGTATGCTCTCTCTAATTCTCTCTTTCTCTCTTTCTTTCTCTCTCTCGGAGAGAGACCTAGGACCATGCCTCAGGACTACCTGACATGATGACTCCTTGCTGTCCCCAGTCCACCTGGCCGTGCTGCTGCTCCAGTTTCAACTGTTCTGCCTTATTATTATTGGACCATGCTGGTCATTTATGAACATTTGAACATCTTGGCCATGTTCTGTTATAATCTCCACCCGGCACAGCCAGAAAAGGACTGGCCACCCCACATAGCCTGGTTCCTCTCTAGGTTTCTTCCTAGGTTTTGGCCTTTCTAGGGAGTTTTTCCTAGCCACCGTGCTTCTACGCCTGCATTGCTTGCTGTTTGGGGTTTTAGGCTGGGTTTCTGTACAGCACTTTGAGATATCAGCTGATGTATGAAGGGCTATATAAATACATTTGATTTGATTTGATTGAGTTGACCCCTTGTGATGGGAACAAGTATTGTTTGGTGATTGTTGACATGTTTTCTAAATGGATTGAAGCTTTTGACAAAGAACATGGAATGGAGGAAGACATGGTTGATTATTGCGTCACCCTTAAATAATGCAGAAAACATCATGGGGTCAGGGTCAAGTCCATTTGTATATTCACATTGACCCCTATGGAAACTCCCACAAGTGGTAACCTGCTCCTACCTTAATTGGCCCCAACCCACACACCCAACACTCTTTTTGTCCAGATGTAAGATTAGCAACCATTTCTGCTCTAGAGAGGAACAGATTTTCCTCATGGTTATGAGGGCCCAATGATCATCTACTTCTGTGCCACTACTCCGGACCTGCGTTGGCCCCGTTGGCTCAGGACTTATCTCATCCTCTGTCAGGTTTCCAACAATAGGAAAAACCTGCTGTTTTTATTATCACTCCTGTGCTAACACAGAGGAGGGCCACACTGCACCACTTGAACTGGCGAAGCCTCATTTCTCCTGGATCAGGAACTCGTCTGCAGAGCAACACGTGGATCCAGGTGTCTCTCTCAGCAACCTTCACCACAGTAGGGGTGATCAGAAGAACTTGGAACTTGGACCCCTCTTCCAACTCTTTCTTCACTCTTTCTCCTGAAGTCTTTGACCACTACGTAATCACCATGGCTCAAACAGTGCTCAGTTCCACTTGCCAAGTTCAGCAAAGACGCCTTCACTCGAGGAAAGAGAGTCTTGAAAACACTTAATCACATAGACCCACCATCGTTTGCTAGGCCAGAGAATACTTTACTCCCACCCATGTCAGTTGGTGCAGAACAGATGTCGCTGCAACCCGATGGTGGTAAGAACTATGTAAACAATGGTTAAACATTGAGAGATTTAGTCAATCCTAAATTTGCAGATCCCGTGTGTATGTGTGTGCAATTCAGATTGTAAAACCCAGAGTGAACGGCTTGTAAGATTGGAGTGTCTAGTGCAACGTATTGATTTCACTTACTTTAATATAACCTCATTTGATAGAAGCTATAATCTAATGCTTACATAAACATTTTACAATAATTATCACAGTGATAAAATAAGGGAATGTGAGGGAAATGTTATGTTTAATAATCAAATCAATGCTAAAGTATCGAATCAATGCTACTTTCTAATAACTAATTACAAAGGTTCATGCAGGTGACTGACTGATTGTCTATGGAGGAATCCTCACTATCACTGTTCAACTTGGCAGTATGCCCAGAATATTGCTATGGGAACAACTGAGGTATCTCAGTTTCAAGATCTCAACTTACAGACAGAGAGCCTCGTGAGGTATTGGTCAGTCACATGTGCGAGCCACCAGTAGTGAACACAACTGCAGGGACCACCCCAACAGAGCTTCTGATAGATATGTACGGTGTGCAGAGTTTGCTGTAACCGCTCCAGCGTGCTAATAATAAAGAGTGACTCATTTTAAGGTTGGCTTCAGGTGTCCCTGGTGTTGAATTTCCACCACAGTATGATATATTAAGAGCAGTAGATGGTAGGTAGAGGGTTCTTTCCATCCTAAAAACAAGTAAGACCTTCATGCCACCCCCACAGTTAGAGAGACAGAGATACAGGGGAGAGACCCTGATAGTACCCAAAAAAAGGGGCTTACCTGGTTATGAAGGACTCAAGGCAGCTTCCCTAAGGCAAAGCAGCAATATAATCAAGCACATACAGGATGGGTAGATAGCTGTTTAGGTTGCATACTAAGACAGTGAACACTATGGCTGATGCAGAGATATGGGAAGCTGGACACACACGTGGCAGAGGAACAGCAGACTCAAGTGAATGATGTCACTTCATGAGGTCATTACTCAGCGATGGTACAGTAACACCGGAATGTATCACATTACCTTGTAAGGAACTCATGAAACGTGTTCAAAGCTTTGTTTCTGAGAACTTTCCATAGAACCTACCTGATGATCAAAAGCAGAGCTTACAGTGGCTTGCGAAAGTATTCACCCCCCTTGGCATTTTTCCTATTTTGTTGCCTTACAACCTGGAATTAAAATATATATTTTTTAAAACATTTTATCATTTGATTTACACAACATGCCTACCACTTTTTATTTATTTATTTTTACCTTTATTTAACCAGGTAAGCAAGTTTGAAGATGCAAAATATTTTTATTTTGAAAAACAACAAATAAGACAACAAAAACAGAAAACTTGAGCGTGCATAACTATTCACCCCCAAAGTCAATACTTTGTAGAGCCAACTTTTGCAGCAATTACAGCTGCAAGTCTCTTGGGGTAAGTCTCTATAAGCTTGGCACATCTAGCCACTGGGATTTTTGCCCATTCTTCAAGGCAAAACTGCTCCAGCTCCTTCAAGTTGAATGGGTTCCGCTGGTGTACAGCAATCTTTAAGTCATACTACAGATTCTCAGTTGGATTGAGGTCTGGGCTTTGACTAGGCCATTCCAAGACATTTAAATGTTTCCCCTTAAACCACTCGAGTGTTGCTTTAGCAGTATGCTTAGGGTCATTGTCCTGCTGGAAGGTGAACCTCCATCCCAGTCTCAAATCTCTGGAAGACTGAAACAGGTTTCCCTCAAGGATTTCTATGTATTTAGCGCCATCCATCATTCCTTCAATTCTGACCAGTTTCCCAGTCCCTGCCGATGAGAAACATCCACACAGCATGATGCTGCCACCACCATGCGTCACTGTGATGAGAGGTGTTGGGTTTGCACCAGACATAGTGTTTTTCTTGATGGCCACAAAGCAAAATTTTAGTCTAATTTGACCAGAGTACCTTCTTCCATATGTTTAGGGAGTCTCCAATGTGCCTTTTGGTGAACATTATTGCTTATTTTTTCTTTAAGCATTGGGTTTTTTTCTGGCCACTCTTCCGTAAAGCCCAGCTCTGAGGAGTGTACGGCTTAAAGTGGTCCTATGGACAGATACTCCAATCTCCTCTGTGGACCTTTGTAGCTCCTTCAGGGTTATCGTTGGTCTCTGTTGCCTCTCTGATTAATTCCCTCCTTGCCTGGTCTGTGAGTTTTGGAGGCAGCCCTCTCTTGGCAGGTTTGTTGTAGTGCCATTCTCTTTCCATTTTTTTATAATGGATTTAAATGGTACTCTGTGGGATGTTCAAAGTTTTGGATATTTTTTTATAACCCAACCCTGATCTGTACGTCTCCAGAACTTTGTCCCTGACCTGTTTGAAGAGCTCCTTGGTCTTCATGGTGCCGCTTGCTTGGTGGTGCCCCTGGCTTAGTAGTGTTGCAGACTCTGGGCCTTTTCAGAACAGGTGTATATATATTGAGATCATGTGACACTTAGATTGCACACAGGTGGACTTTATTTAACTAATTATGTGACTTCTGAAGGTAATTGGTTGCACCAGATCTTATTTAGGGGTTTCATAGCAAAGGGAGTGAATACATATGCATGCACCACTTTTCCATTTTTTGTTTTGTAAAATTTTTTGAAACAAGTTATTTTTTTCATTTCACTTCAACAATTTGGACTATTTTGTGTATGTCCATTACATGAAATTCAAATAAAAATAATTTTTTATTACAGGTTGTAATGCAACAAAATAGGACAAATGCCAAGGTGGATGAATACTTTTTGCATGGCACTGTATGGTTTCATACTGAACAGTAAGAGACATACCTTCATTAGCAAGGTCTGGTCTTCTTCGACTGGGCACACTTGAACTAGAACAAACTGCTCTAGAGTTACTATGGAAACAAAAACAAGCAATGAGGTTAAACAAACAGTGCTATTACCCAGCCAGGCAGTGGGTCACAAATGTTCAGACTCAATGCAGTGACAGTCACACTGAATCACATTTAATGGAAACTTCATGAAATAATGGGTTCTCTTTTACAGTTCATAGCGTTGCCTTATTGTGATACAAAACAGGATACCATATGCACGTGATTAATTATAGTCATTAGATTGAGTAATCAACAAGTATGAATTGATTGACTAAATAAATCCTAACAATAAACACATTAAAGAAAGTATCTGAATATGCATCTTATGTAAATGACATAGAACTTAAATATTATGATATGCATTCCTGAATCACTGTTAAGAAGTATGAGGCAGTTGGCCAATTGTGGTGGCGACACCTACAACCACACTCACTATAGTAGAGGATCTCATCACATTTGGTCATAGTGATACTAGGCATAACCACTAACCCACTCACACTGGGTTATGTGCTACTGCACAAAACTACTACGCAACTACAGTGCAATTGAGGGAACTTTTTTTTCAAATCCTGTTAAAACTCTTTTTGGCAAAGGCATTAAATTGCTAAGGCATAAATATTTAATATTTCAACAAAACCCTTTCACACTGATGGTGCCTCAATGTATCAGTCAGCCCCCAGACCGCTCTTATTTGTCAAACATCAGAGACGTTTGTGTTGTTTATTGCCTTAGGGCTGGTTAAGGTTGTAAGACTGCCTGTGTGTGTTTGTCAGTGGTGTAAAGTATTTAAGTCGTTTTTGGGGGGGCATCTGTTCTTTACTTGACTATTTATATATTTTTGACAACTTTACTTTTACTTCACTACATTCCTAAAGAAAATATTGTACTTTTTACTTCATACATTTTCCCTGACAACCAAAAGTACTTGTTAGATTTTGAATGCTTAGCAGGACAGGAAAATTGTCAAATTCACACACTTATCAAAAGAACACATGGTCATCCCATACTGCCTTTGGTCTGGTGCACTCACTAAACAAAAACTTAATATTTTGTAAATAATAGTGTTGGAGTGTGTCCATGGATGTTTTAAAAACAAGAAAATGGTGCTGTCTGCTTTGCTTAATAGAAGGAATTTTAAATTATTTATACTTTTACTTTTGATACTTAAGTATATTTTAGCAATTACATTTACTTTGGAAACTTAAGTATATTTAAAACCGAATACTTTTAGACTTAAGTCGTATTTTAACGGCTGACTGCAAAACTATACAAGTCAGCTACTACAGGGAGGGAAATCACTTAACGAAGTGGGCGGCAAGGAATAGGTTAGTCCTAAATATTTCAAAAACCTAAAGCATTGTATTTGGGACAAATCCTTCACTAAACCATAGACCGCAACTAAATATTGTATTAAATCATGTGGAAATTGAGCAAGTTGAGATGACTAAAATTGTTTGGAGTAACCCTGGATTGGAAACTGTCATGGTCAGAACATGTACAACAGTAGCTAAGATGGGGAGAAGTCTGTCCATAATAAAGTGCTACTCTACCATCTTAACAACACTATCATCAAGGCAGGTCCTAGTCACAACTGGACTACTGTTCAGTCGTGGTCACGTGCCAAAAGAAGGACATGTACAATTGGCTCAGAACAGGGCAGCACGGCTGGCCCTTAAAGGTACACGGACAGCTAACGTTAATAATATGCATGTCAATCTCTTATGGCTCCAAGTGGAAGAGAGACTGACTTCATCACTACCTGTTATTGTAAGAAGTGTTGACAAGCTGAATGCACCGAGGTGTCTGTTTACACTACTAGCACACAGCTCGTACACCCATACATACCCCACAAGACATGCCACCAGAGGTCTCTTCACAATCCCCAAGTCAAGAAGAGACTATGAGAGGCGCACAGTACTGCACAGAGCCATGGCCACATGGAACTCTATTCCACATCAGGGTAACTGATACAAGCAGTAGAATCAGATTTTTTCTTTTAACAGATACAAATACATATTCTGGGACAGGCACAGACACGCATACACATGATAAGACATGCACTCTAAACACATGTACAAATCCATTTTGTATTGAAGATATGTGATAGTGGAGTAGTGGCATGAGGGAACACACTAAATGTATTGGGTATACTGTTATGAAATGTAATGTTGTGTAATATTTTAAATTGTACCTAACTGCCTTAATGTTGCTGGACCCCTGGAAGAGTAGCTGTTGCCTTGGCAGCAGCTAATGGGGATCCTTAATAAATATAAATACAAATACTTGAGTAACTTTCCATTAAGGTATCTATACTTTTACTCAAGTATGACAAATTCATACTGGGTGGGTGGGTGGGTGTGTGTGTGTGATGAAAGTGAGTGAATGGAAAGGTTATTGTCTTATAAGAGACAGGGGTGTCTTTACATAGGTAACACGTTACTGTAGGTGTCCTTATTCATGCATTCATAAAGCCTTTATAAACAGCTATATAACACATTACAACATTTGTTGTAGTTTTAATTAGTTATGAGCATAAGATTTTATAAAACTAGTTATACATGACTTCATTTGACCTCATCAAGCCATGAGGTCAAAGGAATTGTCCGTAGAGCTACGAGGCAGAATCGTGTCAAGGCACAGATCTGGGGAAGGGAACCAAAACATTCCTGCAGCATTGAAGGTCCCCAAGAACACAGTGGACTTCATCATTCTTAAATGGAAGAAGTTTGGAACCACCAAGACTCTTCCTAGAGCTGGCCACCCGGCCAGACGGGGAAATCCGGGGAGAAGGGTCTTGGTCAGGGAGGTGACCAAGACCCCAATGGTCGCTCTGACAGAACTCCAGAGTTCGTCTGTGGAGATGGGAGAATCTTCCAGAAGGACAACCAGCTCTACAGCACACCAACAATCAGACCTTTATGGTAGAGTGACCAGACGGAAGCCACTCCTCAGTAAATGGTACATGACATCCTGCTTGGAGTTTTCCAAAAGGCACCTAAAGACTCTCAGGCCATGAGAAACATGATTCTCTGGTCTGACAAAACCAAAATTGAACTCTTTGGCATGAATGCCAAGCGTCACGTCTGGAGGAAACCTGGCACCATCCCTACGGTGAAGCATGGTGGTTGCAGCATCATGCTGTGGGGACTAGGAGACTAGTCAGGATCGAGGCAAAGATGAATGGAGCAAAGTACAGAGAGATCCTTGATGAAGACCTACTCCAGAACTCTCAGAACCTCAGACTGGGGCGAAGGTTCACCTTCCAACAGGACAACGACCCTAAGCACACAGCCAAGACAACGCAGGAGTGGCTTCAGCACAAGTCTCTGAATGTCCTTGAATGGCCCAGCCAGTGCCCGGACATCTCTGGAGAGACCTGAAAATAGCTTTGCAGCAATGCTCCCCATCCAACCTGACCGAGCTTGAGAGGATATGCAAAGAAGAATGGGAGAACCTCCCCACATACAGCTGTGCCAAGCTTGTAGCGTCATACCCATGAAGACTCAAGGCTGTAATCACTGCCAAAGGTACTTCAACAAATTACTGAGTAAAGAGTCTGAATACTTATGTAAATGTTATATTTTTTATATAAATTAGCAAACAAAAACCTGTTTTGGCTTTGTCGTCATGGGGTATTTTGTGTAGATTGATGAGGGGAAAAAAACAATTTAATAAATGTTATAACAAAGCTGTAGCCTAACAAAACGTGGAAAACGTCAAGCGGTCTGAGTACACGGAAACAAACACCCACAAACCAAAAGTGAGACCCAGGCTACCTAAGTATGATTCTCAATCAGAGACAACTAACGACACCTGCCTTTGATTGAGAATCATACTTAGGTAGCCTGGGTTTCACTTTTGGTTTGTGGGTGTTTGTTTCCGTGTGAGTGTTTTAGCCACACGGTACTGTTTCGGTTTTGTAAATTCACATTGTTATTTTCTGTTTAGTGTTCTGAGTTTGAATAAAAAATCAGTGCGGGCTATTCCACACTTACCACACTGCGCTTTGGTACTCCTCTCTATCTCCAGATGACATCCGTTACAGAAACACCCACCACAAAAGGACCAAGCAGCGTGGTAACGGGCAGCAGAAGCAGCGATCGCAGGACTCCTGGACTTGGGAAGAGATTCTGGATGGCAAGGGACCATGGGTACAGGCTGGAGAATATCGCCGCCCCAGCCCCAAGGCTGAGCTGGAGGCAGCGAAAGCTGAGAGGCGGTGGTATGAGGAGGCAGCACGGCGGCGTGGCTGGAAGCCCGAGAGGCAGCCCCAACAAAGTATTGGGGGGGAACATGGGGAGTGTGGCGAAGGCAGGTAGGAGACCTGCGCCGACTTCCCGCGCTTACCGGAGAGAGAGAGGGACCGGGCAGGCACCGTGTTATGCGGTGGAGCGCACGGTGTCTCCGGTGCATGTGCATAGCCCGGTGTGGTACATTCCAGCTCCTCGTATCAGCCGGGCTAGAGTGGGCACCGAGCCAGGTGCCATGAAGCCGTCTCTACGCATCTGGTCTCCAGTGCATCTCCTCGGGCTGGTGTACATGGCACCAGCCTTACGCATGGTGTCCCCGGTTCGCCAGCACAGCCCAGTGCGGGCTATTCCACCTCGCCGCACTGGCCTGGCTACGGGGAGCATTCAACCAGGTAAGGTTGGGCAGGCTCGGTGCTCAAGAGATCCAGTGCGCCTTCACTGTCCGGCCTGTCCGGTGCCACCTCCACGTACCAGCCCTCCGGTGGCAGCCCCCCGCACCAGGCTGTCTCTCCGTCTCCTTCCTACCGTCTATCCTGAGCTGCCAGAGTCTCCCGTCTGTCCTGAGCCGCCAGAGTCTCCCGTCTGTCCTGAGCCGCCAGAGTCTCCCGTCTGTCCTGAGCCGCCAGAGTCTCCCGTCTGTCCTGAGCCGCCGGAGTCTCCCGCCTGTCCGGCGCTGCCGGAATCTCCCGTACCTTTGGTTTTGTCCACCAGCTTCAAACAGCTAAAAACATGATAATTGTGGTTATTTTAAATGTATTTCACAGCGATTTAGATGGTACAATGATTCTCTACACTCTATATTGCTTTTTTGTCACGAACTGAAATTGTGCGAACAGGTTAGAATTTTAGCAGCCATGAAATGGCAGAGTGTTTTCTACATGTACGTTCACCCCAGTCTGCCAGTCTGAGTGAAGCTGATCGAAGAGAGGGACGGTGCGTCCTTCCAATTTGACAACAAGGAAAAAAATATTGTGAAACACTATTATTCCACTATTACTGTAGATCTATTAGGGACATTTTCTGAAATTACAATGCAAAACTAGATGGTAATTTTCCATGAACAAAAAATGTGTGACAGCTCTTTGAACGTATTTTTGTGGCAGTGGATAGGATAGCTTGAACATGTGGAAGTTGGTTTGGTGTCTCGAGCTTGAACGGTTCAAGAGTTACTGTTGGGGAGTTATTTTATGCAAATGTTTTAAATGTTTTATGTCACATGCATAAGAACAGTGACATGCCTTTCTTGCAAGCTCCAAACCCAACAATGCAGTAATCAATATCAATGTAGCTCTAAAAATACACAAGGTAGATCAAAAACACATAAGAAATAAAAATGAGAAGTAAGAAGCTATATACAGGGTCAGTTCCAATACCACATTTACAATGTGCAGGAATACTTGAGTGATAGAGGTAGATATGTATAGGGCTAAGGTGACTAGGCATCAAGATATATGTTAAACAGAGTAGCAGCAGTGTATATGATGATTTTATCTGAGTATGTAGAGTCAGTATAAATGTGTGTGTGTGTTATTGTGCCAGTGTGCATAGAGACAGTGCTAACTTAAAAATTAAATACAAGTGTCAACTCAGATTCTGTTAGCTACATAGCAGTCTCTTGGATAGAAGCTGTTCAGGAGCCTGTTGGTGTCAGACTATAAATGAATTTTAAGCACTGATATAGAGGTCCTGGATGGCAGGGAGCTCGGTCCCAGTGATGTTCTCGGCTGTCCGCACCACACTCTGTAGCACCATGTGATTGAGGACAGTGCTGTTGCCATATCAAGCAGTGATGTAGCCAGTCAAGATGCTCTAAATGTTGCAGCTGTAGAACTTTTAAGGATTTGAGGCGATGTTGCCTACCCTCACCACCTGGGGTTGGCCCGTCAGGATTTCCAGGATCCAGTTGCAGAGGGAGGTGTTCTGTCCCTGGGTCCTAACCATGGTGATGAGCTTGGAGGGGGCAATGGTGTTGAACACTGAGCTGTAGTCAGCATTCTCGCATATGTATTCCCCTTTTCTAGGTGGGTGAGTGGAGTGTGGAATGCAATTACGATTGCGTCGTCTATGGATCTGTTGGGGCGGTATGCAAATTGTTGACATGTGCCAGGGGTGGCAGGTAGCCTAGTGGTTAAAGTGTTGGGCCAGTAACCAAAAGGTTGCAGGATCGAATCCCTGATCCAACAAGGTAAAAAACTGTAATTCTGCCCCTGAACAAGGCAGTTACCCCACTGTTCCCTGGTAGGCTGTCATTGTAAATAAGAATTTGTTCTTAATTGACTTTGCCTAGTTAAATAAAGGTTAAAAAATATATATATAATAAAATAACCAGCCTTTCAAAGCACTTCATGATTACAGATGTGCAGGGCAGTCAGGGCAGTCTTAAGACATATGGGGATTACAGACTGGGACAAGGAGAGGTTGAAATTTACCATGAATATGCCTGCAAGCGACCTTGCAAGTGTTGACCTGATTAAAGACCTTACTCAAGCCGGCCTCGAATAGAGTGAAATAACCCAGTCAGTGGGGACTATCAAACCCGGTACGGTGTTGTTATTGTCAAAGTGTTCCTAAAATGCACTGATTTGTCTGGAAGAGAGGCATCTTTAGGCAGATCCCTGCTGGGTCTTCCTTTGTAATTCGTAATGGACTGTAGCCATCGGAGCCTGTGTGGTATGATTCCACCTTATTCCTACATTGTCCGTTAGCTCATTTGAGGTCGTAACAGGACTTCTTATACTTGTTTCTGTCCTCAGCCATAGCCTCAGGTTTGTCTGCGATATTCCTTTGTGTGGTAGTCCTGTCCTTTATTTTAGCGCCAACCTCAGCTTCTGCTTGTAAACAGAAAAAAGGAGTACGAGTACATCATCATGATCTGATTTGCCAAATGGTGGACGAGGGAGGGCCTTGTATGCTTGCTTGTGGGTAGAGTGACAGTGGTCTAGGACTTTATCGCCGCTAGTGGCAAAGGAAATGTGTTGATGGAAGTTGGGTATCACGTGTCTTGACGCAGAATGAAAATCACCTGTGACAAGAAAGGCAGCCTCCCGATGTTAATGTTCCTGTTTGTTCCTGCCTCGTACAGTGCATGTAGTTATAGCTGATAAAGATTCTAAAGAATTTGAAGTTAGAATAGCCTAAATGTTTTAAATTTGGTCTTGAAGCTTAATTAATTTTGTTTACCTTTAACTAGGCAAGTCAGTGAAGAACAAATTCTTATTTACAATGACGGCCTACACCAGCCAAACCCAGACGATGCAGGGTCAATCACGGCCGGATTCAAACCAGGGTGTCTTTAGTGACACCTCTAGCATTGAGATGCAGTGCCTTAGATGCAGTGCCTTAGACCGCCACGCCACTCGGGAGCTCCCGAGGAGCCAAGGACCATTAATTGGCCAAGGAGGAGGACATTTTGAATAGCTACCTCTGTATTGCTATGGTTCTCATTCAAACCCATGTTAATTTATGCACATTTTAAATGTTTATAGTTCAAAAAGTATATATAGTATCTAAAATATTTTGACAAGCAACCTAAGTAGGGTCAGTCTGAACATCTCAATATTGACTTGGAGTGAAAGAGAAGACTGGTCTAGATTAAAAAAAAAGGTTTTTACCATTCTAGTGTATGGCCCTTTTTTTGCTATTGAAATGCATTGGTATCCATAGCAACGGCTCATTTGGGCTGCTCAATGACAAGACATTAGAGAGCTGTTAGCTGACTTTAGCTAGTTAGTTTTCGTCACTCTAAACTCTGACAAACAGCTGTAGCTTTTGTTTGGTAGCACATCATTCTTATTCCACATCTTGTTGTGATAAAGCCTGAAATCAAAATGTATTACATTATTTTGTTTCTCACATATCACATATCAATGTTTTGCAAATGATTTGAATATAAAATATTGAAATGTCTAATTTATATACAGTATGTATTCACAGCCCTGAGTCAAAACATGTTAGAATCACCTTTGGCAGTGATTACAGCTGTGAAATTGTATGGGTAAACCTAAGAGCTTTGCAGACCTGGATTGTCATCAGGTTCCAGGTCATTATGACCCAGATGCAGACAGTGTCAAAGAAACAAACATTTATTTATACTACAGTTGCAAGCAAACAACAGGTCAAAGGCAGGCAGAGGTCAGTAATCCAGAGAGGGTGCAAAAGGTCCAGAACGGCAGATATTCTCAGGGCAGGCGGGTCAATAATCCAGTGAGGTGGGGCAAGGTATAGAATGGCAGCCTGGTTCAAGGCAGGCAGAGTTGTTAAAACTGGGAAGGACTAGAAAACATGCGCAGGAACAGACAGGAGCAGGGGAACAAGCGCTGGTAGGTTTCACAAAACAAAACGAACTGGCAACAGACAAACAGAGAACACAGGGGATAATAGTAGTCACAGTGGGAACAACATCCCCTACACACCTCCTGATGAACTCTGTCACTGTGTCAGTGTATGCATCAATGTTGTTCTCAAAGGTAACCCGGAACATATCCCAGTCCGCGTGATCAAAAACAATCTTGAGGCATGTATTCCAATTGGTCAGACCAGAGCTGAATAGACCTCAGCACAGGTACTTCCTGTTTGAGTTTCTGCCTATAGGAAGAGAGGAGCAGAATGGAGTCATGATCTCATTTCCCGAAGGGAGGGCGGGGGAGGGCCTTGTAGCCATCCCTGAAGGGAAAATAACAATGTTTGAGAGTTTTTGAAGCACGACTACTACAGGCAATGGGTTGATAGAACTTCGGTAGCGTTTTCCTCAAATTTGCTTCGTTCAAGTCCCCAGTTTTAATAAATGTGGACTCAGGATATGTGATTTCCAGTTTGCACAAAGTCTAGTGAAGTAATTGACGGGGAATATACACGACTGTCACGACATACACTACCGGTCAAAAGTTTTATAGAACACCTTCTCATTCAAGGGTATTTCTTTTTTTTGTTTACTATTTTCTACATTTTAGAATAATAGTGAAAACATAAACTATGAAATAACACATATGGAATCATGTAGTAACCAAACGAAGTGTTAAATAAATCAACATATGTCTACCACTGTCATGGTTAAAAGGGAGTACAAGATGGGGCTGAGCACACACCCCTGGGGGCCTACGTGTTGAGGATCAGCGTGGTGGAGGTGTTGTTGCCTACCATGACCACCTGGGGTCAGCCTGTCAGGAAGTCAAGGACCCAGTTGCACAGGGATGGGTTCAGACCCAGTGATAAGCTTGGAGGGCACTAAGGTATTGAAGGCAGAACTTTAGTCGATGAACAGCATTCTCACATGGGTATTCCTCTTGTCCAGGTGGGATAGGGTAGTGTGCAGTGTAAATGTGATTGCGTGGATCTGTTGGGGCGGTGATATGATATATACAATACAATAACATATAACAAAATATGTTTTATATTTGAGATTCTTCAAATAGCCACCCATTGCCTTGATGACAGCTTTGCACACTCTTGCACACAGCTTTGCACACTTTCGTTTATTATCTATTTCACTTGCTTTGACAATGTACACATGTTTCCATGCCAATAAAGCCCCTTGAATTGAGTGTAAAGTTAATTACTTGTGAGTTCATCAATAGTTAATTCAATAGTTATTTTTTTGCTTTGTCACTGTAAGCCATCATGACTCTCAAAAGCCGTGACAGCCGCAGTTTACTTGTGAAGATAGGGTTTTTAGGGTGGCGCTAAAGTTATTCAAATTCGACACAAAGCTTCTGGATATCAGGACAGCGATCACTCACCTCGGATTAGACAAAGATTTTTTCAACAACAAGCAAGACTCACATGATATTCTCCAAACAACCGGCAGGGCAGGCATCCCAGTTATTCGCAAGAGGAAGCGACGCAGGTACAGAGGACAAAGAGCCGGATGCCTCGTCAGGACCCGCTGAAGGCGAGTAGGAAAGATGCCGTTACCGTCAATATTACGCGCCAACGTGCATTCATTGGACAATAAATTAGACAAGGTACGACCACGAATATCCTACCATTTTAGGTAGGGAAAGGAAATGGAGGAATGGAGGAAATCAGACATTTTCGCAGGATCTGCAGTGGTCTTTGAGGTGTAGAGGTCTTGATAAAACTTTGTGAAACATGCATTAATTTCTTTTGGGTCCCTAATAACAGCTCCTGTACTAGATTTAAATATGTGAATAGCTCTATTGGCCTGTATATCTCTCAGCTGGCGCGCCAGTAGTTTCTCCAGTTTGTCACCCAACTCTAAGTGTTTTTGTTTAATCTTTAATAGCATTGTGTTTACTTGGTTAGAGAGAATAGTATTGTATTAATTTGAGTTTTATTATGTCATTCAACTTGGAAGATAAGGGAAATTTCATGAAAATGAAAGTGAAATTGTTCATCATTGAGTAATGTTGGATTAAATCGCCAACTGAATTGAGGCCTTGTTCTGCCGAAATCCATTTGTAATAAAAAATCTAATCAAATTGTATTAGTCACATGCGCCGAATACAACAGGTAGACCAGTAGACCTTACAGTGAAATGCTTACTTACGAGCCCCTAACCGACAGTAAAGTTTAAAAAAATACAGATAAGAATAAGAGATAAAAGTAACAAGTATTTAAAGAGGAGCAGTAAAAAATAACAATACATACAGGTGGGTGCCGGTACAGAGTCAATGTGTGGGGGCACCGGTTAGTTGAGGTAGTATGTACAGTGCATGTAGGTAGAGTTAATTAAAGTGACTATGCATAGATGACAACAGAGTGACAGTGGTGTGCAGAGGGGAGGGGTGGCAATGTGAATAGTCTGGGTAGCCATTTGACTAGATGTTCAGGAGTCTTATGGCTTGGGGGTAGAAGCTGTTTAGAAGCCTTTTGGACCTAGACTTGGCGCTCCGGTACCGCTTGCCGTGTGGTAGCAGAGAGAACAGTCTATGACTAGGGTGGCTGGAGTCTTTGACAATTTTTAGGGTCTTCCTCTGACACCGCCTGGTATAGAGGTCCTGGATGGCAGGAAGCTTGGCCCCAGTGATGTACTGGGCCGTTCGCACTACCCTCTGTAGTGCAGTGTGGAGTGCAATAGAGACTGTATCATCTGTGGATCTGTTGGGGCGGTCCACAGATGATGAGGTCTCCATTGCACTCCACACTGCCCTTTCCCACCTGGACAAAAGGAACACCCTTGCCCACCTGGACATCACAGTTGATGGCCCATGATAATGTCCCTATTTCGATATCTGGGAAATTCATCAGATTTTCCCAAGCACACAAGTCTCTCACCTGAGCCGCCACCACCATTCTGTACAGTCCATTCTGTCTGGTTCATTTTCCCACCAGTGCACCAGCAGCATGAAAGGAGTTTGAACGTGATCCCTCTCCATGCTCACTCCATATGCAAGGTCTCGGGACTCATGCCGCACTCCTGCCACTCGTACACAGGTTGCTGGCTCAGACTCAGGTCTCAGTAGAAGTGGTGCAGGACAGGGCCCTAGTGAACGCCACTTCTTCAGCCGGGTGGGGGGGTGAAGCTCACTGTTCTCGTCGTATTATTCCTTCCATGCATATAGATACAATCAGTAGTCACTATCGCCATAACTTCAAGAGAGGCCAGACCAAAACAACAGTTTAATTAATTTCTGATTCAGAAAATAATTTACCATATGTGACCCGTATCAGGAAAGTAGGTGCATGTCATGGGTCATTACTTCACAGGAGAGTCATTTGAAGAGCCGTTTGCAATTTTATCAAAATGCGTTTTTTGGCAGAAATGCCTTCTCAAACGTGCATTTTCATGTGCCTTAATAACAAATGTGTATTCCATCTGTAAATATGAATAAAATTGTTAAATTACGAGCCTACTTGTTAGAGCCAAAGAAAATGTTAGCAACCTTCCCACTAGCCATGATTGGCTAATGAGTGTTTCTCTCCATTTTCTGGAGGACTGAGTTTTGAAATCAGTGGAATTTGAGTATGATAGCTAAGGAGATGGAGAAAACACCTGTCTCCGGATTACATCTTCAAACTAAGGGCAACCATGGCATCCGACGGGAGACACGTCCAACCATGAATGATGTATACAGGTAAGATAGTCTAGCTAGCTACATTTTCAGATATTACACGCTTCTAACTTTGACAGAAAGACCCATTTGCTTGGCTAGCTATAGCCTAATGTTAGCTAGCTAACATTGAACCTGGTCGGTTAGCTACCTGCAGATTCATGCAGGGTAGTAATGTCATGAGTTGTGACTATGGTTCATTGTTTACCTAGCTAGCTAGCTAACGTTATCTGGCTGGCTCGCTAGCTAACGTTATGTATATGACCTTATTAGTCGTATCGCAGAGACATTTGCTTAGCTAGCTATAGGCCAATTTTATCTAGCTAACATTGAACCTGGTTGGTTAGCTACCTGCAGATTCATGCAGGGTAGCAACGTCATGAGTTATGATTATGGTTCATTACTTACCTAGCTATTGCTAGCTACATTTCTTAATAACAGACTCCACAATGCAAATAACCATTTCGGTTGCCTTCGTAAATTCAGTCTGGCAACCTACTCCGATATAACTCAGAATAACTGATGCATCCAGTGTGCGCTCTGAACGGGTTGAGTACACCCGCAACACCCTTCCTTGCTCTGCCGCGTGTCTCTCGCCCTTCGAGTGTTCCTTGGGATATCAGCCTCTTCTCTTCCGTGAGCAAGAGGAAGAAGTCAGCAATCCCTCTGCCTAGATGTTCAACCGCCGCTATCACCGTACCTGGAAGAGAGCCCGGGCCGCTCTGTTGAAGATCACTTCCAGGTATAGGCGACAAGCGGATTGCCACCGGACCCCTGCTCCATGCTATCGGCTCGGGCAGAGGGTATGGCTCTCCACCAGGGACCTGCCCCTCCGGGTGGAGTCCTCTTTCCCCCCGTTTCATCGGCCCGTTCCCCTACTTTCCATGTGTCTAGGATTAAGCCCGTTTCTCACAGCCCTTTGTCTTCTGTTTCCAGGCCCACCCCTCCTCCCCATGTCATCGATGGCCATTTGGTGTACACGGTGAGACGCCTCCTGAGTGTTCGACCACGGGGCAGGGGTTTCCAGTACCTGGTTGACTGGGAGGGTTATGGCCCAGAGGAGAGGTGCTGGGTCCCTGCTAGAGACATCCTGGACCCAGCCCTCATCGCCGACTTCCACCGTTGGCACCACGGTCAACCAGGTATGCGCCCGGGTAGGACGCCATGTGGCGCCCCTGGAAGGAGGGTACTGTCACACCCTGATCTGTTTCACCTGTCGTTGTGATTGTCTCCACCCCGCTCCAGGAGTCACCCATCTTCCCCTGTGTATTTATACCTGTGTTCTCTGTCTGTCTGTTGCCAGTTCATCTTGTTTGTCAAGTCAACCAGCGTTTTTGTTCTCAGCTCCTGCTTTTCCCAGCCTCTCTTTTTCTCGCCCTCCTGGTTTTGAGCCTTTTCTGTCCTGACTCTGAGCCCACCTGCCTGACCACTCTGCCTGCCCCTGACCCTAAGCCTGCCTGCCGACCTGCACCTTTGCCCCACCTCTGGATCATTGAGCTCTGCCTACCCTGACCCTGAGCCTGCCTGCCGACCTGCACCTTTGCCCCACCTCTGGATTATTGAGCTCTGCCTACCCTGACCCTGAGCCTGCCTGCCGACCTGCACCTTTGCCCCACCTCTGGATTATTGAGTGCCTACCCTGACCCTGAACCTGCCTGCCGTCCGGTACCGTTGCCCCACCTCTGGTTTACTGACCACTGCCTGCCTTGACCTGTCTATTGCCTGCCCCTGTTGGATTATTAAACCATTGTTAATTCGATGTTGTCTGCACCTGGGTCTTACCTTCCTACCTGATAGGCGACCTCACCGCAGAGTTACTGGGTCAGAGGGTTAGAGAGCTAACCCTTAGGGAGAAATCCCAACCATACTGCAGACCCAATCTGGTGAGATTTGTATCGAAACAAAACTTAAAACCAAAACAATAACAGCTATACACTTCTTCATATTATACTTAAATCTCACCCAATGGGTGGCAGGTAGCCTAGTGGTTAGAGAGTTTGGCTAGTAACTGAAAGGTTGCTAGATCGAATCCCAGAGCTGACAAGGTAAAAATCTGTCGTTCTGCCCCTGAACAAGGCGGTTAATCTCTCTTGGGTAGGGGGCAGTATTTTGACGTCTGGATGAAAAGCGTGCCCAAAGTAAACTGCCTGTTACTCAGGCCAAGAAGCTAAGATATGCATGTAATTGGTAGATTTACACTCTAAAGTTTCTAAAACTGTTAAAATGATGTCTGAGTATAACAGAACTTATATGGCAGTCGAAACCCCGAGGACAAACCATCCCCCCCAAAAATAAATTCAGCCTATCCACAATTTTCAATGGTTACAACTTTTATTATAAGGCCAAGTCCTCCCAGATTGCAGTTCCTATAGCTTCCACTAGATGTCAACAGTCTTTAGAAAGAGTTTCAGGCTGGTTTTTGGAAAAATGAGCCAGAAATGGTTGTTGACCATTTTCTAGGTGGCTCCCATTTTGGCTGTAGTGTTTCCAAGCGCGTGGAAGAGAGCGCGTTCTTGGTATTTTTTGTACGTCTTAAATTGTATTGTTTGTTTACGTATTAGGGTCCCTAAGGTTTGATTATAAATGTTGTTTGACTTGTTTGGAAAAGTTTATTAGTAACGTTTGGGATTTATTTTGTATGCATTTTGATGGAGGGAAACTGGGTTGATTATTGACTGAAGCGCGCCAGCTAAACTGAGTTTTTATGGATATAAAGAAGGACATTATCGAACAAAATTACAATTTGTGATGTAACTGGGACCTTTTGGAGTGCCAACAGAAGAAGATCATCAAAGGTAAGGCATTTTTTATATCGCTATTTCTGACTTTCATGTCGCCATTGCCTGGTTGAAATATGTTTTTCATTTGTTTGTATGCGGGGCGCTGTCCTCAGATAATCACATGGTTTGCCATCGCCATAAAGCCTTTTTGAAATCTGACACAGTGGCTGGATTAAGTTAACCTCTCTGGGATATATGGGACGCTAGCGTCCCACCTGGCCAAAAGCCAGGGAAAATGCAGAGCGCCAAATTCAAATAAATTACTAAAAAAATCTAACTTTCATTAAATCACACATGCAAGATAGCAAATTAAAGCTACACTTGTTGTGAATCCAGCCAACATGTCAGATTTCAAAAAGGCTTTTCAGCGAAAGCAAACGATGCTATTATCTGAGGATAGCACCTCCGTAAACAAAGAGAGAAACCATATTTCAACCCTGCAGGCGCGACACAAAACGCAGAAATAGAAATATAATTCATGCCTTACCTTTGACGAGTTTCTTTTGTTGGCACTCCAATATGTCCCATAAACATCACAAATGGTCCTTTTGTTCGATTAATTACGTCGTATCCAAAATGTGCATTTATTTGGCGCGTTTGATCCAGAAAACCACTGGTTCCAACTTGCTCAACGTGACTACAAAATATCTCAAAAGTTACCTGTAAAATTTACCAAAACATTTCAAACTACTTTTGTAATACAACTTTAGGTAGTTTTTAATGTAAATAATCTATAAAATTGAAGACGGGATGATCTGTGTTCAATACAGGAAGAAAACAAACTGAAGTATGCTTTCTGGTCACGCGCCTCTATCTCAAATCAAATCAAATCACATTTATTTATATAGCCCTTAATCATCAGCTGATATCTCAAAGTGCTGTACAGAAACCCAGCCTAAAACCCCAAACAGCAAGCAATGCAGGTGTAGAAGCACGGTGGCTAGGAAAAACTCCCTAGAAAGGCCAAAACCTAGGAAGAAACCTAGAGAGGAACCAGGCTATGAGGGGTGGCCAGTCCTCTTCTGGCTGTGCCGGGTGGAGATTATAACAGAACATGGCCAAGATGTTCAAATGTTCATAAATGACCAGCATGGTCAAATAATAATAATCACAGGCAGAACAGTTGAAACTGGAGCAGCAGCACGGCCAGGTGGACTGGTGACAGCAAGGAGTCATCATGCCAGGTAGTCCTGAGGCATGGTCCTAGGGCTCAGGTCCTCCGAGAGAGAGAAAGAAAGAGAGAATTAGAGAGAGCATACTTAAATTCACACAGGACACCGGATAAAACAGGAGAAGTACTCCAGATATAACAAACTGACCCTAGCCCCCCGACACATAAACTACTGCAGCATAAATACTGGAGGCTGAGACAGGAGGGGTCAGGAGACACTGTGGCCCCATCCGATGATACCCCCGGACAGGGCCAAACAGGAAGGACATAACCCCACCCACTTTGCCAAAGCACAGCCCCCATACCACTAGAGGGATATCTTCAACCACCAGCTTACCATCCTGAGACAAGGCCAAGTATAGCCCACAAAGATCTCCGCCACGGCACAACCCAGGGAGGGGCGCCAACCCTATCTAACAGTATCTAATCTAGTAATCATATTTGAGTTAACTGCAACTGTATACAGCCTACTCTATTTCAATAAGACCAGACATTTTTTATTTAACTAGGCAAGTTAGTTAGAACAAATTCTTATTTACAATGACGTTCTACCATGGCCTAACCCGAACGATGCTGGGCCAATTGTGCACCACCCTATAGTACTCCCAATCATGAACGGATGTGAATCAGCCTAGATTTGAACCAGGTACTGCAGTGACGCCTCTTGAACTGAAATGCAGTGTCTTAGACCACCGTGCCACTCAGGAGATGTAGTATGTGCACTTGAACTCTCACGCCCAACTAGGAGAGGTAGGCTACTGGTTGAAGCTGCCTATTCTGAGAGTGAATAACATGAAAAATATGTGATTTTAATAGAACAGGTAGGCTAACGCATACAAAGCAGAAAGAGGGCCGTTTCCAAATAATCTGTGCGACAACTCAAATATTTTCATCCCAAAGTCGTCTGTCTGACCGACCGCACCACAAGGATCTCTGTCGGGACTGCAGCCCTCTAGAGCACAGTCAGTACACAACACTGCTCATCATGTCTTAGCAGGATTAGATGGTGACAGGGGTCCCAGCAGGGTCAGACAGCCAGGGAAGACCAGCCTACGGATCTCAGGTGAATTTTGCAGTATATTAACAATATCAGTGAATGATACAAAGTTTAATCTTGAATTGATAGATACACCTACAGTAGCTACAGGACAGCAGTTTAAGCTTAATGCTACAGTTTGAGATCTGGGAATAATAGTAATTTCAATTATTGAACCATTGATTCTATTCTTTCATAATATAATGTATAAATGTACACCAAGGTAATTCTTTGTCAGGCCTCATCTTAGGAGGATCAGATGTTAACAGGGGTCTCAGTAGGGCCAGGCAGCCAGGGAAGACCAGTCTGTGACGGAGTTGAGGTGAATATCTACGGATACAACACTATCCTTTCTGTGCCGCAAACATTGGACAAGCCAGATGCTATTTTAAGGCAGTCTGATAAACCTCAAGTTGATTTCCAAACTGTATCAAGGGTTGAGAGAGGCTTTTCCTGATGACACAAAACATGTCAAACAAATATTTCAGGAAGATCTGGTAGAAGCTATTGATGATGATGAATGGATACAGATATATTTGAATGCCCAGTCACGTTCATATCATCTCAGACATAAATTACTGCAGTTTAAGACCATCCATAGAACGTACTATATGCCAATGAAACTGAACATCATGCACTCAGAAATTGTATTATGGAGATGCAAAGAGGACACATTTGCATATGTTGTGGTCTTGTGAAGGCTGGCTGAATTCTGGCAAAGAGTATGTTCTTTTATGTCATGTCTACAGATTCTCCCTTACCCCTGTTTTTGTTTGCTTGGAACTTATTGATACTGGAGACTTATCTGAAGAAACGGTGTAACCAAGCATTTATAGCGGCTAAGACATGGATTGCCATTCATTGGAACGTTGGTTATCCTCCCACAATGTCAAGTCATGTATCACTAGCATTGATTTATTATCAGATTAAAGGGTATACTGGGCAACTTTCATAAGGTCTGGATGCCTTATACAGAATACAGTATGACTAAAGGAGTTTGTATTGAAAACATGCCCACGTCAGGGGAGATATCTATTTAGGAAATCCCTAGCTGCTGGGCTGCTCAGTCCTGGCCCTGGGGATCTGCCGTCCTGTTGGTTGTCTCTCTGACCTAACACACCCGAAACCAATAACTTCATGTTTCACTAAGATTCTTAAGCTTAGTGGAGTGTGTTGGGGCGCTGCAGAGTGGTGGACCACTAGGGATAGGATGGTGCGATAGGATGGTGCTATTTTGTGTGCAAGTAAAATGCCTATGAGATTAATTATATGTAGAATTTCCTGTTTCTGTGTATTAATGTGTGTTAAGAGGTTTTTTTTATTTTTATGTTTACCTTTCCCTTGGGAATTAAACAAAACTGAAGGTGGGAACTGGAAAGGAAATTGTATTGGGAGAGAGTTGAGTTATTGACTAGACTGGTGGGGGTCATGCGTGCAGGTGGCTCGGCCTTGCTGGTCAGTCTGGCTGAAATTTGATATTGAAAATGTATTAATAAAGACAATCAAAAGTTGTTAATTTGTTAGGCTGTTAGTTAAAGGTGCAACACAATATGTATTATTGAATTAACTTTGATCTAGCTCAGCCTTATAAATCGCTTAAACATATTTAATAACGATCCATTCCAGCCGACGGTTGGCATTGTGCACAGAAGTGTGGGGGGACATAACCTGGTGGAGGATCCGGGGGTCCTCCCCCAGATTTTTTTGGGGCATCTAAAGCTAATTTCCTGCACTTTTACACAATCAAATATGGTGTCTCTATTTAGAACAAAAAGTAAGCAAAAATGCCCACATTCAACGCTAGGTAAGAGTGTAAATGGTGTAGAGCAGTGGAAAAGTGTTCTCCTGAGTGATGAATCACGCTTCACAATCTGCCAGTCTGATGGGTGAAGATGTCTTTGGCGTATGCCAGGAGAACGTTAGCTGCCCCAATGCATATTTTCTTTTATTTTTTTTTATTTAACCTTTATTTAACCAGGCAAGTCAGTTAAGAACAAATTCTTATTTTCAATGACGGCCTGGGAACAGTGGGTTAACTGCCTGTTCAGGGGCAGAACGACAGATTTGTACCTTGTCAGCTCGGGGGTTTGAACTCACAACCTTCCGGTTACTAGTCCAACGCTCTAACCACTAGGCTACCCTGCCGCCCTGCCGCATAGTGCCAACTGTAAAGATGAATGGTCTTGGACTGTTTTTCATGGTTCGGGCAAGGCCCCTTAGTTCCAGTGAAGGGAAATCTTAACGCTATAGCATTCTAGACGATTCTGTGCTTCCAACATTGTGGCAACAGTTTGGTAAAGGTCCTTTCCTGTGCACAAAGCGAGGTCCATACAGAAATGGTTTGTCAAGATCATTGTGGAATAACTTGACTGTCCTGCACAGTGCCCTGACCTCAACTCCATGGAACACCATTGGGATGAATTGGAACAACGACTGCGAGCCAGACCTAATCGCCTACCATCAGGGCTCGACCTCACTAATGCTGTTGTGGCTGAACGGAAGCAAGTCCTCGCAGTAATGTTCCAACATCTAGTTGAAAGCCTTCGAAGAAGAGTGGAGGCTGTTATAACAGCAAAGGGTGGACCAACTCCATATTAATGCCCATGATTTTGGAATGAGATGGTCAACAAACAGGTGTCCACATACTTTTGGTCATTTATGGGCATTAATATGGAGTTGGTCCACCCTTTGCTGTTATAACAGCCTCCACTCTTCTTCAAAGGCTTTCAACTAGATGTATGATTGTACAACAGTTGGTCTGACACAAAACCACCTTGTTCACATAGTCACACCCTTGTAAACACACTCCATCAACCAATTCAACCACCTGTCTATAGAGATACAGTATCATCCTCCATGATGAAATCAAACTTGGACAATGATTTCACAATCCAGTTTTTGAGCTTATAATGAAATAATCTGATTTCTGAGTCTCCCTCTACCTCGACAGCACTGTATCTGAATGGTGACCTTGTTCCTGTTATCTCAGAGTTTTGTGTGTGTGTGTGTGTGTGTATGTGTGTGTGTGTGTGTGTGTGTGTGTGTGTGTGTGTGTGTGTGTGTGGTAGGTACACTCATCACTTCAACTTCAGTCCAAGTTGCTACGTAGCTCCCCTCTACAAATCGCAAAGGAGAAATGCCCTTCATCCCATAAAGCTGATGGTTCTATGCACAGATCAAGTTATTGCAAATCCAATTGTGTGAAAATGCACACTAACGACCTTTATTCTCAAAGCACAATCACCTTCTAGAAAATCTCAGTCTATAGTTTAAAAAAAATGTGAGGTTCATCTCACTCGTTTGAGAAACAATGGCAGACTCTGTGATCTCTATCAACACGTTTGTCTAGAAGCCATGGTTAGCATTTAAAACATTTCACATCAAAGTGTGATGAACAACAAAACAACGTAATATGGTACTTGCAATTTCAGATAAGGGGTGTGGAAAATATTGAAGAGAACTTTGACCTGCTTTTGGTTTTCCTACATGTCACATGATGATGTTGTCACCTTCAAACGTGACAAATACATCTGTTACACTTCAGAGCTGGGATTTGATTCTCCATTATAAAACCCTAACAGAGAGAAGAACACACAGAAACCTGTCATCTACTGGTATTAAGACACACCTAATTTGCATACAGTAGTGATGGGCTTCACATTCATATGTACAGTACGTTAATGAAATGAGTTGTCAGGAACCCTGGTCATAAAATGCCACAGATTATGTTTAAAACAAAATCCAGTCCAGCACTAGAACACCTGATTCAGCAAATCATGGTACAGGGACCAGCAGGGTCGTTGACTAATATGTTGACCAAATTAAATAATAGATCAACGTTACAACCTTGAATATTTTGACTTTTGAGAAATGAGACTCAAACATGTTCACAGTTAATAAAAAAATCACAACGGCTTCACTTCTGAAAGCAGTGAAATGAGCAGGTAAATGTCAGACGATGTCACTACAAAGTGCGGTCTGTGTAGGATCAGACACTCAAGAGATGCGAGCACTCCCACATGACAAAGTGCAGTGTTGTGGTTTCCCAAGTTGCCCTTACATCACCTCAATGAGAAACACTCAAACCTATTCATCACATTATTAGAGACTTGATACAATGAAACCACCCTCTACGACTGCAGTACTGCATCGTCGAAGAACCCTCGGCACTCCTTCATGGACCAGATCCACAACAAGACAATGGGCCTGGGTCTTTAAATGAGTAGTGGGGAGTAGTGGTATTTAAGATAAGATTGGAATAATGCACGTCACATACACGTCTACAAGTGATTGAGAGCTTCAAGTTCCTCAGTGTCCACATCACTAAGGACCTATCATGGTCCAAACACACTAACACAGTCGTAAAGAGGGCACGACAACGCCTCTTCCCCCTCAGGAGGCTGAAAAGATTTGTCAGGGGCTCTTAGATCCTCAAAAAGTTATTCAGCTGCACCATTGAGAGCATCTTGATTGGCTGCATCACCGTTTGGTATGGCTACTGCCTGCGTGTGGCCCAGTACATCACCGGGGGCGAGCTCCCTGCCTTCCAGGACCTCTATACCAGGCGGTGTCTAAGGAAGGCCCTAAAAATGTGATCTCTGCTAACGCACGGCAAGTGATAGCAGAGCACCAAGTCTAGGACCAACAGGCTCCTGAACAGCTTCTATCTCCAAACCATAAGACTGTTGAACAGTTAATCAAATGGCTACCTGTACTATTTGCATTTTGGCTCTATGAACACTCACTGGACTCTACCCACACAGTCACACATACTACACTGACACTCCAACACACACACACACACACACTCTTCACATATGCTGCTGCTACTCTGTTTATTATCTATCCTGATTGCCTAGTCACTTTTACCTCGACCTACATATACATATTACCTCAAATAGCTCGTACCCCTGCACATTGACTCTGTACCAGTACTCTTTGTATATAGCCTCGTTGTTGTTATTTTACTGTGTAACTATTCCTATTTGTTTTGCTAATATTATTGTACTTTATAATATTTTTTTCTTTATAGTACTTTATAATATTATAATATTTTTGTACTTTTTAACTCTGCATTGTTGGGAAAGGCCTTGTAAATAAGCATAACAAATACGATTTGATTTGATTTGATAATGCATCATCATAATAGTAAGACTGCCATCTAGTGGCATCAGATACTAGTGCTCTTTTCACCACGAAGTCAGTCATATCTCAAACCCATCAATCGGTATGTGAGGGGAAAAAATGTTTAAGAATAGTGTTTCGGTTTTATATAGCCCAGTGTATGGTCCTGAGAGTGGAGGCAGTTTTAAGTGGTGTTTGATGATGGTCTCCTCTGATATTGGTGTGTCTAGAGGTAGTGTTAAAGAAATGCTCCGGAACTTTGGCGACTACTAAGTATTTTTTAAACCTCCCACTTTGGGCTGTATGTGTCAATGTGTAGTTCATATATGCATAATGTTTGAGCAGAATTACTGTCTTACCTCAATTAGCCACAAAATCCCTAGTTTGAAAGTGACTGTTTCTCTGGAAGCTGTGCTGCCAGATTTTTTCCCACATGGGCCAGCCCCCTAGCAATTCCTGTTCAACCAATGAGCTTCAGCCCCTTGCCATTTCAGTGACGGCTAGCAAGAAGCACATGATGCACCCCCAGCAGAGCAAGAGAGAGATAGAGCAATGACGTGGTGCACATATCTGCACATATGTGATGGAATACGCCATTTTCGGGGACCACTTTTGGCTGAAAAGTATACTGGCTAAAAAGTATACAAAAGTACCGGAGGATCTCTTTAACAGTATCTGGTGGTGAAGGTGAGAGCCAGAGCTGAAGCCAGGTGAGGCATCAGTCTGTGGTACTGGGTCTGGTGCTCAATGATCGTCAACTCTTCCTTATCCTTCTGCCCAAACTGAATGACGACTGGAAGGAGAGAGGAGAGCGGAAGAGAGTGACGAGCGAGTAGAGCCTGAAAGAGGCTTACATTTGTTGTGTGTGCATGTTTTGTCCTGTGAGTATGCATATGCTGATGTGGTGGAACATTAGTTTTGTGGAGTGTATGTTGAGTGGTGAGATGTGGTCATCGCCACACACATGCCTTGATGTGCACCTGTTGCTCTGGAAGCACTACAAAGCTTATCTCTGACTACTGCATATCTAAAACAGCACAGGTGCCTTAGAGGGGAGAGTGGGGGAGGGTTTGGGTAGACAAAGGCGATGGATGGTTTACAGGGTACATGAAGATATTGCCGTCTCAAAAGGAGGCACTGTTATCATTCATCTTCTGATTTCTAGACTGAAAGGCAAAATATACTAACTTTGATGACATAAGCTAACTAACCACGATACTGTAACGTTCATGTAATGTGACACTCAAATGTTTTCATTTAAAAACAATTTTTTAACCTTTATTTATACAGGTGTTTCTCATTGAGATAACATCTCTTTTCCAAGAGAGACCTGGTCCAATAGCAGCAGGTGGAACAAAACAACTTTCAGACAAAACAACTTACATACACTAACACAACATTAAACAAAACTACAAACACACATACAGTACAACAATTACATATTACTTTAAAAACACAGAAGTCTTGACTAAAAACAGCTGTCCTAAAGACAATTAATCTCTTCTATGAGTATTACATCGATCAAGTGTTTAAACTCCACCAACGAAACTAGATCATCACATTTTTTAATATTCAGGAGTAAATTCCAGAACCACGGAGCTAAGTAAATAAAACTATTTCTTCCATTGGCCTGTTCTAATTTTTGGTACTACTGTGACTACTGCAAATGATGTACTTCTGATGTATTGTTTAAGTTGTACACCCCAACTGTACGATTCACAGTCCAATGTTACTGCTAAGATGTGTTAACCAGAAAGATCACACAGATGTTTCTACTATGTCAAGGATTGTCCCCAATCTGCTTTGACACAATGCCAGACCACAGAAAAGAACACACCTGGGTGTTAACACAGAAGGGGAAGTCCTCACGCAGACGACATCCCCACAACCTATCCTCCAAGTACAGTAGTCTCGACTCTGAAGACCAAGCTAACAGTATACAATGTACTGTTCAAACACAGCTACAGTGCCTTCAGAAACTATTCATACCCATTGACTTATTTTGTTGTGTTACAGCCTGAATTCAAAATTGGGGAGCATTTTCCTGGAGTAAAATGACCAAATCGCCCTCTAGTGGCCTCATGCCTGAATTGCTTTAATATTTGTCTTAATTTCATAATTATTAATTAATTAACATGAAGAAAATTTTAATTCCAGAAATCCAGTGTTTCTATGCCAAACGGTTTTGTTATATTTCAGTCTTATGTGATGAATATAAAGTGTAAAATTGGGACGCAAACTCGAAATTGAATACATTTCAACTTTATATCTGACATGGTATAGGTGTCTTCTTTTTTAAGCCCATACCCATGTGTGTGAGGTGTATACTTTTGTTCCAAATAGATTTGTTTGACTACCAAGAAACACTGTGTGACCCTGATTTAGTCTACTGCAGTAAAAGGTTCAATCTTTTTTCCCCTCACCCATCCACACACCATATTGACAAAGTGAAAAGATGTTTTTAGACAATTTTTTTCTAATTTATTGAAAATTAAATACAGAAATATCTCATTTACATAAGTATTCATAATCACAACCAAGTGTCAATACTTTGTAGAAGCACCTTTGGCAGAGACTACAGCTGCAAGACTTTCTGGGTAAGTCTTTAAGTGTGACATTAGTGCTAGTACGAACTCGGACCCAGGCGCAGAGAAACACAGCAGGCAGAGGTAAGGGTAAATCCAGAATATTTACTTAAGGTCTTCATCGCAAAACAACAACGCAAGGGCACACGAGAACACTGACCAAAACTTGAGACCTGAGCAACTGGCCCAGTCCACAGAGGAACCTAAATTGTCATCCAGCAGGTGATCCCAATAAGCCCAATCAGGGCCACCTCGATACTAGAAGTAACCCAACGGTGCTCTCCAGTGGCAACCGCAGGTAGTACACTCCAGGGAGAAAACCTGACCTAATATTTTTGAGAATTCTTCAAGTTCTGTCAAATTGGTTGTTGACCATTGCTAGACAACGATTTTCAGGTATTGCCATAGATTTGAAAGTAGATTTAAGTCAAAACTGTAACTCGGTCACTCAAGAACATTCACTGTCTTCTTGGGTTATTGTCATACTGAAAGGTTAATTAATCTCCCAGTGTCTGGTGGAAAGCTGACTAAACCAGGTTTTCCTCTAGGATTTTGGCTGTGCTTAGCTCCATCCGTTTATTTTTTTATCCTGGAAAAACTCCCCAGTCCTTAACGATTACAGGCATTCCCGTAACATGATGCAGCTACCACTAGTCTTGAAAATATGGAGAGTGGTACTCTTTGTATTCAGGACAAAAAGTGTACTTTATTACTTTAGTGCCTTGTTGCAAACAGGATGCATGTTTTGGAATGTCTTTATTCTGTACAAGCTTCCTTCTTTTCACTCTGTCAATTAGGTTAGTATCATGGAGTAACTACAATGTTGCTGATCGATCCTTAGTTTTCTCCTATCACAGCCATTAAACTCTGTAACTGTTTAAATTCACCCTGAGCGGTTTCCTTCCTCTCCAGTAACTGAGTTAGGAAGAATGCCTGCATATTTGTAGTGACTGGGATACACCATCCAAAATGTAAGCAATAACTTCATGATGATCAAAGGGATATTCATTGTCTGCTATTTTCTTTTATCCATTTACCCTTATTTGCGAGGCATTCAAAAACCGCCCTTGGCTTTATGGCTGAATCTGTGTTTGAAATGTACTGCTCGGCTGAGGGAGCTTACCAGATAATTGCATGTGTGGAGTACATAGATGAGGTAATCATTCAAAAAGCATGTCAATCACTCTTATTGCACACAGAGTGAGTCGATGCAACTTATTATGTGACTTGTTAAGCATATTTTTACGCCTGAACTTATTTAGGCTTGCCATAACAAAGGGGTTGAATACTTATTGACTTGAAAACATTTAATCTCTTCATCTATTATTAATTTGTAAAAATGTTGAAAAACATAATTCCACTTTGACATTAAGGGGTATTATGGGTAAGCCAGTGAAGAAAAAAAAGCTGTTTAATCAATTTTACATTTCGGCTATAACACAACAAAATGTGGAAAAAGTCAAGGGGTGTGAATACATTCTGAAGGCACTGTAACCCTGATTGTATGTCTGACACTCTACGAATGTCTAAAACTGGCCACATGGCCCGAATACACCCCAGATATATATATATATATATATATATATATATATATATATATATATATATATATCTATGTGTGTGTGTGTGTGTGTGTGTGTGTGTGTGTGTGTGTGTGTGTGTGTGTGTGTGTGTGTGTGTGTGTATACCAAGACCACTACCCCCACTTTAAGTTCTTGAAGGTTTTACTATGTGTGTTGGTTGTGCATTGGTGGGATTGGTGGGGTGGGGGTTCTTGGTTTTGTTGTGGGTTCTTTGTCATGGTGCCAGATGGAAAGCCTGATACCACGGTTAGGTACAGAACAGAACATTTGTCACAAAACAGGAAATGTGTCCTCCATGTGCAGTAGCCTGTATCTACCTTGTGATTGCCTCCCTCCCTCCCTCCCTCCCTCTTTTTCTTTCTTTCTTTCTTTCTTTCTTTCTTTCTTTCTTTCTCTCTACATGGGGGTTATTCTGGGGATACCAACCACAGAGAGAACCCTCCCCTTCCCCTCCACCCACGCATTTGCCCCCATATTGGAAACTTCAGCAGAACACACGCAACCCACATGTGAGGATGCACAAAAACACAACAACAGATACAGAAAAAAGAGACTCAATAGGGCTGTCAAAAGAACTCTGTTTTCTGAGGTGAACAAAATTATGCTTCATACCAGCTGTTGTTTTCTTTCCATTTTGAGCAGTTAATGCTTTTGTTGACATTCTAAACATATTACACCTAAAAGGAATTAAATGGAGTTGGGTCAGCTCTGAATTGAAATATAGTCATCTACATACATAATGTATTGCATACAGTATATTATGCGATGAGCTGGTTTGGAGCTAACCTATCACTTCTATTAGCCTTATGGAAATGTTCCACATAATGAAAATTGCTTCAAATCAACTATTGTGCTTGAGCAGGGAGTACAAAAGGCTACCTCTAAAATGACTGTCAGAACCTTTTACTTTTCAGTTGGAAATACAACTGAGAAAATGATATATTCCAATATCAATCACATGTAATGCATATGTATATGCATACAGTACCAGTCAAAAGATTGGACACACCAACCCATTCAAGGGTTTTTCTTTTTTTACAATTTTTTACTAAAAATAAACCAAAACCCTGGAATGAGTAGTTGTGTCCAAACTTTTGACTGGTACTGTATATAAACTCAGCAAAAAAAGAAACGTCCTCACACTGTCAACTGCGTTTATCTTCAGCAAACTTAACATGTGTAAATATTTGTATGAACATAAGATTCAACAACTGAGACATAAACTGAACAAGATTCACAGACATGTGACTAACAGGAATTGAATAATGTGTGCCTGAACAAAGGGGGGGATCAAAATCAAAGTAACAGTCAGTATCTGGTGTGGCAACCAGCTGCATTAAGTACTGCAGAGCATCACCTCCTCATGGACTGCACCAGATTTGCCAGTTCTTGCTGTGAGATGTTACCCCACTCTTCCACCAAGGCACCTGCAAGTTCCCGGACATTTCTGGGGGGAATGGCCCTAGCCCTTACCCTCCGATCCAATAGGTCCCAGACATGCTCAATGGGATTGAGATCTGGGCTCTTCGGTGGCCATGACAGAACACTGACATTCCTGTTTTGCAGGAAATCACTCACATAACGAGCAGTATGGCAGGTGGCATTGACATGCTGTAGGGTCATGTCAGGATGAGCCTGCAGGAAAGGTACCATATGAAGGAGGAGGATGTCTTCCCTGTAACGCACAATCCGATGATGCTGTGACACATCGCCCCAGACCATGACAGACCCTCCACCTCAAAATCGATCCCGCTCCAGAGTACAGGCCTTGGTGTAACGCTCATTCCTTAGATGATAAACGCGAATCCGATCATCACCCCTGGTGAGACAAAACCGCGACTCGTCAGTGAAGAGCACTTTTTGCCAGTCCTGTCTGGTCCAGCAACGGTGGGTTTGTGCCCATAGGATACGTTGTTGCCGTTGATGTCTGGTGAGGACCTGCCTTACAACAGGCCTACACGCCCTCAGTACAGCCTCTCTCAGTCTATTGCGGACAGTCTGAGCACTGATGAAGGGATTGTGGGTTCCTGGTGTAACTTGGACAGTTGTTGTTGCCATCCTGTACCTGTCCCGCAGGTGTGATGTTCGGATGTACCGATCCTGTGCAGGTGTTGTTACACGTGGTTTGCCACTGCGAGGACGATCAGCTGTCCATCATGTCTCCCTGTAGCGCTGTCTTAGGCGTGTCACAGTACGGACATTGCAATTTATTTCTCTGGCCATATCTGCAGTCCTCATGCCTCCCTGCAGCATGCCCAAGGCACTTTCACGCAGATGAGCAGGGACCCTGGGCATCTTTCTTTTGGTGTTTTTCAGAGTCAGTAGAAAGGCCTCTTCAGTGTCCTAAGTTTTCATAACTGTGACCTTAATTGCCTACCGTCTGTAAACTGTTAGTGTCTTAACGACCGTTCCACAGGTGCATGTTCATTAATTGTTTATGGTTCATTGAACAAGCATGGGAAACAGTTTAAACCCTTTACAATGAAGATCTGTGAAGTTATTTGGATTTTTACAAATTATCTTTGAAAGACAAAAAGGGGTGTTTCTTTTATTTAGGGAGTAGATCAGCTTTAATATTGCAAATACAGTAGATTGTGGCTTCTATCAATGTAGTTGTATGCATAATTTCCAATCCCCATATATATTTTGGGATAAATATATATATATATTATTTTATACACATATTTGTTAAATATATTTTCCTTCTTTATTATTTTATCCTAACCCTTACACCACTCCCCTAATTGGAATAAACTAATGGACAACAATAGTTAGGCTTCTACTTCCAGTTCATACATACACTATATACATTTTAAGGACACAATATATTTGGTTTGTTTTTAGATTCCGTTTAATTACTTAAAAATCATACAAAGTGATTTTCTGTATTTTTGTTTTAGATTCCGTCTCTCACAGTTGAAGTGTACCTATGATAAAAATGACAGACCTCTACATGCTTTGTAATTCGGAAAACCTGCAAAATCGGCAGTGCATCAAATACTTGTTCTCCCCACTGTATATATATTTTTCTAGTATTGTATGCATTTCAATCCAACGGTCTTATTGCGTGTAATCTGTCACATTGTTGGCAAGCATGACCATTACGACAAAAGCCAGTGCCAACGTCAAAAGGCATTCTTCCTAGGACTTTGAACATGATTATTATAGTTCACCTCATGTGGCATGTAATTCATGGAACTACACTGTGTGGTACATATGATCCTGGAGTAAAATTACGTTACTCTGAACTGAATGCTTAATATCATAAAATACAGACAAGGAGGCTGATATCAATCATTGAACCAACTTGAATTGACATACTTAAGTGCAGTGGTATAAAAACAAGGATTACAAGATGTGTATAAAGAATCCAACATGAAGTATATCATGTCTACTCTATCTCATGTCACACTTTCACAAAAATGCCCTTGAATGGCTGCAGTGTAAGACAGTCAAGTGGAGTAACAAGTGTCACACCACCAAATTCCTCATTGTCTATGTCAGTTTAGCTACTGCATACCAGCTCTCCTGCCTGTTGGGGTTGAACTTTCCTAATCTGTCAGTGTTTCCCTTGCGTCCTGTCTCAGTTCAGTCAGTGCTCATCCTGTCTGCTATCTACTTGCAGTACAGGTCATACTTCAGTTTAGCCCCCAGCTTAGTCCCTGCCAGGTGCTTCTCAAATGCTGTGTCCATCTCCTGGCTTTGGGCTGGGCTGAAATGGTTCTTCCAGTCTCCTACTTCACCTGGGGAGGAAATACCCATTAAACACACATGAGCAAGACTAAAACACGTGATCAATGTAGAGCAAGTACATGACATAAGTTATCTTTTGATTACAGTTATTCATAGATTACAGTTGACCTAGTCTTTTAGGTAGTGTGAGGTAACCAACATATTATAAAACATAACTTTGATTGATAATAAGATTACCTCAACCTCACACCTAAGACATGCAGCATACCGTAGTGAATGTGCATGGCGAGTATGAAACATACAGTATAATTACACAAATGTAACCGAGAAATCCCAGTCCACCAAGTTTAACGTTGGTGGTGTGATAATCATGTGTGAAACTAACTAAACAAGTGTGCAACAGCCTTTTAGGATTGTGTATGGAGTGTGCGCTGCTATTATCCATTGTGATCAGTGGACAAAGCTGACATATGATTGCATTATATAACTGGCAGTCAATTAGATTAGCAAGTGGGATTGTTTATTATTTTTATATTTACACATTTGTGATCTCAATTAATCCTAATACACAATGGATAATATTATAATTTGTAAAAATAAAAAAAAAACTGCATTTGTATCCCTTAATAAGTTTCAGTGAGCTCAATGTCACATATGCTGTAGAGGGCCATATATGACCCTTGGCCTGCTATACATGCGCGAATTTCACGCATAAGCTGTTAAACTATCGGCCTAATGTTAAAAGACACGCCCAGCATGAGGCTGTCTGTTCAGCACAGGCATGTTAAGGTTGTGTCAGGTCATGTAGAAAAAGAGAGAGAGAGATGTTCTCCTATGCTAGCTATATCATACCTCAGCAGAGTGACACGACACAAGTCAATGAATGACAGACTATATACTGCACTGTATTTAGGGGTAACAGTCATGGTTTGTTAGGCAGACAGACAGCAATTGATTAATGCATTCAACTTACAGGAGGTTACCAAAGGTTATTAGCTTTCTCTCCCTGAAAAGGACAAGGGTTGTTTTTGGAGGAACATGAGACCTGAGACATGAGTCTGTATTTAAAGTTGACAGACACAATATCAAGTGTATGTTTGTCTCACCATAATGCCACATTTTCTGTCTCATGTAGGTGGGATTAAACAAACACAGTCACTCTGGAACAAAGCTCACTCATACAGCTCACTCTCTCTCTCTCTCTCTCTCTCTCTCTCTCGGTCTCTCGCTCTCTCGGTCTCTCTCTCTCTCTCTCTCGCTCTCTCTCTCTCTCTCCCTCTCTCTCTCTCAAAAAACACACACCTTTCCTGAACAAGACGTTGCCCATCTGGCCGTGTGAGTCATTGGAGCTCTCCTTCATAGCATTGAAGGTGCTCTCCTCTGAGATGGCCTGGATCTGAGGATCACTGAGACTGAAACCAAAGAACTCAGAGACCCTTCGCACACCTTCACTCAGGTCCTGGGTGGGTCACAATAAACAAGACAGAATGTAAATGAAAAAAAGCTAAACCTATCAAAAATATGGTCTGTATCCAAAACACAAGGAATGTTTGATACCTGTTTTAACTCCTCAAAGGTGACTATTATCACGTTAGGGTCATCCATTCTCCTCTCCCAGCCAAGTACATGGTCGAAATATGAACCCCAGGGAACTAGGAATAGGCACAAACTATTCTGATGAGGGTTTGTAATGTATAGATACATCTCTTACTGTAATACCAATGACTCAAGTTGTATTTTTAGATAAAGCAAACCCCAAAATATAAACCCAATGTTCATAAGAGCTCTTTACTTTAGGTACCTTTTCCACTCATAAACTCTGAGAGGAAGCGGTCCCAAGACTCGGCAGTGGGTAGAAATGGGTTTTTATTGGAGAAGTGATAGAAGGAAACCACTGTGTCTTTCGGGTTCCTGAATATCACCAGCATCTGTTTTTGATCAACAGAAGACCATAACATAATAATAATAACTGATCCAGGCAGTCTGGTCTCATAAACTAGACGCAACGTAGTAAACAAACATCACTCAAATATGGTTGATATGTTATGTTTGGTGTGGTTACATAACATAAAGGTTAATATATATATATATTTTATATATACTGTATATCCATCAATGTAATTGCATAATTTCCAATCCCCCAAATATTTTTTTGTAAATATATATACTACCGTTCAAAAGTTTGGGGTCACTTAGAAATGTCCTTGTTTTTGAAAGAAAAGTACATTTTTTGTCCATTAAAATAACATCAAATTGATCAGAAATACAGTGTAGACATTGTTAATGTTGTAAATGACTACTGTAGCTGGAAAAGGCAGATTTTTTATGGAATATCTATATAGGTGTACAGAGGCCCATTATCAGCAACCATCACTCCTGTGTTCCAATGGCACGTTATGTTAGCTAATCCAAGTTTATAATTTTAAAAGGCTAATTGATCATTAGAAAACCCTTTTGCAATTATGTTAGCACAGCTGAAAACTGTTGTGCTGATTAAAAAAGCAATACAACGGGCCTTCTTTAGACTAGTTGAGTATCTTGAGCATCAGCATTTGTGGGTTCGATTACAGGCTCAAAATGGCCAGAAACAAAGACCTTTCTTCTGAAACTCGTCAGTCTATTCTTGCTCTGAGAAACAATGGCTATTCCATGAGAGAAATTGACTGGCGGTTGGATTGGGGATGGAATCCGGAGGATGGGCTGGCCGACGACCCATTAAAAGTGCAGAACGCCTTCCAGAGCTGAGACGAGAACTGAGGAACGCGGTCGGAGACAATGTCCTCTGGGAGTCCATGGATCTGGAAGATGTGCTGCACCATGAGCTGAGCCGTCTCCTTGGCCGAGGGTAGTTTGGGGAGAGGGATGAAATGGAGAACCGATCCACTACCGTCAGAAAGACGGTGTTGCCATCAGACGGAGGGAGCCCAGTGACAAAGTCCAGAGAGATATGGGACCAGGGATGAGGGACAGGTTGTGGCTGAAGGAAGCCAGAAGTAGCTTGCCGTGGAGTCTTGTTCTGAGCACACACAGTGCACGTGGCAACAAAGGCAGAGACATCAGGAACCATTGTGGGCCACCACAAATGTTGTCGGAGGAAGGCTAGGGTTTGACCAGAACCTGGATGACAGGTCAGCCTGTAGGAATGAGCCCATTCCAGGACCCGGGACCGGACTGAGTTTGGGGCAAACAACTGGTCAGCCAGGCCCCCTTCAGGTTCAGGCAGGGAGCGTTGGGCCTTGCGAACCAGGGTTTCAATACCACAACCCACTGAATCCGCAAGGCATATGAGGTAGACCGAGGGTGTGGCAGAGGAATTGTATAGGGTGGAGAGGGTGTCAGGAAGTTCAATCTTGTAAATAACAAAGCCCACCGGGCCTGCCTGGAGTTAAGGCGCTTGGCTGTACGGAGATATTCAATTTTTTTATGGCCGGTCCAAACAAAAAAAGGCTGTTCTGCTCCTTCCAGCCAGTGCCTACACTCTTACAGCACCATCCTGACAGCCAGAAGTTCTCGGTTGCCTACTTCGGAGTTCCTTTCTGCTTGATTGAGACGATGGGACAGGAGGGCACAGGGATGGAGCTGGTCCTGGGCAGATCGCTAGGACAGGACTGACCCCACTCCAACATCAGAAGCATCAACCTCTACCACAAATTGGCGACACAGTTCCGGATGGACGAGGATGGGTGCTGTGGTGAATCAATGCTTCAGGTCCACAATGGCTCTGTCAACATCTGGAGACCATGTGAAAGGTACTTTGGGAGAGGTGAGTGCAGAGAGGGGGGCCGCCAGGGTGCTGTAGCTCCGAATGAAACGGCGGTAGAAGTTGGCGAACCCCAGGAAACATTGTAACTGCACCCTGGACGTAGGTTGAGGCCAATCCACCACTGCTTTCACCTTTTCAGGCTCCATTTGGACATTTCCACCCGGGGTCTTGATGCAACTTCGATCGGAACAAAGAGGGCTGGGGTTCGAAAATGAGGGAGCACTGGGAAAGGAATGCCAGGCAGGTACCAGGATCACCTGTATAACGCTCCGGAGGAGGAGGTAAGCAGGGTTCTCGGGAAGCCGGGGTAGGTTGAACCAATCCACAATTAGTAGAAAGGTTACTGGGTGGTTGGGAGGTCTCAGATGTGGCGTGCCTATGAGCTACTTCACAGATTTGCTCCATTATCGCCTTAAACCCTTGGTCGTGGCGTTCCATCAGGGAACGAAGCCCTTCCAAACGGTGCTGAAGTAGCTCCTCATGCCTCCCAAGCTGATGGAGCTGGTCCAAGTCTGATGGGTCTGTCATGGCCAGTTCGTACTATAAGGGCACAAGGCGAGACCCAAATGCAGACACAGGAGGCAGATGGTTGAGCTCCGATATTTATTACGGCAAAAGGGGTAGGCAAAAGGCAGGTCGGGTACAGGTGAGAGTTCATAAACCAGGTCAGAGTCCAAACAGTACCAGGCGATTGGCAGGCTTGAGGTCTGTTGCAGGCAGAGTGGTCAGGCAGGCGGGCTCAGAGTCAGGACAGGCAAGGGTCAAAACCAGGAGAGAGAGAAAAGAGAGACTGGAAAAGCAAGAGCTGAGAAACAAGAACGCTGGTTGACTTGACAAACAAGACGAACTGGCACAGAGAGACAGGAAACACCAGGGAAAACCAGGAAAATAATAAGACCACTGATACAAGACCACTGATAATCTCCCTCGAACTGGGGCTCCACGCAAGATCTCACCCCGTGGGGTCAAAATGATCACAAGAACGGTGAGCAAAAATCCCAGAACCACACGGGGGGACCTAGTGAATGACCTGCAGAGAGCTGGGACCAAAGTAACAAAGCCTACCATCAGTAACACACTATGCCGCCAGGGACTCAAATTCTGCTGTGCCAGACGTGTCCCCCTGCTTAAGCCAGTACATGTCCAGGCCCGTCTGAAGTTTGCTAGAAAGCATTTGGATGATCCAGAAGAAGATTGGGAGAATGTCATATGGTCAGATGAAACCAAAATATAACTTTTTGGTTAAAACTCAACTCGTCGTGTTTGGAGGACAAAGAATGCAAAGAGTTGCATCCAAAGAACACCATACCTACTGTGAAGCATGGGGGTGGAAACATCATGCTTTGGGGCTGTTTTTCTGCAAAGGGACCAGGACGACTGATCCGTGTAAAGGAAAGAATGAATGGGGCCATGTATCGTGAGATTTTGAGTGAAAACCTCCTTCCATCAGCAAGGGCATTGAAGATGAAATGTGGCTGGGTCTTTCAGCATGACAATGATCCCAAACACACCACCCGGGCAACGAAGGAGTGACTTTGTAAGAAGCATTTCAAGGTCCTGGAGTGGCCTAACCAGTCTCCAGATCTCAACCCCATAGAAAATCTTTGGAGGGAGTTGAAAGTCTGCGTTTTCCAGCAACAGCCCCAAAACATCACTGCTCTAGAGGAGATCTGCATGGAGGAATGGGCCAAAATACCAGCAACAGTGTGTGAAAACCTCGTGAAGACTTACAGAAAACGTTTGACCTCTGTCATTGCCAACAAAGGGTATATAACAAAGTATTGAGATAAACTTTTGTTATTGACCAAAGACTTATTTTCCACCATAATTTGCAAATAAATTCATAAAAAATCCTACAATGTGATTTTCTGGATTTTTTTTCTCATTTTGTCTGTCATAGTTGAAGTGTACCTATGATGAAAATTACAGGCCTCTCATCTTTTTAAGTGGGAGAACTTGCACAATTGGTGGCTGACTAAATACTTTTTTACCCCACTGTATCTATGTCTGTGTGGTACTCTAGAAGAGAAACACTAGCTCTGACACTGCACAGGAAAAGCTTTCACAATTACATAACAAGGGAATTACAAGTTGTTGTTTGGAGGAAGTCGTGGTAGAATTTCATATCACTCATATCAAAAGAGGAAGTTCTGTGGGCCCAAAGCATAAAAACACTGCTGGAAAAATAAACATGGTAATCGTGAGTTCCATCACAGCAACACTTAGATACCTGGTTGAAAGTACATACCTTTGTTTTCTTTGTGGTGAAGGATGCAGGAATGTTATCTGGGTGCATGTGTGTCCCTAGAAATCTGGGGGACGGGGCTTTGTGAATAACCTGCAAGTTAGACAAGGCGTCCATTTAACGCTACATGAGCCATGGTATGCTGTTGCTCTTATATGCTGAAGAGACACTGTGCATACAGGCATGTTATGTTGTTTTAGGCATAGGGGATCACAGGGAACCAATGTAAGAACAGTTACACACTCTTCAATCCTGATACAGCTGGCCATACAAACCACTGTTATAATATAGCATCTCACTATATCCTCCATGTTAATTGCATTCGGTGTGAGAATCATGGGTGTATACTGTAGGAAGACCACTCTTGTTGGATGAAGTTTAAGGTCTAGCTGTGCTAACATTTCCATACACAAGGGCTCATTAGGGCGTTCATTGGAGGCCACTCACAGCACATGTTTGTAATTCACTAACATTCCCTAATGGACCTTACTGGATCACAGCATGATTGCAACACATGCATCTAATTATTGTGACTAGTTACAGAACAGTAAAATGACATTATTGTTTGCCTGTGTAACAGATGGGGGATCTGTGAAACTCACTCCTCAGCCTGAAGTGTCTCCACTTGCACTGGTGAAGAGAAAGCTTTTCGGTGGTGCGACTGGGTAAGATGCTCCAGGGGTGCAATCACATGTGATTGCGAGGCAGAGGTCCTGGGTTGTAGCCTCTGTATGAGCCGAATCATTAGGAAGCAGTACTTGCTAAGCAGCGTGACGTCCTTTACACCTGACTGTATAGACGTTCTCTCTGTTTGTAACATAAGTAGGATAGAGAACAGTGTCCTGACCTGACATTGTGTCATGAAAACCTCCTTTATGGACCTAAAGTGGGCTAAAAACTTCCCAGTATAACTACAGCGCCTCTTTATGCTACAGGGAATGTGTGAATGTGTGAAACATACAACCCCACACAACACATACACAGCATTTCCAATTATTACACACAAAGCATATTACATTATTTACATATTTGATTTATTTGAGGCTGACAAACCTGCAGTGTTGCTAAAACTACAGGGGAGTCAAGCAGTATAACACACCTGCTGCATTTCTGGCCCAAAGAACTCCATCAATGGAGGGGTTTGGGATTCTGCTTTCTCACCAATTGCTGCTGCTAGTATTTTACGAAGCACCGCCACCATCCAATTAAAACCTGCCAGAGACAGTGAGCATTCAGGTCCATTAACATTTGAGCATAAGAGAAAGTTTTTCAATTTACACAGAGGGATCAGGAATAGAAAGGGTTAGTGTCCTTTGATATTCTTTTAAAAAATTCTCCACGTTTCACAATTAGGCAAGAGTGTTATTAAGTTATTATCCCAAAATATTTGTCATGTGAGTGGCAATCCGCTAAGGAGCAGTTTCCCAGAGAGATGAAGTCTTGTCTTGGTATAAAAACCATTCTCAATTGAGAATCTCCATTAAAAGTTCATTTTAGTCCAGAACTAGGCTTATTCTGGGTCTGGAAAACTAGCCCTTAGTGTTTTGTAATATCCATAAAATGGTTTCATGGACTGTGAAAGGTACAGCTAAAAAGAAACAGGGTTAGCATCAATGAGGCCGTTTGAGGTTAAAAGGGGAGACAAGGTAAAGGGTGGGACACACCTTCAAAATCAGGATTTGAAATATACTCAGAGTGCACTTTGCATTTTCTAAATTGTCCTTTACAATTTGCATTGTCCTTACAAGATACTTTGAATGGTAGGCTATGTATGCTTTGAACTGTGTACTGAAGATTTCAAAAGGACCAAACATTTAACGATATACCTGTTTTTTTACACCAAATTAACAATGTATAAGGCAGGCAGAGCCACGGGAGGTAGTGGTGCTTGGGGTAGCACCCCCTGTGGTGAAATGGTGAAATGGCACCACTCCCTGCAGAAGAGGTGTAACAATTTGTGTTGTTGCAATGAAAACGACAAAACTATTTTTCCTTTGCACTATTGCTATAAATTATACTAGGATTGGGGTAAGGGAGAGACAAAAAACATGGGATATTTATATAGGGACCCCATTCTTAGGGTGCTCCCGAGTGGTGCAGCAATCTAGGTCCAGGTTATGGTCATTGTAAATAAGAATGTGTTCATGTTTATGAGTGACTGACCTCACTTGCCTAGTTAAATAAAGGTTAAATAAAATAACATCTCTGCATGGAAAGCTCTCAGCTCTGTTTTGTAAGTGGTGCGTTCATGATCTTATCTATTCAGTTGTGGGGGTTTGGAGTCGGAAACACGCTCTTCTGTACAACAGACAGTTCAGTTTGAGTTGAGTCGGGTCTCTCTCTCCCTCTCTGTTCCTCTCTCATCTTTTGCTCCCTCTTCTTTTCTCTCCCCCTTGTGGTGGATATTAAGTGATCTGGAGCATGCTCACAATAGTTTTCCACTTATATTTTCTATAAGTTTACAATTCTAAACTTTGATAAAATGGGAACAATATAAAAAAAGGAGTATGAATTGCACAGCTGTAATTTGTGCTCAGTTTGAATTGTAACAATCTTGTTTTTACTAATTTAGTTACAAAACCCATCTAATTTTCTCTCTCTCTCACACACAGACCCATTGTACTAATGCACTACAAAGACATGTATGGTCTGTTCACAACGGTCTATTTTGTTTTGCAAACAGTCATGAGGTAAATTAACTTAGGCGGTAGTGAATACTGTAACCGAATATTGTCCTATGATTAGGCTACTCGTCACATTAGGAATCGTATACTATTGTTAGCCTGCAAGCGCGTTATTATAAAGGTGCTTTTTTTAAAGATGATTTGGAGATAAAGTTCGGGAAGGAAGGTCTCTTCTACCACATAAAATATGCATCCAAGCCAAGATGAAATCTTATCAGAAACATGTTGGGTCTCTTTCACAGCTTTCTATTTCCTTACAACCAGTCAAATTGATGTACATTTTTAATTTTGCACAGATCTTTCCCATCATTTGTTTTGCCATTCCATTTTCTCCCAGGTCCCTAAACGTCTTTGCTCCGTGCAAGAAGCAGACATGACAGAGAAAACTTTACCAATGTCAACTAGATTGAAGTATTCATTCCATAATTTATGACACTATTCTTTATTCAGTCTAGGGCAACATATAATAACAGAAGAGAAGCTGCGTGTGTGTATATGTCTTATATACAAGTTGACTAACAAATAGCCTAACAAAATGTTGGAAATTATGAGCAGAAACATGTCAAATGTGGTCCATTTTTCTTTTTGCATCCCCTGTCAAAAAACGTGTACCTGTGAGTGTGTGTGCAACGTGCATTTGTGTGTTTGTAATACACATTGAGTCTGTATATGTGGGTATATACCAGTATGTGTGTTACGGTTAAATTAAAGATATATAATACATTCATAACACCTTTATTAAACTATTCATAACCACTTTGTGAATTGTGCAGTATCATTTATTATAACCTGTATAACACATGTATACAATATCATTCATATGAAACCTTCAAAATAAAAGTGTTTTTTCATTACAGCATTACAATTTATTTTATTAGAAATATATTGTGGGAGTGAGCCGGACAGTTGCTGGTGTTACTGCCTGTGTTAGACTTGCTGAGCTAAAGCCAAGTCATTAGCTTGTGGAGCTAATGCAAGTCTCAGGCAAGGTTACTCGACATATTACAATGACACCAATTGCACTGGTGCCCTCAAGACCTGGGTGTAAATAGTATTTGAAATCGTTCCAGTACTTTGAGGGTTTGCCTGGAGTGCCAGAAGAATTCACACTTTTGGGACTACTCCATTGGTTCCATTGCGCCAGGAAAGCACAATCATCAAGTACATTGAGTTAAAGCATTTGAAATATAGGGTCTACAATTTACACCCAGGTCTGGCTCCATTGTGGACTTGAGCCAGGCACATGAACCCAAGGAATATATACTGAACAAAAATACTGCATGAACTCAACATGCAACAATTTCAATAATTTTACTGAGTTTCAGTAAAATCAGTCAACAGAAATAAATTCATTAGGCCCTGATCCATGGATTTCACATGACTGGGCAGGGGTGCAGCCATGGGTGGGCATGGCAGGGCATAGGCCCAACCACTTGGGAGAAAGGCCCAGACAATCAGAATGAGTTTTCCCCCCCCACAAAAGTGTCCACCGAAACGATCCCACAGGTGAAGAAGTCAGATGTGGAGGTCCTGGGCTGCCATGGTTACACGTGGTCGGCGGTTGTGAGGCTGATTAGACGTTAAATTCTCTAGAACAACATTGGAGGCAGCTTATGATAGAGAAATTAACATTAAATTATCTGGCAACAACCCTGGTGTACATTCCTGCAGTCAGCATGCCAATTGCACGCTCCCTCAAAATGTGATACATATTTGGCATTGTGTTGTGTGACAAAACGGCATATTTTAGAGTGACCTTTTACTGTATCCAGCATAATGTGCACCTGTATAATGATCATGCTTAACACTTTTTTGGTTACTACACGATTCCATGTGTTATTTCATAGTTTTGATGTTTTCACTATTATTCTACAATTTAGAAAACAGTTCAAATAAGAAAGACATTTGAATGTATCACATTTTAGGGAGGACCTAGATGCAGACAGTGTCAAAGTAACAAAAGTGTATTACTAGAACAGGGGCAGGCAAATCGACAAGTCAAGGGCAGGCAGAGGTCAGTACTCCAGATCAGAGTCAAAAGGTACAGAATGGCAGGCAGTCTCAGGGGCAGGCAGAGGTCAGTACTCCAGATCAGAGTCAAAAGGTACAGAACGGCAGTCAATCTCAGGGGCAGGCAGAGGTCAGTACTCCAGATCAGAGTCAAAAGGTACAGAACGGCAGTCAATCTCAGGGGCAGGCAGAGGTCAATAATCCAGGGCGGTGGGACAAGGTACAGAACTGCAGGCAGGCTCAGGGCAGGCAGAATGGTCAAACCGTGAAAACTAGAAAACAGGAACTATAGAAAAAGACAGGAGCAAGGGCAAAACCGCTGGTAGGCTTGACAGACAAAACAAACTGGCAACAGACAAACAGAGAACAGAGGAATAAATACACTGGGGATAATGGGGAAGATGGGTGACACCTGGAGGAGGGTGGAGGCAAGCACAAAGACAGGTGAAACAGATCAGGGTGTGACAGAATGAGGAGGTGTGTCCAAACTTTTGACTGGTACTGTAGACCTTCTCCCTGTGCACGCCCTCCATGAATATTGCAACACCAACGTTTGATTGAACATTAGTTTTGTGAGATACGTAATTATAGTAATGTTTGTTTGCCTGTGAGAGAAATCTGATATTGCTGCTAACAACTGAAGTTTGTCTTGAAGGACAGATGTGTGGAGCTCTTAGACCCTAAGATGTTGTATGGAAATTATGTAAGCCTATGGAGATTGTGCTATTCTTGTGGCGCTGAAACTGAAATAAATTGTTGCATCACTTCATTTGTCTGTCCTTGATGCAAAGAACCTGTGCTTCTTTTAGTCCCAAGGACCTCACCTTGTGTATAAAAAGGTGGCGTATTGTACAGGAATAGCTATTTGTGTAAATCTCCCACGTTAGATTGGGAGTAGCGTGATTCAACTGTGGGCTTTGCCTGTGCCTCTCAAGGACTTTCACATTCGTATTCTGAAGCCATTCCAGTTTTGCTTTGGCTGTATGCTTGGGGTTATTGTCCTGTTGGAATGTAAATCTTTGCCCCAGTCTAAGGTTGTTTGCCCTCTGCAGCAGGTTCTCATCAAGGATTTGCCTATATTTGACTCTATTAATTGTTCCCTCTATCCTTACTCGTTTCCCAGTCTCTGATGAAAAGCATCCCCATTGCATGGTGCTACACCACCATGCTTCACGGTAGGGATGGTAATAGACAAGTGATGAGCTGTGCCGGGTTTTCTCCAGACATAGTGCTTTGCATTCAGGCCAAAGAGATAAATTTGCCTCATCAGACCACATAATATTTTGCCTTATGATCTCAGAGTCTTTCACTTTACTTTTTTCAAACACCAGGCGTGCTGTCATGTGCCTTTTTCTCAGGAGTAGCTTCGGTCTGGCCACTCTCCCATAAAGCCCAGATTGGTGAAGTGCTCTAGACACTGTTGTCCTTCTGGCAGATTCTCCCATCTCAGCCAAGGAACTCTGTAGTTCTGTCAGAGTGGTCATTGGGTTCTTGGTCACCTCCCGGTGCCTGACTAAGGTCCTTCTTGCCCAGTTGCTCAGCTTGGTCAGACGGCCAACTCTAGGCAGTGTCTAGGTTGTTCCATATTTTTTCCATATACCAATGATGGAGACCACTGTGCTCTTGGAAACTTTCATCGCTCTAGAAATGGTTTTATACCTTTCCCTTAAAGTTCCAAAAGTATTGGGAAGTGACAATTTTTGTTTTGTTTTTGCTCTGTGCTCCACCACGCCAGAGCAGAAACTATACAATGAAGTTCAAGGAACTGTCCTTAGATCTCTGAGAAAGAATTCTATCTCAGAGATCTACGGACAGTTCCTTGGACTTCGTGGTGTAGTTTCTGCTCTGACATGCACTGTCAACTGTGGGGCCTTATATAGACAGGTATGTTTCTTTCTAAATCATGTCCAAACAATTGGATTGGCCACACGTAGACTCCAATAAAGCTGTAGCGACATCTCAAGGATGATCAAAGGAAATTGGATGCACCTGAGCTCAATTTGGAGTTTCATAGCAAAAGTGTGTGATATACTTAGTGCCATGCAAAAGTATTCATCCCCCTTGGTGTTGTTCCTATTTTGTTGCATTACAACATGTCATTTAAATAGATATTTTAATTTGGATTTCATGTAATGGACATACACAAAATAGTCCAAATTGTTGAAATGAAATTTAAAAAAATACTTGTTTAAAAAAAAGAAATGTAATTATGAAAAAGTGGTGCGTGCATATGTTTTCACCCCCTTTGCTATGAAGCCCCTAAATAAGATCTGGTGCAACCAATTACCTTCAGAAGTCAAACAGGTTGGGGACAAAGTTCTGGAGAAGTACAGATCAGGGTTGGGTTTTAAAAAAATATCTGAAACTCTGAACATCCTACGGAGCACCATTAAATCCAGTATTAAAAAATGTAAAGAATATGGCACCACAACAAACCTACCAAGAGAGGGCCGCCCACCAAAACTCACGGACCAGGCAAGGAGGGCATTAATCAGAGAAGCAACAAAGAGACTGAAGATGACCCTGAAGGAGCTGCAAAGCTCCACAGCGGAGATTGGAGTATCTGTCCATAGGACCACTTTAAGCCGCACACTCCACAGAGCTGGGCTTTACGGAAGAGTGGCAGAAAAAAAGCCATTGCTTAAAGAAAAAAATAAGCAAACACGTTTGGTGTTCGCCAAAAGGCATGTGGGAGACTCCCCAAACATATGGAAGAAGGTACTCTGGTCAGATGAGTCTAAAATTGAGCTTTTTGGCCATCAAGGAAAACTCTATGTCTGGCGCAAACCCAACACCTCTCATCTCCACGAGAACACCATCCACAGTGAAGCCTGGTGGTGGCAGCATCATGCTGTGGGGATGTTTTTCATCGTCAGGGACTGGGAAACCGGTCAGATTTTAAGGAATGATGGATGCCGCTAAATACAGGGGAATTCTTGAGGGAAACCTGTTTCAGTCTTCCAGAAATTTGAGACTGAGACAGAGGTTCACCTTCCAGCAAGACAATGACCATAAGCATACTGCTAAAGCAACACTCGTGTGGTTTAAGGGGAAACATTTAAATGTCTTGGAATGGCCTTGTCAAAGCCCAGACCTCAGTCCAATTGAGAATATGTGGTATGACTTAAAGATTGCTGTACACCAGCGGAACCCATCCAGCTTGAAGGAGCTGGAGCAGTTTTGTATTGAAGAATGGGCAAATATCCCAGTGGCTAGATGTGCCAAGCTTATAGAGACATACCCCAAGAGACTTGCAGCTGTAATTGCTGCAAAAGGTGGCTCTACAAAGTATTGACTTTGGGGGTGGGGATATTTATGCACGCTCAAGTTTTCTGTTTTTTTGTCTTATTTCTTGTTTGTTTCACAATAAAAAATATTTTGCATTTCAAAGTGGTAGGCAAAAATCCCTCTTAATTCCAGGTTGTAAGGCAACAAAATAGGAAAAATGCCAAGGGGGGTGAATACTTTTGCAAGCCACTGTAAATAAGATATTTCTGTTTTTAATTTTCTATATATATGTCAAAAGATTTCTCAAAACATGTTTTCACTTTGCCATTATGGGGTATTGTGTGGATAATAAAATCATATTTAAACCATTTTGAATTCAGGCTGTAACACAACAAAATGTGGAATAAGTCACATGGTATGAATTCTTTCTAAAGGCATTGTATATATGTGGTTAGTTGTTATATTGAGTAGTGTCAAATAAGTGCATATATTTGTCCTATAATGAAGTCGTGCGTTTACAACAGAGAATACAGCACTCCTTTTCTCCATATGAAGTTTCTAGTCAGACTCTTCTTTCACTTGTTATTAGTAACCTTTATTCATGTAGTTAACTTCTCTGTTTCTCTATGACCGTGTAGAAGTGGGAACATGACCATCTCAGTAGATGGCAAGATGTAGGTGTATTCAAAGAAAATTTGGATTCTGTCTTGATATTGTGGCATCTGGATCATCCTATTCCAATCCTTTTTTAAAAACTGCCTCAAAATCAGATTAAAAAAGGGGATTACACAATCCGGATAATTATTATCCAGAATAAATATTTTTAAGGCTGGGCCCTGAGGCTTACCCAGTGGTCCCAGACTGTTGCATAAATCATGTGTCAGGGGGTTGGGTACCGTGGTAGCAAAAATACAAACTTCCTTTGTAATAATAAATAAAGAACTATTCAAAGGAAGTTTTGTTTTGAAAGTTACTTACGAATGATGTTGAATAAATGTGTAATAACGGTTGTTATGACTGATATTGCAACACTCATAAAGGTGTTATAACTGGTGTCATAAAGATGTTATGTATACCCCCTTCATATAAAGTGTTACCTGTGTTTCTGTGTGTGTGTGTCTGTGTATCTGTCTGTGTGTGAGTGTGTGTGTATGGGTCTATGACTGCATGTGTGTACATTTCAATGTGTGCTTGTGCGTGTGTGTGTGTAAGTGTGCGCATTGGTTTGTGTGTGTATTTTCAAGAGGTGGAGAGTGGTATGTGCATTCAAATAAGGGAAATGATACATGTTTTATTTTAGTACGCTATAATTGATTGGTTGCACATACTTTGGCTATTAATCCAAAAAGTTGTTACATGGTATTACATTAAGCGGTTTTATTACATTATAAATATTAAAGTTTATTACATGAACCATTGTTACAAGGGGGCCTCTATGTCTGCAGTATGTAGAGTGGCCTGTGTTAAATTCAACATTCATCAACACTGATTGCTTATCTTACATTGCTCTATAGTGTGCAGAGGAAAGAACTGACAAAGCGAGCAAAAATGGCTGCAAATTTAGGTTGTAATAACAAGGTTAAAACCAGAAACAGACTTTATTGCAACCAATTTTGCCTGCCGGGAGGCCCTACTCCAAAGCACACAGATCATATTCAGCAAGTCCAAATGCTCAGAGGCCCATCCATTGTGAAATTGAATTATAGGTCACTTTTGTAAGAGAATACCCCAAACCCACTCAGCAAATCAAAAACCTTTTGTATAACTTTGAATACACGCTGCAATAAAATGGCATACACTATGAGCTATGAGTAAGACAACACTAGAAGTAAGATGAATTGCCCCAATTGTATAATGAACTTGAACTTTGAACCTGATGTAGGTAAGGCCATAGAGTAGACAACTGAAGACCAAGAGGAACACTCCTTATTTTACTGATTAAACTTGATACAATAGTAAAATCAAATCAGAAATCGAATCATGTTGTATCCGTCACATGTTTCATAGACAACAGGTGTAGACTAACAGTGAAATGTTACTTACGGGTCTTTTTCCAACAATGCAGAGGTAAAGATTAAAAGATAAGATACAAAATAAATGTATAAATGTAAATGTAAATAGTGACACTGTGAATAACGAGTAAAAATAACATGGCTATATAGTGAATGACTATTAGAAAATGTAAATGCTTAATCAAGATGCCCATTGCCCAAGGATGACCATCTAAATGTTTAACAGTATTTCCACATTCAAATATTTTTGACTTACCACATTTGGGATATGCAACTAACATTACATCATCTGCTCTTGCTTCCAGCCTCTCCATAGCCTTCAGGTTCTCCACTGGACTCATGATGACAGGGTAAAGCACTCCATTATATCTGTACAACTTATCCTCCTCCTTCATATCTTTAGCCAGTTCCATTTTGGCTGAGAAAGAGCTACTCATTTTGGAGAATACTGCAGAAAATCTCAAGGTAAAGAAAATTCAGTTTCCACCGCTAACAGGCATTCAGTATATTTGTGCAGCTGGACGGCCACGAGCTCCGCTCTGTGTATGAGTGTGGGTGTGTGAATGTGGGTGTGTGTGAGAGAGAGAGTACAGTAGGAGGAGAAGGAGGCACGTCCTTCAAAGATAGAGCTTGCGTGAGAAGCAGGGGTTTCCTGGTTTCTGTAGGGGAGAATGGAAGATCTGGTGTCCTGTGTGATTGATGGGGAGATGCCTGTGCAATACTAACCAGATGGGAGGGACTGCTAGAGCTAAGAATACAGTAGGTCATTGAATGGAAGGAACTGTTTGGGTAGGGTATCCAAAGACAGCTGGCCAATATCTGTCCAATGTTGCATGAAAGTAATCTATTTCTATTACATATTTTTTTTTTTTTTTGTCTAAACAACACTGTGCTATCTGACAGGGAACATACTGTAAATTAATCCCTTTGAGAGAATGCTGTGAATCCCTTGCTACACATTTTGCCATTATGTAAATAGGGAGCGTTTGAAATATCCCAGATGTTGAAATGTCCTGCCACAAGTGTTTTTATAAACAATACCTATGTGGATGTATTTCCCTTAGAATCTAGTGGCCCCCATAGCTTCATCCACTCAAAGGCAAAAGTAAAAACTGTTGCCTCATTCACATTTTTTACTGTCACTTGATTAACCATTTCTGTACAATGTGACTATTCATGCCTATAGAAATAAGCAAATAAGCTTCCTCTCTGGCCTCCCTCTTGGCATGGTGCCACCAACTCAAACACACTCAGCGGGACATAAAGCATGGCATGTGGTTACGCTTCACATTTTCCATACTCTTACTGGAAATGAATCATCTCTGAATAATGCTTTGAAAATGAGGCCCATTCAACAGTGCCAGCAATAGACAACGTCAGAGGTCGGTGAACATTGAGATAGGAAAATATTAACGGGCGTAAATTAATAAAATGGGAGGTTTTAGCTAGATAATTTTCTCGGTTTCACTGCGAAGAGTATCATGCTGTAATCTCTGTATGCATACATCATTAAGTATCCCTTTTAGGTTGTTGTTGTTGGACTATTCTTTACTGAGACATCCATATAGGGAAAATGATGACACCCGATCAACCCATAAAAGCCCAAAACAGGTCTAGTTTATTAGTGGTGAAAGTGTGCATTGGATGAGATTTTGACATGATGTGATATGTTATGACTGTGGTTATTCTGACCCTGCTGATGTACCATCAACAGGAACGATACTCTTTTTCTGGATGACTTCGACAGGTTACATACTGTATACCACCCACCCACACATAGCACTATAATGAACGACTCAAGGGTGTTTTACCACCCAAAGCTGCACAGCACCCAGACTCTAACTCACCTTGACACATGTCAAAGCCTATTGGAGAGAAAGCGGTGACTGTGTTTCAAAAGATGAGGTCCTCCTTTCCAAGCAGCCAGTCAGGAGATGTGCCCTGTGCTAAACATAAGAAGCTCTAGCAGGCCTCCAGTCTCTCCAAGTGACTACAGGACTTACAACGGCTGGATGACCAAGTGAATTCAGTGAGTGCGGATGTGAATCTGAACACAAACAACACAGCCTTCTCCCATAGCTCTGCAGTGTTGTAGCAAGCACATAACACTGTGATAACCTGGGGAGAAATCATGTAAACCGACTGACTGTATGAGGTGCCGAGATACAGAGTAACAGTAGAACCAAACTGAACCATCACTGGCATGTTCATGGATCCCTCAAAATTGTCTCCCACTGCTGACAAGTGTTTGGCAGTCAAGTTAGCCTTGATTCACTGTGAAAGCCCATTTGTGTGGGACTGTATTATGTAAAGACAGTAAAAGAGAGATACATTGTCTGTATGAGGGAGCCAAAGGTTTAAGGATCTGCTAATATTGCTCTTGTATTAGACAAGAGCTATTATTACCCAACTGAATCACATACAGTGCCTTGCGAAAGTATTCGGCCCCCTTGAACTTTGCGACCTTTTGCCACATTTCAGGCTTCAAACATAAAGATATAAAACTGTATTTTTTTATGAAGAATCAATAACAAGTGGGACACAATCATGAAGTGGAATGACATTTATTGGATATTTCAAACTTTTTTAACAAATCAAAAACTGAAAAATTGGGCGTGCAAAATTATTCAGCCCCCTTAAGTTAATACTTTGTAGCGCCACCTTTTGCTGCGATTACAGCTGTAAGTCGCTTGGGGTATGTCTCTATCAGTTTTGCACATCAAGAGACTGAAATTTTTTCCCATTCCTCCTTGCAAAACAGCTCGGGCTCAGTGAGGTTGGATGGAGAGCATTTGTGAACAGCAGTTTTCAGTTCTTTCCACAGATTCTCGATTGGATTCAGGTCTGGACTTTGACTTGGCCATTCTAACACCTGGATATGTTTATTTTTGAACCATTCCATTGTAGATTTTGCTTCATGTTTTGGATCATTGTCTTGTTGGAAGACAAATCTACGTCCCAGTCTCAGGTCTTTTGCAGACTCCATCAGGTTTTCTTCCAGAATGGTCCTGTATTTGGCTCCATCCATCTTCCCATCAATTTTAACCATCTTCCCTGTCCCTGCTGAAGAAAAGCAGGCCCAAACCATGATGCTGCCACCACCATGTTTGACAGTGGGGATGGTGTGTTCAGCTGTGTTGCTTTTACGCCAAACATAACGTTTTGCATTGTTGCCAAAAAGTTCAATTTTGGTTTCATCTGACCAGAGCACCTTCTTCCACATGTTTGGTGTGTCTCCCAGGTGGCTTGTGGTAAACTTTAAACAAACTTTTTATGGATATCTTTAAGAAATTGCTTTCTTCTTGCCACTCTTCCATAAAGGCCAGATTTGTGCAATATACAACTGATTGTTGTCCTATGGACAGATTCTCCCACCTCAGCTGTAGATCTCTGCAGTTCATCCAGAGTGATCATGGGCCTCTTGGCTGCATCTCTGATCAGTCTTCTCCTTGTATGAGCTGAAAGTTTAGAGGGACGGCCAGGTTTTGGTAGATTTGCAGTGGTCTGATACTCCTTCCATTTCAATAGTATCGCTTGCACAGTGCTCCTTGGGATGTTTAAAGCTTGGGAAATATTTTTGTATCCAAATCCGGCTTTAAACTTCTTCACAACAGTATCTCGGACCTGCCTGGTGTGTTCCTTGTTCTTCATGATGCTCTCTGCGCTTTTAACGGACCTCTGAGACTATTACAGTGCAGGTTCATTTATACGGAGACTTGATTACACACAGGTGGATTGTATTTATCATCATTAGTCATTTAGGTCAACATTGGATCATTCAGAGATCCTCACTGAACTTCTGGAGAGAGTTTGCTGCACTGAAAGTAAAGGGGCTGAATAATTTTGCACGCCCAATTTTTCAGTTTTTGATTTGTTAAAAAAGTTTGAAATATCCAATAAATGTCGTTCCACTTCATGATTGTGTCCCACTTGTTGTTGATTCTTCACAAAAAAATACAGTTTTATATCTTTATGTTTGAAGCCTGAAATGTGGCAAAAGGTCACAAAGTTCAAGGGGGCCGAATACTTTCCCCAAGGCACTGTGGCCTGCTGTTGAATAATCATTCAGCACTTTGCTTCGTGTTATGTGTATTATTTGTATTATTATTTTAAGTCTCTGTATCTGCAGAATAATGCTTACACCCACACTACGTGTTTCCAGTTATACAACAAGTTAAGTTGCTGGTCACACGCAACATGATTATATCTTCTATTTTATTACTGCAGAATCCAAAGAATGTAGCAGGCACATGACTATTGTGGTGGTCAACCAAGAAAAAAGGGGTGTGAGCAGATCTGGGTCCAGATTTACTGGGCTTTTGCACCTGTTCAACCTTTCTATGATATTATTTCTAGAATCAATAAAAATAAATAAAAGTACAATTAAGGATGAAAGACTCATATCAACACAGTTTCATGTTTGTTTGTTTTTCATTGTTATCTACTTGGTTGGTCACATATTTTGCTAACTATTTGTGCAAACTAAATACTATATAGTATTCATATATACTATACAGTACTATGTTTTTTATGTTTGTGGAAACTATAGAGTACATGAGTAATATCTACAGCTATTTAACTTTTGACTGTGTAATGGTGTTGATAACAAGTGGGTTGGGCCAGGTGGTAAAACACTGACAGACCAGTTAGGCAGCTTGTTGAGATATACAATGAGTATACAAAACATTCAGATGAGGTCCAATGTACTGCATAGTGCAGTGGCACATACTTAAAAGGACTTCAGTTTGTGCTTACCAATCCAATCTACTGTTATGTTATGTATATCCACACCGTATGTAATACGGTTTACAGAGAAAGTACACAAACACCCAAAAAGTATACTGTTTTTTTTTTAAGTAAGGTGATCTCCTTCTCATGTCATACCACAGTGTAATTACTTAACACTAACTTTCCTTGTTATCTTATCAAATAGCATAGTAGCATCTGAACCTTTGTTGAAGTGTATTTCATTTACTGCCCATGTGGATATGCCTTGTTTGACACTGTTTCCGCATATGAATGAGGGAGTTCGATGAAGCTGAACCGGTGTGCACCGGGCTATGGCTCATGACATGAACGGGCGATTTGTTGTGGCCTGTTCCACCTGTGCCCAATGCAAGTCCTCACGAAAGCAATCGGCTGGGTTGCTCCAACCTCTGCCCATACCCAGCCGGCCCTGGTCCCACCTGTCCGTAGACTTTATCACAGTTCTCCAAGGCAGCCCATTTCATTGCCTTACCCAAGTTCTATACAGACTTCCCAAGGACATCGTCTCGGATAGTTGGCCCCAGTTCATCGTACGGTATTGGAAAGCGTTCTGGTCCCTGTTGGGGGCGTTAATGAGTCTCTCCTCGGGATTCCACCCACCCCCCAAACAGAGCGGGCCAACACAGAGCTGGAGAAGTTACTCAGCTGTTTCGTCTCCACCCAGGCAAGCAGCTGGAGCAAGTTCCTCGTCTGGGCAGAGTATGCTCAGAACACATTGCCGAACTCGTTCACTGGACTGTCGCCATTCGAGTGACTTCAACCAACTATGTGGTGGTTGCCCTGGCTCCGCGGCCTAGAAGAGGGGGTACTGTCATGGTTCCACCTGTCACCAGAGGCCGGCAGAGACCGTCCTAGAGATATTAACAACACTCTGGTGTGTCCAATTTACTCATTATGATTTACATGTTAAAAGAGGTGTGTTTTCTATTGTCCTTTGCAGAGCTTGAATTGTTTCCCGTGTGCATGTGTTTCCTGAGTGAGTTTTCGAGACTTAGTGTTTGTTGTTTTTCCAAGTGTACTGTGTTCCTGCGGCTATCATTTCTTAGTAAAGTATTATGTTTATCCTTAACCACGGATTCCTCGTCTGGTCTCTTTTCTACACCTGGGTCCAACCTTAACACGTCACACTTTCCTAATCATTTGATAAAAATGTTTACTTTCCATCATTCACACTATGAAAATAGATACTTGATACAAATAGGCTATCCAATATCATAGCTTAGGCTACATGTTATTGCATAAACACACAGACAATAGGTCATACATTGGTTACTGACATGATAGAAAAGTCCCTAGTGGGCTAAGCCGATATGACGTCTTGGTAGACAAAGGAAAGGGGGTGGGGACAGCTCAAGAGCGGGAAACTCAGAGAGAATTCACTGTAATACAGTTGATAACTACACTCATGAAATGCTAGTACTTTTAACATGAACAGCATGAACATTCGAAAATAAATAGCAATTTACATATTTACGAGTGCATGCCTTTGTTGTCCCGCTCTGTGATCACTGGTCCGTCTGCTGAATAGTCAGTAAACAGAAAGCCTCTGGTTTGTCCACCAGAGATCAAAGTCTGTTGGAGTTGTAGGTTGTTATAATGAATACTTCAGAGTAACATTCTGAATTGTTCTTAGGTCAGATGCGTTTACCAGACTAAAGTATTTAAACAGCTCCAGCCTGAATACTTGTTCTTTAGTTTGTAGATTTCTTTGCCATTTCAACGTGGGAACTCCCGTCCCTGAGTTTTTGACTAATGTCAATTTTGTTGGAAGTGGCTTTCATACTAGAGTAGAAAAGGGGGCGGTCCATGACGGCAATGTAAATATCTGTACTCACAGGGTGTCGTCACTGACTAGTTAAAACTCGATATGAAAACCCATACTCTCGTTTAGAAGGCTAACATCACATTTCATCTTCTCACAAATAGTTTAATATTTAATCAGATATTTTATACCATATTCAGATGAAAACCCCATAATTGAGAAGTGTACACAACCAAAGACACAGTAATGTGTTTTTCTTGTCCTTCATGAGATCAGTGTCCACGGACCACTCCCACATTCTCAAAAATAGAAATATTGTTTAATTCTCCAATTCTAGGGATTAGGAGTTTTGGCAAGAAGGAGCCATGATATACACCCAAAAGGGCCACCTCGTGACAACTATATAGCCTGAAAACCCATATTGCCCAAAAAGTTATACTTTTGAATCATCTGTCAAAAAGAACATTCTTCCAAGAGTCAAATCAAATCAATCAAATCAAATTTATTTATATAGCCCTTCGTACATCATCTGATATCTCAAAGTGCTGTACAGAAACAAAGCCTAAAACCCCAAACAGCAAGCAATGCAGGTGTAGAAGCACGGTGGCTAGGAAAAACTCCCTAGAAAGACCAAAACCTAGGAAGAAACCTAGAGAGGAACCAGGCTATGTGGGGTGGCCAGACCTCTTTTGGCTGTGCCGGGTGGAGATTATAACATGAACATGGCCAAGATGTTCAAATGTTCATAAATGACCAGCATGGTCGAATAATAATAAGGCAGAACAGTTGAAACTGGAGCAGCAGCACAGTCAGGTGGACTGGGGACAGCAAGGAGTCATCATGTCAGGTATTCCTGGGGCATGGTCCTAGGGCTCAGGTCCTCCGAGAGAGAGAAAGAAAGAGAGAATTAGAGAGAGCATATGTGGGATGGCCAGTCCTCTTCTGGCTGTGCCGGGTGGAGATTATAACAGAACATGGCCAAGATGTTCAAATGTTCATAAATGACCAGCATGGTCGAATAATAATAAGGCAGAACAGTTGAAACTGGAGCAGCAGCACGGCCAGGTGGACTGGGGAAAGCAAGGAGTCATCATGTCAGGTAGTCCTGGGGCATGGTCCTAGGGCTCAGGTCCTCCGAGAGAGAGAAAAGGAGAGAATTAGAGAACGCACACTTAGATTCACACAGGACACCGAATAGGACAGGAGAAGTACTCCAGATATAACAAACTGACCCTAGCCCCCCGACACATAAACTGCTGCAGCGTAAATACTGGAGGCTGAGACAGGAGGGGTCAGGAGACACTGTGGCCCCATCCGAGGACACCCACGGACAGGGCCAAACAGGAAGGATATAACCCCACCCACTTTGCCAAAGCACAGCCCCCACACCACTAGAGGGGTATCTTCAACCACCAACTTACCATCCTGAGACAAGGCTGAGTATAGCCCACAAAGACCTCCGCCACGGCACAACCCAAGGGGGGGGGCCAACCCAGACAGGATGACCACATCAGTGAATCAACCCACTCAGGTGACGCACCCCCTGCAGGGACGGCATGAGAGAGCCCCAGTAAGCCAGTGACTCAGCCCCTGTAATAGGGTTAGAGGCAGAGAATCCCAGTGGAAAGAGGGGAACCAGCCAGGCAGAGACAGCAAGGGCGGTTCGTTGCTCCAGAGCCTTTCCGTTCAACCTCCCACTCCTGGGCCAGACTACACTCAATCATATGACCCACTGAAGAGATGAGTCTTCAGTAGAGACTTAAAGGTTCAGATCGAGTTGACGTCTCTGACATGGGTAGGCAGACCGTTCCATAAAAATGGAGCTCTATAGGAGAAAGCCCTGCCTCCAGCTGTTTGCTTAGAAATTCTAGGGACAATTAGGAGGCCTGCGTCTTGTGACCGTAGCGTACGTGTAGGTATGTACGGCAGGACCAAATCAGAGAGATAGGTAGGAACAAGCCCATGTAATGCTTTGTAGGTTAGCAGTAAAACCTTGAAATCAGCCCTTGCTTTGACAGGAAGCCAGTGTAGAGAGGCTAGCACTGGAGTAATATGATAAAAAATGTTGGTTCTAGTCAGGATTCTAGCAGACGTATTTAGTACTAACTGAAGTTTATTTAGTGCTTTATACGGGTAGCCGGAAAGTAGAGCATTGCAGTAGTTTAAACTAGAAGTGACAAAGGCATGGATTAATTTTTCTGCATCATTTTTGGACAGAGAGTTTCTGATTTTTGCAATGTTACGTAGATGGAAAAAAGCTGTCCTTGAAATGGTCTTGATATGTTCTTCAAAAGAGAGATCAGGGTCCAGAGTAACGCCGAGGTCCTTCACAGTTTTATTTGAGACGACTGTACAACCATTAAGATTAATTGTCAGATTCAACAGAAGATCTCTTTGTTTCTTGGGACCTAGAACAAGCATCTTTGTTTTGTCCGAGTTTAAAAGTAGAAAGTTTGCAGCCATCCACTTCCTTATGTCTGAAACACATTCTTCTAGCAAGGGCAATTTTGGGGCTTCACCATGTTTCATTGAAATGTACAGCTGTGTGTCATCCGCATAGCAGTGAAAGTTAACATTATGTTTTCGAATAACATCCCCAAGAGGTAAAATATATAGTGAAAACAATAGTGGTCTTAAAACGGAACCTTGAGGAACACCGAAATTTACAGTTGATTTGTCAGAGGACAAACCATTCACAGAGACAAACTGATATCTTTCCGACAGATAAGATCTAAACCAGGCCAGAACTTGTCCGTGTAGACCAATTTGGGTTTCCAATCTCTCCAAAAGAATGTGGTGATCGATGGTATCAAAAGCAGCACTAAGGTCTAGGATCACGAGGACAGATGCAGAGCCTCGGTCCGATGCCATTAAAATGTAATTTACCACCTTCACAAGTGCCGTCTCAGTGCTATGATGGGGTCTAAAACCAGACTGAAGCATTTCGAATACATTGTTTGTCTTCAGGAAGGCAGTGAGTTGTTGCGCAACAGCCTTTTCTAAAAATTTTGAGAGGAATGGAAGATTCGATATAGACCGATAGTTTTTTATATTTTCTGGGTCAAGGTTTGGCTTTTTCAAGAGAGGCTTTATTACTGCCACTTTTAGTGAGTTTGGTACACATCCGGTGGATAGAGAGCCGTTTATTATGTTCAACATAGGAGGGCCAAGCACAGGAAGCAGCTCTTTCAGTAGTTTAGTTGGAATAGGGTCCAGTATGCAGCTTGAAGGTTTAGAGGCCATGATTATTTTCATCATTGTGTCAAGAGATATAGTACTAAAACACTTGAGCGTCTCTCTTGATCCTAGGTCCTGGCAGAGTTGTGCAGACTCAGGACAACTGAGCTTTGAAGGAATACGCAGATTTAAGGAGGAGTCCGTAATTTGCTTTCTAATAATCATAATCTTTTCCTCAAAGAAGTTCATGAATTTATCACTGCTAAAGTGAAAGTCATCCTCTCTTGGGGAATGCTGCTTTTTAGTTAGCTTTGCGACAGTATCAAAAAGGAATTTCGGATTGTTCTTATTTTCCTCAATTAAGTTAGAAAAATAGGATGATCGAGCAGCACTGCATTCCACAGTAAGAACCTCAAGAGTCTTGATGATCATCCAGGTGCCTCCAGCTGCTTTTTGGCAAACTTGAGTCAACTTTTTTGACAACATGGTGCCCATTATGTCTGGCGAAAACCAAACACTGCATTCCACAGTAAGAACCTCATACCAACGGTCAAGCATTGTGGTGGTAGTGTGATGGTTTGGGGATACTTTGCTGCCTTAGGACCTGGACAACTTGGCTTTCTATGAAAAGTGGGATTGATCTGTTTTGTCTTTGTTTGTTTCAGTTTTCAGTAGTTATCCTTTGACTTATTGTTGATTTAATAATTTTTCATTTTCAACAAAAATGCACTGGATTGGTTGAAAAGTGATACTAAACTTAAACTAAGGTTGTTTCTCAAAATTCATACTACCGTGCTCCGAGCACACCGATTGGAGCACGGAGGGTCGGACTAAGAGTCCAAATAAAAAGTATGCAAAACGGAGTATGGAAGGCAGTTCTCGAATGCGTACACTGTTTGTAGATATTTTTAAGCATGCATCGATGCAAGCTTCAACGGAAAGTATGCAAAGAAATTTGAGCTGAAGCAAGAGAAAATGCACTCAGACTTCAGAATGAAATGTTGCTTATTCACATCTCATTAATAGGCACGAATAATTGTTAGCTATCTACCCACAAAAAATATACATTGACCTTGTATAAAATTTGTTTTAGGTCATTTTTGTCTGTTTAACTAGTCGGCTAGCTAGATTATTATGAGTCACATATCTAGCTAATAAATATATATATAGAAGTTTGCCTTGTGTATATCTTGTTTCTTCTATTGTTGCTATTGTTCCAACATCAGTCGCCGTTCCAATTCCTCCCAGAGTTGTTGGGGAGTTTTTTGATAAGACACGTAGCTAGCTATCTTAACAATGAACCATAATCACAACTCATGACGTGACTACCCTGCATGATTCTGCAGGTAGCTAACCATCCAGGTCCAATGTTAGCTAGCCAACATGTGTCTATAACAAGCAAAGCAAATGGGTATGAGATACGAAAAATATGATAATACACATAATGTTAGCTAACGAGCCAGTCAGCTAATGTTAGCTAGCTAGCTTGAAAATACTTCATGTCAAAATTAGCATTGTGTAATATCTTAAAATGTAGCTAGCTTGACAATCTTACCCGTGGTCTGAAATCAGAGTAGATAGGCAGAGTGAATTTACCAGCTAGGATATCGTCTCCGACCGTGGCCCCCAATTCACGTGACTGGTATGGAAAGCCTTTATGGAGAAGCTGGGGGTCACGGTCAGCCTCACCTCTGGGTACTGGCCTCAGTCTAACGGGCAGATGGAGAGGATGAACCAGGAGTTGGGGATGTTCCTGAGTAGTCACTGCCAGGACCGGCAGGGGTAGTGGGCCCGATTCCTTCCTTGAACGGAATATGCCCAGAATTCATTGCGCCCTTCCCCCACCGGGCTGACTCGCTTCCAGTGTGTTCAGGGTTACCAGACAGTCCTGGCCTCATGAACTCCGAGCCAGACCAAAGCTCCTGTGGTGAACGAGTGGTTCAGGCGCGCAGAAGAGGTGTGGAACAATTCTCATGTGAGGCTCCAGCGTGCCATTCGCTGTCAGAAGGAGCAGGCGGATTGCCAGTGAAGAGACGACTCCGGGATGCTGGCCTTCTAGGCAGAGTTCCTCTGTCCAGTGTCTGTGTTCTTTTTGTTCTGTTGCCCATCTTAATATTTTATTGGCCAGTCTGAGATATGGCTTTTTCTTTGCAATTCTGCCTAGAAGGCCAGCATCCCGGAGTCGCCTCTTCACTGTTGATGTTGAGACTGGTGTTTTGCGGGTACTATTTTATGAAGCTGCCAGTTGAGGACTTGTGAGGTGTCTGTTTCTCAAACTAGACACTCTAATGTTGTCACGGCTTTCTTCTGTTGAAGGAGAGGCGGACCAAAACGTAGCGTGGTTATTTTGATACATCTTTAATAAAGATGAAAATAGAACAATATACAAAGACAAGAAACGCGAAAAACCGAAAACAGCCCTATCTGGTGTAACAAACACAAAGACAGCTACAATCACCCACAAAACCCAACACAAAACAGGCTACCTAAATATGGCTCCCAATCAGAGACCATGACTAACACCTGCCTCTGATTGAGAACCATATCAGGCCCAAACACATAAACAGACAAACAAGACATCCAACATAGAATGCCCACTCAGATCACACCCTGACCAAACAAAACATAGAACATACAAAGCCCCCCCCACCAGCGTGACAGAATCACCCACCAACCAAGGACCAAGCGGCGTGGTAAACAGCAGCTGCAGCAAAAGCAGCAGCAGGAGCAGCAACAGCGGCCAGCATCACAGGACTCCTGGACATGGGAGGAGATATTGAACGGAGAGGGACCCTGGGCACAGGCTGGGGAATATCGCCTCCCCAAAGCAGAGCTGGAAGCAGCGAAAGCTGAGTGGCGGCGATATGAGGAGGCAGCGCGTTACTGCACGGTGTCGCCAGTACGTGCCCATAGCCCGATGCGCTATAGGGCAGCCCCCCGAAAGTGTCATGCGAGTGTGGGCATCGAGCCAGGGCGTATGGTGCCTGCTCAGCGTGTCTGGTCGCCGGTACGCAGTTTTGGTCCAGGGTATCCTGCGCCGGCTCTGCGTACTGTCTCCGGGGTGCTGGGAGGTTGCAGTGCATCCTATGCCTGTGCTCCGCTCTGCCGGGCAAATGTGGGAGTGGAGCCTAAGGGAGAGGTGCGTGTAGTAGGCACTAGATCTCCAGTGCTTACCCACAGCCTGGTTCAACCTGTGCCTGCACTCTGGAGGGTCCGGGCTAGAGTAGTGATCCAGCCTGGGGGAGTGGTGCCAAGGCTGCGCACCAGAGCTCCAGTGCTCCCCCACAGCCCGGTCCTTCAGGTGCCTCCTCCTAACACCAAGCCTCCTGGAGGTCTCCTGTGGGCAGCCCCACGCACCAGGCTGTCTCTCTGTCTCCTCCCTACAGGTGTTCCCGCCTGTCCGGCGCTGCCGGAGTCTCCCGCCAGTCCGGCGCTGCCAGAGTCTCGCTCCAGAGGCGCCAGAGCCCCTCAGTCCAGAGGCGCCAGAGCCCCTCAGTCCGGTGCTGCCAGAGTCTCCCGCCTGTCCGGCGCTGCCAGAACTTCTGCGCCTCTGTCCTGAGCTGCCCCTCTGTCCCCAGCTGCCCCTCTGTCCCCAGCTGCCCCTCTGTCCCGAGCTGCCCCTCTGTCCCGAGCTGCCCCTCCGTCCAGTGCGGTCATTTAGAAGGGTCGCCGTGGTTAGGAAGCCACGGAGGCGGACAATGAGGCGGACTAAGACTATGGTGAAGTGGGGTCCACGTCCCGCGCCAGAGCCGCCACCACGGACAGACGCCCACCCAGACCCTCCCCTATAGGTTAAGGTTTTGCGGCCGGAGTCCGCACCTTTGGGGGGGGGGGGGTACTGTCACGTTCTGACCTTTATTTCTGTTGTTTTTGTCATTATTTAGTATGGTCAGGGCGTGAGTTGGGGTGGGCAGTCTATGTTTGTTTTTCTATGATTTTGGGATTTCTATGTTTCGGCCTAGTATGGTTCTCAATCAGAGGCAGGTGTCATTAGTTGTCTCTGATTGAGAATCATACTGAGGTAGCCTGGGTTTCACTGTTTGTTTGTGGGTGATTGTCAATGTTGATTGCTTGTGTCAGCACAGTTCTCATTAGCTTCACGGTTGTTATTTAGTTTATTGTTTTGTAAAGTGTTTCAGTGTTTTCTTTATTAAAATTCATGATGAACACATACCACGCCGCATTTTGGTCCTCCGATCCTTCTCGCCTCTCCTCTTCAGATGAAGAGGACGACTGTGACAAATGTACATGTCCTCTTGCTAAGTTGTGCATTCGGGCCTCCCACTACTCCTTCTATTCTGGTTAGAGCCCGTTTGCGCTGTTCTGTGAAGGGAGTAGTACACAGCATTGTACGAGATCTTCAGTTTCTTGGCAATTTCTCGCATGGAATAGCCATCATTTCTCAGAACAAGAACAGTTTGTGGGCACTGCTTGTCGCCATTATAGTGCAATTAATATATTGTTTAGTGTTGTTTAGTGTCTTTGCTGGCATGCATCTAAAAAAATGTTTGGGAGTTTGCCCCACCAAGATTTTACATGCTAAAAACTAGAGGTCGACCGATTAAATGGAATGGCCGAGAAATTAGGGCATATTTCAAGTTTTCATAACAATCGGAAATCTGTATTTTTTACACCTATATTTAATCTTTATTTAACTAGGCAAGTCAGTTAAGAACACATTCTTATTTTCAATGACGGCCGAGGAACGGTGGGTTAACTGTCTCGTTCAGGGGCAGAATGACAGATTTTTACATTGTTAGCTCGGGGGATTCAATCCTGCAACCTTACAGTTAACTAGTCCAACGCTGGAACCACCTGATTACATTACACTCCACAAGGAGCCTGCCTGTTACACAAATGCAGTAAGCCAAGGTAAGTTGCTAGCTAGCATTAAACTTATCTTCTAAAAAAACAATCAATCAATCATAATCACTAGTTAACTACACATGGTTGATGATATTACTAGTTTATCTAGTGTGTCCTGTGTTGCATATAATCGATGCGGTGCGTATTGTTGCTCCAATGTGTACCTAACCATGAATATCAATGCCTTTCTTAAAATCAATACACAGAAGTACGTATTTTTAAACCTGCATATTTAGCTAAAATAAATCCAGGTTAGCAGGCAATATTAACCAAGTGAAATTGTGTCACTTATCTTGCGTTCATTGCACGCAGAGTCAGTGTATATGCAACAGTTTGGGCCACCTAATTTGCCAGAATTTTACATAATTATGACATAACATTGAAGGTTGTGCAATGTAACAGGAATATTTAGACTTATGGATGCCACCCGTTAGAGAAAATACGGAACGGTTCCATATTTCACTGAAAGAATAAACGTCTTGTTTTCGAGATGATAGTTTCTGGATTCGACTATATTGATGACCTAAGGCTCGTATTTCTGTGTGTTATCATGTTATAACTAAGTCTATGATTTGATAGAGCAGTCTGACTGAGCGATGGTAGGCACCAGCAGGCTCGTAAGCATTCATTCAAACATCACTTTTGTGCGTTTGCCAGCAGCTGTTAATGACTTCAAGCCTATCAGGCTCGTGTAACCAATGTGAAATGTCCAGCTAGTTAGCGGGGTGCGCACTAATAGCGTTTCAAACGTCACTCGCTCTGAGACTTGGAGTGGTTGTTCCCCTAACTCTGCATGGGTAACGTTGCTTCGAGGGTGGCTGTTGTCGATGTTTTCCTGGTTCGAGCCCAGGCAGGAGCGAAGCTATACTGTTACACTGGCAATACTAAAGTGCCTATAAGAACATCCAATAGTCAAAGGTTAATGAAATACAAATGGTATAGAAAGAAATAGTCCTATAATTCCTAGAATAACCACTACCTAAAACTTACCTGAGAATATTGAAGACTCATGTTAAAAGGAACCACCAGCTTTCATATGTTCTCATGTTCTGAGCAAGGAATTAGCTTTCTTACATGGCACATATTGCACTTTTACTTTCTTCTCCAACACTTAGTTTTTGCATTATTTAAACCAAATTGAACATGTTTCATTATTTATTTGAGGCTAAATTGATTTTATTGGTGTATTATATTAAGTTAAAATAAGTGTTCGTTCAGTATTGTTGTAATTGTCATTATTACAAATACATTTAAAAAAATGTGCCAATTAATCGGTATCGGCTTTTTTTGGTCCTCCAATAATCGGTATCGGTATTGGCGTTGAAAAATCATAATCAGTAGACCTCTACTGAAAACGTCACTGGGCATATGGCCAATATACCACGGCTAAGGGCTGTTCTTGGGCACTACGCAACACCCAGAGGTGCCTTATTGCTATTATAAACTGGTTACCAACATAATTAGAGCAGTGGAAATAAATGTTTTGTCATAACCCGTGGGATACAGTCTGATATACATCGCCTGCCAGCCAAAGACCATTTAAAAAATATACTGTTTACATGTGTACGTTGAAATGACCTGAAACGTCTTTTCAACGAAAACCGAATGTAGACGGACATCTTTGTAGTCGTCTTTTCAATGACATGAAAGATTCTGTCTTTTCATCTTGCAACCAAAACCGACTGTAGATTGGACGTCGGGCATAGCAGTCTTTTCAACTACATTTTGCTAGCTAGGTAATTGTCTGTGTCGTGTACAGTTCATGGATCATAAAAAGACCTAATTTTCAAATGGCAACTTTAATTACGATTTTCTCAACAAAAAAAAGACAGAATGGTAAAAAATAGCTACATTTCCAACATTGATCGCAACTATGTTGGAAATGTGTATCTATATTTTTCTTATCAACCACCAACATAACTACAATTTTATTTCAAACAGAAAGTGGGCTTTCAATTTATCATTCAGAGATCTGTGATTGAATTAAAACAGCAAAATTAGCAAAAAAAATTGCGACAAAAAATGTATTTTCTCGACTTCCGTTGTATTACGCGCTGAAATCACTGACTTCTAAGCATTGTAAACAATCTTATTTTGGCTTAGCCAAGAGCTAAGGTTACATCACGATTATATTATTTACAGATCTGTGCATTTGCGCAGGCTTTTGACAGTTCAATCGATTCATTTTGTGGCTGAAGAGTAAAAAATGGCGATGGACGGTGGCATGTCCACGTCTCCATCAGGACTATCGTATCACAATGTTGGGGACTTCTACCCCAGAAAATTCGGTTCCAAGCCGGACGTGGTGCCGTCCGGGGTGACCGAGAGGAAAGTTGGTCCCCTTGATAAACCTGACATGGTGGCGGTGGACGTTGTCAACATCAACGACTCAGGTAGCTGCTAACGTTACCGGTAGCTAGCTAGCTAGTTATGCTAGCTAGCCAGTGCAATGCAATTTAGTTGGAGTAACTAGCTAGCTGTCTAGCCACGTTTAGCTAGCACCATATACAGCTGTGAAGCCTCTTTCCACAACTGTGTGTCGCTAGTAGCGAGCTAGCTAAATCTTCACTTTGGCAATGAATAAAATACACTAGCTAAGACAATATTTGCTTTAGAGTTTACCTGAATTCCGTGGCAAAGCTAACTAACGTTAGCAATGCTCTATCATCTAACGAACGCTATGTAACGTTGTCCTTTGTATATTCTTTATATATACTTGTGTTCCCTCATGTACTTTTTGTATTGATTTGTTCTTAATAATAAAAAGTACAATAATAAAAAATATATATATATCTCAACGTTAAAAAGTTTAGCAAGGCCAGGAAACCAAAGCAAAGATGGTGGATAAAATTAAGATGTCCAACTCAGGCCGTTTACCATAGGAAAAAAAGGGTAAGTTCTGGTCTGCTTAACCGGTTTGCTCTCACATAGGCACAATTTCATTAGAATCTGCGTTTTGTCAGAGAGGGTCCACTCCTGTCATAGGAATACAGCGATTCTGCTTATTCCCGCCGTTGGGACAACTCTCATTGTTATATACAGTATCTCTGGTCTGTATTTCAACCAGAACAAATGCGGGAGTGCGATGTCTCGCTTCCTTTTCCGCCTCTGACCGAAGCAGCTATACAGTTGAAGTCGGAAGTTACATACCAGTCATTAAAACTAGATTTTCAACCACTCCAAACATTTATTGTAAACAAACTATAGTTATGGCAAGTCGGTTATGGCAAAGTTATGGCAAATCTATTTTGTGCATGGCACAAGTAATTTGTCCAACAATTGTTTGTAGACAGATTATTTCACTTATAATTCCCTATATCACAATTTCAGTGGGTCAGACGTTTATGTACACTAAGTTAACTGTGCCTTTAAACAGTTTGGAAAATTTCAGAAAATTATGTCATGGCTTTAGAAGCATCTGATAGGCTAATTGACATAATTTGAGTCAATTGGAGGTGTACCTGTGGATGTATTTCAAGGCTTACCTTCAAACTTAGTGCCTCTTTGCTTGACATCATGGGAAAATCAAAAGACATCAGCCAAGACATCAGAAAAAAACTTGTAGACCTCCACAAGTCTGATTCATTCTTGGACAGTCAAGATGCTGAAAAAAATGTAGCATGGGCCCTTAGATCCTCAAAAGGTTATACAGCTGCACCATTGAGAGCATCTTGACTGGCTGCATCACCGCTGAGTATATGGCAACTGCTTGGCATCCGACCAAAAGGTGCTACAGAGGGTAGTGCATATGGCCCAGTACGTCACTGGGGCCAAGCTCCCTGCCATCAATGAACTATACCAGGCAGTGTCAGAGGAAGGCCCAAAAAATTGTCAAAGACTCTAACCACCCAAGTCATAGACTGTTCTCTATGCTATCGCATGGAAAATGGTACAGATGCACCAAGTCTGGAACCAACAGGATCCGGAACAGCTTCAACCCCCAAGCCATAAAACTGATAAATAGTTACTTAATTAAATAGTTAACCAAATAGCTACCAGTAATATATGCATTGACCCTATTTCACTACCTCTTTTGTCTCATCACATAGACAGTTAAAAATATAGATAAACTCGCTTGGTAAATAGTATTGTCTGCAGCTTATCATGAGGGATTCTATCTCAGATGAGCAAAACCCCAAGACTTCCTTAAATTTAGAGATCACGCCCCAGCAGACACACATCTCCCCCTTAACCTTACCCGAAGCTGCTGTTCGGTCGAGACGATCTATAGAAAAACCATCTAGATGTGTGTTATCCATGTTCTTGTTCAACCATGACTCCGAGAAACATAGGATATTACAAGTCTTCAGGTCCCGTTGAACGGAACTCGTCCAGTTCTCTAGTGGTTGTATGTTCGCCAATAGAAAGGAAGGTATAAGCGGTTTATTTAGTTGCTGATGTAGTCTCGTCAGGCAGCCCGCTCGTTTGCCTCTCTTGTGCTATGTCTTCCTCTTTCAAGTACCGGGGATTAGGCCCTGGTCCAGAAGGAGCACTTCCAGAGATGCCGACTCATTGAAGTAGAAACCTTCAACCAAATTGAAGTTAGTGATCGCTGTTGTGATGTCCAGAAGCTGGTCATATGAAATGATGGCGGAAATATGATGTAAAAATGACAATCAACTTTTAAAAAAACATACAAAATAGAAGAATTGGTCAGGAGCCCGTAATACTGCAGCTATCTACTGCAGCTTCATCTTCCATTGTCGCATCGTAGCACCCCCTCGCTGCACAAGATACGACCGGAAATTTCTGGCATGCCAGAGAAGTAATCGGGACCTAAGATTCTGATCAGCAGAGCGCAAGTCCCATAATTGCACGTCTTTCACTCGCTCACATTATGCGACCTACAACGTCTTGGTTGTAGCCTACGATGTTAGGATGTACCTGCAGTCCCCGGAATTTGTTGTGGATCCCAAACTGGCTCCTCCGTTGCGACGTCCCCTGAATGCCCACCTGCTAGCTTGCTAGCCGTGGCCCGCTAGCTGTCTAGAGCATATTGGACTGTTCGCTTAAGAGGCCCATCATACAAATTCTTTGGCCACTATACCTATTCTGCCAATTGACCTGGATAACTTTTACCACACAAAGCCCTGCTGATCCACGACAACTGGTCTGCAGACATAACAGCACGAGGGGGCTACAACAGACTTTCCTCCATCGCAACGTCCCTCTAAGGCCCTTCTGCTAGCTTGCTATCCACGGCACGCTAGCTGCCTGAATCACCGTGTCTCTGGCCCGAGCCACTCACTGGACCCTATGATTACTCGGCTACGCATGCCTCTCCCTAATGTCAATATGCCTTGTCCATTGCTGTTTTGGTTAGTGATTATTGCCTTATTTCACTGTAGAGCCTCTAGCCTTGCTCAATACACCTTAGTTAACCCTTTAATTCCAACTCCCACACATGCAGTGACCTCACCTGGTTTAAATTGTTTCGAGAGACAATATCTCTCTCATCGTCACTCAGTGCATAGGTTTACCTCCACTGTATTCACATCCTACCATACCTTTGTCTGTACATTATGCCTTGAATTTATTATATCGCGCCCAGAAACCTGCTCCTTTAACATGTCAGATATTAAAAATGCTTTTCGGCGAAAGCATAAAAAGCTATTATCTGATGATAGCACAACAGTAAACAAAGAGTAGCATATTTCAACCCTGCAGGCGCTACACAAAACGTAGAAATAAAATATAAAACATGCCTTACCTTTTGACGAGCTTCTTTTGTTGGCACTCCAATATGTCCCATAAACATCACAATTGGTCCTTTTGTTCGATTTAATTCCGTCCATATATATCCAAAATGTTAATTTATTTGGCGCGTTTGATCCAGAAAAAAACAGCTTCCAAATTGCGCAACGTCACTACAAAATATATCAAAAGTTGCCTGTAAACTTTGCCAAAACATTTCAAACTACTTTTGTAATACAATTTTAGGTATTTTTAAACGTTAATAATCGATCAAATTGAAGATGGGTCTATCTGTTTTCAATAGAGGACGCTACTTTTCAAGTCTTGCGCACGGTGGAAAATATGTTTTTGGTCAATAACAAAAGTTTATCTCAATACGTTGTTATATACCCTTTGTTGGTAATGACAGAGGTCAAATGTTTTCTATAAGTCTTCACAAGGTTTTCACACACTGTTGCTGGTATTTTGGCCCATTCCTCCATGCAGATCTCCTCTAGAGCAGTGACGTTTTGGGGCTGTTGCTGGGCAACACAGACTTTCAACTCCCTCCAAAGATTTTCTATGGGGTTGAGATCTGGAGACTGGCTAGGCCACTCCAGGACCTTGAAATGCTTCTTACAAAGCCACTCCTTCATTGCCCGGGTGGTGTGTTTGGGATCATTGTCATGCTGAAAGACCCAGCCACGTTTCATCTTCAATGCCCTTGCTGATAGAAGGAGGTTTTCACTCAAAATCTCACGATACATGGCCCCATTTATTCTTTCCTTTACTCGGATCAGTCGTCCTGGTCCCTTTGCAGAAAAACAGCCCCAAAGCATGATGGTGTTCTTTGGATGCAACTCAGCATTCTTTGTCCTCCAAACAGGACGAGTTGAGTTTTTACCAAAAAGTTATATTTTGGTTTCATCTGACCATATGACATTCTCCCAATCTTCTTCTGGATCATCCAAATGCTCTCTAGCAATCTTCAGATGGGCCTGGGCATGTACTGGCTTAAGCAGGGGGACACGTCTGGCACTGCAGGATTTGAGTCCCTGGCGGCGTAGTGTGTTACTGATGGTAGGCTTTGTTACTTTGGTCCCAGCTCTCTGCAGGTCATTCACTAGGTCCCCCCGTGTGGTTCTGGGATTTTTGCTCACCGTTCTTGTGATCATTTTGACCCCACGGGGTGAGATCTTGCGGGGAGCCCCAGATCGAGAGAGATTATCAATGGTCTTGTATGTCTTCCATTTCCTAATAATTGCTCCCACAGTTGATTTCTTCAAACCAAGCTGCTTACCTATTGCAGATTCAGTCTATCCCAGCCTGGTGCAGGTCTACAATTTTGTTTCTGGTGTCCTTTGATAGCTCTTTGGTCTTGGCCATAGTGGAGTTTGGAGTGTGACTATTTGAGGTTGTGGACAGGTCTTTTATACTGATAAGTTCAAACAGGTGGCATTAATACAGGTAACGAGTGGAGGACAGAGGAGCCTCTTAAAGAAGAAGTTACAGGTCTGTGAGAGCCAGAAATCTTGCTTGTTTGTAGGTGACCAAATACTTATTTTCCACCATAATTTGCAAATAAATTCATAAAAAATCCTACAATGTGATTTTCTGGATTTTTTCTCATTTTGCCTGTCATAGTTGAAGTGTACCTCGGATGAAAATTATAGGCCTCTCTCGTCTTTTTAAGTGGGAGAACTTGCACAATTGGTGGCTGACTAAATACTTTTTAGCCTCACTCTATACACAGTCCGTTAGGAAAGCAAAGGCTAGCATTTTCAAACAGAAATTTGCATCCTGTAGCACAAACTCCAAAAAGTTCTGGGATACTGTAAAGTCCATGGAGAATAAGAGCACCTCCTCCCAGCTGCCCACTGCACTGAGGCTAGGAAACACCACCGATAAATCCCCGATAATTGATAATTTCAAGAAGCATTTTTCTACAGCTGGCCATGCTTTCCACCTGGCTACCCCTATCCTGGTCAACAGCCCTGCACCCCCCACAGCAACTTGACGATACCACCCCCATGTTCTGAAAGAGCTGCAAAATCTGGACCCCTACAAATCAGCCGGGCTAGATAATCTGGACACAAACTTTTTTAAATGATCAGCCGAAATTGTTGCAACCCCTATTACTAGCCGGTTCAACCTTTCTTTGGTATCGTCTGAGATCCCCAAAGAATGGAAAGCTGCCACGGTCATCCCCCTCTTCAAAGGGGGAGACACTCCGATTAATCGGAATGGCCGATTTCAAGTTTTCATACAATCGGAAATCTGTATTTCAGGGGCAGAACGACAGATTTTTACCTTGTCAGCTCGGGATTAAATCTTGCAACCTTAGTTAACTAGTCCAACGCTCTAACCACCTGATTACATTGCACTCCACGAGGAGACTACCTGTTACACAAATGCAGTAAGCCAAGGTAAGTTGCTTGGCTAGCATTAAACTTATTTTATAAAAAACAAACAATCAATCAATCATAATCACTAGTTAACTCCACATGGTTGATGGTATTACTAGTTTATCTAGCGTGTCCTGTGTTGCATATAATCGATGCGGTGCGTATTGTTGCTCCAATGTGTACCTAACCATAAACATCAATGCCTTTCTTAAAATCAATACACAGAAGTATATATTTTTAAACCTGCATATTTAGCTAAAATAAATCCAGGTTAGCAGGCAATATTAACCAGGTGAAATTGTCACTTCTCTTGCGTTTATTGCACGCAGAGTCCGTGTGTTTGCAACAGTTTGGGCCGGCCTAATTTGCCAGAATTTTACATAATTATGACATAACATTGAAAGTTGTGCAATGTAACAGGAATATTTAGACTTATGGATGCCACCCGTTAGATAAATTACGGAATTCACTGAAAGAATAAACGTCTTGTTTTCGAGATGATAGTTTCCGGATTGGACCATATTAATGACCTAAGGCTCGTATTTCTGTGTGTTATCATGTTATAACTAAGTATGATTTGATAGAGCAGTCTGACTGAGCGATGGTAGGCACCAGCAGGCTTGTAAGTATTAATTCAAACAGCACTTTCGTGCGTTTGCCAGAAGCTATTTATGACTTCAAGCCTATCAACTCCCGAGATTAGGCTCGTGTAACCAATGTGAAATGGCTAGCTAGTTAGCGGGGTGTGTGCTAATAGCATTTCAAATATCAATTGGCAATACTAAAGTGCCTATATTATGAAAAATCATAATCGGTCGACCTCTACTCTCGACCCAAACTGCTACAGACCTATATCTATCCTACCCTACCTTTCTAAGGTCTTCGAAATCCAAGTTAACAAACAGATCATCGACCATTTCAAATCCCAACGTACCTTCTCCCCTATGCAATCTGGTTTCTGAGCTGGTCATGGGTGCACCTCAGCCACGCTCAAGGTCCTAAACGATATCATAACTGCCATCGATAAGAGACAATACTGTGCAGCTGTATTCATCGACCTGGCCAAGGCTTTCGACTCTGTCAATCACCACATTCTTATTGGCAGACTCAACAGCCTTGGTTTCTCAAATGATTGCCTCGCCTGGTTCACCAACTACTTCTCTGATAGAGTTCAGTGTGTCAAATCGGAGGGCCTGTTGTCTAGACCTCTGGCAGTCTCTATGGGGGTGGCACAGAGTTCAATTTTCGGGCCGACTCTTTTCTCTGTATACATCAATGATGTCGCTCTTGCTGCTGGTGACTCTCTGATCCACCTCTATGCAGATGACACCATTCTGTATACTTCTGGCCCTTCTTTGGACACTGTGGTAACTAACCTCCAGATGAGCTTCAATGCCATACAACACTCCTGCCGTGGCATCCAACTGCTCTTAAATGCAAGTAAAACTAAATGCATGTTCTTCAACCGATCGCTGCCTACACCTGCCCGCCCGCCCAGCATCACTACTCTGGACTGTTCTGACTTAGAATATGTGGACAACTACAAATACCTAGGTGTCTGGTTAGACTGTAACCTCTCGTTCCAGACTCACATTAAGCATCTCCAATCCAAAATTTAAATCTAGAATCAGCTTCTTATTTCACAACAAAGCATCCTTCACTCATGCTGCCAAACACCCTCGTAAACGGACTATCCTACCGATCCTTGACTTCGGCGATGTCATTTAAAAAATACTCTACTCAGCAAATTGGATGCAGTCTATCACAGTGCCATCTGTTTTGTCACCAATTCCCCAAATACTACCCACCATTGCGACCTGTATGCTCTCGTTGGCTGGTCCTCACTTCATATTCGTCGCCAAACCCAGTGGCTCGAGGTCATCTATAAGTCTTTGCTAGGTAAAGCCCCGCCTTATCTCAGCTCACTGGTCACCATAGCAACACCCACCCGTAGCACACGCTCCACAGGTATATTTCACTGGTCACCTCCAAAGCCAATTCCTCCTTTGGCCGCCTGTCTTTCCAGTTCTCTGCTGCCAATGACCCGAACGAACTGCAAAAATCACTGAAGCTGGAGACTCATATCTCCCTTACTAACTTTAAGCACCAGCTGTCAGAGCAGCTCAAAGGTCACTGTACCTGTACATAGCCCATCTGTAATTAGCCTATCCAACTACCTCATCCCCATACTGTTATCTATTTTATTTATTTTGCTCCTTTGCACTCCAGTATCTCTACTTGTACACTCATCTTCTGCACATCTATCACTCCAGTGTTTAATTGTAATTATTTCACCACTATGGCCTATTTATTGCCTTACCTCCGTTATCCTACCTAATTTGCACACACTGTATAGAGACTTTTTCTATTGTATTATTGTATGTTTGTTTATTCCATGTGTAACTCTGTTGTTTGTTTTGCACTGTTTTGCTTTATCTTGGCCAGGTCGCAGTTGTAAATGAGAACTTGTTCTCAACTTGCCTACCTGGTTAAATAAAGGTGAAATAAATAAATACAAATCATGGCAAAATCGCAGTTAAAAATGGTCTAATGTATGGCCAGTTTAAACCAGACCAACCAGGTTATTGGTGACATTTTGAAAAACATGCATAGTCAGACATGCGTCGTCCTGGTATCTTGAAAATAAAGTTGGATTAAACTTCACTTTGTGTACAGTCCACATCAGTCATCTGTTGTTTTTCATTTTTCATAACCAAATACTTTCTTTGCAGATATCCCAATCCACAGAAAAAAGCAAGAAACTGACACGTATTCGCTGGTAAGTTTTCCTTATTCAAAACACCAGTTGATAGGGTCTAAAGCAGGGATGTCGAACTCATTTAGCCACATTTGTTCTTTAACGAGGTCCGGAGGGCGTTACTGAAAAAAATGTGAGAGAAAAAATTCCTCCATCCATTGTTTTTGCCATTTCCGATGCTCCCTGACTTTATAGTATTCATTTAGGTGATTTATTAGTGAGCTGTACTCTGTCAAGAACATTTCCATACTGTAGCTAAATACAAAGCATAAACACTAGATGGTGGTGCTTCTCTCTGAGTCCTTAATCTCACATCCTACCATGTGACTGTGTGTTTGTGTGGTACCCACAGGGCACTATACACCCATTCCGGAAGGCGCACAGATCCTTCTTTGGGAAACTCTCTCAAGAATTCCGCTTGGTGACTTCAGACAGACGGGTAAGGAATTAGTAAGGGGTGTGTGCATGCGTGTACATTAACATGCCACAGAGACAACTGTCCCACAGTGCTCTTTGTTTTGGAATTCCTCATCCCTGTATAATGACACTTACTTTATTATTGCATTATTCTGGTAAGCTGTTTAGACACCTCATTTCATAGGCAAGCACCCTAACACCATGTTAATCGTTCAAACGTTTTTAGTTGGGGGCAGCAGCCCATTATTTGGTTACACCACCCCAAAAATATTTTGCAGCGTCACACAATAGAAAAGTGAGTAGTCAATCATTAAGTCATTCACAATGCTTTATTAAGAAGTGTGATAATAGACTACTGAGATGGTATTCATTAAATTCGTTGTTACCTCTAACAGGTCCAGGCAGGAATGCATGATTCAACATATTTTAATATTCATCCTAATCCAGTGATTGTCATGAATTTTAGGTTGACAATTAGACTATTCTTGCTATAATTTACTGTTAAAATTATGCTGCAGAATAGAGATGAATTTGCCTTAATCTTTATGTGCACTAATATTACATATAGGCCTAATTCAATTAACCACCTGAGGAAGTGGAAACTCAAAATAGATGGCCAACTCTAGATAGCTAGATCGCTAACTCTAAAAATGACACCTACTGCTTGTAGCAATGTATGAATCAGTAAATGTAATGTCTTAAAAAAACTTTGCATCGGTAGTAGTGCCTAGGAATGTGTAGCTGGGAAAATCAGAAGCAGGCTAGCTCAGTATTTAGAAACTGATGAATTGACACATTGACCAAAATTGAACATGTTGCAAATATTAGTTTAGTTTATTCACTAATAATAAGGCGACTTATCGACTTGCCCAGACATGCATGCAATAAGCAAGCTAGCTAGCTAAGTAGATAGCTATGTGAAATGTTAGCAAAGTTGATGATAACTAAACCTTTCATCTGTGGTGTTAGCTAGCTAGCTAACGTTAGCTGGTTATCAACATGCACCATTTTCTTCCTGATCATGATTTTTAATTTTTTTTTATGCTATACTGAACAAAAATATAAACACAACATGCAACAATCTCAACGATTTTACTGAGTTACATGGGTGGGCCTGGCAGGGCATAGACACACCTGATGGGGAGCCAGGGCCATCCAATCCGAATGCGTTTTTTCCAACAAAAGAGCTTTATTACATACAGAAATGCTCCTCAGTTTCATCAGCTGTACGGGTGGCTGGTCTCCGATGATCCCACAGGTAAAGAAGCCAGATGTGGAGGTCCTGGGCAGGCATGGTTTCACTGAGATTTTCAACCTGTCCCTGACCGAGTCTGTAATACCAACATGTTTCAAGCAGATCAGCATAGTCCCTGTGCCCAAGAACACTAAGGTAACCTGCCTTAATGACTACCGACCCGTATCACTCACGTCTGGAGTCATGAAGTGCTTTGAAAGGCTGGTCATGGCTCACATCAACACCATTATCCCAGAAACCCTAGACCCACTCCAATTTGTATAGCGCCCCAACAGATCCACAGATGACGCAATCTCTATTGCACTCCAAACTGCCCTTTCCCACCTGGACAAAAGGAACACCTACGTGAGAATGCTATTCGTTGACTACAGCTCAGCGTTCAACACCGTAGTGCCCACAAAGTTCATCGCTTAGCTAAGGACCCTGGGACTTAACCACCTCTCTCTGCAACTGGATCATGGACTTCCTGACGGGTCGCCCCAAGTGGTAAGGGTAGGGAACAACAAATCTACCATGCTGATCCTCAACGCGGGTGGCCCTCTGCGTACTCAGTCCCCTCCTGTACTCCCTGTTTACTCATGACTGCATGGCAAGCCCGACTCCAACACCATCATTAAGTCTGCCAACAACACAACAGTGATCACCGACAACGATGAGACAGCCTATAGGGAGGAGGTCAGTGACCTGGCAGTGTGGTCAAGACAAAGTAGATGATTGTGGAACACAGGAAAAGGAGGGCCGAGCACGCCCCCATTCTCATCGGTGGGGCTGTAGTGGAGCAGGTTAAGAGCCTCAAGTTCCTTGGTGTCCACATAACCAACAAACTGTCATGGTCCAAACACACCAAGACAGTTGCGAAGAGGGTACGACAATGGCTATTCTCTCTCAGGAGACTGAAAAGATTTGGCATGTGTCCTCAGATCCTCAAGAAGTTCTATAGCTGCACCATCGAGAGCATCCTGACTAGAGGTCGGCCGATTAATCGGAATGGCCAATTAATTAGGGCCAATTTCAAGTTTTCATAACAACCGGAAATCGGTATTTTTGGACATCGATTTTGCCTATATTATTATTGGATACCTTTAGGGTTATTTATTTTTTACACCTTTATTTAATCTTTATTTAACTAGGCAAGTCAGTTAAGAACACATTCGTATTTTCAATGACTGCCTAGGAACGGTGGGTTAACTGCCTCGTTCAGGGGCAGAACGACAGATTTGTACCTTGTCAGCCCGGGGGATTCAATCTTGCAAACTAAGTTAACTAGTCCAACGCTCTAACCACCTGCCTCGTTGCACTCCGCGAGGAGACTGCCTGTTACGCGAATGCAGTAAGCCAAGGTAAATTGCTAGCTAGCATTAAACTTATCTTATAAAAAAAAACAATCAATCAATCATAATCACTAGTTAACTCCACATGGTTGATGATATTACTAGTTTATCTAGCGTGTCCTGCGTTGCATATAATCTGACTGAGCATACAAGCATACAAATATCTGACTGAGCGATGGTAGGCAGCAGCAGGCTCGTAAGCATTCATTCAAACAGCACTTTCGTGCGTTTTGCCAGCAGCTCGCCGTTGTGCGTTGCGCTGTTTATGACTTCAAGCCTATCAACTCCCGAGATTAGGCTGGTGTAACCGAAGTGAAATGGCTAGCTAGTTAGCGGGGTGCGCACTAATAGCGTTTCAAACATCACTCGCTCTGAGACTTGGAGTAGTTGTTCCCCTTGCTCTGCATGGGTAACGCTGCTTCGAGGGTGGCTGTTGTCGATGTTTTCCTGGTTCGAGCCCAGGTAGGGGCGAGGAGAGGGACGGAAGCTATACTGTTACACTGGCAATACTAAAGTGCTTATAAGAACATCCAATAGTCAAAGGTTAATGAAATACAAATGGTATAGAGAGAAATAGTCCTATAATTCCTATAATAACTACAACCTAATACTTCTTACCTGGGAATATTGAAGACTCATGTTAAAAGGAACCACCAGCTTTCATATGTTCTCATGTTCTGAGCAAGGAACTTAAACGTTAGCTTTCTTACATGGCACATATTGCACTTTTACTTTCTTCTCCAACACTTTGTTTTTGCATTATTTAAACCAAATTGAACATGTTTCATTATTTATTTGAGGCTAAATTGATTTTATTGATGTATTATATGAAGTTAAAATAAGTGTTCATTCAGTATTGTTGTAATTGTCATTATTACAAATAAATTAATAAAAATCTGCCGATTAATCGGTATCGGCTTCTTTGGTCCTCCAATAATCGGTATCTGTATTGGTGTTGAAAAATCATAATCGGTCGACTTCTAATCCTGACTGGTTGCAGCACCGCCTTGTATGGCAACTGCTCGGCCTCCGACCGCAAGGCACTACAGAGGGTAGTGCGTACGGCCCAGTACATCACTGAGGCCAAGCTTCCTGCCATCCAGGAGCTCTATAACAGGCCGTGTCAGAGGAAGGCCCTAAAAATTGTCAAAGACTCCAGCCACCCTAGTCATAGACTGTTCTCTCTGCTACGGCATGGAAGGCGGTACCAGAGTACCATGTCTAGGTCCAAAAGGCTTCTTAACAGCTTCTACCCCCAAGCCATAAGACTCCTGAACATCTAACCAAATGGCTACCCGGACTATTTGCGTTTTAACACTGCTGCTACTCTCTGTTTATTATCTATGCATAGTCACTTTACCTCTACTTACATATACATATTACCTCGACTAACCTGTCCCTGCACATTGACTCTGTACCGGTACCCCCCCGTATATAGCTTTGCTACTGTTATTTTCTTATTGCTCTTTAATTATTTTTCTATTTTCTTAGTTTTATTTTTAATTATTCACTTGTTTACTTCAGTTTATTTAGTTAATACTTTCATAACACCGATTTTTTTATTGAAACTGCATTGTTGGTTAAGGGCTTGTAAGTAAGCATTTCACTAAGGTTTACCTACACCTGTTCGGCGTATGTGACAAATAAAACTTGATTTGATTTGTGGAGACTGCTCTCCCTAGAAGCCGTATGGAAGAGACTGGGTTAGATTCTATAGAACCAGAGAGACTGATCGGGGTAGAGTCAACAGAGTTCACTTCACATGCATGGAGAAGAGACTAAGTTTCCCAAAAAGAACGTTCCTTTGGCGGAGAAAGTGGAGAGTGGTTTCTTTCTTCATAAGGGTGTGATGATGTGTGATTATTTAGGTTAGGCTTACTGTGGCTTGACACTGGGCGTCTGCTCCATCCATGCACTAGGCAGTGGGAGTCTTCCAGACTGATGCTGCTGTTGACCTGGCAGTAAAACTCTTCTCTCCTTCTGTGCTGCTGAGTAGCCCTATATTTGTCTGGATTAAAGCTGATGATGAAGTACATGACGTAGGCATATTATCTACAGATGATATATCAGCGACAGTGTTCTGTTACTCAGGGAGGCTGATGTTCCTGAAGGTGTTTGCGAGTGTCACTCCAATGTAAGATCTAACCTAGATATGTGATGTCTAAAGAACAACCCTCAGGAAAAAGATTTGCCGACACGTTTACTTGCAATATCTCCTTCACCCAGAGGGTGGCAGTGACATCTCGTTGTTTCCTGCTTTCCCAGAAAGTGTGTGTGTGTGTGTGTGTGGGGGGGGGGGGGGGGATTGTATGTGTTGGGCAGCATGCTGTTGCTCTGTTTGCACACTGACACAGGCAAAGCGATCTACAGGGCCCTGAAGCTGCAACAGGCCCACACACACACACTTCAGCTCCCATCTCTATCCCTGGCTCCAGCTGTCACAAGACACCCTAGTCCTGTCATAACACGGTGCACTGCAGTAATTGTAGATTTCACAGCACTCCAAGGACAGCCACTGACTCCAACACAAAGTGACAGACAAAGACGTGGTGGATAGCCTTGAGTTTGTACCGTCCTCACATTTTTGCTTTCCATTTTGTACGTGGTTTGTCTGCAACAAAGCATTCCCTGAATTGGCAAATTAACAATACAATATTATTAGATTAGCCTAACTAACAGATAGGTTAGGCAATGCCATAACAAATCATCCACCTGCATTAGCTATTAATGCACCACTCCAAGCAATCCTATAGATCTAAATGAATTCATTGGTTTAGAAAGCTCTGGTTAATGTTCTGTTTGTGTTTTAGTCATGGAGAATCCTGGTGTTCGGGATGCTGAATGTTCTTTGTACTGGCTGCCTGCTGATGTGGTGCAGCTCCACCAACAGTATGGGTGAGTACTCATCTACATGACACAGTGTTCCACACAGCCAGCCAGGCAGAGTTAGCCTAGAGGTTAGAGGGCCCACTGAGTAAACAAGGACATCTATGGACTACAGCTTTGGATACTACGTAGTAGAGTACATCAGTGAGAACACTATGTACTGACATTGTTCTGATACTGTGCTCAGACATAATTCTGTTCTCCCTTAAGTTCTTCACCTAGGGCACTTGCAGTTCCCACCATTATAATGATTATTCTCCAGCTTCCTAGATCCACTCATGATGTCACGTATCCAGAGGGGGAGAGATCCCATATTATAGAGTCCTGCTGACCCATAGGAATAGTAATTAATCTACTATGTTCTGACCTCCCACCCCCACACAGATTAGATCTCTGCTGGTGTCGCAGTGTTATTGTGATGGTGTGTTCAGGGCTCTAAAGTGCGACCATTTTGGCCGCATATGCTCCTAAATATTTTGCTGTGCGGCTATTAATTTGGGAGGACCAGTGGGCCTAAAAAGAAAATCATCCAGATGTAATGATGCAGAAAACAGGATCCCTCATTCAAGTTAAGTAAAAAAATTACAAATAAAAATAGTTTAAGAGCATCAATGAAGTAAGAGTAGCGAGGCTATATACAGGGGGTACCGGTACAGTGTGCGGGGGCACAGGTTAGTCGTGGTAATTGAGGTAATATGTACATGTAGGTAGAGTTAAAGTGACTATGCATAGATGATAACCATAGAGTAGCAGCAGCGTAAAAGGGGGGGGGCATAGTCTGGGTAGCCATTTGATTAGCTGTTCAGAAATCTTATGGCTTGGGGGTAGAAGCTGTTAAGAAGCCTTTTGGACCTAGACTTGGCGCTCCAGTACACTTGCCGTGCGATAGCAGAGAGAACAGTCTATGGCTAGGGTGGCTGAAGTATTTGACAATTGTTAGGGCCTTCCTCTGACATCGCCTGGTACAGAGGTCCTGGATGGCAGGAAGCTTGGCCCCAGTGATGTACTGGGCTCTACGCACTACCTTCTGTAGTGCCTTGCGGTCGGAGGCTGTTGCCATACCAGGCAGTGACGCAACCAGTCAGGATCCTCTCGATGGTGCAGCTATATAACCTTTTGAGGATCTGCGGTTACATAATTTTTCATGTGTTGGTTTCATGAGCTGAATTAAAGATTCCAGCACAAAAATATTATTTCTCTAAAATGTTAAGCACAAATGTGTTTACGTCCCTGTTGGTGAGCTTTTATCTTTTGCCAAGATAATCCATCCATATGACAAGTGTGGCATATCAAGAAGCTGATTAAACAGAATGATTATTACACAGGTGCACCTTGTGCTGGGGACAAAAGGCCACTTCTCAGGGAAGCTCATCTGTGTGCTCGTCGTCCTCACACCGGCCATCACAAGTCATGGAGGCAGTCAAATTCCACATGACCATTTAGTCACGGTAATTAGGCGTCTCCAATCTCTGATGCTGCTGATGGCCATAGTAGTCTACCAAACTTGCTAACTGCCTGGTACTCAGCACTCTATTGTCCCTCTAATCACTCTGACATCAATGCAAATGTAATAGAAAAAATCTAATCAAACAAACACTTCATGAGCGCAACATATATGTATATATATATTTATTTTTTTAATTTTTAATTTTACCCCTTTTTCTCCCTAATTTCGTGGTATCCAATTGTTGTAGTAGCTACTATCTTGTCTCATTGCTACAACTCCCGTACGGGCTCGGGAGAGACGAAGGCTGAATGTCATGCGTCCTCCGATACACAACCCAACCAGCCATACTGCTTCTTAACACAGCGAGCATCCAACCCGGAAGCCAGCCGCACCAATGTGTCGGAGGCTACACTGTGCACCTGGCAACCTTGGCTAGCGTGCACTGCGCCCGGCCCGCCACAGGAGTCGCTAGTGTGCGATGAGACAAGGAGATCCCTACCGACCAATCCCTCCCTAACCCGGACGACGCTAGGCCAATTGTGCGTCGCCCCACGGACCTCCCGGTCGCGGCCGGTTACGACAGCCTGGGCGCGAACCCAGGGACTCTGATAGCACAGCTGCCGCTGCAGTACAGCGCTACCATATTAAGCACATTGATTATATTTACAACAGGAGTATAGCCTACCTTGCTGGCATGAAAACAAATCCCCGGGAAAATCGTCCTCAATTCGGTATTTAACCTCTAGCGTTGAGCAATCCCGTATCCGGGAGCGTAATCATAGCCTCAAGCTCATTACCATAACGCAACGTTTCCTATTCATGAAAATCGCAAATGAAATGAAATAAATATATTGAAACACAAGCTTAGCCTTTTGTTAACAACACTGTCATCTCAGATTTTCAAAATATGCTTTAACCAAATCTACACAAGCATTTGTGTAAGAGTATTGATAGCCTAGCATAGCATTAAGCCTAGCATTCAGCAGGCAACATTTTCACAAAAACAAGAAAATCATTCAAATAAAATAATTTACCTTTTGAAGAACTTCGAATGTTTTCAATGACGAGACTCTCAGTTAGATAGCAAATGTTAATTTTTTCAAAAAATATTATTTGTGTAAGAGAAATAGCTCCGTTTTGTTCATCACGTTTGGCTAAGAAAAAAAAACGAAAATGCAGTCACTTACAACTTTTTTCCAAATTAGCTCCATAATATCGACAGAAACATGGCTAACGTTGTTTAGAATCAATCCTCAAGGTGTTTTTCACAATTCTATTCGATGAAAAATCATTCCTGGCAGTCGGTTTGTCATCTTGCTGTGTCTGAATCCTGGCTCAGGAAGGCCACCAAAAATTCAGAGATTTCCATACCCAACTATAACATCTTCCGTCAAGATAGAACTGCCAAAGGGGGAGGAGTTGCAGTCTACTGCAGAGATAGCCTGCAAAGTAATGTCATACTTTCCAGGTCCATACCCAAACAGTTCGAACTACTAATCTTGAAAATTACTCTCTCCAGAAATAAGTCTCTCACTGTTGCCGCCTGCTACCGACCTCCCTCAGCTCCCAGCTGTGCCCTGGACACCATTTGTGAATTGATCGCCCCCCATCTAGCTTCAGAGTTTGTTCTGTTAGGTGACCTAAACTGGGATATGCTTAACACCCCGGCAGTCCTACAATCTAAGCTAGATGCCCTCAATCTCACACAAATCATCAAGGAACCCACCAGGTACAACCCTAACTCTGTAAACAAGGGCACCCTCATAGACGTCATCCTGACCAACTGGCCCTCCAAATACACCTCCGATGTCTTCAACCAGGATCTCAGCGATCACTGCCTCATTGCCTGTATCCGCTACGGAGCCGCAGTCAAACGACCACCCCTCATCACTGTCAAACGCTCCCTAAAACACTTCTGTGAGCAGGCCTTTCTAATCGACCTGGCCCGGGTATCCTGGAAGGACATTGACCTCATCCCGTCAGTTGAGGATGCCTGGTCATTCTTTAAAAGTAACTTCCTCACCATTTTAGATAAGCATGCTCCGTTCAAAAAATGCAGAACTAAGAACAGATACAGCCCTTGGTTCACCCCAGACCTGACTGCCCTCGACCAGCACAAAAACATCCTGTGGCGGACTGCAATAGCATCGAATAGTCCCCGTGATATGCAACTGTTCAGGGAAGTCCGGAACCAATACACGCAGTCAGTCAGGAAAGCTAAGGCCAGCTTCTTCAGGCAGAAGTTTGCATCCTGTAGCTCCAACTCCAAAAAGTTTTGGGACACTGTGAAGTCAATGGAGAACAAGAGCACCTCCTCCCAGCTGCCCACTGCACTGAGGCTAGGTAACACGGTCACCACCGATAAATCCATGATTATCGAAAACTTCAATAAGCATTTCTCAACGGCTGGCCATGCCTTCCGCCTGGCTACTTCAACCTCGGCCAACAGCCCCGCCCCCCCCGCTGCTCCTCGCCCAAGCCTCTCCAGGTTCTCCTTTACCCAAATCCAGATAGCAGATGTTCTGAAAGAGCTGCAAAACCTGGACCCGTACAAATCAGCTGGGCTTGACAATCTGGACCCTCTATTTCTGAAACTATCCGCCACCATTGTCGCAACCCCTATTACCAGCCTGTTCAACCTCTCTTTCATATCGTCTGAGATCCCCAAGGATTGGAAAGCTGCCGCAGTCATCCCCCTCTTCAAAGGGGGAGACACCCTGGACCCAAACTGTTACAGACCTATATCCATCCTGCCCTGCCTATCTAAGGTCTTCGAAAGCCAAGTCAACAAACAGGTCACTGACCATCTCGAATCCCACTGTACCTTCTCCGCTGTGCAATCTGGTTTCCGAGCCGGTCACGGGTGCACCTCAGCCACACTCAAGGTACTAAACGATATCATAACCGCCATCGATAAAAGACAGTACTGTGCAGCCGTCTTCATCGACCTTGCCAAGGCTTTCGACTCTGTCAATCACCATATTCTTATCGGCAGACTCAGTAGCCTCGGTTTTTCGGATGACTGCCTTGCCTGGTTCACCAATTACTTTGCAGACAGAGTTCAGTGTGTCAAATCGGAGGGCATGCTGTCCGGTCCTCTGGCAGTCTCTATGGGGGTGCCACAGGGTTCAATTCTCGGGCCGACTCTTTTCTCTGTATACATCAATGATGTTGCTCTTGCTGCGGGCGATTCCCTGATCCACCTCTACGCAGACGACACCATTCTATATACTTTCGGCCCGTCATTGGACACTGTGCTATCTAACCTCCAAACAAGCTTCAATGCCATACAACACTCCTTCCGTGGCCTCCGACTGCTCTTAAACGCTAGTCAAACCAAATGCATGCTTTTCAACCGATCGCTGCCTGCACCCGCATGCCCGCCTAGCATCACCACCCTGGATGGTTCCGACCTAGAATATGTGGACATCTATAAGTACCTAGGTGTCTGGCTAGACTGCAAACTCTCCTTCCAGACTCATATCAAACATCTCCAATCGAAAATCAAATCAAGAGTCGGCTTTCTATTCCGCAACAAAGCCTCCTTCACTCACGCCGCCAAGCTTACCCTAGTAAAACTGACTATCCTACCGATCCTCGACTTCGGCGATGTCATCTACAAAATGGCTTCCAACACTCTACTCAGCAAACTGGATGCAGTCTATCACAGTGCCATCCGTTTTGTCACTAAAGCACCATATACCACCCACCACTGCGACTTGTATGCTCTAGTCGGCTGGCCCTCGCTACATATTCGTCGCCAGACCCACTGGCTCCAGGTCATCTACAAGTCCATGCTAGGTAAAGCTCCGCCTTATCTCAGCTCACTGGTCACGATGGCAACACCCATCCGTAGCACGCGCTCCAGCCGGTTGTATCTCACTGATCATTCCTAATGCCAACACCTCATTTGGCCGCCTTTCGTTCCAGTACTCTGCTGCCCGTGACTGGAACGAATTGCAAAAATCGCTGAAGTTGGAGACTTTTATCTCCCTCACCAACTTCAAACATCAGCTATCTGAGCAGCTAACCGATCGCTGCAGCTGTACATAGTCTATTGGTAAATAGCCCACCCATTTTCACCTACCTCATCCCCATACTGTTTTTATTTATTTACTTTTCTGCTCTTTTGCACACCAATATCTCTACCTGTACATGACCATCTGATCATTTATCACTCCAGTGTTAATCTGCAAAATTGTAATTATTCGCCTACCTCATGCCTTTTGCACACATTGTATATAGACTCCCCCTTTGCTTTGTTTTCTACTGTGTTATTGACTTGTTAATTGTTTACTCCATGTGTAACTCTGTGTTGTCTGCTCATACTGCTATGCTTTATCTTGGCCAGGTCGCAGTTGCAAATGAGAACTTGTTCTCAACTAGCCTACCTGGTTAAATAAAGGTGAAATAAATGTAAAAAAAATAAAATCAGAGGCAAACGGAAAAATACTGCAGCTGGAGATTACGCAATAATTGCGACGGAGGACACCAAGCGACCACCTGGTAAATGTAGTCTCTTATGGTCAGTCTTCCAATGATATGCCTACAAATACGTCACAATGCTGCAGACACCTTGGGGAAAACGTGGAAAAGGTAAGCTGACTCCTGGCTCCTCCACAGCCATATAAGGAGTCATTGCCATGAGGCGGTTTCAAAAAATGCGGCACTTCCTGATTGTATTTTTATCTGTTTTTTTTCTGTAACATCTTTCACTCACAGACAATATCTTTGCAGTTTTGGAAACGTCAGAGTGTTTTATTTCCAAAGCTGTCAATTATATGCGTAGTCGAGCATCTTTTCGTGACAAAATATCTTGTTTAAAACGGGAACGTTTTTCATCCAAAAATTAAAAGAGCGCCCCCTATATCGAAGAAGTTAAGTGCATAGATGACATGTATTTTTTTTCAGGTGCATGATAATGGTTCATTCTAAACAAATGTCACACATATATTATTTAGTATATGTAAAGACAATATTAAATTAAGAATAGTCTGATGGGTGCCAATTTTACTCTATCACTTGTGAATTACATATCACTTGTGAATGATGCCCAGCATAAGAAACACAGACTTTTTTTTGGCAACTTGTTCAACTCATAGTTGCACACCTCATGTAGCCTAGCCCATAGGCCTATATGTTTTAATAAGGTTTGTGTAACTTCTTAAATTAAAGCACATTAATCCGCTTTACAAGGGGTGTAGAGTCTAACTGGCATGTTTTTTTTAATTTTTTTTATTTCACCTTTATTTAACCAGGTAGGCTAGTTGAGAACAAGTTCTCATTTGCAACTGCGACCTGGCCAAGATAAGGCATAGCAGTGTGAACAGACAACACAGAGTTACACATGGAGTAAACAATTAACAAGTCAATAACACAGTAGAAAAAAGGGGAGTCTATATATACATTGTGTGCAAAAGGCATGAGAAGGTAGGCAAATAATTACAATTATGCAGATTAACACTGGAGTGATAAATGATCAGAAGGTTATGTACAGGTAGAGATATTGGTGTGCAAAAGAGCAGAAAAATAAATAAATAAAAACAGTATGGGGATGAGGTAGGTGAAAATGGGTGGGCTATTTACCAATAGACTATGTACAGCTGCAGCGATCGGTTAGCTGCTCAGATAGCAGATGTTTGAAGTTGGTGAGGGAGATAAAAGTCTCCAACTTCAGCGATTTTTGCAATTCGTTCCAATCACAGGCAGCAGAGAACTGGAACGAAAGGCGGCCAAATGAGGTGTTGGCTTTAGGGATGATCAGTGAGATACACCTGCTGGAGCGCGTGCTACGGATGGGTGTTGCCATCGTAACCAGTGAACTGAGATAAGGCGGAGCTTTACCTAGCATGGACTTGTAGATGACCTGGAGCCAGTGGGTCTGGCGACGAATATGTAGCGAGGGCCAGCCGACTAGAGCATACAAGTCGCAGTGGTGGGTGGTATAAGGTGCTTTAGTGACAAAACGGATGGCACTGTGATAAACTGCATCCAGTTTGCTGAGTAGAGTGTTGGAAGCAATTTTGTAGATGACATCGCCGAAGTCGAGGATCGGTAGGATAGTCAGTTTTACTAGGGTAAGTTTGGCGGCGTGAGTGAAGGAGGCTTTGTTGCGGAATAGAAAGCCGACTCTTGATTTGATTTTCGATTGGAGATGTTTGATATGGGTCTGGAAGGAGAGTTTAGAGTCTAGCCAGACACCTAGGTACTTATAGATGTCCACATATTCAAGGTCGGAACCATCCAGGGTGGTGATGCTGGTCAGGCGTGCGGGTGCAGGCAGCGAACGGTTGAAAAGCATGCATTTGGTTTTACTAGCGTTTAAGAGCAGTTGGAGGCCACGGAAGGAGTGCTGTATGGCATTGAAGCTCGTTCGGAGGTTAGATAGCACAGTGTCCAAGGACGGGCCGGAAGTATATAGAATGGTGTCGTCTGCGTAGAGGTGGATCAGGGAATCGCCCGCAGCATGAGAAACATCATTGATATATACAGAGAAAAGAGTCGGCCCGAGAATTGAACCCTGTGGCACCCCCATAGAGACTGCCAGAGGACCGGACAGCATGCCCTCCGATTTGACACACTGAACTCTGTCTGCAAAGTAATTGGTGAACCAGGCAAGGCAGTCATCCGAAAAACCGAGGCTACTGAGTCTGCCGATAAGAATACGGTGATTGACAGAGTCGAAAGCCTTGGCAAGGTCTATGAAGACGGCTGCACAGTACTGTCTTTTATCGATGGCGGTTATGATATCGTTTAGTACCTTGAGCGTGGCTGAGGTACACCCGTGACCGGCTCGGAAACCAGATTGCACAGCGGAGAAGGTACGGTGGGATTCAAGATGGTCAGTGATCTGTTTGTTGACTTGGCTTTCGAAGACCTTAGATAGGCAGGGCAGGATGGATATTGGTCTGTAACAGTTTGGGTCCAGGGTGTCGCCCCCTTTGAAGAGGGGGATGACTGCGGCAGCTTTCCAATCCTTGGGGATCTCAGACGATATGAAAGAGAGGTTGAACAGGCTGGTAATAGGGGTTGATGTATAAGCAGCACGTGAGTTTCAAGTTTGGGGAAGATCATTTTCACTATTAAAAATGTACCTTTATAATAAAAGCATTACATGCATAATTGCATTTGCGGTCACTTTTGATAATGATGTTTTCTGCTAATGGAACATTCGTGCTTATAACCTACTACCATGCGCGCATTTCTGTGCTTATGTGAAGAAATAACCTCATAGTTAATCAAAATTTTAAGCTACATGTTCTGTTGCGTCAGCCACATTGCATAAAAATATTTTTTTGATGCTGATGGTTGTAGTAATTTGGGATCTATCGCATCCCACAACTTTCCCAGACTGTTTGGAATATTTATTTCTCACACAGAATAGAATAGGTTGAGTGAGAGAAGCTTCGGATTGCGCAGCACACTCAGGGAGAAGGGCACAACGCAGCACTCCGGGCCTCAAAAGGCATGGATTTTTTTAGGGTGCATTATTGCCACAAAGGGGATGCGGCTGTGAAGTTCAAGTAATTATCAAGTGCTGGTCAAATTGTGAATGACAGACTATTGGAGTGTGTACGGCCTGCGCAAAAAAAACTAAGCAGAAATCAAGCAACTTTTTTCAAATCATCATTAGTCTCACCATGTAGCCTTACAATGTATTAAAATTCTAAACATATAGCCCGACGTTTGTAGAATAACTAAAGTAACATTAATAACTATAAATTAAGCATGTAGGAGTACCTATTTCTTTGTAAACCGCGCAACAAAGAATAGCTGCACGTGTGGACTCCCTCAAATCGTTTTGAGAAAATATGTATTTTTTTATTCAGCTTTGTTCAATTGTATTCTTCATACTATAAAATAATGCCATGGAATTCTAAGCAAATCTTGTCTGCTAAATGAACTAAGTGTAGCCCACAGCCATTTGGCATAGCCACATCAGGACCTAACATAAGGACAACTCAGAGTATGCTATTCATTTTCTTCATATTATGTTTCTTTAGACCTGTCTAAAATAAATTATGGATTTATTGTGAAGGTGTAGGCTGTATTACATGGATTTATTCGACTTTTTAAAATGGCTTGTAGGTTACAGTATATGTGGAAGCCAGGAGATGCTAAATGTGTTTGTTTATTGACGGTCAATTACCGTGAGACTGACAGTTATATGCTTGACAATCACCGACCGACAATTTTGTGACCGCCACAGCCCTATCCCCACCCCTACCTTTAAAAAAAAAAATCTTTGACCAACATATGCATATTTGTAAGCCTAGTCATGTGAAATCCATAGATTAGGGCCTTATTCATTTATTTCAATTGACAGATTTTCCTTTTATGACCTGTAACTCAGTAAAATCTTTAAAATTGTTGCATTTTTATTTTTGTTCAGTGTAGCTTTCTTCCACATCTCAAGATGTTTTCCAGTCATTGCATAAAGACCCTGATGTGGCGCTCTGCGCGTTTGGTTTCTGGTTCATTAGATTCCCTTCCCCTCCTGTCCTCTCTTTCCATCCCTCCCACTTCATAGTAAACAATGCCACCATTACAGCAAAGCTACACTACCTCAGCTGCTGCTACAAAGGAGATGTACGATTGTCATACTTGTGCTGTACTGCCTCTGGTGCCTTGGGTGGACTTTAATTATTCCAGGAGAGTGTAATAATCATGACCTGAGGGACGGTGTGATTACGAGAATCTCTAATTGCGTTTTATACAATAATGCACCAAGGCCATGCAGCAGGGAACCACAGAATGCGGTGTTTGCATTATCGGGCCATCATTTATCCTATCAGCGGCCATATAGTCACAGGGAGAGGAAGAGCGAGGAAGGGCTGTTAGCCTGGTCTGAGAACAAGTCTGAAGTCCCCATCAGCAGCACTGAGCTTCATCACTGTGACTGGTCTTAGCTGTGAATGTAGCTGCTTGGTTGTGAGACAGCGGCTTGCTGAAGAGATCTCCTGTTGTAAACTTGAGCAGGATCTGTGCTTCCATTACAAATTCCTTGCAGATTGTCTAGAATCAATGTTCACTCCACAGAGTTTGATGCAAACCCGAGGGTGACGAGGCCTTCACTGATCTGTAAAGTTCAAGCTCAGGGTTTGTCGTTAAGCGAGATAATTTTATCTTAGTTAATCATTATCTCATTGTTCCACTTTCCAATTCAGTGACACCCTCTCTGACTTTTAGGTATACTTAAAGTACATTTCATAAAGCGGTTGCTTTACGTTACTTGGAAGAGAACACATAATTAACAGTGACATTGCAGGCTATTGCTTGTCTTACCATGTATGGTGAATAGAATACATCTAGGCCCTGCAAAAAACTAGTGCCCTCTCCAGCTGCCTCACATTACAGAAACAGGAGATAGGGCAGGAGCCTATGTGCTGTTCTGGCTCGGGTGAGGATACTTACTTATTTAGGTCACAATTTTTGTATATCGAGTGTCTGGATGAATCGAGAACACCATACATTGAAAAGGTGGCCTATCCCTTTAACCTTTCTGATCTCCCCATCCCGGATCCGGGATCGTGAATACAGACTCAAGCTCATTACCATAACGCAACGTTAACTATTCATGAAAATCGCAAATGAAATGAAATAAATATGCTAGCTCTCAAACTTAGCCTTTTGTTAACAACACTGTCATCTCAGATTTTCAAAATATGCTTCTCAACCATTGCAAAACAAGCATTTGTGTAACAGTATTGATGGCTAACGTAGCATTTAGCATTAGCATTCAGCTGGCAACATTTACACAAAAAAACAGAAAAGCATTCAAAAAAATCATTTACCTTTGAAGAACTTCAGATGTTTTCAATGAGGAGACTCTCAGATAGCAAATGTTCAGTTTTTCCTGAAAGATTATTTGTTTAGGACAAATCGCTCCGTTTTCTGCGTCACGTTTAGCTATGAAAAAACCCCTGTATCCAGGATTGTGTAAATCTATCAGCAAGCTCATTAGCATAACACAACGTTAACTATTTATGAAAATCGCAAATGAAATGAAATAAATATGCCATCTCTCAAGCTTAGCCTTTTGTAAACAACACTGTCATCTCAGATTTTCAAAATATGCTTCTCAACCATAGGAAAACAATCATTTGTGTAAAAGTAGCTAGCTAGCGTTAGCATTTCGCGTTAGCATTAGCGTTAGCATCCAGCACGCAACATTAACAAAAACATAAAAGCCTTCAAATAAAATAATTTACCTTTGAAGAACTTCTGATGTTTTCAATGAGGATACTCTCAGTTAGATAGCAGATGCTCAGTTTTTCCAAAAAGATTCCTTGTGTATTAGAAATAGCTCCGTTTTATACATCACATTTGGCTACCAAAAAAAATCCATCAATTCAGTCCTCAAAACGCAAACTTTTTTCCAAATTAACTCCATAATATCGACTGAAAACATGGCAAACGTTGTTTAGAATCAATCATCAAGGTGTTTTTCACATATCTCTTCATTGATACATCGTTCTTGGACACATGCTTTCTCCCCTGAATCAAATGGTAAAGTAGAAGCAGCTGGCAATTGCGCACCGAATTCGACGCAGGACACCAGGCGGACACTTGGAAAATGTAGTCTCTTATGGTCAATCTTCCAATGATATGCCTACAAATACGTCACAATGCTGCTAAGACCTTGGGCGAACGACAGAAAGTGTAGGCTCATTCGTTGCGCAATCACAGCCATATAAGGAGAGAATGGAAAACAGAGCTTCAGAAATTCTGCTAATTCCTGGGTGATGCATCATCTTGGTTTCGCCTGTAGAATGAGTTCTGGGGCACTTACAGACAAAATCTTTGCAGATTCTGAAACTTCAGAGTGTTTTCTTTCCAAAACTGTCAAGAATATGCATAGTCGAGCATCTTTTCGTGACAAAATATTGCGCTTAAAACGGGAACGTTTTTTATCCAAAAATGAAATAGCGCCCCTAGAGCTCTAACAGGTTAAGATGCCATTACCAAGAAGTCTTGAAAATTCGAAAGGAAGACATTGCACTGCAACCAATTTTCAGTTTGTTTCTCATCTGAAAAAAAGAGCGCTTGATCTCTTAGGAGGCTACTTTTGCTGATATATGTACATTATCCTCAGCAGCTAGCCTAATAGCTATGAAAAATAGTGGGAAGATATTAGCTTGTAATTTACTGAATTGTTGCCAATTCTGGAAGAATGATATTTGCTTTTAGACATTTATAAGGTAGCTACCGGAAATATTTGTACATGTTTTGATCTGACGAAAATCTTCTGGATCAAAACGAGATTAAATGGGGAAAATATTTGCCATCAAACAGTGTGTAGGCCTTTGTTCTTTTCATGTATGTACCATTAGCCCAGCACCTAAGTTTCTTGATGGATGTGCATATTACCACAACCATTTCTTCAGCTGAAAATGTTCCCATTCGATAGCAAATTATTAGATTAGATTTTTCTTTGTCTGATTTTCACAGAAATCTGCTTAACATACAAGGAAATCCACTGTGATATGGTGAAAGACATGGCATAGGCCCGACATAGCATCAAACATACATGACAATAATGACCGCTTAAAGTGGAACTGACAGCATTTTAGCAACATGAAATCTTATTTTAATGTGTTCATATACACCCCCAGGAAGAATATGGCAGTCAAGCGAGCACTTAGATATGGTCATTTTCACGTTTTCATAAATTCTTAGAATGTTCGTATACTAAGGCATTTTGCTTAAATTCTATGACAATATAGAGTGGTAAAGCGGCCGTGCATTTGCACAAATAATAGACACTGCAGGAAATAAAACCTAATAAAAACATCTGTCTTGTCCAGGACCGGAGTCTATGCAGACCAGTGCGCCATAGCCAATCAGAGCTACAGTAGGCCTTTATGCAAATATGCCTTTTGCCACACGGGCCTGCCATCATTCACTTTGAACTGGACTGTGTGTATACAGGCAGTTGCAACAGTGTGACTTTAGATCATAAGAACGCATTTGCAAACAGCCACAAAATAAACCTGAATGGATTTCTGCAAATACAGTTTGTCGTAAGTTTACATACACTTATGTTGGAGTCATTAAAACTCGTTTTTCAACCACCACCAATTTCTTGTTATCAATCTATAGTTCACCATTTAATACATTCACCATTTATTGTAGCACAATTCCAGTGGGTCAGAAGTTTACGTACACTAAGTTGACTGTGCCTTTAAACAGCTTGGAAAATTCCAGAGAATTATGTCATGGCTTTTGATAGGCTAATTGACATCATTTGAGTCAATTGAAGGTGTACCTGTGGATGTATTTCAAGGCCTACCTTCAAACTCAGTGCCTCTTTGCTTGACATCATGGGAAAATCAAAAGATATCAGCCAAGACCTCCAAATGCCTGAAGGTACCACATTCATCTGTACAAACAATAGTTCACAAGTATAAACATCATGGGACCACGCAGCTGTCATACCGCTCAGGAAGGAGACGCGTTCTGTCTCCTAGAGATGAACGTACGTTGGTGCGAAAAGTGCAAAAAAAACTGTTACACCAGCTCTGTCAGGAGGAATGGGCCAAAATTCACCCAACTTATTGTGGGAAGCTTGTGGAAGGCAACCTGAAACGTTTGACCCAATTTAAAGGCAATTCTACCAAATACTAATTGAGTGTTTGTAAACTTCTGACCCACTGGGAATGTGATGAAAGAAATAAAAGCTGAAAGAAATAATTATCTCTGCTGTTATTCTCTTCAAATAAAGTGGTGATCCTAACTGACCTAAGAAAGGGAATTTTTACTTGGATTAAATGTCAGGAATTCTGAAAAACTGAGCGTAAATGTATTTGTGTAAGGTGTATGTAAACCTCCGACATCAACTGTATGTACAGTGCCTTGCGAAAGTATTCGGCCCCCTTGAACTTTGCGACCTTTTGCCACATTTCAGGCTTCAAACATAAAGATATAAAACTGTATTTTTTTGTGAAGAATCAACAACAAGTGGGACACAATCATGAAGTGGAACGACCATTTATTGGATATTTCAAACTTTTTTAACAAATCAAAAACTGAAAAATTGGGCGTGCAAAATTATTCAGCCCCTTTACTTTCAGTGCAGCAAACTCTCTCCAGAAGTTCAGTGAGGATCTCTGAATGATCCAATGTTGACCTAAATGACTAATGATGATAAATACAATCCACCTGTGTGTAATCAAGTCTCTGTATAAGTGCACCTGCACTGTGATAGTCTCAGAGGTCCGTTAAAAGCGCAGAGAGCATCATGAAGAACAAGGAACACACCAGGCAGGTCCGAGATACTGTTGTGAAGAAGTTTAGCCGGATTTGGATACAAAAATATTTCCCAAGCTTTAAACATCCCAAGGAGCACTGTGCAAGCGATAATATTGAAATGGAAGGAGTATCAGACCACTGCAAATCTACCAAGACCTGGCCGTCCCTCTAAACTTTCAGCTCATACAAGGAGAAGACTGATCAGAGATGCAGCCAAGAGGCCCATGATCACTCTGGATGAACTGCAGAGATCTACAGCTGAGGTGGGAGACTCTGTCCATAGGACAACAATCAGTCGTATATTGCACAAATCTGGCCTTTATGGAAGAGTGGCAAGAAGAAAGCCATTTCTTAAAGATATCCATAAAAAGTGTAGTTTAAAGTTTGCCACAAGCCACCTGGGAGACACACCAAACATGTGGAAGAAGGTGCTCTGGTCAGATGAAACCAAAATTGAACTTTTTGGCAACAATGCAAAACGTTATGTTTGGCGTAAAAGCAACACAGCTGAACACACCATCCCCACTGTCAAACATGGTGGTGGCAGCATCATGGTTTGGGCCTGCTTTTCTTCAGCAGGGACAGGGAAGATGGTTAAAATTTATGGGAAGATGGGGGGGGAGCCAACCCAGAGAGGAAGACCACATCAGTGACTCAACCCACTCAAGTGACGGTATGAGAGAGCCCCAGTAAGCCAGTGACTCAGCCCCTGTAACAGGGTTAGAGGCAGAGAATCCCAGTGGAAAGAGGGGAACCGGCCAGGCAGAGACAGCAAGGGCGGTTCGTTGCTCCAGAGGCTTTCCGTTCACCTTCCCACTCCTGGGCCAGACTACACTCAATCATATGACCCACTGAAGAGATAAGTCTTCAGTAAAGACTTAAAGGTTGAGACCGAGTTTGCGTCTCTTACATGGGTAGGCAGACCATTCCATAAAAATTGAGCTCTATAGGAGAAAGCCCTGCCTCCAGCTGTTTGCTTAGAAATTCTAGGGACAATTAGGAGGCCTGCGTCTTGTGACCGTAGCGTACGTGTAGGTATGTACGGCAGGACCAAATCAGAGAGATAGGTAGGAGCAAGCCCATGTAATGCTTTGTAGGTTAGCAGTAAAACCTTGAAATCAGCCTTGCCTTGACAGGAAGCCAGTGTAGGGAGGCTAGCACTGGAGTAATATGATCAAATTTTTTGGTTCTAGTCAGGATTCTAGCAGCCGTATTTAGCACTAACTGAAGTTTATTTAGTGCTTTATCCGGGTAGCCGGAAAGTAGAGCATTGCAGTAGTCTAACCTAGAAGTGACAAAAGCATGGATTCATTTTTGGACAGAAAGTTTCAGATTTTTGCAATGTTACGTAGATGGAAAAAAGCTGTCCTTGAAATGGTCTTGATATGTTCTTCAAAAGAGAGATCAGGGTCCAGAGTAACGCCGAGGTCCTTCACAGTTTGATTTGAGACGACTGTACAACAATTAAGATTAATTATCAGATTCAACAGAAGATCTCTTTGTTTCTTGGGACCTAGAACAAGCATCTCTGTTTTATCCGAGTTTAAAAGTAGAAAGTTTGCAGCCATCCACTTCCTTATGTCTGAAACACATGCTTCTAGCGAGGGCAATTTTGGGGCTTCACCATGTTTCATTGAAATGTACAGCTGTGTGTCATCCGCATAGCAGTGAAAGTTAACATTATGTTTTCGAATGACATCCCCAAGAGGTAAAATATATAGTGAAAACAATAGTGGTCCTAAAACAGAACCTTGAGGAACCTACATTTACAGTTGATTTGTAAGAGGACAAACCATTCACAGAGACAAACTGATATCTTTCCGACAGATAAGATCTAAACCAGGCCAGAACTTGTCCGTGTATCGGATACAATACACGGACAAGTTCAGAAGTTCTGAGCCTACCCCGAAAGACCTCAGCCTGCAAATAAAGTACTTGCGTTGTTGCACCTTAGCACACAGTCCACATGGACTCTCCATCTCAGGTCATAGTCAACATGTACTCCCAGATATTTATACGAGTCGACCTGCTGGATCTGTTCACTGTGAATTATGACCTGGTTCCGGTCAGCCACTGATGTGGGGTCAAAGATGACGACCTGTGTTTCTTTTTTTACATTCAGGACCAGATAATTTGTCTCACACCAGGCTGTTTACACTGTCTAGGTACAGAGGGAGGTTGCTGTTGTCACCCATTAAGGCCAGCAGGACGGCGTCATCTGAGAACTTAGTTATGTGATGCTTTGTATTTTGACTTGTGCAATCGTTGGTGTTCAAAATGAAGAGGACGGGTGAGCTCACACAACCTTGCGGGCCCCCGCAGCTGGTGACCACAGGAGGGGGAGAGAGTGTTGTTTACCTTGACCAACTGAGTTCCGTCACTGAGAAATTAGTGATAGAAGTGAATGAGGTGTGGGTTAATGTCCAGTTCTTTCATTTTGGTTAGGAGAAGGCGTGGTTGTATGGTGTTAAAGGCAGATTAATCTATTAAGAGTGCTCTGGTGTAGGTTTTTGGTTGGTCAAGGTGTTTCTGGATCAGGTGTGAGGGTGGTCACTGCCTCCTCTGTACTGCACCCGTTTCTATAGGCAAACTGGTAGGTGTCCACATTCTTATCCACAGAGTTTTAGGTACCGAACCACTTCTCTCTGGAGATTTGATGAGCACTGAGGTCAGGGCCACTGGTCAGTAGTCATTGTGCTCCATGGGGCATGGCTTTTTTGGGATGGGGATGATGTGAGATGCTTTCCAGGTCTGTGTGTGTGTGTGAGTCGAGGGATAAATGGAAGAGGGATTGCCAGACTGGGCCAAGCTCCTCAGCGGTCTTGAGGAGGAATGGGCTCACATTATCTGGCCCTGAGGCCTTCCTTGGGTTCAGCTGTTTAAAAACCTTTGTCACCTGCTCTGTGGTAATTATGATTTCCACTGTGTCAGAGGTAGGGACAGTCTGTAGGACTACAAAGTAGGCATTTGTGTGATTTTTGGATGTCGCCAAGCAGCGCACGGCAAGTATCCGATAAGGGTACCTTAAAAGGTGGTGTTGGGACGTTTCCAGAGGGGAATCTAAATGGTATTTTCTTGATTCTTTGCGTCCTCTGCTCACCTTTTCCTCAAAATGCATTTTGTGTGTGTGTGCGTGCGTGTGCGTGTAACTTATCCTAAAGTGGTGAGCTCTTCCGTAGCCTTTCATAATAAAACATATGAGTCTACAGGATGCTGTTTGGTGTTGTCAGCTGGTCCAGATCATATTTTGCACCGGTAGACTAGATAAAGTTTCAAGCTGTTGAAAAATGCTTTAATTTGATATGCACATTCCTCTTTTGTCAACACTTATTTTAGCTGGATCAATACTCGCTGGGGAAAGTGGGTTGTGTAGGTCATTACAGACAAACTCAAACTGACTGCACAAAGTTATTGTTTTCAAGGCCAATGATCCTCTAGGTTTATTCCCTTCTTATACTGTGTTTGTTTACTATGCCAATTATTATGCTAAATTGATACAGGGGATTATACTGGATGATTATAGAGGGTTACTTTTTTGTGATTTCTGGAAATTCAGGACTTTTCTGCGTTGATGGTGTTATGGAACATGGACACACACACACACACACACACACACACAGAGGTTAGTTGATCAGTGTGAGTGTGTTTTCTTGTTATAGGTTATGTTTGTTTATGTGTTAGTTGGTGCATCTGATGTCTTTCTGCTCCTTTATATCAGACAGCATCCTGTCAGAAGCACTAGTCTCTGGGACTGTGTGTTCCCGCTTTACACCGTATTTCTACAGCTGGAGGAAGCCAAGCGAAAGGAGGTCAAGTGCCTGTTCTGCAGGCTTATAAACACCCCTCCTCCTCCTCCCTTATCCTCCCCATCTCCATCCTTCCTCCTGCTCAGGGAGCGAGAGAGCTGAATGAAAGGGTTTACCCTGTCGGACAACCCCCCCCCCCTAGTCTGAGCTGCTGGCCCAGTGTGGCTCTCGGGAGACTGGCATGGTGGCAAACTCTATGCAGATGCCCCCCAAAAAAGTATGTGGGTAAGAGAGTGTGACTGACAGTGATGGAAAAAGAGAATGTGTGTGTGGGACTTGAGACTGAGCTTGTCCTCGCTAGGCTCTTGCAGCATGTGTGTGTACAACTGTCCATGAGTTTGTTTGTTTGTCAGTGTGTGTTTGTTTGTCAGTGTGTGTTTGTTTGACAGTGTGTGTTTGTTTGACAGTGTGTGTTTGTTTGTGTACATGTGCGGCTGTGTATAAGTGTGTGTGTGTTTTCGGTGAAGGGAGAGTTGGTTAGTCCCCAGGCCCCTCCTGTTCTTCCACGTTAGAGCACAGCTGGTGAAGCCATTGAGTCCCACAGGGCTATGAGTAAAGGGAACAGTCCTACATTCAGATTCACTGCCTGTTCCAAATGATTCTCAGCTTTGCCTATAATGAACTCACTTACTTTATTCCCCAAACGACCACATCAGGAAGATCACATCTGCTTTACTTAGAATCTGTCTAAGTAAAGCACGCCGGGATTTAAAGGTAATCGGTCCATGGGGTTAGCTTTTTTCATAGAAATGTAGCTAATAGGCTAAGAACTAGGTGATGTCGACACTACAGTCGTGGCCAAAAGTTTTGAGAATGACACAAATATTAATTTCCACAAAGTTTGCTGCTTCATTGTCTTTAGATATTTTTGTCAGATGTTACTATGGAATATTTGCAGTGTTGACCCTTCTTTTTCAAGACCTCTGCAATCCGCCCTGGCATGCTGTCAATTAACTTCTGGGCCACATCCTGACTGATGGCAGCCCATTCTTGCATAATCAATGCTTGGAGTTTGTCAGAATCTGTGGGTTTTTGTTTGTCCACCCGCCTCTTGAGGATTGACCACAAGTTCTCAATGGGATTAAGGTCTGGGGAGTTTCCTGGCCATGGACCCAAAATATGGATGTTTTGTTCCCCGAGCCACTTAGTTATCACGTTTGCCTTAAAGCAATGCGCTCCATCATGCTGGAAAAGGATTGTTCGTCACCAAACTGTTCCTGGATGGTTGGGAGAAGTTGCTCTCGGAGGATGTGTTGGTACCATTCTTTATTCAAGGCTGTGTTCTTAGGCAAAATTGTGAGTGAGCCCACTCCCTTGGCTGAGAAGCAACCCCACACATGAATGGTCTCAGGATGATTTACTGTTGGCATGACACAGGACTGATGTCAATGCTCACCTTGTCTTCTCCGGACAAGCTTTTTTTCGGGATGCCCCAAACATGCCCCAAACATGCCCCATGCCCCAAACAATCGTAAAGGGGATTCATCAGAGAAAATTACTTTACCCCAGTCCTCAGCAGTCCAATCCCTGTACCTTTTACAGAATATCAGTCTGTCCCTGATGTTTTTCCTGGAGAGAAGTGGTTTCTTTGCTGCCCTTCTTGACACCAGGCCATCCTCCAAAAGTCTTCGCCTCACTGTGTGTGCAGATGCACTCACACCTGCCTGCTGCCATTCCTGAGCAAGCTCTGTACTGGTGGTGCCGCGATTCCTCAGCTGAATCAACTTTAGTAGAAGGTCCTGGCGCTTGCTGGACTTTCTTGGGCGCCCTGAAAGCTTCTTCACAACAATTGAAGTTCTTGATGATTCGATAAATTGTTGATTTAGGTGCAATCTTACTGGCAGCAATATCCTTCCCTGTGAAGCCCTTTTTGTGCAAAGCAATGATGACGGCACGTGTTTCCTTGCAGGTAACTGTGGTTGACAGAGGAAGAACAATGATTCCAAGCACCACCCTCCTTTTGAAGCTTCCAGTCTGTTATTCAAACTCAAACAGCATGACAGAATGATCTCCAGCCTTGTCCTCGTCAACACTCACACCTGTGTTAACGAGAGAATCACTGACATGATGTCAGCTGGTCCTTTTGTGGCAGGGCTGAAATGCAGTGGAAATGTTTTTGGGGATTCAGGTCATTTGCATGGCAAATAGGGAATTTGCAATTAATTGCAATTCATCTGATCACTATTCATAACATTCTGGAGTATATGCAAATTTCCATCATACAAACTGAGGCAGCAGACTGTGAAAATGAATATTTAGTCATTCTCAAAACTTTTGGCCACGACTATATGTTCAGTAAGGCTAATGTATGTCCTCATCTGCCTCGTCTTATGTAATCTCTTCAGAGCTACCATCCGTCCGAATGAGCTAATCTAATAGCGGCGTCCGGTTTTGTTGCTGTTAAATAAAGAAGAGACTAGTAAGACACCTAAGACATTCCACAGGCACAGACTGAGATCCACCCTCACAACAGAATCCTATCCAAGCCAAGTCTGGCCACAGACTGTATTCAGCTCAGGGTTGGAGCAGGGAGCTCGCTCTCCTGTCTCCAGGGCAGGGGACGATATCACTACAAGCTGGTATGAAGCTCCTCAGGGGCCTGTCCTTGTACCCCTATTCATTTCTGACAGCCTACTTAAAGTGTAGGGTTCCAGTCTCCATCTGTAGCTTCACGTTACACAAGCCTATTCCTTCTTGGAAAAAAACTATGTGCTGCTCACCCATGTCTTCCTATTCACAGAGGGTTACATCCTACTAGCCTCATCCATCAGGATTCAGTGTAGCCTGTCACTCTGACAACAGTAGGGCCACCTTGTATAAGGGGGGGTTGGATGGGGTGCTCAATTACACTAAACTTTGGAATAGGTGAGAATTGATGGGCAGGTGGTTATTTTATATTCTTGATGACAACTAGAATTGTCTTTAGGCGCTGCGCTGTGAAACACCAACTGTCAAGAGTGAACAAGTGAGAAATCTTTACATAGAACCTGCAGCTTTTTAAAGTTGTGGTTAAATCCATAAAAATACAATCTCATTAAATTCTGTGGTTACAACACTATACCTTGACCATTATCAGAACACTATCCTCCTAAATCAGTCGTGTACCCATCTTCACTTTGTTTCCACTGAATGGTAAATAAAAATGTTGATCTCAGAGGTCAGGTTTTCTTTCAAGCAGTTACTCCATTTATTTAGTGGTCTGGTAAAAGTTTCTTAGTGAGAGCTGGTAGTCACTGCTAGCTTCAGGTTTTGGTTACTGATGTGTCAAGTTTGATGGGTCAACTCTATCTCATCAACAGTTGTGTTTTTATATGTGTATATATATATATATATATATGTGTGTGTGTGTGTGTGTGTGTAAAAAATATATATACACTGCTCAAAAAAATAAAGGGAACACTTAAACAACACAATGTAACTCCAAGTCAATCACACTTCTGTGAAATCAAACTGTCCACTTAGGAAGCAACACTGATTGAGAATACATTTCACATGCTGTTGTGCAAATGGAATAGACAACAGGTGGAAATTATAGGCAATTAGCAAGACACACCCAATAAAGGAGTGGTTCTGCAGGTGGTGACCACAGACCACTTCTCAGTTCCTATGCTTCCTGGCTGATGTTTTGGTCACTTTTGAATGCTGGCGGTGCTTTCACTCTAGTGGTAGCATGAGACGGAGTCTACAACCCACACAAGTGGCTCAGGTAGTGCAGCTCATCCAGGATGGGACATCAATGCGAGCTGTGGCAAGAAGGTTTGCTGTGTCTGTCAGCGTAGTCTCCAGAGCATGGAGGCGCTACCAGGAGACAGGCCAGTACATCAGGAGACATGGAGGAGGCCGTAGGAGGGCAACAACCCAGCAGCAGGACCGCTACCTCCGCCTTTGTGCAAGGAGGAGCAGGAGGAGCACTGCCAGAGCCCTGCAAAATTACCTCCAGCAGGCCACAAATGTGCATGTGTCTGCTCAAACGGTCAGAAACAGAGGGTGGTATGAGGGCCCGACGTCCACAGGTGGGGGTTGTGCTTACAGCCCAACACCGTGCAGGACATTTGGCATTTGCCAGAGAACACCAAGATTGGCAAATTCGCCACTAGCGCCCTTTTGCTCTTCACAGATGAAAGCAGGTTCACACTGAGCACATGTGACAGAGTTTGCAGACGCCATGAAAAATGTTCTGCTGCCTGCAACATCCTCCAGCATGACCGGTTTGGCGGTGGGTCAGTCATGGTGTGGGGTGTCATTTCTTTGGGGGGCCGCACAGCCCTCCATGTGCTCGCCAGAGGTAGCCTGACTGCCATTAGGTACCGAGATGAGATCCTCAGACCCCTTGTGAGACCATATGCTGGTGCGGTTGGCCCTGGGTTCCTCCTAATGCAAGACAATGCTAGACCTCATGTGGCTGGAGTGTGTCAGCAGTTCCTGCAAGAGGAAGGCATTGATGCTATGGACTGGCCCGCCCGTTCCCCAGACCTGAATCCAATTGAGCACATCTGGGACATCATGTCTCGCTCCATCCACCAACAGACTGTCCTGGAGTTGGCGGATGCTTTAGTCCAGGTCTGGGAGGAGATCCCTCAGGAGACCATCCGCCACCTCATCAGGAGCATGCCCAGGCGTTGTAGGGAGGTCATAGACACGTGGAGGCCACACACACTACTGAGCCTCATTTTGACTTGTTTTAAGGACATTACATCGAAGTTGGATCAGCCTGTAGTGTGGTTTTCCACTTTAGTTGTGAGTGTGACTCCAAATCCAGACCTCCATGGGTTGATAAATTTGATTTCCATTGATACTTTTTGTGTGATTTTGTTGTCAGCACATTCAACTATGTAAAGAAAAAAGTATTTAATAAGAATATTTCATTCATTCAGATGTAGGATGTGTTATTTTAGTGTTCCCTTTATTTTTTTGAGCAGTGTATATACAGTGGGGCAAAAAAATATTTAGTCAGCCACCAATTGTGCAAGTTCTCCCACTTAAAAAGATGAGGCAAGTAATTTTCCTCATAGGTACGTACACTTCAACTATGACTAATGACTAATGACTAATCACATTGTAGGATTTTTTATGAATTTATTTGCAAATTATGGTGGAAAATAAGTATTTGGTCAATAACAAAAGTTTATCTCAATACTTTGTTATATACCCTTTGTTGGCAATGACAGAGGTCAAACGTTTTCTGTAAGTCTTCACAAGGTCTTCACACACTGTTGCTGGTATTTTGACCCATTCCTCCATGCAGATCTCCTCTAGAGCAGTGATGTTTTGGGGCTCTTGCTGGGCAACACGGACTTTCAACTCCCTCCAAAGATTTTCTATGGGGTTGAGATCTGGAGACTGGCTAGGCCACTCCAGGACCTTGAAATGCTTCTTACGAAGCCACTCCTTCGTTGCCCGGGTGGTGTGTTTGGGATCATTGTCATGCTGAAAGACCCAGCCACGTTTCATCTTCAATGCCCTTGCTGATGTAAGGAGGTTTTCACTCAAAATCTCACGATACATGGCCCCATTCATTCTTTCCTTTACACGGATCAGTCGTCACGTCATGTCATGATTTTTTTTTCTTATCACTTAAATTATAAAAAAGGGTGGTTTAAACATTTAATAAAAATCACTTTTGTCACATCTGTTGTGTGAGTGTGTGTGCTCTCAGCTCTCAACGCTATGTACCAGGCAGCCCTGAGTGTGTTTCCCTGGTCCCCCCTGTGGCTGTCAGCACAGGCCCAGACCAGCAGCAGCTTCCTTTGCACGGCTCCCATTTCCCCTGCCAGGTGTTTCTATGTAGTAAGTCAATAAAGCTTTTAGTTTACATATGGAGCGATTTATTGTTGTTTTAATGTGCCACGTCGACAGACACCTGAGATGCCCCGGTCGATGCGTGTTTCTCTGCACAATGACAGTCCACACAGCTGCAGTTAGCAAATCTCTCCTATCTGAGATACTGTGTGTGTGGGGAGGGTGCTATGGGTGTATACTAGGGTTGAATATTTTCCAGGTATTTTACAAATGTTCCATCCCAAGAAAAATCACTTTTCTCCGGGTTAACCTGGTACTTCCCGCCACAACCGTAAGTTTCAGTTTAAAGCATATAAATAGGCTTTGATCGAAAATTCAGACATTAAATACATTTTATGAGCCCTACATTAAAGATATTTTATGAGCCCAAGCTCAAAAAGCCCAAATGATTGTGCCGTTATCCAAGAGAGCATATAGCTAGGGCTATATGTTCTCTCAGCTTTATCATGGTTTGAAAGAGGAGCGTAAATCCAGTCCAGATAATACAATTCACACTCAAACAGATTAGCCTACTGGAGCTTTACCCAGGAGAGCATATAGCTAGCTACATCTATAGGCTTTAAAGTTTTTCTGTCGTCTATGGGCTTTTATGTTTATATAGCTATATGCTCTCTTGGGTAAAGCTCCAGTAGGCTAATCTTTTTGAGTGTGAATTGTATTATCTGGACTGGATTTACACACCTCTTTCAAACTATGATAAAGCTGAGAGAACATGCGATTCTGGTGCAGCACATGTGGCCTACAAAGTTACAAGTAGAGGTCGACCGATTATGATTTTTCAATGCCGATACCGATTTATCGGCCGATTTTAAATAAATATTTTTGGGGGGGGGGGGGGGAAATTATATTTCATTTATTTGTGACATTTACAACAATACTGAATTAACACTTATTTTAACTTAATATAATACATCAATAAAATCAATTTAGCCTCAAATAAATAATTTGGTTTAAATAATGCAAAAACAAAGTGTTGGAGAAGAAAGTAAAAGTGCAATATGTGCCATGTAAGAAAGCTAACGTTTAAGTTCCTTGCTCAGAACATGAGAACATATGAAAGCTGGTGGTTCCTTTTAACATGAGTCTTCAATATTCCCAGGTAAGAAGTATTAGGTTGTAGTTATTATAGGAATTATAGGACTATTTCTCTATACAGTTTGTATTTCATATACCTTTGACTATTGGATGTTCTTATAGGCACTTTAGTATTGCCAGTGTAACAGTATAGCTTACGTCCCTCTCCTCGTCCCTACCTGGGCTCGAACCAGGGACACATCGACAACAGCCACCCTCGAAGCATCGTTACCCATCGCTCCACAAAAGCCGTGGCCCTTGCAGAGCAAGGGGAACAACTACTTCAAGGTCTCAGAGCGAGTGAAGTCGATGATTGAAACGCTATTAGCGTGCACCCCGCTAACTAGCTAGCCATTTCACATCGGTTACACCAGCCTAATCTCGGGAATTGATAGGCTTGAAGTCATAAACGGTTCAATGCTTGAAGCACAGCGAAGAGCTGCCAGCAAATGCAGGAAAGTGCTGTTTGAATGAATGCTTCTGAGCCTGCTGCTGCCTACCACCGCTCAGTCCGACTGCTCTATCAAATATAAAATCATAGACTTAATTATAATATAAGAACACACAAAGGCATTGATGTTTATGGTTAGGTACACATTGGTGCAACGACAGTGCTTTTTTCACGAATGCGCTTGTTAAATCATCACGCGTTTGGCGAAGTAGGCTGTGATTCGATGAGAAATTAACAGGCACAGCATCGATTATATGCAACGCAGGACAAGCTAGATAAACTGGTAATATCATCAACCATGTGTAGTTAACTAGTGATTCTGTGAAGATAAGTTTAATGCTAGCTAGCAACTTACCTTGGCTTCTTGCTGCACTCACGTAACAGGTAGTCAGCCACAGTCTCCTCATGGAGTGCAATGTAATCCGCCGCAATCGGTGTCCAAAAATGCCGATTACCGATTTGTTATATGTACTTGAAATCGGCCCTAATTAATCGGCCATTCCGATTAATCGGTCGACCTCTAGTTATAAGTGTAGGCTAGCAAATTTTATTTTAATTTGGAAATATAATTTATCCTATTGTTATAATTAGTAGGCTGATGCAGATATGCCTTTCATAATATTTCCCCTAATGTTATTAGCCTACCTCTTTCTCTTTCTATTGTTGCTTCATTGCTTTCTCGCTTTCAACAGTTAAGTGAAATATGTTTCATTGTCTTTATTTTCATCATTCTATTGACATGCTTGAATAGTATATGGCTAGAATTAGATGCAGACGGCTTTTACTTCTCTTCATGGCCTTCCGAGTGGCGCATCGGGTCTAAGGCAAATTGCAGTGCTAGATGCATCACTACAGACCATGGTTCATTCGCAGTCTGTGTCGCAACCGGCCGTGATCGGGAGTCCCATAGGGCAGCGCACAATTGGCCCAGCGTCGTCCGGGTTAGGGAAGGGTTTGGGGGGGGGGTTAGGATGTCATTGTAAATAAGATTTTATTTTTTACTGACTTGCCTAGTTAAATAACATTTAAGATTAAATGGTTATTGGTCTGGATAAATAACTGCTATAGCCTACCGCCATCGTGCGTTCACTCTTCTTTCAATCTACCTGTGAGTTCTATTGGCTGCTGTATTTAACATTTTGCGTCCCTCTTCGAATAGTCTATTGGTAAAAGAAATGCTACAAAAAAAATGCCCAGCAAGCTATTCTAGTCTAGCTTTTCCTGCATGGGACTCCAAGAGCTAAGGAGTGTTTTTTTGTTTTAGGAAGAGAGGCCATTGAATTTATTACCTGAAAGAGATATATGGGACATCTAGATTAATCCTGTTCAAGATATCTATTTATTTTGGATGGAATTGATGCGGAGAGAGAGACTGCTCACTCATGCTCTGATTTAAAGCAATGATATTTGAGTGATAGGCTGTTTTAAAATGTAGGCCTACCTGTCACAAGAAAAAAAGTTACCATGATGAGATGATAGGTTTACATCCATTGTAAACTGCACTCCAAACTGAGATGGGCTGTCTGTCCCCACCATGAGCATTGATGATTTGATCATGCAGAGAGAAGGCCATAGAGAAGACAGATTTAGCCATTGTATATCATTTAACAGTTCCATTTCACGTCATGCTGTTGATATAAAAAATGTATTATAATTGACCGGTTTCTCTGAGTTTTTTATCCCGGGAAAAGGGACTAGTTTTGGGCGGTTGATCTCAGAAACTGTGTTCCCGCCATTCAACCCTAGTGTATACCTGTGTGAAATTGTCTATGCGCCAAGGCAGATAGGACCCAACTTGGCCTGGCCCAGGGAAAGGTGATACACAACAATGGTCCAAAGGCCCCTTTTAACGTTTGCTTATCCTCCGATAACCAGGCAGCACTTAATGCCGTTAATGGATTTTGTTCCCTGGGGTGGGTGTGACTGATGGGCTGGGGCTAGGGGGTGAGGATGGGGCTGGGGCTGGGATTGAGCTGTGGCTGGGATGGCAGAAAGGCATGGGGCACGGTCAGCTGATCAGACTTGTTTGGACTTCTGCTCTGCAGACATCATTAAATATGCAGCTCCCGGGTCATATTCCTCCACTCTGCTCCTTTTTTTTATCTCCCATTGATCAGGTCTACAAACATACACAAATGACCTTTAATCTGGACACGTTATGCTTCACATATTGGGTTCAGCTCCGGAGGGAGCCGAAGTTATGACTAATGTACTTGTGCTGCATGATACCAGACAAGTGTTTTGAGTGCCAGTGTTTGTATCCATGATATTTGGAGCGAAGTCTATTTTAAAACAGAAGAGAGCAGAGACAGTCAGGTGGGTAAGTGTATAAACTGCTTAGTGTTAAACTCATTCAGACAGTTGGGTAGGATATGTGTCCTAACGGATGCAATGTGTCGTGAATTGAACACTGTGTGATGGATGTAAAGTATATTGTAAAGGCGCTGAGCTGATATGGCCGGAAGAAAATCTCACCCTCTATTGTTTTATTAAACATGGTCCGTCTTCTAATCATTGAGTGAATAGACCATGCCTAGCACCAGGGCTCATCCAATTGGATAATTTATTTACCAATAGGCAAGTCTAGCCTATGTCCTCCCTGATGTTCTAGTACATTCACATGATTAAAACCAAATGTTAATGCCTGTACCACAGTCGATTTTATAGGATTGGACCACAGTTGAAAAGCCATATGGGATGATACCCTATTTGAGGTGATCTCATGTACCTGTTTGCTCTGGCAGTGACACAGTCACTGTGGCAGCGTGGCCTGGACAGAACAAGCAGAGCTCAGTCAGTCCGATAGATCCACTGGGGTGAACGGATAATGGATTATGTCAACTCAATTTAGTCAACATGGTAGAGCAGTGTGAAAACAAAATGTTCCTCTCCATGCAAAGCTTTGCTAATCTCTCCATCATATTCGGCTTACATAAAGCCGGGTTTGGAGGCCGGCAGATATCACTCTGCCTCCACCTCTGTCTCCTCCTCGCCATCCAGCCTACTGCTTCTCTACTCTACAGCGCCCCCTAGGACCAGGGAGTTTACTCCATGTGTTTTTTAAAAGTATAGATGCATTGAGGAGCAGTAGATGGCTGGAGACTGGTTAAGGCCTGTTCACTGAGTATTCACAATTACTGACTTTGTTTATGTGCATGTGTGGGAGTTGGCATTTTAACTTAGACACCGCAGCTACACTGTCATCTCTACTGGATAGGAATAACACAGTTTTTGTCAACCAAATAATATGAATGTTTGTGTGTCCGTGAAATGGCTGGTACACTAAAGGTGTTACGACCGACGTATCATTATAGAACAGTCTTGTTGATTGACAGTATATTCAATTGTCTTTTATCTCACCAAAATAGGCTATATTCTTTCAACTGGTGTATTGCAGCTACCAGCTTCACACTTAAACCTGTAGTGACACCCAATCCCGTGAACGGGACCGTTGTCATCATCTGACACTAATTAGCATAACGCAACGGACATAAATCTTCCTAGAAAATATGTTAATCACCCTGTAATCTCAGATTTTCAAAATATGCTTTACAGCCAACGCTAGACAAGCATTTGTGTAAGTTTATCATAGCCTAGCATAGCATTATGCCTTGCTAGCAGCAGGCAACCTTGTCACGGAAATCAGAAAAGCAATCAAATTAAATCGTTTACCTTTGATGGACTTCAGATGTTTTCACTCACGAGACTCCCAGGTAGACAGCCAAAGTTCATTTTTTCCCCAAAAGATAATTTTTGTAGGCGAAATAGCTCCGTTTGTTCTTCACGTTTGGCTGAGAAATCGCCCGGAAATTGCGGTCACCACAACGCCGAAAAATATTCAAAATTAGCTCCATAATATCGACAGAAACACGGCAAACGTTGTTTAGAATCCATCCTCAAGGTGTTTTTCTAATATCTATTCGATAATATATCCGTCGGGACAATTCGTTTTTCAGTAGGACCGATTGGAATAATGGCTACCTCTGTATTTTACGCGAGAATCTCTCTCGGAGCCACCATGTGACCACTTACGCAATGTGGCTGCCTACGGCTATTCTTCAACAGAAATGCGTAAAACTACGTCACAATGCTGTAGACACCTTGGGGAATACGTAGAAAGCGTAAGCTCGTTGATGGTACATTCACAGCTGAATAGGGACTCATTGGAACGCAGCGCTTTCAAAACCTGGGGCACTTCCGGATTGGATTTTTCTCAGGCTTTCGCCTGCAACATCTGTTCTGTTATACTCACAGACAATATCTTTACAGTTTTGGAAAAGTTTGAGTGTTTTCTATCCAAAGCTGTCAATTATATGCATATTCTAGCATCTATTCCTGACAAAATATCCCGTTTAAAACGGGAATGTTTTTTTTCCAAAAATGAAAATACTGCCCCCTAACACCAAGAGGTTTTAAACGTGTTGCAATAGCTTTTACAGAGCAAAACAAATATTTCCTTGATTTCTATTATAATAATTTCACGTAAAATATAGTACTCACTGATCATCTATTTCTTTCATTTCAGCCTTAACTGCATTCACGTACCTCACCATCTTCGATCTCTTCAGGTGAGTAAGTGGGAATCCTGGGGCTCATTATGTTTTGTCATCGCTGTCTGAAGTAGTTTTACACTAAGCTAAGTTGTGTACCTAACATTTTGTGTTGAGCTCTTTTTACTGCTGTGCAACTGCTTGTGTTGAGCTGTTGTTGTTAGTCATGATGACTTATGTGTGTGTACCTGTTGGCCCACAGTCTGATCACCTGTTTGCTGAGCTCTTGGGTGGCAATGAAGAAGCCTAGTCAGCTCTTCTCTTTTGGGTAAGTCCACTAGCACACTGATTCTACAGTAGCCCCCACTGTTAATCTTGATTTTAAAAATGTAGTCATTAGATTATCGTGTTTCCATTGGCCTGTATTGATTTATTAATAGTATGTGTGGTGTTCATTTGTGGTGTGTATGCATTAATGTATGTGATACAACACTTACATACCAACACAGCTTAGGTTGTTTAAGCCCCTGGGGGTACGACAACGACTATGGATCTGTCTCCGTCTGTTCGCACGTTTTGTCCCCCACAATTGTGGTGGGGAATAGATTAAAAAAAATATATAATGCTGCTACTCTTCCTTCCTATATGATTTGATGACACTACATAACCGCCTGGTATTTTGTCACAACTTGTCACAAATTAATTTTTTACATAAATGTGCATGCATTAGATATTCTCAACTTCGTTTTTTTTGCGAGTACTTGATAATAATTTAAGCGAGTACTCACAGTGAAATAATTTAAAATGCCCTAGGAGTGTCTTACATGCCTACTGTATAGAGACCGTTTGCATAAGTGTAAACGATCTACAACAGTGGATCGATGTGAATATTTCAGTCAATTCATTGACATGGGACCATTCTGTTACTTTCAGTTTAGTCTAGCGAGACTACTATCAGTATAACTGTCTCTCGTCTGCCCATAAAAATAATTCCTCTTTATATCAATGCTTCTTCCTATCAAGCAGTGGAGTCCGTTCTCTGACATCCCGTCCATTTTGAGCTATCAAGTTTTGATTTCAAGTGAGGGGAAAAAAATACTTTGTTTTTTTGTTGTCTCTCTCTCTCATTAAACCATGCAACATACATTTTAATAATTGTCACGAATTGGGGGCGAGGGACAACATGTTTACTGTTGCCTTGAAGGGGTACGACAGTTGAACTAAGCTCATGCGGCATTTCTAAGTTATTTTCTTCAGTAATCAGTGGGTACATATCATAAGTCAAAAACATTTTTATGTAGCAACTGCTGATTTCCCCTTTACAGCTGGAAAGGCTTCAACATTGGTATAAATGTACAAGAGTATATGATCACATACTGAGATATGGAATTTGAGATGTATTTTTCCGTGCCTTTACTTTACTTCAAAATGTTAGCCCCACAAATTTTGTGGAACAGAAAGAAGAATATTTTATAACTGAAAATTATGCATATACAAAGCTGATCCCGGTTGTAATTTGTTGTTTTTGGTTAACATTATTCAGTATGATTTTGAATATATATATGAAAAGCGTATTCATAATTTGTTAGTGGTCGTTTTGTTCCCACAGTTTTTGGACAGGTTTAGGACGAGCTCATTGATATGGATTTCCATCCCAGCGAGTTAATGGGTTCACAACGCTCTCTCCTTAGCCCCTTACAGCAGTACAGCAGTACACTTCTCTGCAACTCCCTGACATCAAGGGGACCCCCATTTTGATTTTGTTAGTTATAATTTTAACATGGCATTAATCATGGCAGAATGTGTAGAATTTCATGAAATTCGCTTTAAAACAGCAAATGTTTCTCTCCACCCCATGGCAAAATGAGTAGAATTGCATGAAATTATTAATAAAATTACTAAATTCTCTCCGGCCTATGGCAAGATGTGTAGAATTGCAGGAAATTAACTTGAACAATTTTAGGGTGGGGGGGCAACCAAATCGTGCTTAGGGCCCCCCAAAAGGCTCATGGTATTACAGTACTGGGAGCCACGCTCCACTTCTCTGTTACTCTCTGCTCAGCCCCTAATGCAGTATTTTGCATTTTATTTGGATCCCCATTAGCTGCTGCCAAGGCAGCCACTACTTTTCCTGGCGTCCAAACAGGAACAAAACAATATATCGCAGCAAAACAATAGTCTACACTCTCTGTGAACTTGGCTAGGCTTAGCGGGCGGAGCTAGGGGGGGGGGGTCAATATCGAGCCTTTGTTTTACAGGGGTGTGTTTGAGTTCAACTAAAGGGTCTGTTTGCAGTTCTGGCAAACACCAGAGTGACCCAGTGACATTTGGATGTTGGCTTGACGGCCCCACAGAATGGGACATGGCACTCTGTTGCCCAAACAACCCATTAGGCTTCATTTTGGGGATATGCGATGCCTCGCCCTCTTTTTGTGTTCTGCTTTTTGTGGCCAGTGCTATGGTGTGTTAGCAAAACAGAAGTTGGGTTTGCAACATTTTACACATATGAGTTTTTTATTTTGATATTCTAGTTACCAGTAGACATCAACCCAACTGATGTAGTATTGTATTATGGTTTGTCTTTGGGTTTTGGGCAGACCACTGAGGCTGAAGATGGCGTACTGGTTTGTATCCCGGTCAGGGGAACAGTTTTTGAAGATGAATGGTCATTTGTGTTATCTGGGATTAAAATGATACAGTAGCACTTTCATTAAGGCTTACAGAGAATTGTCCTGTGCATCATATCACCCAGTCCCAAAACTCATACATTGTATGTTGTTTTATTTATGGACATCTATTATTGTTTCACAGAATGTTTATATTTACCTCTCTGTTGAGGTTTTCATAAGACACAATGAGATCAGTGACAAATGTTTTGTTAAATCTATTTTCAAGGATTTTAGTAGTCTTTCAGTAGTTTAAATGAAAATGCATGAGTCAAAGCACCTTCTCTGATGTCAGTCATGTGTATTTTCACTTATGTCAGTTTGCTTGATTGCTCATGTATTGTGTGTATTCAGTGTGGGTGTGTGTTCGGTCTTTATTTGGATAGTCCATCTGTAGATGCTTCTTGCATTGGAATTATATTGAATTCTGCTTATATTATCATGCTACACCACAATAAACTTAACATTCAAATGCTAAGACTCCGAGATCATTGAGTGCTTTTGAAAGTTGAAGCTTATCTCTGCTGCGCTGTATCAGCACAATGGACAGCGCCGTACAGCTAGGTAGTTTGGGTAATGAATATAGGCTACAAGATAGATAGGGCAATTCACAAATTACAAGCAGCATATTTGAATGCAGCTGTACACACTGCTGTCTTACCAAAATAATGCAAACTAAATGCTGAAAGTACTGGCCTAGTCATTTATGCATAAAAACTAAAATACTGAATAGCAGTTTGCCTTAGAATACTGACAACTGTGAATGCAAACCGAATAAAACAGCGGTGCCAAGTAGTAGCGGTGCCAAAATATCAGATCAAAAAGGCATGACAATCTATATTTAGGCTAGTTACATTAACAGTAAACAAACACAGTAAACAAAAGTGAATGGAGATCCAAATTACCAAAATATAGCCTACTACAGTGAGATGCAGCCAGTAGGGTTGGGCGGTATACTGTATTTTACTATATACAGTGGCATGCAAAAGTATTCACCCTCTTGGCATTTTTCCTATTTTGTTGCCTTACAACCTGGAATTCAAATGGATTTTGGCTGGGTCTGTATCATTTGATTTACACAACATGCCTGCCACTTTGAAGTTGCAAAATATTTTTGTGAAGTAAACAAGAAATGAGACAAAAAAACAGAACTTGATCGTGCGTAACTATTCACCCACCTAAGTCAATACTTTGTAGAGCCACCTTTTGCAGCAATTACAGCTGCAAGTCTCTTGGAGAATGTCTCTATAAGCTTGGCACATCTAGCCACTGGGATATTTGCTCATTCTTCAAGGCAAAACTGCTCCAGCTCCTTCAAGCTGGATGGGTTCCGCTGGTGTACAGCAATCTTTAAGTCATACCACAAATTCTCAATTGGACTGAGGTCTGGGCTTTGACAAGGCCATTCCAAGACATTTAAATGTTTCCCCTTAAACCACACGAGTGTTGCTTTAGCAGTATGCTTAGGGTCATTGTCCTGCTGGAAGGTGAACCTCCGTCCCAGTCTCAAATCTCTGGAAGGCTGAAACAGGTTTCCCTCAAGAATTTCCCTGTATTTACCTCCATCCATCATTCCTTCAATTCTGACCAGTTTTCCAGTCCCTGCCAATGAAAAACATCCCCACAGGATGATGCTGCCACCACCATGCTTCACTGTGGGGATGGTGTTTTCTGGGTGAAAAGAGGGGTTGAGTTTGCGCCAGACATTGCATTTTCCTCTCATCTGACCAGAGTACCTTCTTCCATATGTTTGGGGAGTCACCCACATGCCTTTTTGGCGAACACCTAACATGTTTGCTTATTGTTTTCTTTAATCTTGTAACTACCCATCCCTGATCCGGGAGAATTGTCATCAACTGACACTAAGTAGCAACGGACAAAAAATCTTTACTAGAAAATATTCATATTCATGAGATCACAAGTGAAATATATTCAAACACAGCTTAGCCTTTTGTTAATCACCCTGTCATCTCAGATTTTGAAAATATGCTTTACAGCCAAAGCAAGACAAGCATTTGTGTAAGTTTATCGATAGCCTAGCATAGCCTTATGCCTAGCTAGTAGCAGGCAATCTGGTCAAGAATATCAGAAAAAGCAATCAAATTAAATTGTTTACCTTTGATGAGCTTCGGATGTTTTCACTCACGAGACTCCCAGTTAGATAGCAAATGTTCCTTTTTTCCAGAAGAACTATTTTTGTAGCCAAAAATAGCTCCGTTAGTTCTTCACGTTTGGCTGAGAAAACGACTGGAAATTGCGGTCACGACAACGCCAAAAAATATTCAAAATTAGCTCCATAATATCGACAGAAACATGGCAAACGTTGTTTATAATCAGTCCTCAATGTGTTTTTCAAATATTTATTCGATAATATATCAACCGGGACAGAGCTTTTTTCAGTAAGACTGGGTGGAAAAATTACTACCTCTGTCTTTTGCGTGAGAAATACACAGAGCCATCAGGTGGACACTGACACAATGTTGTCGCTCAGGCTCATTTTTCTAAATAAAACCCTGAAACGATGTCTTGTGATACTAGACACATTAAGGAAGCCATAGAAAAGGGAATCTTGTTGATATCCCATTCACTGCTCAATAGGGAAGCATAGGAAGGGACTCTTATTTAGAAACCGCTGCGTTCCTGATTGGATTTTTCTCATTCTTTTACCTGCAATATCAGTTATGTTATACTCACAGACACTATCTTTACAGTTTTGGAAACTTTAGAGTGTTTTCTATTATGTCAATTATATGCATATTCTATTTTCTGGTCCTGAAAAATAGCCTGTTTACTTTGGGAACGTTATTTTTCCAAAAATAAAAAAAGATTCAACAAGTTAAGCAATGGCTTTTTTCTGGACACTCTTCCGTAAAGCCCAGTTCTGTGGAGTGTGCGGCTTAAAGTGGTCCTATGGACAGACACTCCAATCTCCGCTGTGGAGCTTTGCAGCTACTTCAGGGTTATCTTTGGTCTCTTTGTTGCCTCTCTGATTATGCGTTCCTTGCCTGGTCCGTGAGTTTTGGTGAACTGCCCTCTCTTGTCAGGTTTGTTGTGGTGCCATATCCTTTCCATTTTTTAATCATGGATTTAATGGTGCTCCGTGGGATGTTCAAAGTTTCAGATATATTTTTATAACCCAACCCTGATCTGTACTTCTCCACAACTTTGTCCCTGACCTGTTTGGAGAGCTCCTTGGTCTTCGTAGTGCCACTTGCTTGTTGTTGCCCCTTGCTTAGTGGTGTTGCAGACTCAGGGACCTTTCAGAACATGTGTGTGTACCTACCTACCTCCCTCCCTCCACCGGGGCCTCCCACAGGTTGGGAAACGCGCAGTATTAAATAGAACCATGACTACATGTAACTCTCTGCCACCCCAGGTAACTCAAGCTAGCAATAAAAAACAGCTTAAAAAAAGAGATAAAAGAAAAACTTACTGCACAAGGGGGAGGGTGAAGGGACACAGACATTTTATATCAATCATATTCAATCAATCAAATTCATTTATAAAGTTATTTTTACATCAGCAGATGTCACAAAGTGTTTATACAGAAATCCAGCCTAAAACCCCAAACAGCAGGCAGCGTTGAAGCACAGTGGCTAGGAAAAACTCCCTAGAAAGGCAGGAACCTAGGAAGAAATGTAGAGAGGAACCATGCTCTGAGGGGTGGCCAGTCCTCTTTTGGCTGTGCCGGGTGGAGATTTTAAGAGTACATTGCCATTAAGGCCAGATTGTTCTTCAAGATGTTCATAGATTCCCAGCAGGGTCAAATAATAATCACAGTGGTTGTAGAGGGTGTAACAGGTCAGCACCTCAGGAGTAAATGTCAGCTGACTTTTCATAGCCGATCATTCAGAGGTCAAGACAGTAGGTGTGGTAGAGAGAGGGAGAGTCAAACAACAGGTCTGGGACAAGGTAGCATGTCCGGTGAACAGGTCAGGGTTCCATAGCCGAAGGCAGAACAGTTTGAAACTGGAGCAGTAGCACAAACAGGTGGACTGGGGACAGCCAGGAGTCATCAGGCCAGGTAGTCCTATGGCATGGTCCTAGGGCTCAGGTCCTCCATTAGGGGAGGAAGATGGGGTGAGATAATTAGAGGAAGCATACTTCACACAGGACACTAGATAAGACAGGAGAATTACACCAGATATAACAGATTGACCCTAGCCCCCCGGTACATAGACTGTAGCAGAATAGATACTGGAGGCGGAGACAGAGGTGCGCCATCAACAGACCACCAACTTACTACCCTGAGACAAGGCTGAGTATAGCCCACAAAGATCTCCTCCACCGCACAAGCCAGAGGGGGCGCAAAACCAGAAAGGAAGATCACGTCAGTGACTCAACCCACTCAAGTGACGCACCCCTCCTAGGGACGGCATGGAAGAGAACGAGTAAGCCAGTGACTCGGAGGCAGAGAATCCAAGTGGAGAGAGGGGAGCCGGCCAGGCAGAGACAGCAAGGGCGGATTGTCCTTGCCATTTACCTTCATACCCCTGGGCCAGACTACTCAATCATAGGACCTACTGAAGAGATCTCGAGACCGAGTCTGTCTCTCTCACATTGATAGACAGACCATTCCATAAAAATTCAGCTCTGTAGGAGAAAGCACTGCCTCCAGCTGTTTGCTTAGAAATTCTAGGGACAATAAGGAGGCCTGCGTCTTGTGAATGTGTCGGTATGTAAGCCAAGACCAAATCGGAAAGATGGATAGGAGCAAGTCCATGTAATGCTCTGTAGGTTAGCAGTAAAACCTTTAAATCAGCCCTGACCTTAACAGGATGCTGGTGTAGAGAGGCTTGCACTGGAGTAATATGATAAAATAGTATTGTTCTAGTGAAGATTCTAGCAACCGTGATTATCACTAACGGAAGTTTATTTTGTGCTTTATTCGGGTAGCCGGAGAGTAGAGCATTGAAGTAATTGAATCTAGAAGTGACAAAAGGATTGATGGACTTCTTTGCATCATTTTTGGACAAAGAGTTTCTGATTTTTCAGAAATCAGAAACGAAAATGTAAAATAACTGGCCTTGAAATGTTCCTGATATGTTCGTCAAAAGAGAGATCGGGGTCCAGAGTAACGCTGAGATCCGTCAGTTTTATTTGAGACGACTGTACAACCGTCAAGATTAATTGTCAGATCCAATAGCAGATCTCTTTGTACTTGGGACCTAGAACTAACATCTCTGTTTTGTCCAAGTTTAAAAGTAAAACATTTGCAGCCATCCACTTCCTTATATCTAAAATACAGGTTTCCAGTGTAGGCCATTTTGGGGCTTCACCATGTTTTATTGAAATGTACAGCTCTGTGTCGTCCACATAGCAGTGAAAGTTGATTTTCTGAAAATTTCCGAATGACATCACTATGAGGTAGAATATTTAGTGAAAACAATTGTGGTCCTAAAACAGAACCTTGAGGAACACTGAAACGTACAATTAATTTGTCAGAGGACAAACCATCCATGGACACTGACTGATATCTCTCCAACAGATAACTAAACCAGGCAAGAACTTGTCCGTGTAGACCAAATAGGGTTTCCAATCTCTCCAAAAGAATGTGGGGATCGATGGTGTAAAACGCTGCACTAAGGACTAGGAGCATAAGGACAGATGCAGAGTCTTGGTCTGACGCCATTAAAAAGGTAATTTACCACCTTCACGGGTGCAGTCTCAGTACTATGATAGGGTCTAAAACCAGACTGAAGCATTTCGTATACATTATTTGTCTTCTGGAAGGCAGTGAGTTGATACATAATTGAAATTGAATTCTATATAGGCTAGAGGTCGACCGATTACTCGGAATGGCCGATTAATTAGGGTCGATTTCAAGTTTACATAACAATTGGAAATCGGTATTTTTGGACACCGATTATTTTATTTTTTATTTCATCTTTATTTAACTAGGCAAGTCGGTTAAGAACACATTCTTATTTTCAATGACGGCCTAGGAATGGTGGGTTAAGTGCCTTGTTCAGGGGCAGAACGACCGATTTTTACCTTGTCAGCTCGGGGATTCAATCTTGCAACTTTACAGTTAACTAGTCCAACTCTCTAACCAACTGATTACATTGCACTCCACAAGGAGCCTGCCTGTTACGCGAATGCAGTAAGCCAAGGTAAGTTGCTAGCTAGCATTAAACTTATCTTATAAAAAAACAATCAATCAATCATAATCACTAGTTAACTACACATGGTTGATGATATTACTAGTTTATCTAGCATGTTCTGCATGGCATATAATCAATGCGGTGCGTATTCGTGAAAAGACTGTCGTTGTTCCAATGTGTACCTAACAATAAACATCAATGCCGTACTTAAAATCAATACACAACTATTTATTTTTAAACCTGCAAATTTAGCTAAAAGAAATCCAGGTTAGCAGGCAATATTAATCAGGTGAAATTGTCACTTCTCTGGCGTTCATTGCACGCAGTCAGTGTATGTGCAACAGTTTGGCCCGCCTAATTTGCCAGAATTTTACATAATTATGACATAACATTGAAGGTTGTGCAATGTAACTGGAATATATAGACTTATGGATGCCACCATGGGTGCCACCAATACGGTTCCGTATTTCACTGAAAGACTAAATGTTTTGTTTTTCGAAATGATAGTTTCCAGATTCTACCATATTAATGACCTAAGGCTCGTATTTCTGTGTTATTATGTTATAATTAAGTCTATGATTTGATAGACCAGTCTGACTGAGCGGTGGTAGGCACCAGCAGGCTCGTAAGCATTCATTCAAACAGCACTTTCGTGCATTTTGCCAGCAGCTTGTCGCTGTGCTTCAAGCATTGCGCTGTTTATGACAAGCCTATCAACTCCCGAGATTAGGCTTGTGTAACCGATGGGAAATGGCTAGCTAGTTAACGGGGTGCGCGCTAATAGCGTTTCAAACGTCACTCGCTCTGAGACTTGGAGTGGTTGTTCCCCTTGCTCTGCATGGGAACGCTGCTTCTAGGGTGGCTGTTGTCGATGTGTTCCTGGTTCGAGACCAGGTAGGAGCGAGGAGAGGGACGGAAGCAATACTGTTACACTGGCAATACTAAAGTGCCTATAAGGACATTCTATAGTCACAGGTTAATGAAATACAAATGGTATAGAGAGAAATAGTCCTATAATAACTACAACCTAAAACTTCTTACCTGGGAATATTGAAGACTCATGTTAAAAGGAACCACCAGCTTTCATATGTTCTCATGTTCTGAGCAAGGAACTTAAACGTTAGCTTTCTTACATGGCACATATTGCACTTTTACTTTCTTCTCCAACACTTTGTTTTTGCATTATTTAAACCAAATTGAACATGTTTCATTATTTATTTGAGGCTAAATTGATTTGATTGATGTATTATATTAAGTTAAAATAAAAGTGTTCATTCAGTATTGTTGTAATTGTCATTATTACAAATACATTTTAAAAAATCGGCCGATGTAATCGGCATCGACTTTTTTTGGTCCTTCAATAATCGGTATTGGCGTTGAAAAATCATATTCGGTCAACCTCTAATATAGGCCAATAGTTTTTTACATTATCCGGGTCAAGGTTTGGCTTTTTCAAGAGAGGCTTTATTAGTGAGTTTGGTTTCCAGAGGTTATGGAGACATTTATTATGTTCAACATAGGAGCACCAAGCACAGGAAGGAGCTCTTTCAGTTGTTTAGTTGGAATAGGGTTTGGTAAGCATCTAGAAGGTTTAGAGGCCATGACTATTTTCGTGAATGTGTCGAGATGCATGATTAAAAAAACTTGAGTGTCTCCATTAATCCTAGGTCCTGGCAGTTCTGTGTAGACTCAGGATAACTGAGCTTTGCATATATATGCAGATTCAAAGAGGAGTCCGTAATTTGCTTTCTAACGATCATGATCTTTTCATTGAAGAAGTGAATGAATTCATCACTGCTGAAGTGAAAGCCATCTTCTCTTGGGGAATGCTGCTTTTTAGTTAGCTTTGCTACAGTATCAAAAATAAATGTTGGGTTGTTCTTATTCTCCTTAATTAAGTTGGAAAAATAAACTGGTTGAACAGCAGTGAGGGCGCTTCGGTATTGCACAGTACTGTCTTTCCCTAGACAGTGCCATTTCCGTAAAAATGTTCTGGAAGATTGCTTCAGGGCTTTGGTATTTTCCGTATACCATGGAGCTAATTTCTTATGACAAATGTTTTTTGTTTTTAAAGGTGTGACTGCATCTTCAGTATTATGCAAGGTTAAATTTAGATCCTCAGTTAGTTGGTTAACAGATTGCTCCGACGTCCTTGGGTAGGTGGAGGGAGTCTGGAAGGGCATCTAGGAATCTTTGGGTTGTCTGAGAATTTATAGCATGGCTGTTGATAATCTTTGGTTGGGGTCTGAGCAGATTATTTTTTGTGATTGCAAACGTAATACGATGGTGGTCCGATAGTCTAGGATTATGAGGATAAAAAAAATGTATCCAAAATATGTATTCCTCTGGACAAAACTAGATCCAGAGTATGTATGTCACAATGCGTAGGTCCGGAGACATGTTAGACAAAATCCACTGAGTCTGATGGCTGCGAAAGCCTTTTGGCGTGGGTCTGTGGACTTTTCCATGTGGATATTGAAGTCACCAAAAATTATCAGCCTTGACTACAAGGACCAATAGAAATATTCGGGAAATCAGTGAGGACCGCTGTATATGGCCCAGAAGGCCTGTAAACGGTGACTATAAAATGTGATTGAGAAGGCTGCATAGATTTCATGACTAGAAGCTCAAAAGACAGTTATTTTTTGGGTTGGTAAATTTTGTTGTTGGAAATGTTAGCAACACCTCCGCCATTGCAGGATGCATGGGGAATATGGTCACTAGTGTAACCAGGAGGAGAGGCCTCAGCATGCTTGAGCCATGTTTCAGGCCAATCACATCAAGGTTATGATCAGTGATTAGTTGATTGACTATGACTGCCTTGGAAGTGAAGGATCTAACATTAATGAGCCCTATTTTGAGATGCGATATGAGAATTTCTTTCAATAATGACAGGAATGGAGGAGGTCTTTATTCCAGTGCGATTGCTAAGGCAAACACCGCCGTGTTTACTTTTGCCCAACCAAGATCAAGTCACACAGACGCTGTTTTAATGGGGATAACTGAGCTGACTACACTGACTGTGCTAGTGGCAAACTCCACTAAGGCTGCAGGTTGTTAGCTAGCCTGCCAGTTATCTCATTGTGGAGCTAGAGGATTTAGAGCCCTGTCTATGTTGATAGTTAAGATGAAAGCACCCCTCCAGCTAGGATGGAGTCTGTCACTCCTCAGCATGTCATGCTTGGTCCTGTTTGTGGGTGAGTCCCAGAAAAAGGGACAATTATCTACAAATTCAATCTTTTGAGAGGGGCAGAAAACAGTTTTCAACCAGCGATTGAGTTGTGAGACTCTTCTGTAGGGCAGAAACAATTACTCAATGCCGGCACATCTTTCTAGCTAGTTTACAAGCTGAAGCTATGTTGCGCTTGGTGATCTCTGACTGTTTCATCCTAACATTGTTGGTGCCGACGTGGATAACTATCCCTATACAATCTACACTCGCCAGTTTTGGACTTTGTTGGTAGCCCTGCCCCCATGATCGCTGAATGTTTGTTTTTATGTCTAATATTATGGGTATTGGAGTCGTCAATGACCTAGGGTTTTTAATTTGCCACAGCCAATGGTGGGAAGCTTTGGCGACTCAGACCCCGTAACCGGTGGAGGGGAGACCTGAGAAGGCCTCTGACTAACTCGTTGCTTAATGGGGAGAACCGGTTTAAAGTTTCTATTGGCTAAATGAGCGACTCCGGTTGAGCATGCCGACAGCATTTCTTTCCAGAAGCATTGAGAAAATTGTCAGACTGCGTGGATTGTGCGGGGGGGGGGGGGGGGTGTATACTACTATCTGTACTTACTGGTGGCACAGACGTTGTTTCTTCCTTTCCTACTCTTAAATTTCCTTTGCCTAACGATTGCATCTGAAGCTGGGCTTGCAAATCGGCTATCCTCACCATAAGGCAGTAGTTCTCCTGCATATTATGAGTACAGCGTCTGCAATTAGATGGCATAGCGTTAATGTTATTACTTTGCTTTTTTTGGCTTGTGGATGTTCTATAGAACCATGTCCAGATAAAGCGTCCGGGGTGAAAAAGTTCAGCGAGCAAAAACTAAGATGTTGGTTAATGTGTTAAATGCAGAGTTTTGATTAAACTGTTATTAAAAGTAAAAAATAAAACATTTGGCAGGTAACCAAGTAGCAACAAATAGCACAGCAGCACGGATACATTCCGGAAGTGTGACATATTGTAATTTGCACTATACTATGTATTAGACCTAGATATTGTGTGTACAGTCGTGGCCAAAGGTTTTGAGAATGACACAAATATACATTTTCACAAAGTTTGCTGCTTCAGTGTCTTTGGATATTTTTGTCAGATGTTACTATGGAATACTGAAGTATAATTACAAGCATTTCATACGTGTCAAAGGCTTTTATTGACAATTACATGAAGTTGATGCAAAGAGTGAATATTTGCAGTGTTGACCCTTCTTTTTCAAGACCTCTGCAATCCGCCCTGGCATGCTGTCAATTAACTTCTGGGCAACATCCCGACTGATGGCAGCCTATTCTTGCATAATCAGTGCTTGGAGTTAGTCAGAATTTGTGGGTTTTTGTTTGTCCACCCGCCTCTTGAGGATTGACCACAAGTTCTCAATGGGATTAAGGCCTGGGGAGTTTCCTGACCATGGACCCAAAATATGGATTTTTTGTTCCCCGAGCCACTTAGTTATCACTTTTGCCTTATGGCAAGGTGCTCCATCATACTGGAAAAGGCATTGTTCGTTACTGTTCCTGGATGGTTGGGAGAAGTTGCTCTTAGAGAATGTGTTGGTACCATTCTTTATTCATGGCTGTGTTCTTAGGCAAAATTGTGAGGGAGCCCACTCCTTTGGCTGAGATGCAACCCCACACATGAATGGTCTCAGGATGATTTACTGTTGGCATGACACAGGACTGATGGTAGTGCTCACCTTGTCTTCTCTGGACAAGCTTTTTTCCGGATGCCCCAAACAATCGTAAAGGGGATTCATCAGAGAAAATGACTTTACCCCAGTCCTCAGCAGTCCAATCCTTGTACCTTTTGCAGAATATCAGTCTGTCCCTGATGTTTTTCCTGGAGAGAAGGGGCTTCTTTGCTGCCCTTCTTGACACCAGGCCATCCTCCAAAAGTCTTCGCCTCACTGTGTGTGCAGATGCACTCACACCTGCCTGCTGCCATTCCTGAGCAAGCTCTGTACTGGTGGTGCTGCGATCCCGCAGCTGAATCAACTTTATTAGAAGGTCCTGGCGCTTGTTGGACTTTCTTGGGCGCCCTGAAGCCTTCTTCACAACAATTGAACCGCTCTCCTTGAAGTTCTTGATGATTCGATAAATGGTTGATTTAGGTGCAATCTTACTGGCAGCAATATCCTTCCCTGTGAAGCCCTTTTTGTGCAAAGCAATGATGACGGCACGTGTTTCCTTGCAGGTAACCGTGGTTGACAGAGGAAGAACAATAATTCCAAGCACCACCCTCATTTTGAAGCTTCCAGGCTGTTGTTTGAACTCAATCAGCATGACAGAATGATCTCCAGCCTTGTCCTCGTCAACACTCACACCTGTGTTAACGAGAGAATCACTGACATGATGTCAGCTGGTCCTTTTGTGGCAGGGCTGAAATGCAGTGGAAATGTTTTTTGGGGGATTCAGTTAATTTGCATGGCAAAGAGGGACTTTGCAATTCCTCTGATCACTCTTCATAACATTCTGGAGTATATGCAAATTGCCGCCATACAGCAGACTTGAAAATGTATATTTGTGTCATTCTCAAAACTTTTGGCCACGACTGTATGTATTGATATGTAGGCTGTGTGAAGTTTTAAATGTATGTATTTCAGTCCTTAACTAATAATGTCCGGTACTATGTTTCATGTGGACCCCATGAAGAGTAGCTGATGATTTTGCAATGTGGATCCTAATAAATACCAAAGCATATTTAGAACTTGTATTATTCAAAAACATTCAAAACCATCATACCGTCAATAATGTGAAAAATATTGTGATATGATATTTTGGCCATATCGCCCAGCCCTAGCAGCCATGTACAGCTGTCTTGCCAAATAAATAGGCCTATCCAGGCCCGCTTCAAGCATGGAAAATCATGCCACTTGCTCATGAGTTCAGCAACACGTTGTGAAATGGCACAATACAATTCTGTGAATCAAATTTGACCAACGTAATCAATTAAGCAATGCCACCCTACCATAGAAACGCTTCCATTATATACAGTTGATTTTACAGAAACTGAAACCAATAGGCTATCAAGATAACCATAATAGCATCTGCAGTAACCAAGTGTTCCAGCCACACTCTTCCTATGAACCAGTTGCTATAAAGTAAAATTTTTGGATAGAACCTGCGGCTGGGGTAGGATTCTAAGCTAACCTGGGCTGGCTCCTCTGTTCCAAGATCATCAGGGACAGTTGGAGGCGGCTTTGGAGCCATTATCCTGGCTGCGCTTGTGGAAGGGTGGGTAGGCTCTCAACAAGGAGTTAGCTGGAGCTCGGCAGCTGCCTTGGTGGTTTGATGCTGCTGCTCATCACTCCTTCTCCTTTGTTTGGGTACTTTGGCAAAGCAAATTTCTGATATTCGTCTTGCCAGATTAGCTGGTTCGAGCTAGCTAAATAGGCTAAGGCTAATAACAGTAACACTTTTTACAGCTAGCTAAGCGTGAAGCAGCTTCAATAGTTAACTTGACCGCGCCCTTATAAATCTAAATCAAATATTACAGGCGTTTTCACGTTATTCACTTAGCCTGCCACCGAGATGAGAGATAAGAAGCGTTTTTTCATGGAGTCCTACCTAACCGCCCAGTGGCTTTCCGTAGCCCCCCTACACACACCACGGCACGTCCTGTCCATTGTGCTGACACAGCGCAGAGGAGATGCAGATTTTTTTTGCGCCTACCTGTCACTCATTTGAAAGTTTTTGCTATTTTTATAAAGGGACATAAAACTAAACTGAGGGGGCTGTGCCACCTTTAGCCCCCTCGTGGAGCGGGGCCCAATGGTCATACGATTAACAAACTATCTGTTGATAAGCAATTGCTTGTTATGGTTATGGCTTGGGTTAGGTTTAGAATAAGGGTAAAAGTTCAGTTTAGGGGTAGGATAAGGGTTAAGGCTACGGTTGGTAGATAGTTAGTGTTTAGACCGTATACAGATGGATAATCCAAATAAAGTGTTACTGTGTGTTCCTCCAGGTTTGAGCGGCTGGAGGTCCTAGCTGTGTTTTCCTCCACGGTGCTGGTGCAGCTGGGAGCTCTGTTCATCCTGAAGGAGAGGTGGGTGGAACCAGGGTTTACCCCTGTTTGTGACAGGGGATGGAGTGGGGTGGGGGACTGGGGCTTCTGAATATTTCAGCTGTGGGAATGTCTCCTCCTGCCTGTGCCCACACCTAGGCCCAAGCGCCCAGAGCCAGGGTTTATCCAGCGGTCACGGCTCAGGCAGGGAAGGGGTGAGGAGGGGAGTGAGTACTGCCAACTAGTACATCAACCATGTGTGTGTGTGTGTGTGTGTGTGTGCAGTGTGGCTCTTAATTCCAATAGCATAGAGCGTAAGAGCGAGAGAGAAAGAAAGACTGAGTGGGGTTATATGAGGAGAAGATGTATGTTTGTGTTGATGAGTGTAGGACATATTTCAGAGCTGTGGTCATGTTTGCTCCTGCATATGTCCACACCTTAGCCTGAAGCACCCATTATAGAAGACATGGTTTATCTGAAGGTCACATTTCTGGAAGGGGAGGGGAGAGATGATGATGTTACACCGTCGCACAAGCATGTGTGTAACAAGGCTCCCGCTATTCAGAGAGAAACGGAGGGGGAGGGGAGGGCAAGATGAGAGAATACATACTGTGTATTTGTGGTAAATGTATGGTAAATATAGACTGGCTGCATGCCTTCTTGCCTCCATGAATACTGGACACAGGTTTTGATCGTCCACCTTAAAAGGGTCAGGTTGATGTTGTTGTCATGTTTACATGTCGGAATTTATCCTGTTGAAATATGCAAGAACACTTCTGTATAGCCTTGAGGGGTGTTTCTGATGGCTGTTGTCACGGTGAGTGGTACTCGTGTCACTATCAGACTTAATCAGCCATTTAGCTCCCAGCGTGTCCTGGCCATCTATTATATCACTCTGCTTTAACACATCAGCACAGGCAACAGTTTTTCCCAGTCAGGTCACGTGGTACCTTTTTTATTTTTATTTTTTTTTAAATTTTTTGTTTGTTTATTTACTTGTCCCATATTGCCCCATGTTTCTGTGTGACAGTTTTTCTTCCCTTCTGTTATTTTGCCAGTCTGGAGAGATTCGTGGAGCAGCCGGAGGTGCACACGTAAGTAGGCCCCGGTCCAAACACGCACGCCCACGCACCCCTGTTCCACACACACACTCCAGGGAGAACATCAGCCCAAACAAACATCACAGCTGGGTCTGGGTCCAGATAGAATTAGCCTACCATTCCTCTCATCCCTCTAAACTGAACGCAGTGGGATTTTCAGCTAATCAGGTTGCTGACCCTCGCTGCAGCTGCACCATCCTGGATCGCCATTATGAAACAGATTAGTAGTTTGATGAAAACACGCCCGATTTAAACCCGTCTTCGTTGACGAGATTACCTTTTCAAAGCAGTGGAACATTGGAGATGTAATGTTGGGTGTAATGCAGGGCAATATCACTAAAACAACAGATTATTATCACTGCTGGGCAGCAGGTGCCAGCCAGGCAAGATGCCACATGTTCTAGGTAACAGAACACTTAATCTAGTGGAGAACATCCATTTACACTGCAGCACCAACTGAATTCATCCAGCATTAAAATCGGCCTCTATTTTGATGTTTATGTGGAGGGTTGTGTTTTGGAAACGTTTACATGTGTTTGTTTTCCATTATGATTCACTTATTTCACTTCATTGTGAAAGTGTCATGTATTCCAAATGTAATTTTAGCAATAATATTGAAGTCAACGGAGACTACTGTACAAGCCATGGAGAGTATGTGCTGTGTTTGACATGTGTTACAAGTATGCATCTATGTTGTACTGATAATGGTCTTCTGTGTGTGTAGGGGTCGTCTGTTGGTGGGGACCTTTGTAGCACTGTTCTTCAACCTGTTAACTCTGCTCTCTGTGAAGAACAAGCCCTTTGTCTATGTCTCAGAAGGTAGGTCAACTCTGACTCTCCTCACCTCTCACTGCCTAGTATGTCTGAGGTTATAATAAACTGCTATACTAACTTACTGTGTGTAAAAAGAGGTTGACAATATTAGTGTCAATAATAATTTATGCCAACTATAATGCATCATTATTGTGGTTCATTCTGGGATACTATCAGGTTTTTGGCTGTTTTTGTTAGTAATGGATTTCACATGGTCATTGATAATCAATTATAGCTGTAGTACATGCCAGTCCTAGTACCATGGTGCCTCCTCACTTTCCCTGGTTCTGCTGTATGTGGCTCTGCCTGCTGCAGTTTGGCTGTTATTCCCTGAGCTGCCAGCAGAGGGCCTGGCGCTGCATGATGCCTGTGGCTGCAGTACTCCACTAAGCAGGGCCCAAGCTGTCATGGCTCACTGTTTGTTTGTAAATCCTCATTGACACAGTTATGGACTCTTGGACAATCCAGACCCCAGACTAGTTGACCCTCTAAATCTGTCTGCCTGAAATCCAATGCGACTTTTAATTTTATACACCGTGTACACACAGCCCTGGGCACGTCATTTGCACTGTCTCTACTCTAGCCCAAGATTGAACCAAGTAGTCAGAGAAAAAGTTTGCTAGGAGTGATGGGAGGGATGCAGTAAGGCGAGAGAAAGAGATGAGAATGGCCATAGAAGAGAACCAGAATGAATGAATGGAGGGAGACGGGAGGAAAACACAATACCTGGAGATCACTCAGTCAGCATAGAAATCTGACCTTCCTGTCTTTGTTTGTTTGTTTTGAGCCCAATGTTTACGACACAAGCAAAACGTTGTCTTTGTCCCCTTCGCCTATGGTTTGTGCTGTATTAGTGTCAGTTCCGATTTGCCCAATGTTTTTGATTGGTCCAGATGTGGTCCATTTGATCCATGGCCTCTTAGAGACTATATAGCTTTGCTCTTATGTAATTAAGGGCTTTAATTGAGCAGTATGCTCGATTAGGAGCACTACGACTGTCTTGCCTTCCTCCTTTGCCTTTCATTGGAATGACTTAATCTGCTCGAGGAACATTATTAGGACTCGAGACAAGACTTATATCATGGACGGCTTGTCTTCTCTGTCAGCCTGTCTGTCACCCAGTCACGTGGCACAGAGAAGAGCTCTGAATGGCTCTGGTTGTTCCTCTCCCCACCAATCCTCTCCTTGGTTTGGAAGGACTTCTTCCTGTGTTTTGGCCCTTAGCAGGTTGTATTGAGTAACAGTGATGTAGTGCACAATGACTGAAGGTTTTCATGTTAGTATGCACATTTAGATGGTGCTGTTTGATTGATGAGTTGTGGTGAAGCTGTACATTGGATACATTTTGTCTGGGTCATTCACTTTACCCCACACTCAAATTAACAAGGCTAAATGAACAGGCTAACTTCATTTAACATCTCATTGCCAGGAGTGCATTAGTCAGGCTAAAGGCACACCGCGCACGCACACACAGTGAGTTCAAAATGGTATTATATAAGCATGTTCCAGACGGCAGAGCCCTGAGGCAGCCAGACAGGCTGCCATATCATAAATAAGTCACTCTGCTAAAATGGTTCATTCATGGAGTAGGCCCAGCAAAATTGCCCTTCCTGTGGCTTTACTCAACACAAGTCCCCAGAATGGGGGGTGGGTTTCATGTGTTACTCTGACTGTTTTTGTACACTAAGATGGTTTGCATTATGATTATAAGTCATTGTTTTTATCCATAATGATTAGTCATTATTCAAATGAACATGTATAGACTTAAACACCTTTATAATGCTGTAACGGAAATGGGGCTATGGACAGTAAACTTGACAGAGGATTACTTATCTGTTGGTTAGCAAGCAGACTTTCTAGGACTATTCCTGTCTCCATCACAAGCACCTCATTCTCATATCCTTAAGAAGCGGTACATGATACTAGGGTTGGGGTATTTTATGATTGCATCATCTATAGAACTTTTTCAACTGTCAAATCAATAACACATTTCTACTCTACATAACCAAAGTATATGGACACCTGCTCATCAAACATCTCATTCCAAAATCATGAGCATTAATATTGTGTTAGTCCTCCTTTTTCTGCTATAATATCCTTCACTCTTCTGGGAAGTCTTTCCACTAGATGTTGGAACATTGCTGCGGGGACTTGCTTCCAATCAGCCACAAGAACATTAGTGAGGTCGGGCACTGATGTTGGGCGATTTATGTTCCAATTCATCCCAAAGGTGTTCGATGGGGTTGAGGTTAGGGCTCTTTGCAGGCCAGTCAAGTTCTTCCACACTGATTTTGACAAACCATTTCTGTGTGGACCTCGCATTGTCATGCTGAAACAGCAAAAAACTGTTGCCTCTAAAAAAAGAAGCACAGAATGGTCTAGAATGTCATTGTATGCTGTAGCATTAAGATTTCCCTTCACTGGAACTAAGGGGCCTGAACCATGACAGCCCCAGACCATTATTCTTCATCCACCAAACTTTACAGTTGGCACTATGCATTGGTGCAGGTAGTGTTCTCCTGGCATCCACCAACCCAGATTTGTCCATCAGATTACCAAATGGTGAAGCATGATTCATCACTCCAGACGCTTGGCGCATGGGGATAGGCTTGTATGCATCTGTTCGGCCATAGAAACCATTTCCTGAAGCTCCTGACGAACAGTTCTTGTGCTGACGTTGCTTCAAGAGGCAGATTGAAACTCGGTAGTGAGTGTTGCAACCAAGGACAGATGATTGTTACGCTACGCGGAAAAAATCTGAATCCACTAATTTCAAGTGGTGTCCACATACTTTTGGGGGTCATTGGAAGAAAAAAAAATCCCCCCCCAATTTATGGCCGTGGTCGAGGGAAAGTCCTTATGACATTAAAAGCAACTCGGAGTATGAACAATGTTTGACAGCCATCACTGATGGTGACGACATTGTGATGTCACAAACAATGGTTTAGCATATTTGAATTTGACTGCAACTCCTGATGAAACTGAGTATTTTTGTCTGTAATAAAGCCCTATTGTGGGGAAAAACTCATTCTGATTGGCCTATGCCCTCATAGGCCCACCCATGGCTGCGCACCTGCCCAGTCATGTGAAATCCATGGATTAGGGCCAAATTAATTTATTTCAGTTGACTGGTTTCCTTATGTGAACTGTAACTCAGTAAAACTGTTGAAATTGTTGCATTTCTATTTTTGTTCAGTAGAGTGTAGAAAGAGCAGAGAGCACCAAAGCAGAGCAAAACGTCAGATAATGCCTAACATGTTTTATTCCATCCTCTCCAATGTCAAATTATCATGGGCCTTTTGCAGCAGACACTCTGGTTTATTGTTTAAAATCTTAATTTCCCTTGATCTCCCCAATCTCCAATCGATTTTAATGTGACTTGTTGGCCTAGGCATAGCCTACTCTTTCATGATCAACCATCTCAGAAAGTTGTTTAGTAATAATGAGAGATAAACAATTGCAAGATAGACTTATCAAATAGGAAGTTTAAACAAACCTGGTACGTTTCTGCTTTAGTTGAAGTGTAGGCAAATAAATTGTGCCCTTGGAAAATCCTTCCTTGCAAACCAAACAGCCAATAATATAGGTCTTCACATAGGCTACTGTCAATAAAAGTTGCAGTAAATGTTTATTTCACAAATTAAACAATATAAACTCATTTTTCTAATATTGTCAGTGTTTATTAATGTCCTTGAATTGCTCAGTGGGCAATCGGCATAAGCTCCCGCAACAACGCTTTTTAATATAATTTTCAATAGCTTACAAATGTTGCATTTACAGTGCATTCGGAAAGTATTCAGGCCCCTTGACTTAATCTACATTTGTTACGTCACAGCCTTATTCTAAAATGGATTTTAAAAAGATGTTCCTCAATCTACACACAGTATTCTATAATACTTTATAATGACAAAGCGAAAACAGTTTTCAGCATTTGCTATGAGACTCGAAATTGAGCTCAGGTGCATCCTGTTTACATTGATCATCATTGAGATGTTTCTATAACTTGGTGCAAGTCCACCTGTGGTAAATTCAATTGATTGGACATTATTTGGAAAGGCGCTCACACCTGTCTATATAAGGTCCCACAGTTGACAGTGCATTTCAGAGCAAAAACCAAGCCTTGAGGTCAAATGAATTGTCAGTAGAGATCCGAGACAGGGTTGTGTCGAGGCACAGATCTGGGGATTGCCTGCAGCATTGAAGGTCACCAAGAAACAAATCAAATGTTATTTGTCACATGCGCCGAAGGTGTAGACCTTACCGTGAAATGCTTACTTACAAGCCCTTAACCAACAATGCAGTTCAAGAAAGAGTTAAGAAAATATTTACTAAATAAACTAATGTAAAAAATAATAATAATTGGGAATCAAATCAAAAAGTAACACAAGAAAATTCCATAACAACGATAAGGCTATATACATGGGATACCGGTACCAACTCAATGTACAGGTTATTCGAGGTAATTTGTAAAGTGACTGTGTAATATGACTATCAGTGTGAAAACAGGATGGGGGGAGTCCATGTAAATAGTGCGGGTGGCCATTTGATTAATTGTTCAGTAGTCTTATGGCTTGGGAATAGAAGTTGTTAAGGAGCCTTTTGTTCCTAGACTTGGCGCTCCGGTACCGCTTGCCGTGCGGTGCCTAGCTTGGTCCCAGTGATGTACTGGGACGCACCTACTACCCTCTGTAGCGCCTTACGGTCAGATGCCGAGCAGTTTCCATACCAGGCGGTGATGCAACGGGTCAGGATGCTCTCAATGGTGCAGCTGTTGAAATTTTTTAGTATTTGGGGACCTATGACAAATCTTTTCAGTCTCCTGAGGGAGAAAAGGTGTTGTCATGCCCTCTTCACAACTGTCTTGGTGTGTTTGGACCATGATAGTTTGTTGGTGATGTGGACACCAAGGAACTTGAGGCTCTCGACCCGCTCCACTTCGATGTTAATGGGGGCGTGTTCGGCCCTCCTTTTCCTGTAGTCCACGATCAGCTCCTTTGTCTTGCTCACATTGAGGGAGAGATTGTTGTCCTGGCTCCACACTGCCAGGTCTCTGACCTCCCTATAAGCTGTCTCGTCGTTGTCGGTGATCAGGCCTACCACTGTTGTCGTCAGCAAACTTAATGATGGTGTTGGAGTCGTGTTTGGCCATGCAATCGTGGGTGAACAGGGAGTACAGGATGGACCCAAGTGTTGAGGATCAGCTTGGCAGATGTGTTGTTGTCTACCCTTACCACCTGGGGGCGGCCCGTCAGGAAGTCCAGGATCCAGTTGCAGAGGGAAGTGTTTACTCCCAGGGTTATTGGCTTAGTGATGAGCTTTGTGGGCACTATGGTGTTGAATGCTGAGATGTAGTCAGTGAACACAGTGACCTCCATAATTTTTAGTTTTGAACTGTCAAGACCTTTTCTAGAGCTGGCCGCCCGGCTAAACTGAGCAATGGGCGAGAAGGGCCTTGGCCAGGGAGGTGACTCTCAGACCATGAGAAACAAGATTCTCTGGTTTGATGTAACCAAGATTGAACTCTTAAGCCTGAATGCCAAGCGTCACGTCTGGAGGAAACCTGCCACCATCCCTACGGTGAAGCATGGTGGTGGAAGCATCATGCTGTGGGGATGCTTTTCAGCAGCAGGGACTTGAAGACTTTTCCGGATCAAGGGAAAGCGGAATGGAGCAAAGTACAGAAAGATCCTTGATGAAAACCTACTTCAGAGTGCTCAGGACCTCAGACTGGGGCAAAGGTTCATCTTCCAACAGGACAATGACCCTAAGCACACAGCCAAGACACCGCAGGAGTGGCTTCGGGACACGTCTCTGAATGTCCTTGAGTGACCCAGCCAGAGCCCGGACTTGAACCCGATCTAACATCTCTGGAGAGACCTGAAAATAGCTGTGCAGCGACTCTCCCCATCCATCCTGACAGCGCTTGAGAAGATCTGCAGCGAAGATTGGGGGAAACTCCCCAAATACAGGTGTGCCAAGCTTGTACGATAGTGTCATACCCAAGAAGACTCTAGGCTGTAATCGCTGCCAAAGGTGCTTCAACAAAGTACTGAGTAAGGGTCTGAATACTTATGTAAATGTGATATTTCAGGAAAAAATTATGGGGTATTGTGTGTAGATTAATGGGGGGGGGGGGGGGGCAATTTAATCCGTTTTAGAATAAGGCTGTAACGTAACAAAATGTGGAAAAAGTCAAGGTGTCAACAACAATCAGATAAAAAAGTATTATTTATCCTATAATATCCTTTATAACACTTGAATGAACATTGGCTTCGGCAAAAAACCTAACAGGCCCATTATCCTTAAGGCCTTTTGCGTTTCGAACTGTAAAAATCCTAAATCTATAAACCGATAAAGCAAATTATTATTTATAACATTCTTTATAGCCTAACACATGAAAACAAATGAACAGTCGCTTAAAACAGGCCTATTTGGATATGCCTTTTTCCTATCGTAAATCCTAAATACAAGCCTGCGAGTTATAAAATACATTAGTTAAGTTGTGTAAACAAAATGCGAAACGACCTAAATTAGTTTAAAAAAATATATTTTCAAGGTTTGACGGAACATTTTTGCCTATCACATAGGCTATGTCTTTCGAATAAGATGCATCTGGATTTGAATATAATAGGCTATATTTAAAAGTTTTTTTTTTTTACCATGTCTTAGGCCTACCGAATATCATAGCCACGGGAACTAAGGGTGCTGAGGATGCTGCAGTTGGGAAAAAAATATTATTTTAAAAAATGACTTGGTGTACTAGGCCTTTTATTACTCCTGTATGAGCAGAGAACAATACTCACCAGCAGAGAGGAGGGGAAAAAAACAATAGCTTTGGATTGCACATTTGCAATTTATCAATTTCTTAACATTTTGTGTTTTGTGTTTTTGCGTATGTACATGATTTATCAGTACAAATGAATTAGAGCATAAGACTATGTCCTGTCCCCTTTGCCACACCAGAGTCTCTTTCAGAGAATATTGTCGTACAGAATCTGGACCAAACATTTAGCTTTGCTTTGCAAATTTGGATGTTCTGTGTCCCGTCATCTCAGAGTCAGGGAGAGACATGTTCAAGGAGAGCAAACACGCAAACACGCATACACAAACACCCCAAAACTCCTAGTGTGGTCAGGCTTATGTGGAGGAGTGAAAATTGGATTTGGGGAAGGCTTTTTTTGTAGTCTCTCCCAATGCCTCTCTAACTTATCTGCCTAAACCACAGTAAACTAGCCAATATGAGCTGAGAGGTTTGCTCTGTAGCCATTTGTGTTTAAACGTCACAGATGGCAGTGGGATACTCTAAAATCATATATGTGCCCTCCCCTGGTCAGTCGTCTGTGATTGTAACCCATCCTGTGGGGTGGACAGCTGAGGACACACTCTGCTTGCTGATCAAATGGCACTCGGGCTCCTGTTACTGCCACAACAATGGCCACTGTGGAGGAAGATATATGGGAACAGACTGCAGATAAGGGCTGCTAGAGTGATGCTCTCTCACTGTGTTGATGTGTGTAATTCTGACCCCTGTCTTCTGTCTTTTATCTCTTTTTTTCCTCCATCCCTCACTCTCTCCCCCCTCCCCACCATCCTCCCAACAGCTGCCAGCACCAGTTGGCTCCAGGAGCATGTCGCAGACCTGAGTCGAAGGTAAGATCCTCTTTCAATGAGTCATCCTGCTGTATTGATCCTCCTTGTTTTCCCCCTGTAGTCCAGAAGTGGACAGTTTCCCTCCCAAGCATCCCTCAGGAAATGTATGCACCACAGTGTATGTGTGTAATGTGATTAGCAGTCTGTCCCAATCAAACTGAGGCTAAAGGGTAAATAGACACACAAAACTACCCTACGCCTTGACCCTTTTCTCCCCCTTTTCTCCAGATGAAGTCCTGCGACTAGTGAGGTCCGGTCACCCGACAACCTGTCCGCTCAACCCTATCCCCTTCTCCATACTATCTCTGGAGACATTCCCACTTCCCTCAACTCATCCCTGACCACTGGCTGCATCCCCTGACTACAAAATGGCCCGAATCGATCCCTTCCTAAACAAACACTTGACTCCTGACGTCAAACTACAGACCTTCTTTATTTTCTTTCCAAAACACTTGAGCGTACTGTCTCTGACCAACTCTCTTGCTATCTTTCTCAGAATGATCTTCTTGACCCTAACCAGTCAGGCTTCAAGACGTGTCCCTCAACCGAGACTGCTCTTCTCTGTGTTACGGAGGCTCTCCGCACTGCCAAAGCTGACTCTCTCTCCTCTGTTCTCATCCTCCTACATCTATCCGCTGCCTTCGACACCTTAAACCGTCAGATCCTCCTCTTCACTCTCTCAGGGCTGGGCGTCTCAGGCTCTGCACCCTCTTGGATTGCATCGTACCTGGCAGGCCATTCCTACCAGGTGACGTGGAAACTATCTGTGTCTGCACCACGTGCTCTCACTATTGGTGTCCCCCAAGGCTCAGTTCTAGGCCCTCTCTATACACCATGTCACTTGGCTCTGTCATCCTCAGATGGTCTCTGCTATCATTTCTATTTGGATGACACTCAACTACTCTTCTCCTTCCCCGTTCTGACACCCAGGTGGCGACACGCATCTCTGCGTGCCTGGCATATTTCTCCGCTTGGATGTCGGCCCACCACCTCGAGCACAACAACACGGAGCTGCACTTCCTCCCGTAGAATGCCTTCCCGCTTCAAGACCTCTCCATCACGGTTGACAACTCCACGGTGTCCCCCTCCCATAGTACAAAGAACCTTGGACAACACTGTTGTTCTCTGCAAACATCAAAGCAGTGACTCACTCCTGCAGGTTCATGCTCTACAACATTCGTAGATTACGATCCTACCTCACACAGTAAGCGGTGCAGGTCCAAATCCAGGCACTTGTTATCTCCTGTCTGGACTACTGCATATCGCTGTTGGCTGGGCTCTCCGCTTGTGCCACCAAACCCCTGCAACTTATCCAGAACGCTGCAGCCTGCCTGATGTTTAAGCTCTCTCATGTCACCCCACTTCTCCACACACTCCACTGCCTTCCAGTCGAAGCTCGCATCCACTACAAGCCTGCATCCACTACAAGCTCGCATCCACTACAACTTTCCTACGGAACAGCAAGAGGGACTACCCCTTCCTACCTTCAGGCTATACTCAAACCCTACACCCCAACCCAAGCACTCAATTCCGCCACCTTTGGTCTCTTGGCTCTCCCAACCCTACGAGAGGGCAGACCCACAGCCCAGTCCAAGCTCTTCTCTGTCCTGGCATCCCAATGGTGGGACCAGCTTCCCCCTGAAGCCAGGAGAGCAGGGTTCCTGTCCATCTTCTGAAAACATCTAAAACCCTACTTCTTCAAATAGTTAAAAAAAAATAATCCCACAGCATCCGTCTTGCACCCCATTCCATGAACTAACACTCGCACTTGTCTCCCCCCCTTTACTAGCGCTGACTTTGCTGATAGCTACTTTATTGAGGCAAAATGTGCTTACTATGAATGTGATATGTGGGTGTCCGTCCCACTTAGCTGTCTTAAGATGAATGTACTCTGTAAGTCGCTCTGGATAAGAGCATCTGCTAAATGACTAAAACATTTCAAAATGTATGTCAAATATGACATGGGGTGTAGTATTTTTTTCAGCAAGATGTTAGGGAGTGGCTTTTTCAGGGAAACATATTGGCTTAATCGATTGAGCTTCTTGGAATTATTGTAAGGTATCTGGACAGCAAGGGCCGGTCTCATGTCATTTCCAATAGATGACAATGACCCCCTCTGGCGAAACCTGCCTGTAGAGGTCAGATGTGAAACTCTTATCTTCCTTTTCAACCTTCTCCGTATAGTGCTGTGTGCCCTTGCCCTGGGGTTAAGACCTGATGGATACTCTCAGGTCAGCCACTTCCTGGCCCTCACCCCTGGAGACCCTGTGCAGGGCTGGGGAGAGGCTTGACAATGAAACTCCACCCCTCTTCCCTCATATAGTAGCTTCCAGAATGATGAATCGCCTCATTTGTTTTGTCTGAATAATGGATGTTAGTGGGTTTTGTTTCAGTCCAGAGTGTTGAGATCACTTTGCACCTCTACTTTCTCTGCTGGTGCCCCGGTCTGGATTATGCCACTCAGGAAGTGGAATATGACAAAAGGCTGAGTCATGTTTGGAGTTGGAGGACTCATTGAAAAAGAACCCTCCCTTACCTCCTAATGGGTTATGTGAATGAGCTGCTGAGGGTCATGTTAAAACAAGCCTCTAACTCATTGCAGGTCCAGCTATATTTTGCTTTCCATTATGCAGGCGTTCCCTCATAGCTATAACACCCTGATCTGAAATAATATACCAGTAGCACTCTATGAAACAAAACTAGACCTAAATAAGATGGATTCTCATCTATTCTAAAACCCCAAATATTATTGAAGTGGCTTTCTGTCGCATTCCATCCTGAATAGTAAAAGGCACGTACAATCCCACCCACTCTCCAGGTTACCTAGGGCAAAAGCACCTAATATACATTTTAACAAATTTATTGAAAATTAAATTACAGAAATATATAATTTACATAACTATCCACACCCCTGAATCAATACATGTTAGAATCACCTTTGGCAGCAATTACAGCTGTGAGTCTTTCTGGGTAAGTCTGTAAGAGCTTTGCACACCTGTATTGTACATTATTTGCACATTCTTTTTAAAATTCTTAAAGCTCTGTCAAGGTGGTTGTTGTTAGCATCTAGACAGCCATTTTCAGGTCTTGCGATAGATTTTCAAGCCGATTTGAAGTCAAAACTGTAATTAGGCCACTTATGAACATTCATTGGAAAGAAACTCCAGTATCTATTTGGCCTTGTGTTTTAGGTTATTGTCCTGCTGAAAGGTGAATTTCTATCCCACTGTCTGTTGGAAAGCAGACGGAACCAGGTTTTCCTCTAGGATTTTGCCTGTGCTTATAGCTCTATTCTGTTTCTTTTTATCCTAAAAAAAATCCCTAGTTTTTGCAGATGACAAGTATACCCAAAACATGATGCAGCCACCACCAAGCTTTAAAATATGAAGAGTGGTACTAAGTGATATGTTGTTAGATTTTCCCTAAACATAACACTTTGTATTCAGGACATGAAAGTACATTTATTTTCCAAATGTTTTGCAGTTTTACTTTAGCATACTATTGCAAACAGGATGCATTGAATATTTTTATTCTGTACAGGCTTCTTTCTTTGCACACTGTCATTTAGGTTAGAATTGTGGAACTACAATGTTGTTGATCCATCCTCAGTTTTCTCCTCTCACAGCCATTGAACTCTGTAACTGTTTTAAAGTCACCATTGGCTTCATGGTGAAATCTCTGAGCGGTTTTCCTTCCTCTCCAACAAGTGAGTTAGGAAGGATTTGAGGAGTTTCTCCCATTCTTCTCTGCAGAACCTCTCAAGCTCTGTCAGGTTGGATCGGGAGTGTCGCTGAAAAGTTATTTTCAGGGCTCTCCAGAGATGTTCGATCAGGTTCAAGTTAAGGCTCTGGTCAAGCCACCTAAGGACATTCCGAGACTTGTCCCGAAGCCACTCCTATGTTGTCTTGTCTGTGTGCTTAGGGTCATTATTCTGTTGGAAGGTGAACCTTCGCCCCAGTCTGAGGTCCTGAGTGGTCTGGAGCAGGTTTTCATCAAGGATCTCTGTACTTTGCTCCGTTCATCTTTCCCTCAATCCTGACTAGTCTCCCAGTCCCTGCCACTGAAAAACATGTCGACACCATGATGCTCCCTCCACCATGCTTCACCATAGGTATGGTGCCAGGTGTCTTCCAGACGTGACGCTTGGCGTTCAGACCAAAGAGTTTAATCTTGGTTTCATCAGACCAGATAATCTTATTTCTCATACAGTGCCTTGCGAAAGTATTCGGCCCCCTTGAACTTTGTGACCTTTTGCCACATTTCAGGCTTCAAACATAAAGATATAAAACTGTATTTTTTTGTGAAGAATCAACAACAAGTGGGACACAATCATGAAGTGGAATGACATTTATTGGATATTTCAAACTGTTTTAACAAATCAAAAACTGAAAAATTGGGCGTGCAAAATTATTCAGCCCCCTTAAGTTAATACTTTGTAGCGCCACCTTTTGCTGCGATTACAGCTGTAAGTCGCTTGGGGTAAGTCTCTATCAGTTTTGCACATCGAGAGACTGACATTTTTTCCCATTCCTCCTTGCAAAACAGCTCGAGCTCAGTGAGGTTGGATGGAGAACATTTGTGAACAGCAGTTTTCAGTTCTTTCCACAGATTCTCGATTGGATTCAGGTCTGGACTTTGACTTGGCCATTCTAACACCTGGATATGTTTATTTTTGAACCATTCCATTGTAGATTTTGCTTTATGTTTTGGATCATTGTCTTGTTGGAAGACAAATCTCCGTCCCAGTCTCAGGTCTTTTGCAGACTCCATCAGGTTTTCTTCCAGAACGGTCCTGTATTTGGCTCCATCCATCTTCCCATCAATTTTAACCATCTTCCCTGTCCCTGCTGAAGAAAAGCAGGCCCAAACCATGATGCTGCCACCACCATGTTTGACAGTGGGAATGGTGTGTTCAGCTGTGTTGCTTTTACGCCAAACATAACGTTTTGCATTGTTGCCAAAAAGTTCAAATTTGGTTTCATCTGACCAGAGCACCTTCTTCCACATGTTTGGTGTGTCTCCCAGGTGGCTTGTGGCAAACTTTAAACGACACTTTTTATGGATATCTTTAAGAAATGGCTTTCTTCTTGCCACTCTTCCATAAAGGCCAGATTTGTGCAATATACGACTGATTGTTGTCCTATGGACAGAGTCTCCCACCTCAGCTGTAGATCTCTGCAGTTCATCCAGAGTGATCATGGGCCTCTTGGCTGCATCTCTGATCAGTATTCTCCTTGTATGAGCTGAAAGTTTAGAGGGACGGCCAGGTCTTGGTAGATTTGCAGTGGTCTGATACTCCTTCCATTTCAATATTATCGCTTGCACAGTGCTCCTTGGGATGTTTAAAGCTTGGGAAATCTTTTTGTATCCAAATCCGGCTTTAAACTTCTTCACAACAGTATCTCGGACCTGCCTGGTGTGTTCCTTGTTCTTCATGATGCTCTCTGCGCTTTTAACGGACCTCTGAGACTATCACAGTGCAGGTGCATTTATACGGAGACTTGATTACACACAGGTGGATTGTATTTATCATCATTAGTCATTTAGGTCAACATTGGATCATTCAGAGATCCTCACTGAACTTCTGGAGAGAGTTTGCTGCACTGAAAGTAAAGGGGCTGAATAATTTTGCACGCCCAATTTTTCAGTTTTTGATTTGTTAAAAAAGTTAGAAATATCCAATAAATGGTCGTTCCACTTCATGATTGTGTCCCACTTGTTGTTGATTCTTCACAAAAAAATACAGTTTTATATCTTTATGTTTGAAGCCTGAAATGTGGCAAAAGGTCGCAAAGTTCAAGGGGGCCGAATACTTTCGCAAGGCACTGTAGTATGAGTCCTTTAGGTGTCTTTTGGCAAGAGGGCTGTCATGTGCCTTTTACTGAGGAGTGGTTTTTGTCTGGCCACTGTACTATAAAGGCCTGATTGGTGGAGTGCTGCAGAGATGGTTGTCCTTCTGGAAGGTTCTCACATCTCCACAGAGGAACACCGGAGCTCTGTCAGAGTGACCATTGGGTTCTTGGTCATCTCCCTGACCAAGGCCCTTCTCCCCCGATTGCTCAGTTTGGCTAGGCGGCCAGATCTAGGGAGAGGCTTGGTTGTTCCAAACGTCTTCCATTTAAGAATGATGGAGGGTTCTGTGTTTTTGGGCACCTTCAATGCTGCACACATATTTTGGTACCTTTCCCCAGATCTTTGCCTTGACAAAATCCTGTCTCTGAGCTCTACGGACAATAATTTCACCTCATGGCTTGTTTTTTTTTCTTTGACAGGCACTGTCAACTGTGGGATGGACAGGTGTGTGCTTTTCCAAATCATGTCCAATTGAATTTACCACAGGTAGAATCCAATCAAGTTGTAGAAACATCTCAAGGATGATCACTGGAGCCAGGATGCACCTGAGCTCAATTTTGAGTCTCATAGCAAAGGGTCTGAATACTTATGTAAATAAACTATTTCTGTTTTTGTTTGTTTGTTTTATAAATTTGCAAACATTTCTAAAAACATGTTTCTGCTTTGTCATTATGGGGTATTGTGTGTAGATTAATGAGAGGGGGGGGGGACTATTTAATCAGTTTTAGAATAAGGCTGTAATGAAACAAAATGTGGAAAAGTCAAGGTGTCTGAATACTTTCCGAATGCACTGTACACCATCCAAAGTGTAATTAACTTCACCATTCTCAAAGGGACATTCAATGTCTGCTTTTTTATTTTTACCCATCTACCAATAGGTGCCCTTCTTTGCGAGGCATTGGAAAATGTCTCTGGTCTTTGTTCTTGAGTCCGTTTTTGAAGTTCACTCCTTGACTGAGGGACCTTAAAGATAATTGAACAGAGATGAAGTAGTCATTAAAAAATCCTGTTAAACACTTATTGCATACAGTGAGTCCATGAAACCTATGTGATTTAAAGCACATTTTTACTCCTGAACGTATTTAGGCTTGACATAACAAAGGAGTTGATTACGTATTGATACTATCATTAATAACACTTTTTTTTTTCATTTGTAAAAATGTATAAAAACATAATTCCACTTTGACATTATGGGGTATGTTGTGTATGCCAGTGACACAAAATCTGAATTTAATCACTTTTAAATTCAGGCTGTGTTAAACAACAAAATGTGGGAAAAGTCAAGGGGTGTGGATACTTTCTGAAGGCGCTGTATGACAGAGTAAAGTTCTGATTGTTCTGAATAGAAGGCACAGTGGACAGGATGTCCCGGACTACTTTGACTCATTGTTTCATTATCTGCTTTAATCGTGTCATCCGTGTCTCTGGGCCTCACCACCCTCCCTGATGTTTGGTGGGTAGACATTATATAACCCTCGGAGCTAGTCCACTGTGTACTATTATTTGGGCAACAGCGTTTAGCCTGTATTTATAGCCGACCGACATCATATCAAGTGTTTGTATGTCTCACCGTAATCCCACAATTTCTGTCTCCAGTGGGTGGGATTATGCAAACTGTCACTCTGGAACAAAGCTCCCTCTATCCACACAGTGTTCTCTCTCGCTCTCTCTCTCTCTAGGCAGCGCCGGATGCACAGACTGTGCAGACAGACGGTCGTGGAATCACACGACCCTGTCCCTAGTACTCAAATTATATCAATGCAGAGGGGAGATTTAGGAGATTATTGGGATTGTAAATCCTGCTACCCCCCCCCCCCCCCCCCCGCCCCAATGTTGGCTTCAAATTAAGTGACCGGAGGTTGAGCTTCTTTAGGTTAATGGGTTTTCTTTTCTTTTTTAAAGATAATGCCTCTTTTTTTTATTGTGTCCTTGTTGGACATCAGTGGACTAGTATCCATGCATGTTTAATAAGAGGTTGACATTGGACAGGGATGCAGTTTAAAAACACTATATAGAATTCATCTTCTCAGTATTTATCTAATCATGACCTATTTCAAATAATATTATGCCAAGATATGAATACATCACTGCAGATAAAAAAAACAGGGCTAAATGTCATGATTTCACACTGGCTAAATGTGAGTGAACTCATTGCCCTCTACTCCCCCTACTGATGCTGATGAGTATGATGTGTGGTCTCAGACACTGTGATCCCCAGTGTTGACAGCACATCCCTTCATATCATATCATCACGTTTACTCTGATGGGGTTACCCCTTCCTAATGCACTGCATTAACATCTCTGATTAAACACAAATACCTGATCTGTAAAGCATGCACACTGCCTCATCACCACACAACTGTAAGATCCTGAGGGGGTTCCACTCACTATAGGGATCTCGTTTTTCTTTTTGTGAAATGAGAGCAATGTATTTATTTTAGTCACATGCTGAAAAGCGACACACATGAATGCTTAATTGTACATTAATTGTATCACAACGGCATAATGAACCGCTAGCCATTTGAATTAGATCAGACATTGGTCATTTATGAACAGGACGAAGCACATCCCAAAAATATAATCTGATCTAAAAACACACCACGTAGAGAGAACACGGGATGAATGCATACATCCATCTGTCTGTAAAATAATACATAGAAGTGTTGGTGCCCAAGAATATACACTACATGGTCAAAGTATGTGGACACCTGCTCAACGAACATCTCATTCCAAAATCATGGGCATTTATATGGAGTTGGTCCCCTTTTGCTGCTATAACAGCCTCAACTCTTCAGGGAAGGCTTTCCACTAGATGTTGAAACATTGGTGCGGAGACTTGCTTCCATTCAGCCACGAGCATTAGTGAGGTCGGACACTGATGTTGGGCGATTAGGCCTGGCTCGCAGTCTGCGTTTCAATTCAACCCAAAGGTGTTCGATGGGGTTCAGGTCAGGGCTCTGTGCAGGCCAGTCAAGTTCTTCCACACCGATCTCAACAAACCATTTCTGTATGGACCTTGCTTTGTGCACAGGCGCATTGTCCTGCTGAAACTAAGATTTCCCTTCACTGGAACTAAGGGGCCTAGCCCGAACCATGAAAAACAGCCCCAGACCATTATTCCTCGTCCACCAAACTTTACAGTTGGCACTACGCATTGGGGCAGGTAGCGTTCTCCTGGCATCCGCCATCCCAGATTTGTTCATTGGATTGCCAGATGGTGAAGCGTGATTCACCACTCCAGAGAACTCGTTTCCACTGCTCCAGAGTCCAATGTCGGCGAGCTTTACACCACTTTACACCACAGCCGACGCTTGGCATTGTGCATGGTGATCTTAGACTTGTGTGTGGCTGTTCGGCCATGGAAACCTATTTCATGAAGCTCCCGACGAACAGTTATTTTGCCAATGTTGCTTCCAGAGGTAGTTTGGAACTTGGTAGTGAGTGTTGCAACCGAGGACAGACGTTTTTTATGTGCTCGGCAGTCCCGTTCTGTGAGCTTGTGTGGCCTACCACTTCGCAGCTGATCCATTGTTGCTCCTAGCTGTTTTCAATTCACAATAACAGCACTTACAGTTGACCGGGGTAGCTCTTGCAGGGCAGAAATTTGCCGAACTGACTTGTTGTGAAGTTGGCATCCTATGACGGTACCACGTTGAAAGTCACAGCTCTTCAGTAAGGCCATTCTACTGTCAATGTTTGTCTATGGAGGTTGCATGGCGGTGTGCACGATTTTATACCCCTGTCAGAAACGGGTTTGGTTGAAATAACCGAATCCACTAATTTGACGGTGTGTCCACATACTTTTGTGTATGTATGTTGTGTATTAGTGTTTCATATTTCATAAATTCTAACATCAGTAAAAAAAAATGTTTCTTCCACTTTTACAATAGAGAATTTTGTGTAGGTTGTTGATGAAAAATGGCATTCATTTTAATCCCACTTTGTAACACAACAAAATGTGGAAAAAGTCAAGAGATGTGAATAGTTTCTGAACACACATTGAACAACACAGCAGCTTTTCAGCATGTTTTGTTATTTCCTTATAACCAAAAGTCGATGAAGAACGTTTGTTTTCCAAAATTTGTGGTCGTGGTCGAGGGGAATTCTTTCATATGACATGAATACCGACTCGGAGTATCAACCATGTTTGACAGCCATCGTCGATGGTGACGGCATCGTAATGTTACAAACAATGATTTAGCAATGGTTTAGTACAAGCATTTCGCTACACTCGCAATAACATCTGCCAACCATGTGTATGTGACCAATGATTTGAGCATATTTAAATTTGACTGCACCTCTGGAGTCTGGCAGCACAGTGAGCACACCAGCCACCTTGAACATCTGATGAAACTGGCTGTAATAAAGCCTTTTGTGGGGAAAAACTAATTCTCATTGGCTGTGCCTGGCTACCCAGTGGGTGGGCTCCCCAAGGGGGCTATGCCCTCCTAGGCCTACCCATGGCTGTACCCCTGCCCAGTCATGTGAAATCCATAGATTAGGGCCTAATGAATTTGTTTCAATTGACTGATTTCCTTATATGAACTGTAACTCAGTAAAATCGTTGAAATGTTTTGCATTTATATTTGTGTCTAGTAGATTGTTATTACAATCACTTAGTCTCAGCATTATTAATATTTTAACTTTTAAGAAGATGTGTATATTACAGGTGCTTTCTGTGAGTCCCTGTCTTGGATTGTTTGTGTGATTTCTTTGGTTGCCCTTTGGTAATGTGTGTTGTCACTTTGGTAATGTGTGTTGTCACAGTAACTCTAACAAGTTTAGACACGTTTGGAGCATCACCACAGGGTTGAATGGCTCAGTATAGTCATTTTATTTTTGTGTTTGTATGTTTTCAGCCTGTGTGGGATTATCCCTGGTCTCAGCAGTGTCCTTCTGCCTCGTATGAATCCCTTTGTCTTAATCAACGTGGCCGGAGCTCTCTCACTCTGCATCACCTACATGCTCATTGAGATCAAGTAAGTCCTCCCCTCTGACATGGTGTAATGGAATTAGTTAGTGGATTCGGGGAAGTATATAAATCAATATTGTTGAGGAATAATATGTACTCTGAATTCTGTTCCCACAAAGCCCCCATTATCGACCTGATGTGTGTTTGACATCCCTCTTTTTACTTATCAACCTCCATGATAACTCTTGACATCGACACCGACCACTTATCGTGGGCATTTGCTGATATCGCTCAAAATGATAAGTTACTAGAGAAATGTGAACTTTGAAATGAAATAAGTCTGCTTATATGGAAATAGCCTTGCACTAGCTGCTCATAGGGCAGGAGCCAAAAGCTAGTCTATCGCACGGCCTTACCCTCAATCTATCTCCTTAATGCGGCAGGTATTAAGGACTGGGCGGCAGGTAGCCTAGTGGTTAGAGTGTTGGGCCAGTAACCGAAAGGTTGCTGGATCGAATCCCGAGCTGACAAGGTAAAAATCTGTCGTTGTGCCCCTGAACATACATGTTCCCTGGTAGGCCGTCATTGTAAAAAATAATTTGTTCTTAATTGTCTTGCCTAGTTAACCTTTATTTAACTAAAAAATAAATTTAAAAAATGCTGAGTGCCAAGCAGTGACTCATCAGGTGCCATTTTTACAGTCTTATGACTTGGCCGGGGATCGAACTCACAGCCTTCCAATCTCAAGGTGGACACTAACCACAAGACTGAGTTGGTGATTGTTACATGGATGATTGTGAATACCGTTATGGTGTACATGGATGTTATAAACGTATCGTTATCATGATAATTCAGTCAGTTTATCGTGATATGGATTTTTGTCCATGTCTCCCAGCTCTATCCTGACAGCTATATGCTCCTAACTTTATAACGTACTAATAGTATCTATTATGAAGTACCTGATGATTCTCTCTCTCTAGTAATTACAATGCTGTGGACACAGTTTCGGCGGTGGCCATCGGCCTCATGATCTTTGGCACCATGTATCCTATGAGTGTGTACAGCGGGAAGGTGCTCCTTCAGGTAGGCTATTCAAACATGTCCACAGTCTAAATTGAACTGGATCATTGATTCTCTGTAGGATGTGATGTGGATCGCACAACTTTACTGTAACTCAACTCAACACTGTAAACTCTTGGAAAGCCTGAGTTATGTTCTGTCCGGATTATGTTTGGTTTACAGTGGTTCTTCCTATAAATGTTGCAGCACGTCATTTAAGTGTCAGCCATTGTTGCCAGAATGACACAATTTACCACCATCTACCACAAACGGTCGTGGTATAAGCTCAAAACTTTTAAAGGAAGAAGCACTGTTGGGGCGGCAGGTAGCCTAGTGGTTAGAGCGCTGGGCCAGTAACCGAAAGGTTGCTGGATCGAATCCCAGAGCTGTCGTACATAAGAATTTGTTCTCAACTGACTGTTAAAAAATACGTTCAAGAGAGCATGTTCTGGGATGTTTTTGCACGTCAGCAGTCAAGTTTTGGACTTTTAAGAAGCAAAGGCCACATCATCATGATGATGCAGGAGACATTTTGGGACTGCATCAACAGTGGACTAATGAAAGAAATACTTAAATAGTTTTTCTGTGGATTTTCTGGAGCACTGTGTTTTGAACAGAGACACTCTGGTGACTCACACCTGGCTGTGTTCTGTCCTCTTTAGACCACTCCCTCCCATGTCATCGGTCAGCTTGACAAACTGCTCAGAGAGGTAAGAGCACTCAAGTGGGGGTGATGATTTTGTTTAATTAACTATTGAAATAGGATGGGAGGTCAATTAAGGACGGTTTTAACTAGGTGGTATACAGCTACGGAAGTTACTTTTTTGTAGCTGGTTAGTAGAACTTAGGCAACGGGTCTGAAGAATTAACGTAGCAAGTTAGGTGAATTAGGAAAGGGGTTAGCTAAAATGCTCTTCTAACCTGCTACAAAAAGTGACTTCCGGTCATAGTTGTACTCCATCTAGACAAAAGCAATGAGGACAACCCTAGTGAATTGTGGAGCGGAGATAATCCTAACAATAAAGTCAGTTGTACAACTGAATGCATTCAACTGAAAGGTGTCTTCCGCTTTTAGGGCTGCCTTAATTGACATCCACGTCATCAGCACAACAAAGTGTAATGTAATGTCCAAATGGAGCTAAAGTTAGACATGAAGTACAATGTTAATAACGAGGCATATGAAGTGGAATACATGTAAATTATTTACATAATACGGGATATTTACACAGTCATCAAACCATTCACAGAAAACATTTAAATAATGATTTTGATGGTCCAACAACTCTGGAGTTGTTTGGCGCCATGGTTGTGGAGGGCAAAGTGCTGGAAGCGAATGGGAACCTCTCATCTTTGCTCCTAATGGCAATCAGTGATGCGTTTGCTGAGGGTTGTCCTCTTTTGACCTCTTTCCTATTTTTCAAGCACGTTGCACTCGCTAAATAAGGCAGTTGAAATGTGTTGCGTGTACCATGTGTATTGAAGCCAATTTTTGTTTCTGTGCTTTATATGTATATATTATTGAAGTGTATTTCACAGTGTGAAACGGCTTGCAATGAATCCCTAACATGTTTTAAAATATATTGTGCCCCTTGGGATCCTATTGTGCCACTCTAGCAATATTATAACTAGAGCCAGTTTATAGTTTTTTCAGACCATGGGCATTGACTGGGACTGGTCACCTCATGGCAGAGACTCTGTTAGACACCTACAGCGATTGTGGCGCGGTCTGCATTTTTCATGATGCGGTCAGATCCCGCAGGTTATTTGGAAGCAAACATCTTTCTGCTTTGTTTGCCTTCCTATTGTATTAAAAGCACCTCTTTGTCGTGTTTTTCACACACCCTCAGAATTTCGCTGCTTCAAGTTCAGTAGCCTTCCTCTCCTAGTTGGGTGTGCAAGATCATGTGCGCCAACAGTATGTGTGGTTTCAGTGAAGTAGAGTAGGCTGCCTATGCATGGGCAGAGAATCACGTGGCTAAAGCCCGACTGATATATTTTTTGGGGTCCAATACTGATTCCGATTTGTTTTTTTTGTGTGACAAAACATCTGCCGCTATATCTTCCGGTTGTTTTACTCCAGGGAAATTAAACCGATATAGCATTAAAAAAAACTATATCGGCCGATTTTAATATCGGGCTCTACACGTTGCAGTTATCGTTCCAAAGGAAATTAATTTCAATATGATTAGGCTATAGTTTACTACAGTGTCTGTAAAGTAATATTGGTGATGGAAAGAAGTGTAGGGCCCTCAACCAATGTGAGTCCAGGTGCAATCAAAAAAATGTTATAATTGAAAAGGCGCAATGCATGCATAGGCTACCATCGTGAGTGAGCATTGCGCCTTTTCCATAAATATGAATTACCCATTTATTTGTCTCTGCCTGCAAATCGTCCTGCTTCTAAAGGTAGGCTACATCCTATATGCAAAACATAGCTCAAGAAAAAATGCAAGTGTCCGCCCTCATAATTTTTGCTGCTTCAGGTTCAGTATCCATATGTGCAAGATCAGGTGGGCATGTGGTCTCAATTAAATAGAGAAGGCTATAGCCTATGCATGTGTGGAGAATGATGGGGCAGTTATCATTTCCAAGGAAATCGGATTTATACGATAGTTTACTACATTGCCTTGAAATAAGTACTGATCAGCCATATGTCCCATCTGAAAATTGTCCTGCTCCTTAAAGGTAGGCTATAAAATGTAGCTCAAGAGAAAGTGCAAGTGTTCACACTGCTCTCTTCAAACTCCATCTAGCCTGTTGGTTGATATAGCCCAGTAATACCTACCGTTAGCCTAATATAATGGGCCATGTGACGTAAGAATCGTAGGTATTTTTGCACATTTTGATACTGCCTATAGGATGCAGAATTGCTGGGACCATGGCTGGCAAGTAAGCCGCGTCACATATGCCTAAAATAACATTGCGGGACGGTGGTTGGGTTCGGGACCAGTTGGAGCGGGTGGGAGTCAGACAGAAAGCCAGCGGGAGCGGGCAGGAGCAAACCTCTAGACTGTATGTATGTGTGTAAAACAGTACTTGTCTTCCATCAGGTCTCCACTCTGGATGGGGTCCTGGAGGTCCGTAACGAACACTTTTGGACGGTGGGCTTTGGCTCTCTGGTACGTCATCATCGTTTTGTCCCTGCTGTCTCCTCATTATACCCAGCAGACTCCTAGCGTAATGCGTCACGCTCTGTTTGCTCTGCCTCTAGGAGAAGCAAGGCCATGTTCTTTGATTCCCATTGTAAAGACAGAGTAGTCACACAAAAAGATGACAGTAGTCACGTCGTACTCCAATACAGGGAATATGGCATAAAGACAGAAATTGAGTCATTCTGGTTTCATTGAAACGCCTGAGATGTGAATTATTCAGACTGTGGCTCTAACAATGTTGCTTCACGTAGAATTACTTAAATACAGATTCTGTCTGTTCTGCTGCTACGTTAAATCTCATTCAATAAAATAACACTTATTTGCACTCTGCATAATAGCAGTATAATGTCATTACGCAATTACAGCATCACTGCTGTCATATCGATAAATAGACCAGCTTCTTGGCTGCACTTGTAAATTCCTGTGTAGACTAAGTTTATACAGTGGTGTTGCTGCTGTGCTCAGTTGTTGTCACACAGTTCTGGGTTGTTGCCACACTGTTCTCTCCAGATTGTATGCCGTAGTAGAGCTAGAGGGAGAGAAAGGGAGAGAGAGAGAATGTGGAGTAAACACGCAGACTGACTCTTTAACTCCTTGTCTCCTCCACCGGCTTTGTGTGCAGGCTGGCTCTGTCCATGTCCGAATACGCCGGGATGCCAACGAGCAGATGGTGCTGGCCCATGTGACCAACCGCCTCTTCCCCCTTGTGTCCACGCTGACGGTTCAGATTTTCAAGGATGACTGGATCCGGCCTTCCCTCATGGCCGGAGTGCTCCCAGCCGGCACACTCAGCCCCTCTGACCACGGGGGCCTGTCTAGCTTTGTCCCCCCTCCCCCCAAATCCTCTGAGGACATGGACCGGCTCACCTCCACCCCATCCAAACTCAGCAGTCCACCGCCAGAGTTCTCCTTCAACACCCCAGGGAGGCATGTCCAGCCCATGGTGCTTCCCAGCACCCAGCACCAGAGGCCCTACAGCATGGGCCTCAACTACGGTGCCTCCCCCTACACCAACATGCTCAACCAAAACCTAGCCCGGCCGGGGAGTGAGCTGGGGATGGGTATGAACCTGGGAATGGGTGTAGGGATGCCTTCATCACAACAAGGTTTCAGAACTGCCTTAGGCGCAGCGCCACAGCGATTTGGAATCAACCCTCTTCCATCACAGTACAGCCAGTACAGACCCTGATGTTTAGAACAAAAGGTATAGAAGTGGGATATTCAGAGAGAGAATATATTATGGTATTTATTTTGATGGGACCAGGACATACATTCTGACCTTTGGTGGATTTTCTATATTTTTTTTGTACTATTCTTCAAAAAGCAAATGACTTTGAAATTAACTGTAGGCATGTGTTCTGTATATGATATGCCAGTTAACATTTTTCTTCTGATTGGGAATCGTGGAGGAGCTCTATGGCTTTTGTGTGCTTTAAACCATTAATTGACTTTCGTGCTCATAGGATTTGAATGTTTGATTACATTAACTATTATTCCCTTGGTAAATGGTCATCACAAGATGGTCAGCTCAGCCGTTCCTACCTGGAGTAATATTTGTAGGTAGAAAACGGTGACCTAATGCAGGGTCAATACATAATGGGGTAATTAGACTCTTATGTTTTGCCCCATAACTGCTGCATTAAAGGCATCACTTTGTTACACTAATGTTTCTTAATGCCAACCTCATTGTGAAGGAGTGGTCTGTATGTATTTTCACCTTTAATGGAAAACAAAAACTGTCATTTTCCGTTTCAGTATAGTCTGCAATAAATTGAATGCAAATGTACTATACTTGCCCTATTATTTGTCACTTTAACTTTATAGGTCAATGTCTATTGAAAGACTCTCCAATGGGTTTGGCGACTCAGCGTGGGACATTAATTATCCTAGGCATATAGGCCTGTCTGGATCGGAGTTTGGGTATAAGAAATGAGGTAGGCCTACGTAAATGTTCCAACATAATATCCTGACCGAAGCTTTAAGACATTGAGTAAAAAAGACACCTGGGATACCTGTGAGTGTTGTTGAGAGCGAATGTTGAATAGTGAAGAGGACCATAAAGAAAATGTAAGTGTGGAATGAAAGTATGCCGTTTAATTTAAAACAAATCTGATTTGTATTTCTCTTTTTGTTTTAATTCATGTTAACAGTAATTCATACAAAGTGTGTTAAACTAATTTGGACATTTTAATTTATTGGCAATTGGTTAAATAAAATCAGAGCATAAGACCATAACTAAAGAAATTTTAATTTTCCATGAAGAAAAATTGTGACTTGCAAGAAGTTAAAACTTTTGATTGAGATGTTGAGTGAATGTTGAATAGTGAAGAGGCCCATAAAGAAAATGTAAGTGTGAGATGAGTGTTTAATTTAAAAATCTGCAGTGCTAGAACGTCACTACAGACCCAGGTTCGATCTCATGCTGTATCACAATTGGCCCAGTGTTGTCCGGATTAGGGGAGGGTTAGGCTGGGGTGGGGCTTTACTTGGCTCACCGCACTCTAGCGACTCGTTGTGGCAGACCGGGCGCCTGCAGGCTGACCTCTGTCAGATGAACAATGTTTCCTCCGACACATTGGTGTGGCTGACTTCCGGGTTAAGCAGGCGGGTGTTAAAAAGCGCGGTTTGGCGGGTCATGTTTCAAAGGACGCAGGACTCGACCTTTGCCTCCTGAACACGTTGGGGAGTTGCAGCAATGAGGCAATATCAAAATTGGGGAGAAAGAGGGTAAAATACTACTACAACAACAACAAAAAATACATGCATACATACAGTACCAGTCAAACGTTTGGACACACCTACTCATTCAAGGGTTTTTCTTTATTTTTTATATTTTCGACATTGTAGAATAATAGTGACAACGTCAGAACTATGAAATAACACATATTGAATCATGTAGTTACCAAAAAAGTGTTAAACAAATAAAAATAGATCTTAGATTCTTCGAAGTACCCACCCTTTGCCCCGATGACAGCTTTGCACACTCTTGGCATTCTTTCAACCAGCTTCACCTTGAAGGAGTTCCCACATATGCTGAGCCTTTGTTGGCTGCTTTTCCTTCACTCTGCGGTCCAACTCATCCCAAACCATCTCAATTGGGTTGAGGTCAAGTGATTGTGGATGCCAGGTCATCTGATGCAGAACTCCATCACTCTCCTTCTTGGTCAAATAGCCCTTACACAGCCTGGAGGTGTGTTGGGTCATTATCAAATGATAGTCCCACTAAGCGCAAACCATATGGGATGGCGTATTGCCGCAGAATGCTATGGTAGCCATGCTGGTTAAGTGTGCCTTCAAGTCTAAATAAATCACGTGACAGTGTCACCATCAAAGCACCCCCACACCATCTCACCACCTCTTCCATGCTTCACGGTGGGAACCACACATGCAGAGATCAGCCGTCACCTACTCTGCGTCTCACAAAGACACGGCGGTTAGAACCAAAAATCTCAAATGTGGACTCATCAGACCAAAGGACAGATTTCCACCGGTCTAATGTCCATTGCTCGTGTTTCTTGGCCCATCAAGTCTCTTCTTATTGCTGTCCTTTAGTAGTGGTTTCTTTGCAGCAATTCGACCATGGAGGCCTGATTCACGCAGTGTCCTCTGAACAGTTGATGTTGAGATGCCTGTTACTTGAACTCTGTGAAGCATTTTTTGGGCTGCAATTTCTGAGGCTGGTAACACTGCTGAAGAGGATACGTTCATTAGAAGTAACTCTGGGTCTTCCTTTCCTTTAGTGGTCCTCGTGAGAGCCAGTTTCATCATAGCGCTTGGTGGTTTTTGCGACTGCACTTGAAGAAACTTTAAAAGTTCTTGACATTTTCCTGATTGACTGACCTTCACGTCTAAAAGTAATAATGGACTGTAATTTCTCTGCTTATTTGAGCTGTTCTTACCATAATATGGACTTGGTCTTTTACCAAATAGGGCTATCTTCTGTTTACCACCCCTACCTTGTCACAACACAACTGATTCAGAAGGAAAGAAATTCCACAAATTAACTTTTTACAAGGCATACCTTCTTTTAATTGAAATGCATTCCAGGTGACTACCTCCATGAAGCTGGTTGAGAGAATGCCAAGCGTGTGCAAAGCTGTCATCAAGGCAAAGGGTGGCTACTTTGAAGAATCTCATATAAAATATATTTAGATTTGTTTAATACTTTCTTGGTTACTAAATGATTCCATTTGTGTTATTTCATAGTTTTGATGTCTTCACTATTATTCTATAATGTAGAAAATTGTAAAAAAATAAAAATAATAAAGACCCTGGAATGACCGGTTGTGTATGTACAGTTGAAGTCGTAATTATACATACACTTACATTGGAGTCATTAAAACCGGCACAGCCAGAAGAGGACTGGCCACCCCACATAGCCTGGTTCCTCTCTAGGTTTCTTCCTATCTTTTGGCCTTTCTAGGGAGTTTTTCCTAGCCACCGTGCTTCTACACCTGCATTGCTTGCTGTTTGGGGTTTTAGGCTGGGTTTCTGTACAGCACTTTGAGATATCAGCTGATGTACGAAGGGCTATATAAATAAATTTTATTTGATTAAAACTCGTTTTTCAACCACTCCACAAATATCTTGTTAACGAACTATAGTTTTGGCAAGTCGGTAAGGACATCTATTTTGTGCATGACGCAAGTCATTTTTCCAACAATTGTTTATAGACAGATTATTTCACTTATAACTCACTATCACAATTTCAGTGGGTCAGAAGTTTACATACAATAAGTTGACTGCCTTTTAAACAGCTTGGAAAATTCCAGAAAATTATGTCATGACTTTAGAAGTTTCTGATAGGCTAATTAACATCATTTGAGTCATTTGGAGGTGTACCTGTGGATGTATTTCAAAGCCTACCTTCAAACTCAGTGCCTCTTTGCTTGACATCATGGGAAAATCAAAAGACATCAGCCAAGACCAATCTTGGTTTATCAGATCAATTTCTCACACATAATGCCTCCAGTTGCAATGATTTTTTTACGAGTGCTTTTTAATTGGAGTTCGTTTCTGGTAATGGGTCTTTGGTATATTGTCTGAGGATGTGTGCGTGTCCATATTCATTATATATTTCTGAATTGTCATGATCTACTTCACACTTATCAGTGCAATTTGCCCTTTGTCTGTCAAGTATTAATTGTTTAGGCCACTGCAGCTCTCAAGTGGCACAGATCGACTGAATGACTATATAGATGATTTATTCTGTTCTGTGCCATTTCTGTTTAGTAGCAGTATTTATTGGGATCCCCAATTAGCCACTGCCTTTCCTGGGGTCCAAACAGGAAACAAAACAAAAATATATAATACTATATAATCTCCTGCTGCCTCACGAAAGAGGAAATGGCTCCTGCCCTATGAGCCGTTCCGGTTCGCACAAGCCTAGGATTCGTGCAAGGCCACCCACCTATATAATACAATAAATACATAATTACAATACAAGATATAGAAAAATGGCTGTCTCTTCACAGTACTCGTTGTGCCGTAAGGTGTTCTTTTATCAATTTTTTGTATCTGTTTTTATTGCTAGTTTGAGTTACCTAGGGTAGCAGAGAGTTCCATGTAGTCATGGCTCTTTAATACTGTGTGTTTCCCAGCCTCTGTTCTGGACCTGGGGACTGTGAAGAGACCTCTGATTGCATGTCTTGTGTTGTGTCCGAACTGTGTGCCTGCTGCTTGAATGGTTCCAAATACGAATACAATTTGTCAGCGAATGTCTGACTTCTAAATACAGTGTTGAAGAGATTTTGGATGTATTGATTCCATGGCACATGGTGGGTTGAGTGGTTTGCTGATGTTAACGTTGTGAACAAAGTGCCCCATGGTGGGGTTATGGTATGGGCAGGCATAAGCTACGGACAACGAACACAATTGCATTTTATCAATGGCAATTTGAATGCACAGAGATACCGTGACGAGATCCTGAGGCCCATTGTCGTACCATTCATCTGCCGCCATCACCTCGTGTTTCAGCATGATAATGCACGGCCCCATGTTGCAAGGATCTGTACACAATTCCTGGAACCTGAAAAGCCCAGTTCTTCCATGACCTTCATACTCTCCAGACATGTCACCCGCTGAGCATTTTTGGGATGTTCTGGATCGACGTGTACAACAGCATGTTCCAGTTCCCGCCAATATCCAGCAACTTCCCACAGCCATTGAAGAGGAGTGGGACAACATTCCACAGGCCAATCAACAGGCTGATCAACTCTATGTGAAGGAGATGAGTCGTGCTGCATGAGGCAAATGGTGGTCACACCAGATACTGACTGGTTTTCTGATCTATACCCATACTTGTTTTTAAAGGTATATGTTGCATCCTAAGATGCTGGGTTCTTTTACTGAAGACTCCAAAGCGTACTTATAACAAACGGAACAGATTTATTTAATGTTCTCCTTCACACATTACAGTCGTCTACAGAACTCTCTACAGTGTCTTCAGCCCAACTCTCCAATACTCTCCAGAACTTTTACTGCCCTTGTATCTCGTAATCCAATCACTTCAATGCAAGAACGGAAACCCCATTATCATTTGTTAATTCAAATAACTCAACCCCTACATACAAAGCCCATTGGCTATTTGCAACCATTTTACTTCTCAACTCATTAACACATAATACAGTTCTCAATACATCACACTCCCCGGATATTCTCACTTCCTCTGAAAACATCCTTGATGAATATCATGGGTTTTCCAAAACAGTTTTTCCACTTATCAACTCATATACAACCTGTTTACAGATCCAATTGGTCCGGAGGCCTTCTGACCATTTTTTGGCCTCTCATGATGCTCTAGGCCCTCAGGCTCAGGGCCTGGCATAATCTGTGTCTCTGTATGCGTGCCTGTCACGGTCGTAGTTCCCAAGTCCCAATCAGAAATGTTCCACTCTGACACATTCAGGTCTTCTCTTTCATTGTGTTGCATCAATCATTTGATCCACATGCTTCTTACACAATTTTCCCTCAGTCTGCACTAAGTAGGTTACAGGACCAAGTACCCTTTTCACAACCCCGGGTACCCATTTCTCTCTCTCTCCTCCCCGGTAATCTCGGACAACACTGTTTGCTCCTACTGAAACAAACGAAGACGCTTGCACACCCCATTGTCCTGTATCTTACACGGAACCCAAACCGGCTGCACAAGTACGCCATCGTGCATAACTTTATTTTGTCCCCCCACACCAACCGCGATCACGACACGCAGGTTGGGGACAGGTCGAAAAGCATTAAACGTTTACGGCAACTTAGCTAGCTAGCTTGCACTTGCTAGCTAATTTGTCCTATTTAACTAATTTTTCCTGGGATATAAACATTGAGTTGTTATTGTACCTGAAATGCACAAAGTCCTCTACTCCGACAATCGACACAAAACGGTCAACCGAATCATTTCAGGTCATCTCTCCTCCTTCTAGGCTTTTTCTTCTCTTGACTTTATATTGCGATTTTCAACTTTCATAAATTAGGTGCATTACTGCCACTGACCTCATTCGTCTTTCAGTCACCCACGTGAGTATAACCAATGAGGAGATGGCACGTGGGTAGCTGCTTGTATAAACCAATGAGGAGATGGGAGAGGTAGGACTTGCAGCGCGATCTGCGTCAGAAAAATGAACTGACTTATATTTTAGCCCTTGACAATGCAGGCGCTTGTTGGCGTGCGCGAGCAGTGTGGGTGCTATAATTTAATAATATAGAGTTCTAAATTTATTTTGCAACGCTCGTGCACGTGATGGAGCGGTGTAGTCAGCCTGTTAGACTGCATGTCAGCTGAAAATCGGGGTTCACTCAGTGATAACCTTGTTCTAACCTGTCGTTTTAGGAACAACTCTGCTGGAGTTTTTCCAGTTGTGGCATATTCCTGTAGGCAAATAGTAAGTTGTCCACACTATGCTGTACAGACCGTCCTGATGACTTGTCCTTCTCTAGAGCCTGTTTCAGATTCTGTACAAGTCGCTCTGCTGTGCCATTTGAAGCTGCATGATACGGAGCCGACTCAACTGGAAGAATGTCTCCATCTCTTTTGACACAAGCTATGGCCCATTGTCTGAAACACACCCCTCAACTAACCCATAGACTGAGAACATTCCCCGGAGTGTCTCTACCGTGTAGCTGAAGTATTACTAACACACTTTACTTCTGGCCAGCGTGAGTATGCATCCGTAACTACTAAGAACAGGTGCTTTCCCATTTGAGCAAAATCTATATGGATGTACTGCCAGGGCCTCAGGCCATTTCCAAGGATGCACTGGTGCAAGGTTTGGCATATGTCTATTAGACTGACACACCTGGCATCTTCTTACCATGTCTTCTATGTCTGAGTCTAACCTGGGCCACCAAAAGTGTCTCCTTGCAAGAGCTTTCATTTTTGCCATTCCCCAGTGGTTTTCATGTAGCTCCTTCAGTAGATCCCTCTGTAGAGTAGTCGGCACCACCACTCTCATACCCCATAACACACAATCACTTTCTACAGTAAGCTCATCCCTTCTCCCCCAGTAAGGCTTTAGTTCAGGATCAGTAACATGGTTAGGCCACCCTGTAAGTGTGAAGTGCTTCACTTTTGCCAAACCCTTGTCCTTAGGTATGGTAGTTTCCCTGGCCCATGTCCTTAGCTAAAATGGGAAGTACATCTCAAAATGACACTCGATAGTTTGGATTGCTCCCCCCCCCCCCCCCTCTATCTTTCTGTAAGAGCTCTGTCGTAGGTTTGTTGGGAGTAGAGAGATTCTTCATGAACTTGCCATAGTAGGTAAGTAAAGCCAGATATGCTCTGAGCTCTGTAACGTTTGTTGGCACTGAAGCCTTTGCTATGGCTTCAGTCTTGTCCTGCACTGAATGTAGCACCTGTTTGTCTATCCTGTGACCTAAGTGACACTAGACTGAAAAAACGCACACTTGTCCCTGTTTACTCTTAACCAAAGCTCTTGCAGCTCTTCAACACTGCTTCTACATTCTGTAAGTGGTCCTCCGCCGATTTCCCTGTGATACGAATGCCATCTAGAAAGCACACAACCCCAGGTAAATCCTGTAATACATTGGTCCATAATATATTGGAATATAGCTGGAGCGCTTGATACTCCATAAGGCAGTCTATTCATCTGGTAAAAACCCTTCAACGTGTTTATAGTCAGGAAATGCTTTGACTCTTGAGCTACCTCCACTTGCTGGTAGGCCCGTGTAAGGTCTAACTTTGAACTGTTTACCACCGGCTAGATCAAACAAGTCCTGCGTCTTTGGTAAGGAGTACTGGTCCACATCCACCCATGCATTTACAGTCACCTTGTAATCATGACATATTCTGACGCCCCCGTTTGTCTTTGGAACACAAACTATAGGTGCAGCCCATTCACTGTATTCTATGGGTGTGATCACTCCTTGTTTTTCTAGCTCTGTAATCTGTTTGTCTACTGCTTCTGAGTGTATAAGGCACAGGTTTAGCCTTACAAAACTTTGGAACAGCTTTCTCTGACACTTGAGTTTTGGCTTTAACTCCCTTTACCACACCCAGTTCACCACTAAACACCTCTGCATATTTATCACACAGCTGCTGCAACTGGGTCTGACACATTGTTCACTCTTAACCAATCTAATTTGAAGTGCTGAATCCAGTTCCTCCCCATTAGCTAGGACCCTTCCCGTTTGACACTAATAGAGGTGGTGGTAACACCTGAGCACCACATTTCACTTTAACCTCTAGCTGTCCCCATAACTGAATTGGCTGAGCTGAGTAAGTTCTCAAAATAACATAACATGGTTGCATTTTATGCTTCTTAAAGCTGCTGTTGTACAGCTTCTCTGAGATAATAGACATGGCAGCCCCAGTATCTACCTCCGACTTTTCCCGTTACATCTCACCATGTAAGGTTTCACATACTCACAGTCACGATCACTACACACAGTAAAAAGTCCCAAGTCCTTTTCTGACTGGTGATTTCTGACTGTGCTGGATCCTGCAGGTGTAACGGATGTGAAACGGCTAGCTTAGTTAGCGGTGGTGCGCGCTAAATAGCGTTTCAATCGGTGACGTCACTTGCTCTGAGACCTTGAAGTAGTTGTTCCCCTTGCTCTGCAAGAGCCGCGGCTTTTGTGGAGCGATGGGTAACGATGCTTCGTGGGTGACTGTTGCTGGTTCGCGCCCGGGTATGGGCGAGGGGACGGTCTAAAGTTATAGAAGTTATAGAAGTTCGGCCTAACTCTCATTAGCCCATGCACCGTTTCTTCCCAGCTGACCAGTTAATTTACTAACGTTAGTTCTAGCTAACTTTCTAGCTCGTTCACTCAGTTGGTCATCAGTAGTCTGAGGATTTTGCCTCAGAATTCCGTTATCCTCGTTGCCAGTTGTTGCATTCTAAGATGCTGGGTTCTTTTACTGAAGACTCCGAAGCGTACTTATAACAGACGGAACAGATTTATTTAATGTTCCCCTTAACACATTATAGTTGAATACTCTCTACAGTGTTTTCAGCCCAACTCTCCAATACATCATTGAACTTTTACCGCCCTTGCATCTCGTAATCCAATCACTTCAATGCAATAACGCAAACTCATTGTCATTTGTTAATTTAAATAACTCAATCCATGCATACAAATCCCATTGGCTATTTGCAACCATTTTACATCTAAACTCATTAACACATAATACATTTCTCAATACACCACAGTATCTGTGACCAATAGATGCATATCTGTATTCACAGTCATGTGAAATCCATAGATAAGGGCCTAATTGACTTAAATTGACTGATTTCCTTATATGAACTGTAAAATCTTTGAAATTGTTGCATGTTACATTTATATTTTTGTTCAGTGTAAGTGCAACACGTGCTGCTCTGTTTTGGATCAACTGCAATTTCCATATGTCCCTCTTTATGGTGACTACACAACTGGGCAGTAGTCCAGTTGCTACAAAACTTAGGCCTGAAGGACCTGTCTGGTCGACTGAGATGTCAAGAAAGCAAAGAAACACCTTATCATGGACCAATCTCTTCCCATTTTAGCAATCTTTGAGTCAATATGTTTTGACCATGACAGCTTGCTATCTAGGGTTAAATCCAGCAGTTTAGTCTCCTCAACTTGCTTTGACAGAATGTCAGTTTAGCTCTTGTGGATGTTTTTATTTTAAAGCCAGGTGTTATTGTTTGAATAGAGCTGTGCTTCCCAAAATGTCTACACTACCTAGAGGTGGACTAACAAGTGGTGAAAGAAGCTCTTGGTGGGGTGTTAAAAGGGCCACAGCTGGTGTGAAAACTGGTGCTAGCCCTGAGCGAACAACCCACGCCTCAGATATGCTATGAAAGCTTAGCTGTCACATTGGATGAAGGGGGAAAAAGCTACACAGTACACTGTGAACCATTCCCAGGGAGGGAGTAATTGTGATGCCAACAAATGTTATCACCTTTCACCCCGATGCCCATGGAAATGGTGAAAAAAAAGAAAGCTTTTCTGCAGAAAATGTATTGTCTGAATTCCCCTTGCTTCCTCTATTACTCATTATTTTATGCACTTTCATCCAAGCAACTTGTTATCATGTGACTCCCAACCACTAACTGTATTGCTTTACTCTCAATGTGGATTGGAATAGACCACTTGATATCATAATCTGATTGCCTGCCAGTACGTAAGAGAAGTGGACAATGCCACCACTGTGTTGGACACACTTGACCTTTTTGCTCAAGTTCACTCTTGAATAACTGTACATCATGTCTTGCTGCCCGACTGCATATCCATCTAATGCATTTGTGAAGATAAAATAGTGCATTCCACAAACTGGGAACTTACAATTATCCCACAAAATGATTTTATTTTTCTAAGCTATACATTCCCTTCATTAGACAACATCTGTCTGTTTTGTCGGAAGTGTTACGCAAATGACTTTTCCACTTGTGACTCAATAGAGATCTCAGTGTTTGGTTCCAAATCTGAATACAATTTGTCAGTGAATGCCTGACGTTTGCTGCGAAGAAACAGAATCACTAGATCATGTATTATGTTATTGCCCCTATGTAGATTGTTTCTGGTTAGCAGTGTTGGGCAATTTGGAAAGCCATACTCCATCAATAAATAATATAATAATACTCGTAGGAAGGTTTTCCATCTTCAGCTCACAATCTGTGGAATCTATATGATTAGAAAGGTTTAAAATGTATGTAAAACATCACAGAACAATTGAAAAATATATGGCACATAGAAACCAAACCAGGCTGGTCTATGGTGATAGGTGGGATGGGCTGAGAGTGGCTGAGGGGTGGGATTAAAGAGTTTATGTTTGGTAATGTATTATTGATATGTGATTGCTTTATTTAAAAGTGCCATGTATGCTAAATGTATATGTAAAATGTATGTATATGTAGCAGAAAAATGAAGAGGGTAGATGGGTTAATAAAAAATGGAAACAAATAGTGTTAGAGAGTTGGTCCAGGGTCAAATGATGAACCAGCACCACTCTCCTGCTTCACAGTTCTCATTCAAGAAAAATGAATCCTCTACAGACAGACTGCTAGTTCATTTTAACTGTGGGATTTGACTAATGGCAGATGAGATCAGAATTTCGTACCTGCAGTCACTGCCCAGGTGTTTTGACTGCACCTGCACCCATTGGCTGTGCCCACTCTAGCCTACATGTTTCTCTTTTAGACGGTTTATTGTCTTTGGTGCCTGTGAGCATTAGAGCACGGAACAGGAGGGTGGTTGGAAAACGTTCCGGGACATTTCCTACACCAAACCTGATCCACAGAAAACAGAATCCTTATCCCCATAGTTAAGGATAAAAAAAATGTACCAATGGATGACACTACCCTGTTCTGGATTGCCACTAAAGCAGTGTGCAGCAAACCCAGTTCAGCCCGTATGCTATGCCTGTCCAGGAATGTGACAGGAGGGGAGTGTTTCCATGATGGCTGCTGGTGGAGCCTGAAGACTCCCAGCTCTGTTAGGGGTTCCTCCTCTCAACCTGAACAGACACAGGGCACTAAAAGCCCCCAGCCAAGCCCGCTTCTCAGTGTGTTCTCCACGCCTGCCTTCCACACAATGCAAACTGCCCACCCCTACTGGTGCAGAGACAGTGTGTCTGTTACTTGCTGCCACTAATGACCTCCTGGGTGTGCTCAGATCAGGGTCACCAGCTCACTGAAGCAGAACCATGCATGTCAGGAATGCAGAGGCCTCAGCTCCATAAACCTACTCATGTAGGGACCCCTCTCTCCCTTGCGACTGTCCTCACTGTACACATGTACATCCCTTTAGTGTCTCCCATACAGCCCCCCACAGTGCAGTTAACGAACAATCAAGAATGCTGAATGGATTTCCGTGATACGTGGAATTTGATCATTCATGCACACTTGGTTTTGCATTATTAGCAAAGACTGCATGCTATTTTCAATATTAATGCATGCATTTGATGCATTGCACAACATTCAGTGCAAGCTTAATATTTAGTGCAAGCTTATTTATCTATAGTCCCTGGTTACATCATGCAAGGTAGTAACACCTAGCCGTGTGTTTGTTTTTTGTGGATAGTGCTGCCAGATGTGAAGATTTGACTGAGCATTTGTGTAACATGATGTTGGCTCATGGATATGGAATCGCGTTGGTTTATAACACATGATATGGGCTAATGACTACATGTATAAGTTTGTGCTGATATGGCAGAACTTTTGCATGGAGGATGATGTCAGTCGGTGACCTACTAGTTCTTGACAAAAATGTTTATCTGTTAACCTCTTCCTTTATACATTCTATTAGCAATAAAGCGTAATATCTGCAGCCTTTAAGTCATTACTGAAATATTCACAAAGATAGATTGTCACACTGTAACAATTTTTGTTTCTTGATATACAACTAAAGTCGCATATATAAACTTGCCATTTCTGGTTGTATTTCAAAGTAACCTACTGCCTGGAGCTGGCTTGGTTACCCCTAGGGTACCAGACCAGTATAGAATGTGAAAACATTGATGTAGGTTGATATGACAACATACTCTGAGGGGGGAGGCAGCCTGGTGTAAGGGAGAGTACCATTTAAATGTCTTCCCTCCAAGTTGTAAATGTTACATAACAAGGATTAACCTACTTGGAGGCTATAAATATAAGTGTACACTGTGTACAGACATTTAAGATCAGTGCATCTGTGATGGTTGAGATATGTCTGCACGGTCCTAATGCTTTATTGGATTCAAATTAAAATATGAAAAAAATCCTCTCTCCTAATTAGGTTGTCTTTTCGCTTCAGATCTGGTTAGAATCAAGAGTTTGTGGATCAGAGTCTGGTTCAGTGGGTAAAACTCACCTCTGGATAGACCGGAGTCATATACTTCCCTGCATGAGCCCTACGCACAACTCTGTCTCTTTTCTTCTGCTCCTATCCTGTCTTAAAAATAAAATAAAAAAACATAAGGATTTATGAATTCTGTTCTCCTAATATACATATATATATATATATATATATATATAAAACATTTTTTATCGAGAGTTTGATCCAGACAGGACTTGACGTGCTACTGTAAAGGTCAAATGCGGAGTGGTTTTACCATTAAGAATACATTAATTCGGAAAGTACTCAGACCCCTTGACTTTTTCCATATTTTTTTACGTTACAGCCTTATTCTAAAATGTGTTAAATTGTTTTTTTCCCTCATCAATCTACACACAATACCCCATAATGACAAAGCAAAAACTGATTTTTAGACAATTTTGCAAATCTATATAAACAGAAATATCACATTTCTAAGTATTCAGACCCTTTACTCAGTACTTTGTTGAAGCACCTTTGGCAGCGATTACAACGTTGAGTCTTCTTCGGGTATGACGCTGCAAACTTGGCACACCTGTATATGGGGAGTTTCTCCCATTCTTCTCTGCAGATCCTCTCAAGCTCTGTCAGGTTGGATGGGGAGAGTCGCTGCACAGCTATTTTCAGGTCTCTCCAGAGATGTTCAATCGGGTTCAAGTCCGGGCTCTGGCTGGGCCACTCAAGATCATTCAGAGACTTGTCCCGGAACTACTCCAGCATTGTCCTGACTGTGTGCGTGGTTTGTTGTCCTGTTAGAAGGTGCTGCTGAAAAACATCCCCACAGCATGATGCTGACACCCCCATGCTTCACTGTCGGGATGGTGCCAGGTTACCTCCAGATGTGACACTTGGCATTCAGGCCAAAGAGTTCAATTTCGGTTTCCTCAGACCAGAGAGTCTTGTTTCTCATGGTCTGAGAGTCCTTTAGGTGCCTTTTGGCAAACTCCAAGAGGGCTGTCATGTGCCTTTTACTGAGGAGTGGCTGTCTGGACACTCTACCATAAAGGCCTGATTGGTGTAGTTCTGCAGAGATGGTTGCCCTTCTGAAAGGTTCTCCCATCTCCACAGAGGAACTCTGGAGCTCTGTCAGAGTGACCACCAGGTTCTTGGTCATCTCTCTGACCAAGGCCCTTCTCCCCCGATTGCTCAGTTTGGTCAGGCGGCCAGCTCTGGTCTTGGTGGTTCCTAACTTCTTCCAACTAAGAATGATGGAGGCCACTGTGTTCTTGGGCACCTTCAATGCTGCAGAAATGTTTTGGTACACTTCCCCAGATCTGTGCCTTAATACAATCCTGTACCGTAGCTCTACAGACAATTCCTTCAACCTCATGGCTTGGTTTTTGCTCTGACATTCACTGTCAACTGTGGGACCTTATATAGACAGGTGTCTGCCTTTCCAAAATCATGTGCAATCAATTAAATGTACCACACATGGACACACATCAAGTTGTAGAAACATCTCAAGGATGATCAATGGAAACAGGATGCACCTGAGCTCAACTTCGAGTCTTATAGCAAAGGATCTGAATACTTACAGTTGAAGTCAGAAGTTTACATACACCTTAGCCAAATATATTTAAACTCAGTTTTTCACAATTCCTGACATTTAATCCAAGTCAGTTAGGATCACCACTTTATTTTAAGAATGTGAAATGTCAGAATAATAGTACAGTGATTTATTTCAGATTTATTTTCAGATTTCCCAGTGGGTGAGAAGTTTACATACACTCAATTAGTATTTGGTAGCATTGCCTTAATTATTTTACTTGGGTCAAAAGTTTAGGGTAGCCTTCCACAAGCTTCCCACAATAAGTTGGGTGCATTTTGGCCCATTCCTCCTGACAGAGCTGGTGTAACTGGGTCAGGTTTGTAGGCCTCCTTGCTCGCACACGCTTTTTCAGTTCTGCCCACAATTTTCTATAGGCTTGAGGTCAGGGCTTTGTGATGGCCACTCCAATACCGTGACTTTGTTGTCCTTAAGCCATTTTGCCACAACTTTGGAAGTATGCTTGGGGTCATTGTCCATTTGGAAGACCCATTTGCAATCAAGCTTTAACTTCCTGACTGATGTCTTGAGATGTTGCTTCAATATATCCACATAATTTTCCTCCTTGATGATGCCATCTATTTTATAAAGTGCACCAGTCCCTCCTGCAGCAAAGCACCCCCACAACATGATGCTGCCACCCCCGTGCTTCACGGTTGGGATGGTGTTCTTCGGCTAGCAAGCTTCCCCCTTTTTCCTCCAAACATAATGATGGTCATTATGGCCTAACAGTTGTTGTTTCATCAGACCAGAGGACATTTCTCCAAAAAGTACAATCTTTGTCCCCATGTGCAGTTGCGAACCGTGGTCTGGCTTTTTTATGGCGGTTTTTGAGCAGTGGCTTCTTCCTTGCTGAGCGACCTTTCAGGTTAGTAGATATAGGACTCGTTTTAATGTGGATATAGATACTTTGTACCTGTTTCCTCCAGCATCTTCACAAGGTCCTTTGCTGTTGTTTTTTGGGATTGATTTGCACTTTTCGCACCAAAGTACGTTAATCTCTAGGAGACAGAATGCTTTTGAAGGCACAGTCAACTTAGTGTATATAAGCTTCTGACCCACTGGAATTGTGAAACAGTGAATTGTAAGTGAAATAATTTGTCTGTAAACAATTGTTTTAAAAATGACTTGTGTCATGCACAAAATAGATGTCCTAACCGACTTGCCAAACCTATAGTTTGTTTTAACAAGAAATTTGTGGAGTGTTTGAAAAACGAGTTTTAAGGACTCCAACCTAAGTGTATGTAAACTTCTGACTTCAACTGCATGTAAAGAAGGTGTTTGTTTTTTATTCATAATAAATTTGCAAAAATGTCTAAATACCTGTTTTTGCTTTGTCATTATGGGGTATGATGTGTAGATTGATGAGGAAAATAAATGTATTTAATCCATTTTAGAATAAGGCTCTAACGTAACAAAATGTAGAAAGTCAAGAGGCCTGAATAGTTTCCGAATGCACTGTACATTGTGTTTTCATTGTGCTTAGTTATGAATTGCAGTATGGCTCACATTTTGATGCTTTTAAAATACATGATTTATTAGAAATAAGTCCTGTAAACTATGATATTCTTTAGATTCAAACCATTTCATCTTAAGTCATTACGATAGGGCTCATTACAAAACTTGACAGACTTACCTCGAGGGAATCTATCTTGAATTATGAAACGAGGGGATGTGAGGTTGTGTCCTCTCATTCAGAACTCCAGTGCCTCTCCTCTCTGTCTGGTTGACTGGGCAGGTGAGCCTTATGCTCTGTGTCAGAGTGGAGCCACCAGGTCGCCCAATGGGACGCTACAGGACCCAAGTCAACCCTGTCTGACTGACTGCCTGGTAGTGTTTGGCTGTGCCTCTTTCCCCTAACCCACCACAAGACCGTAGATAACCCATCAGCTCAGCTCTCACCACTTCTGTGCCTATGAGTTTCTGGGATGAGAGGTGCTCTTACCAAAAGAGAAGGAACTATGTGACATGATATTGGATTGGCTGACATGTGAAATCCAGGGCCTCATGGCTATGCTGAGGCAGTATCATGACGACACAGGCTTTAGTGAGAGGAGCCTGAACCCTGTGAGTACAGTTCACATACTTTCCCATAGTTTGGTTCCTCTTGTTTCACTTCAGATGTTGGCTTATATCACTCACCGGGTTAAATGCTTGGTATGGACATGATCAAGTTAATGTACAGTGGGGGGAAAAAATGCAGATTTGACCAAGTACTTTCTTGCAGCCATGTATTTATACATTGTACAAATAATTGTTAATATCTCCTTTCTGTTTGCAACACATCTGTAGTGTGAGCTGTAAATTGGTTATGTCAGAGAGGATAATCTGTTCAAATGCAATGTAGTACTTAAAATGATTCCCATGTAAATGTAAGTATTCTGCTGATGACGTTTGCTGTACTGTCAGAAAGCACATTAGTGCCTGGTTTGGAGTTTAGTCCAATACTCTACTGTTGTATAAGGGCTGTTTATGGATGGTAATGAGTACGATGCAGTTTAGGGATTGACCTAAGCATGGGGCCTAAACTTGTGACGGTGTGGGGTGTCCTTTCAACTGAGCATTTGGCAATCTCCACTTAACCTCAAAAGCCTGTCAGTACTGTAGCTATTTGCTAAATGATTAGTAGAACTGACACAAGTAGATAGACACATGCATCCAAACTCAGGCTGAGATGACAATTGTCATGATGTTCGCCTGGGGGAGGTTTATGACAGTCATAAATACCTCTTCCCCCCTTTTTCCTCTCTCTACCCTACTGATGTTACATTTGCAAAACCCTTGGTTAACATAGAGATTCTGGGAACATCAGAAGTTGGGGGGAAATTAACTATATTCAGGTAATCGGACCAATTGAACATATCCAGTGGTACTTAATGAATATGATGTCAGTTCGGTTGTCATCTGAGACATTCTCATCAATGATAAGATGACAAACTCTACAGTGGAAAGTCTACACATCGGAGTTATCGGATTCACATGGAATTGTTGTTCAATTTAAATGTTTGAATATGAAATGATTTGTGATGGGATGAAATGTGATTTTAGCTTCTAAAATGTGAGAATTGGGGTTTTATAAGGTTAGGGCTCTGCTCAATCAGTGGCCCGCCCCTGTGAAGGGACATGGGCTATAAAACTTTTCAAACACGCCCTCCTCTCCCTTCCTATATAAAGCCTTGACGACAATATAACCTCCTGTTCCGAGGATGTGAGGACGACGGTCCGATGTCAGAATGGTTCAGATAATAACTACAGAACGAAGCCAACATCAGCGTGAGCTTTGGTTGCGAATGGTATGAACTTTGAACTCTTATTCACTTCAGAAGTGATACCTCCTAGCCGTTGAGTTAGCAACAGCAGCTGCAAACGAGGCCTGCATGAGGAGCCGTGAGAAAACATACCTGAGCAGGTTGTAGTGGTGTGGGGTCAATAAAGAGAACTCTCGCCTCCGGACAAAACGAGTAGAAGACCTAATGGCCCAGTACATTGACAGCCATGACACTGTTCAAATCAAATTTGATTGGTCACATACACATGGTTAGCAGATGTTATTGCGAGTGTAGTGAAATCCGACAGTGCAGTAATATCTAACAAGTAATAAAGAAAATCCACAACAATTACCTAATACACACAAATCTAAGTAAAGGGATGAAATAAGAATATACAGTTGAAGTCAGAAGTTTACATACACCTTAGCCAAATACATTTAAACTCAGTTTTTCACAATTCCTGACATATAATCCTCGTAAAATATCCCTGTCTTAGGTCAGTTAGGATCCCCACTTTATTTTAAGAATGTGAAATGTCAGAATAATAGTAGACGGAATTATTTATTTCAGCTTCTTTTTCTTTCATCACATTCCCAGTGGGTCAGAAGTTTACAAACACTCAATTAGTATTTGGTAGCATTGCCTTTAAATTGTTTAACTTAGGTCAAATGTTTTGGGTAGCCTTACACAAGCTTCCCACAATAAGTTGGGTGAAACTGAGTCAGGTTTGTAGGCCTCCTTGCTCGCACACGCTTTTTCAGTTCTGCCCACAAAATGTCTATATGATTGAGGTCAGGGCTGTGTGATGGCCACTCCAATACCTTTGTTGTCCTTAAGCCATTTTGCCACAACTTTGGAAGTATGATTGGGGTCATTGTCCATTTGGAAGACCCATTTGCGACCAAGATTTAACTTCCTACCTGATGTCTTGAGATGTTGCTTCAATATATCCACAGAATTTTCCTCCCTAATGGTGCCATCTATTTTGTGAAGTGCACCATTCCCTCCTGCAGCAAAGCACCCCCACAACATGATGTTGCCACCCTCGTGCTTGACAGTTGGGATGGTGTTCTTCGGCTTGCAAACCTCCCCCTTTGTCCTCCAAACATAACAATGATCATTATTGCCAAACAGTTCTATTATTGTTTTGTCAGGCCAGAGGACATTTCTCTAAAAAGTACGGTCTTTGTCCCCATGTGCAGTTGCGAACCGTAGTCTGTCTTTTTGGCGGTTTTGGAGCAGCGGCTTCTTCCTTGCTGAGCGGCCTATCAGGTTATGTCGATATAGGACTAGTTTTACTGTGGATATAAATACTTTTGTACCTGTTTCCTCCGGCATCTTCACAAGGTCCTTTGCTGTTGTTGTGGGATTGATTTGCACTTTTCACACCAAAGTACGTTACTCTCTAGGAGAAAGAATGCGTCTCCTTTCTGAGCAGTATGACGGCGGCTTGGTCCCATGGTGTTTATATTTGCGTACTATTGTTTGTACAGATGAACAAGGATGAACCAGACCTGTGGAGGTCTACAAATTGTTTTCTGATATCTTGGCTGATTTCTTTTGATTTTACCATGATGTCAAGCAAAGAGGCACTGAATTTGAAGGTAGGCCTTGAAATACATCCACAGATACACCTCCAATTGACTCAAATTATGTAAATTAGCCTATCAGAAGCTTCTAAAGCCATGACATTACTTTCTTGTCCAAGCTGTTTAAAGTCACAGTTAACTTAGTGTATGTAAACTTCCTACCCACTGGAATTGTGATACAGTGAATTATAAGTGAAATAACCTGTAAACAATTGTTGGAAAAATTACTTGTGTCATGCACAAAGTGGATGTCCCAAACGACTTGCCAAAACTATAGTTTGTTAACAAGAAATGTGTGTGGTTGAAAGTGGTTGAAAAACGAGTTTTAATGACTCCAACCTAAGTGTATGGAAACTTCTGACTTCAACTGTATACATATAAATATATGGATGAGCAGTAACCGAGCGGTATAGGCAAGATGCAATGCATGGTATAAAATACAATATACAGTGCCTTGCGAAAGTATTCGGCCCCCTTGAACTTTGCGACCTTTTGCCACATTTCAGGCTTCAAACATAAAGATATAAAACTGTATTTTTTTTGTGAAGAATCAACAACAAGTGGGACACAATCATGAAGTGGAACGACATTTATTGGATATTTCAAACTTTTTTAACAAATCAAAAACTGAAAAATTGGGCGTGCAAAATTATTCAGCCCCTTTACTTTCAGTGCAGCAAACTCTCTCCAGAAGTTCAGTGAGGATCTCTGAATGATCCAATGTTGACCTAAATGACTAATGATGATAAATACAATCCACCTGTGTGTAATCAAGTCTCCGTATAAATGCACCTGCACTGTGATAGTCTCAGAGGTCCGTTAAAAGCGCAGAGAGCATCATGAAGAACAAGGAACACACCAGGCAGGTCCGAGATACTGTTGTGAAGAAGTTTAAAGCCGGATTTGGATACAAAAGATTTCCCAAGCTTTAAACATCCCAAGGAGCACTGTGCAAGCGATAATATTGAAATGGAAGGAGTATCAGACCACTGCAAATCTACCAAGACCTGGCCGTCCCTCTAAACTTTCAGCTCATACAAGGAGAAGACTGATCAGAGATGCAGCCAAGAGGCCCATGATCACTCTGGATGAACTGCAGAGATCTACAGCTGAGGTGGGAGACTCTGTCCATAGGACAACAATCAGTCGTATATTGCACAAATCTGGCCTTTATGGAAGAGTGGCAAGAAGTAAGCCATTTCTTAAAGATATCCATAAAAAGTGTTGTTTAAAGTTTGCCACAAGCCACCTGGGAGACACACCAAACATGTGGAAGAAGGTGCTCTGGTCAGATGAAACCAAAATTGAACTTTTTGGCAACAATGCAAAACGGTATGTTTGGCGTAAAAGCAACACAGCTGAACACACCATCCCCACTGTCAAACATGGTGGTGGCAGCATCATGGTTTGGGCCTGCTTTTCTTCAGCAGGGACAGGGAAGATGGTTAAAATTGATGGGAAGATGGATGGAGCCAAATACAGGACCATTCTGGAAGAAAACCTGATGGAGTCTGCAAAAGACCTGAGACTAGGACGGAGATTTGTCTTCCAACAAGACAATGATCCAAAACATAAAGCAAAATCTACAATGGAATGGTTCAAAAATAAACATATCCAGGTGTTAGAATGGCCAAGTCAAAGTCCAGACCTGAATCCAATCGAGAATCTGTGGAAAGAACTGAAAACTGCTGTTCACAAATGCTCTCCATCCAACCTCACTGAGCTCGAGCTGTTTTGCAAGGAGGAATGGGAAAAAATTTCAGTCTCTCGATGTGCAAAACTGATAGAGACATACCCCAAGCGACTTACAGCTGTAATCGCAGCAAAAGGTGGCGCTACAAAATATTAACTTAAGGGGGCTGAATAATTTTGCACGCCCAATTTTTCAGTTTTTGATTTTTGAAAAAAGTTTGAAATATCCAATAAATGTTGTTCCACTTCATGATTGTGTCCCACTTGTTGTTGATTCTTCACAAAAAAATACAGTTTTATATCTTTATGTTTGAAGCCTGAAATGTGGCAAAAGGTCGCAAAGTTCAAGGGGGCCGAATACTTTCGCAAGGCACTGTATACACTACTGTTCACAAGTTTGGCATCACTTAGAAATGTCCTTGATTTTCCATGAAAAGCAAAGAAATGTTGTCTATTAAAATAACATCAAATTGATCATAAATACAGTGTAGACCTTGTTAATGTTGTAAATAAACACTGTACACTACTGGACACTACAGATGTTTTATGGAATCTACCTAGGCGTACAGAGGCCCATTATCAGCAACCATCACTCCTGTGTTCCTATGGCACATTGCGTTAGCTAATCCAAGTTTATCATTTTAAAAGGCTAATTGATCATTAGAAAACACTTTCACAATTATGTTAGCACAGCTGAAAACTGTCGTGCTGATTAAAGAAGCAATAAAACTGATATTCTTTAGACTAGTTGAATATCTGCAGCATCAGAATTTTTGGGTTCGATTACAGGCTCAAACAGGCCAGAAACAAAGAACTTTCTTCTGAAAGTCATGTCTATTCTTGTTCTGAGAAATGAAGGCTATTCCATGTGAGAAATTGCCAAGAAACTGAAGATCTCGTACAATGCTGTATACTACTCCCTTCACAGAACAGCGCAAACTGGCTCTAACCAGAATACAAGAGGAGTGGGAGGCCCCGGTGCACAATTATCCAAGAGGACAAGAGTACATTAGAGTGTCTTGCTTGAGAAACAGCAAATCATAGTCCTCAACTGGCAGCTTCATTGAATAGTTCCCGCAAAACACCAGTCTCAAAGTCAACAGGATGCTGGCCTTGTTGGTAGAGTTCCTCTGGCCAATAAAAATTAATCTTAATCTTTTCTAAAAATGTTTTACCCCTTTTTCTCCCCAATTTCATGGTATCCAATTGTTTAGTAGCTACTATCTTGTCTCATCGCTACAACTCCCCTACGGGCTCGGTTGAAAGCCATGCGTCCTCCGATACACAACCAAACCAAGCCGCACTGCTTCTTAACACAGTGCGCATCCCGGTCGGTTACGACAGAGCCTGGGCGCGAACCCAGCGTCTCTGGTGGCACAGCTAGCACTGAAGTACAGCGCCCTTAACCACTCCCTTAATCTTTTATTTTTATTGGCCAGTCTGAGATATGGCTTTTTCTTTGCAACTCTGCCTAGAAGGCCAGCATCCTGGAGTCGCTTCTTCACTGTTGACGTTGAGACTGGTGTTTTGCGGGTTCCATAAAAAATCTGCCGTTTCTGATCAATTTGATGTTATTTTAATGGACAAAACATATGATTTTCTTTCAAAAACAAGGACATTTCTAAGTGGCCCCAAACCTTTGAACGGTAGTGTACATATGAGATGAATAATGCAAGATATGTAAACGTTATTAAAGTGGCATTTTTAACGTGAATAGTGATCCATTTATTAGTGCCAAGGATTTCAAGTCTGTATGTTGGCAGCAGCCTCTCTATGTTAATGATGGCTGTTTAAGAGTCTGATGGCCTTGAGATAGAAGCTGTTTTTCAGTCTCTCGGTCCCTGCTTTGTACTGACCTCGCCTTCTGGATGGTAGCGGGGTGAACAGGCAGTGGGCTCAGGTGGTTGTTGTCCTTGATTATCTTTTTGGCCTGCCTGTGACATCGTGTGCTGTAGGTGTCCTGCAGGGCAGGTAGTTTGCCCCCGGTGATGCGTTGTGCAGACCGCACCGCCCTCTGGAGAGCCTTGCAGTTGTGAGCAGTGCAGTTGCCGAACCAGGCGGTGATACAGCCCAACAGGATGCTTTCAATTGTGCATCTGTAAAAGTTTGTGAGGGTTTTAGGTGACAAGCCACATTTATTCAGCCTCCTGAGGTAGAAGAGGTGCTGTTGCACCTTCTTCACTACACTGTCTGTGTGGGTGGACCATTTCAGTTTGTCTGTGATGTGTACGCTGAGGAACTTAAAACTTTCCACCTTCTCCACTGCTGTCCCGTCGATGTGGATAGGGGGGTGCTCCCTCTGCTGTTTCCTGAAGTCCATGATCATCTCCTTTGTTTTTCTGATGTTGAATGAGAGGTTGTTTTCCTGACACCACACTCCGAATGCGCTCACCTCCTCCCTGTAGGCTGTCTCGTCATTTTTGGTAATCAAGCCCATTCCTGTTGTGTCGTCCTTAAACTCGATGATTGAGTTGGAGGCATGCATGGCCACACAGTCACCCTTGTGGCCATGCAAGTTTTGAGGACTATGTTGAGTGTAAATGAGTTTCAAGGTCTGACTTTTTCTGATAAAGATGTTGTATATTAATCAGGACCGGACTACCGCACTTAGTCATGAGGCTAAGAGAACATCTTCCAGTTTTAAAGTACATTCCCTGCAATTCTATACTTTTCGCCATGAGTCAGAGAGAAAAATATGATGTTCCCTTTCAGTCAGTCAACTTCAGTACAACATACTATGGGGGGAGTCGCACTCTCCCGACTTTGGTTGAAGGATCAACAATCACGCCTGACTAGGCCAACCGAATTCGCGCCTCGCTGGAAGCCCTGCCTTCCACAGGTGATAAGTGTTCTACTCTTCAATTATTCCACTATTAACCTTGTGTGAATAGGAATGATTCACACTAATTCACACCATTCCTATTTTCATTGTTGGAGGGAGTAGAAAGAGAGAGGGGCTTGCGTGCTCCTCCAATGAGGAAGTAGCTCCCGAACAGTTGTGCCACAAAAACATTGCTGTGAAGACAGTGCCTCCACTTTCAGTTACTTCAAACGGGGTACTGCATCAGCCATTGCCGGAGCCCTCTGTGCCCATAAGAGGTAAGGGCTTCATGCAGGCTATACAGTCTCAAGGAAACAGAACCTGTTTTCAAATTAAATTGTATTAGTCACATACAACAGTGAAATGCTTACTTACAATCCCTTATCAAAAAATGCAGTTTTAAGATAAACAATGTTCAGAAAGTATTTACTCAAATAAACTGAAGTAAAAAAAAGTGAAAAAAAAAATAATTAACTAGAAAAATAACATGAATTAAAGCACAACAATAAAATAACAGTAGCGAGGCTATATATACAGGGGGTATCGGTACAGAGTCGATGTGCAGGGGCACAGGTTGGTCGAGGTAATTGAGGTAATATGCACATGTAGGTAGAGGTAAAGTGACTAGGCATAGATAATAAACAGAGTAGCAGCAGCGTAAAAATGGTGGTTGGGGGCAGGGTAAGTTCAAATAGTCTGGGTAGCCATTTGATTAGCTGTTCAGGAGTCTTATGGCTTGGGGTAGAAGCTGTTAAGAAGCCTTTTGCACCTAGACTGCTACTGCTTGCCGTGTCGGTAGCAGAGACAACAGTCTATGACTAGGGTGGCTGGAGTCTTTGGCAATGTTTAGTGCCTTCCTTTGACATCGTCTGGTATAGAGATCCTGGATGGCAGGAAGCTTGACCCCAGTGATGTACTGGGCCATACGCACTACCCTGTGTAGTGCCTTGCAGTCGGAGGGCGAGCAGTTACCATGCCAGGTGGTGATGCAACCAGTGATGCTCTCGATGGTGCAGCTGTAGAACTTTTTGAGTATCTGGGGACCCATACCAAATCTTTCCAATCTTCTGAGGGGGAATAGATGTTGTCATGCCCTGTTCACGAATGTCTAGGTGTGTTTGGATTGACGCTTTGCCTGTTCGATGGTTCGTTGGAGGGCATAGCGGGATTTCTTATAAGCATCCAGGTTAGAGTCCCGCTCCTTGAAAGCAGCAGCTTTACCCTTTAGCTCAGTGCGAATGTTGTAATCCATGGCTTCTGGTTGGGGTATGTACGTAGGGTCACTGATTTGCCAAATGGAGGGCGAGGCAGAGCTTTGTACTGTACGTGTCTCTGTGTATGGAGTAAAGGTGGTGTCAAGATTTTTTCCTCTGGTTGCACATGTAACATGTTGGTAGAAATGAGGTAAAACAGATTTAAGTTTCCCTGCATTAAAGTCCCCGGCCACTTGGAGCACCGCCTCCTGTGTGAGCATTTTCTTGTTTGCTTATGGTATTATACAGCTTGTTGAGTGCGGTCTTAGTGCCAGCATCGGTTTGTGGTGGTAAATAGACAGATTATGAAAAATATAGATGAAAACCCTTGGTAAATACTGTGGTCTACAGCTTATCATGAGATACTCTACCTCAGGCGAGCAAAACCTTGAGACTTCCTTAATATTAGATTTTGTGCACCAGCTGTTATTTACAAATAGACACAGACTGTCACCCCTTGAGGCAGTTGTTTTATCTTGCAGAGAAAACCCAGCCAGCTGTATGTTATCCATGTTGTCGTTCAGCCACGGCTCGTGACAAATTAAGATATTACAGTTTTACAGTCTCGTTGGTAGGATAGTCTTTATCGGAGCTCATCCAGTTTATTATCCAATGATTGCACGTTGGCTAATATGACTGATAGTCGAGGCGGATTACCCACTTGCCGTCGGATCCTTACAAGGCTCTCTGACCTACGTCCCCAATATCTCTGTCTCTTCTTCCTGCGAATGATGGGATTTGGGCCTTGTCTGGTGTCTGAAGTAAATCCTTCTCGTCCGACTCATTAAAGAAAAAAATCTTCATCCAGTGCGAGGTGAGTAATCGCTGTCCTGATATCCAGAAGCTCTTTTCGGTCATAAGAGATATACGTTACAAATAATGCCAAAAAACACACACAATAGCACAATTGGTTAGGTGCCCATAAACGGCAGCCATCTCCTCGGGCGCCAGTTACAACTGTCCATGTTTAATGCCCCTCTTTTACCCCACGTTTCATGGTGTTCACATGGTTCAAGGGGTGTAGCATTCTCCCCATGGTGGGAGTGATACAGGTTATGGGCCCTGTTGACAATTGGTGGTTGGGAGCAGAGTCGAGGGAACAAGCAGGGTTGGACACAACCATGCTATTATCGCACACACAGTCTGTGGTTCATCTGGACGTTGTTGAACTATAAGAGATATTTGTGCTGCTGCAAGTTGGGCCTCATGACACATTTTGTGAGGTTTTATCACTTGCATGTCACTCCTCCAAGTGTAGCCCACAGGGTTTTTACGGCTAGGACAGGGGAAATTCACTAGACAGTGCGCCATGTGCTCAGTACCCAGACTGCTGCATCTGTCGTAGTCAGGTCTGGGTGGTCTGCCATAGGCTGTTTTAATTTAGTATCCATTGGGGTCAGCTGGGGGCGTGATTATATTTTCCCCATAGTATGTTATACCGAAGTTGACTAACTGAAAGGGAATGTAATGTTATGGCTATAACTACTGTTCCTTGAAGGAGGGAATTGAGGTACAACACCTGTTTGGCCCCGCGCTGCCCGTTCCTGGGCTCGGTGAAGACCAGAGGAGCACTTAAGTCCCACTCTCTCTACTGTCTCCAACTCCAGAAATTGAACATAGGAATGGGGTTGCCATAGCTCTGGGAGAACGCTAGAAAGCTTAATTCACCAGAAGTTATGCATGCTAACCAAGAGGGTCTTTAGTCTAAGCTAGGCTAGCTAGCCTTTGAACGCAGCACGGTCTGTTTAGAATAACCAAGCTAATTTGATCAAATTTGATTTAATTGATTTGATTTGATACCCAAGAAACTCCACCATGGGGAGGCAGGAATACCTAGTAGTAGCTAGCTCGCTATGCTAGCCTGATCTCCATCATTCTTAAACAGAAGAAGTATGGAATCACCAAGACTCTTCCTAGAGCTGGCTGCCAAACTGAGCAATCTGGGGAGAATGGCCTTGGTCAGGGAGGTGACCAAGAACCTGATGGTCACTTACAAAGCTCCAGAGTTCTTCTGTGGAGATGGGAGAACCTTCCAGAAGGACAAACATCTCTGCAGCACTCCACCAATCAGGCCTTTATGGTAGAGTGGCCAGACGGAAGCCACTCCTCAGTAAAAGGAACATGATAGCCCACTTGGAGTTTGCCAAAAGGCACCTAAAGACTCTCAGATCTTGGCCTGAAGGCCAAGCATCATGTCTGGAGGAAACCTGGCACCATCCCTACGGTGAAGCATGGTGGTGGTAGTATCCTGCTGTGGGGATACTTTTCAGTGGCAGGGACTGGGAGACTAGTCAGGATCAAGGGAAAGATGAATGGAGCAAAGTACAGAGAGATCCTTGATGAAAACCTGCTCCAGAGCACGCATGACCTCAGACTGGGGCAAAGGTTCACCTTTCAACAGGACACCGACCCTGAACACACATGAATGGCTTCAGAACAATGCATGAATGGCTTCGGAACAAGTCTCTGAATGTCCTTAAGTGGCCCAGCCAGAGCCTGGACTTGAAGCCGATCGAACATCTCTGAAGAGACTGTGTAGCAACGCTCCTCGTCCAAACTGACAGAACTTGAGAGAATTTGCAAAGAAGAATGGGAGAAACTCCCCAAAATAAAGGTGTGACAAGCCTGTAGCGTTATACTCAAGGAGACTCAAGGCTGTAATCGCTGCCAAACGTCTCTGAAGAGACCTGAAAATAGCTGTGTAGCAACAATCCCCATCAACCTGACAGAGCTTGAGAGGATCTGCTAAGAAGAGTAGGAGAAACTCCCCAAATACAGGTGTGCCAAGCTTGTAGGGTCATACCCAAGAAGACTCAAGGCTGCAATCGCTGCCAAAGGTTCTTCAACAAAGTACTGAGTAAAGGGTCTGAATAGTTATGTAAATGTGATATTTCAGTTATTTATTTTTAATAAATTAGCAACATTTTCTAAAATCCTGGTTTTGCTTTGTCATTATGGGGTATTGTGTATAGATGGATTACGAAAAAAAACTATTTAATCAATTTTAGAATAAGGCTGTTACGTAACAAAATCTGGAAAAAGTCAAGGGGTCAGAATATTTTCCAAATGCACTGTATGTTGCCTGCAGTGGTCCGGTAACCCTCTTCGATAGAATAACAAAAACCAAACCTCATGAGTAATCAATAGGTCAGCTCTCTGAGGATGCTATCATTCATGGATGAGCTGACTCCCACCACCTACTGTAAAGTGCTAGATATGATTCCTACACAGAGTATACAAAACATTAGGAACACCTTCCTAACAGGAAGTTACACCCACAATATGTCAATTTTAATAAATGTGGCATGTATTTTAAGTGGAATTCAGTGTCTGTTGGTGCTGTTTAATATGAGGGAGGACGCTAATTATTTTAATGAGGATGGCCTTATTTCTATTACAGCATATTCAGTAACTGTCAGTCATATTCCATTCAGCCAGCTCAATGTAACATTGATAGGTTTAGGCTACTACATGATACTCAAATTGTCTCTATACCCATCATGAGGTTGCTACAACCTAGCCTATGAATGAAAGTTTACAACAGATCGAGAGAAATTGGAGTAATCAAGGTGACAGACATTGACACATTCAATACCGCCTTGCACACTCTTGCCTGCATCTGGCTGATCTATGGTTATATCATTAGTTAAACAGTTGCACGCAAGTTTCTATTGGACAAATTCAGGTATGTTTATCCCCGTTTTGTTCTGTTTGTTTCCATTTAAGAAATGTTTTTCAACAGAATCGGTGGAATGATTACTGCAAACAAAGTTCACTTTCATAGCAGCCACATACAAACAGCATGATCGCTTTGATCGTTGTATTCCTTCTCACATCTATGCGCTCTCCTCCTTTCACCTTTTCCCTTTGCTTGTGGACTTCAGTACGCAACAGATCAGCCTTCTGTGACCAGGTGAAAAAAACGCTACACACAGCCTTCATCGTTGTCACCATATTAACGTCATAGTCAACATAGCTACTAGAACTAACGCGTTGGTAAACTTGCTACACTACTATGCAGTACAGCATACAGTTAGCAGCAAGCAGTTTAGCATTTACACCCCAGTGGCAATAAGTTAATAAAACCAAAAGCTTACCTTGACTTGGAAGAGTTCCAGTGTTGGATAGCCATGACCAGCTAGCTAACATAGCACCCCTCTTTGTTTGACCCGGGTGTTTGAGTAGGCTAAACTAGCTAGCTGCATTCACTAAGTAAGTGAAGAAAATACAACAAAATCTCTCTCTCTCTATCTCCCTTGCTTCTCCGTAATTTTTCTCTCTCTTTGAGTCAACTACTCACCACATTGTATGCACTTCACTGCTAGCTAGCTGTAGCTTATGCTTTCTGTAATAGATTTTCTCTAATACTTTGTTTGGATGGACAACATGTCACTTTATGCTTCAGGAGCTCTGATAGGTTGGAGGATGTCCTCCGGAAGTTGTCATGATTACTGTGTAAGTCTAATGAAGGTGGTGAGCACCAGGAGCCTCCTAGGTTTTGTATTGAAGTCATTGTACACAGAGGAGGACAGAAACTAGCTGTCCTCCGGCTACACCATGATGCTACCCTACAGAGTAATGTTGAGGATACTGTAGACTTTCATTGCAAAACCATGTATTTTAATCAATGATTTGGTGACGTGAATACATTTAGTAGAGTTCTATCTTTAATGTTTCTCTATTTTATGAAATTCACTACGGAGGATGGTCCTTCCCTTCCTCCTATGAGAACCCTCCACTGGTGTAATTGGGCTATGACCATTTTATAAACATGTTTACTAACAAAACACCATTTATAGCTTTGTGAATTCCATATTTGAAAGTTACAAATAAATAGGGAAATTCGGGCTCCTGAGTGGTGCAGTAGTCTAAGGCACTGAGGTGTCACTACAGTCCCTGGTTAGATTCCAGGCGGTATTGGAAGTCCCATAGGGAGGCGCACAATTGGTCCAGCATCGTCCGGATTTGGCCGGGGTACGCCGTCATTGTCAATTTGTTCTGACTTGTCTAGTTAAATAAAGGTTACATTTAAAATAAAATAAAAATGGTATAGGTATTAAATAAATTGTAGCATATTGCTTTGAAATGAAGAACGACTGTATAATTCACCTCTCAGAAACATGAAAACTGTAGGCCATGTCACCCCACGTTGATGCTCATGAACGGGAAATGCGGACATCGATCATTTCACTGCACTTGTATCAAATGCTATGCATATCAAACACTCCCTGCACATTGCATATTTGAAATGAATTTACATATGTTTAGACTATTTATTTATCTTTATTATTTATCTTTTATCCACATAAATATAAATTCTTGAAGCATAATTGCACCCAGAACAAATTACACTATCCTGCCTATTTCAATCATTTGAAAATAATTAATTAGGCTATTTGGGTTGATGGTCTTCACAGAAAAACACTTTACTGTGGTTAGAATTGAAATGTTTAATCTTTGTTTAGATGTTGCCCTTCGTCTTGTTATATTCAATAACAATATCTGACTACTGGATGGGATATGGGATGCTGTTATGGTGTAGACTTTACTTTTCCATGTAGCTATAAAAGTGTGTGTATTTGTTTCTGTTCATAAAACAAATATTTTGATATACTAGGCTACATACACTGAGTGTACAAAACATTAGGAAAAAAAACTTTTTCCCTCAGAGCAGCCTCAATTGTCAGGGCATGGACTCTACAAGGTATCGAAAGCATTCCACATGGATGCTGGCCCATGTTGACTCCAATACTTCCCACAATTGTGTCAAGTTGGCTGGATGTCCTTTTTGTGGTGAACCATTCTTGAAAAATCTAGCAGTATTGCAGTTCTTGACACAAACAGGTGTGCCTGGCACCTATTACCATACCCAGTTAAAAGGCACTTAAATATTTTGTCTTGCTCATTCACCCTCTGAATGGCACACATACACAATCTATGTCTCAATTGTCTCAAGGCTTAAAAATCCTTCTTTAACCTGTCTCATCCCCTTCATCTACACTGATTGAAGCGGATTTAACAAGTGACATCAATAAGCGATCATAGCTTTCACCTGGATTCACCTGGTCAGTCTGTCATGGAAAGAGCAAGTGTTCTTAATGTTTTGGATACTCAGTGTAAATGGAGGCTGCTGCTGAATTAGTTGAGATTGCAGTGCCTTTTCCTCCACAGTTGGTGCAATACTCCCTTTATACTGTGGAAGCTTCAACAATGGTACAGTACAGAGGTCAGGAAAAGGGGATAGGGGATAGTAGTGATGGAGCTGTAGATACTCTAGAGAATACATTTGGATACCTGAACACACCTGAAGAACACTCTTTGTCTTTTCACAATATTTGACCACATTCATAACTGTTCTTCTATTGTTGTCGTGACCATCTTATCTGGAGGATTACATTGTATGTGTTTGTTGAAAGGAAAACATGCATTCCGAATATCCTGTACACTCTGTTTATGTCTGCTTACAGTATGTTTACTCTCTGCTTATGCCCAATTCATTGTATTGTTACAGTAACATAATGAAACTGTCTGTTTTCATTCCAAAGATTTTCTGCGTTCACCAAATTCTGTTATCATCTAAATATATGATTAGAATTGTGAAATAAATGTGCTAAATTGATGTAATATATAAGCTGCTTTTGTTTGTTTCATGATGTCAATGTCAACAGGGCAGTACAAATCCTGCAATTCTCATTTGTCAGCAGGATGTAAGTCTCTGTGTGTGTGTGTGTGTGTGTGTGTGTGTGTGTGTGTGTGTGCGTGTGTGTGTTCTGCCAAGTCTGACAAAATATAATCGAGAAATTTGGTATCCTACATAACATGAGACGTACTACATTCCTCTACACAGCACATGTAATCTATTGTTTATTGCTGTATAATATAAAGGCCTGTTATACTGCCAGACGGGTGCCAGTGCTGGACTGAAGAAAAGCCTGCACACACTGTATTGTAGCTCTAAACGAAAGCCAAAGACAAGTGCTTATGGAGACTTATCTGAAAATGTACAGTACCAGTCAAAAGTTTGGACACACCTACTCATTCAAGAGTTTTTCTTTATTTTTACTATTTTCTACATTGTAGAGTAATAGTGAAGACATCAAAACTATGAAATAACACAAGGAATCATGTAGTAACCAAGAAAGTGTTAAACAAATCAAAATAGATTTTAGATTCTTCAAAGTAGCCACCCTTTGCCTTGATGAAAGCTGTGCACTCTCTTGGCCTTCTCTCAACCAGCTTTACCTGGATTGCCCTTCCAACAATCTTGAAGGAGTTCCCACATATGTGTTGGGTCATTGTCCTTTTGAAAAACAAATTATAGTCCCACTAAGTGCAAACCAGATGGGATAGCGTATCGCTGCAGAATGCTGTGGTAGCCATGCTGGTTTAGTGTGCCTTGAATTCTAAATAAATCACAGACAGTGTCCCCAGCAAAGCAACAAAATGAGTATGTGTCTCAAACTTTTGACTGGTACTGTATATGAAACTAGAGTGAATACGAAGCTTCATTAACAGTCTAGGATTTAAATGCCAGCTTTTGATGTTTATTTCAGGTAGTGTCGGACATGTAGTTTGTTTTACAGAAAACTAATATTGCCAGAATTTAGTTCATATTGGTAGCATTTCTGTATGATGAAGAGTCAGAGACTTTGTTTTTTGTACCCCTGCTTATCGTATGAGTACATCTATCAGAATAGATATTTTAATTTCTGCAAGACGCACTTGAAAAGGATGTACACAAATGACGCTCATTAGACAGCTCAGCTATAGAGGCAGGGGGTTAAAGGGCCGTTTTTTTTAGCTTTTGTGATTTGATAATTCAGCCGTTGGTGGTAGCAGGCCATTAGCAGCACGCCATGCTAACCCAGCTGCCCGTCTGTGAATGGACAGTGCCAGGGTGAGTGAATGCATGTAATAAATGACAGTAACAGTATCGGGAGTCTAATCATGGCTCCACAAGCCAGTGTTACTGGACATCAGCTCAGCACCCTAATGGAGGTTGCACACCTAAGATGGCAGGTAAATCATGTGCTTCTTCTCTTCTCTCCTTTATGACTACAGTGATCCCTGTGTTCCAATGCAATTCACATTTTACACCCATAATTATAAATATTCCCTCATTAGGCCTATAACCACATCTGTGCTATGATGTGCCTGCAAGTATTTATATGTTGTTATTTGTTGGACAGTGTTTTTTTCTCTGTTATGAGCTGTGTGTTCATCCTGTGCTATGAATTTTTTCGCAAGGGTGAAGGCACAGCTGTGTTTGTGTGTGTGTGCATATGTGGGCAGTACTGTTTATTTGTGTATGTGTGTGTTTACAGTTTGTTTCTGTGAAACGGCATAATGTTACGGTACAGTGGTATGTGTGCGCTTGTGCGTGAGCTTGTGCGTGTGTGTGCGAGTGTGTTTGCATGTGCTCAGTCAATGTGTTCTCTGACTTGTGTTCACCTCTGTTCTGCAGTCTGTTACGTTGGCCAGGGCTGTTTGCTATTCCCTAAGCAGAAAGACTTCCATTAGCTCTGATGATCACATGTATTATCACTGATTAGGAGGCAGGGGAAAAGGCTGTTTCACCTTATTGCTTTTCCCTTCATTTATTTAGGCATATTCATCCTTTGATTGTCATGGGTTGCAGATGTCTCAGAAAACTGAATTATGGTGATTTGATGGTGATTGTAAATAATAGTACTCCACTTGATCTTAAGTGTACTTTCTGTCTTACTATTTAGGGAACATTTAAAGGCAGTGTGCTGTCTCCTGCTTCCTACTGGAATGTCGTTTGAGAGGGTCACAAGAAATAGGACTACACTGCAACTTCTACATTAGTACCACTGCCAAATGCCAAACTTGACCCTTTTGACCTAGAGTCAAGATCTTCAGTGACAAGTAAGCTAGGCCTAGAGGGGTACTGTATATCAGTAGCAGTGGTGTAGTGGAGGTTAAAAGCATGTCAATGTTGTTTACTCACCTTTTGCAGAAAAATGCATTTAAAGTATAGGTAGCGTTACTTTTTTCACAGTGACCGGCGATCAGAGTTGACCCATTATTTGTTTTACCACTACATAACTGATCAGTAACCGACCCATTGCCAAACTACAGGTGTGAAGACATTTGACAATCAAAAACAAATAGTGAAATCTCATAGTAACTTGGGTGCCTGCTTCACTGCTTTTTCGCTGTGTAGTGCTGGTTTTCTGGTTGGAATCAAGTCAAGAAAATGAGATAAGGGAAAATGTTGTTCTATTCAGGGGTCGATACCTCAATTGCGGAGGTCAGTAGCAATCACAGTACCTGTGTACATAAATAAGATCTTTACATGCATAAGCCAGAGAGATTTTCTGAGGGAACTTGCTCTATAATTACCAGAGTGCTGGTACAAAACGCTTCAGGAAAACGTGTATGTTTATTTGGATTACAGAAAAACAGAATTCTGTCCTCCTGAGGGACATATAGGTTTAAAAGCTTACTTCGGTATATGTGATATTTTTGGAAGAGGGGTAACAAAAGCTCGTGTCACAGGGCACCTCCAGTCTCCCAGCCTAGGGAACTAAATGCACTTATTCCGAAAGAGTGTGTGTGCGTGTGCGTGTGTGTGTGTGTGTGTGTGTGTGTGTGTGTGTGTGTGTGTGTGTGTGTGTGTGTGTGTGTGTTTAAATAAATAATTTAAAATCCCAATGCCACAGCTTTGATGAGTGTTTACCCAAATTAGTACAACAGACTCTTCCAATAGGGGATTAACTATGGGGAGATGTTGAGAGTGCCTTCGCTGCCTCAGAGGCAGATGGAATAGGTTACAGGGATGCACTGATCACAGGATCCTGTATGGCACTTCACCCGCACAAGGTTTGAAAACATTGAGAGAATTATATTTTACAAACAGACCATCAACGAACAGTGAAAGGTGAAGACACTTTTATGGAAATTAGTTTGATTGTATGTAATAGAGGGGGGATAATGGTGCTGTTGAAAGCAAAAGGAGCAAGAAGGCTAAACTACCTTAGGTCTTGATGTATCTGCGCATCATTATGTGATGGTCTGTAGCTAGTAATGCTAACTGGGAAGTTTCCATTGAAAACATGAGGTCATTATTCAGGAGAAATTACTTTAGAGTGTTGCAGCGGTTGTGTGGAGGACGAATCTGAACCTACCGGGCTTCTAATCTGATCCAGTAAGATTGCAAAGCCGTTTATTCTTGAATTTGACTTGAAGGCGGCTTTGCAGTATGTCAAAACAAGCGCAAGTTGTACAAATAGACATTTCTGAGTGGTGTTTACACATAACAAATATGTCCTTGACCTTGTGTCATTGTCCTTACTTCAGGTGTGACAGTTCCCTGCTTATTTCTGAGTGAGAGGAGTAAACAAAACTTTCAAGAGGTTATCCTGAAGAGGTCACACATAACCTTAATCAGAATTGGTTGTCTTTACTAAATCCTGCTTAAACCATGGATCTATGGATTATTATGAAAGGTTATTATTATAATTGTTTTGTGTGTGTATACGTGTGTTTTTCATTGTAATACATATGCCCTTGACTTTATGTCTTAGAAATCCCACATAGGCTTTCTGGATATTACATGGTGAAACGTATAATCTTTACAATTCCAAATCATTTACAATTGAAATGTTATTTTATTAGGGGTTGAAATGTTTTTGTTTATTAAGGCGTGCCCTTCTGAGATTTCTATTGTCTCTGCTCTTAAATGACGATGAATATCATGATCGCTTTGTCAAAGACCAGCCCTATAGTTATCAGACAGACAAGCCTGATCGAATGCATATGGATCTCTTCCTTAAGAGCCACAGAGGGTTGTGATGGCCTTTCCCTGTCATTATATCCCAGGAAGTCCAGGCTTGTCCTCCCTTTACAAATGGAGGATATCAAAATGGACACCAATTAGGATGGAATAAGGGGGCTAAATCCTGTGCAACATTGTATGCAAATTTTAAAATACTAATCTCAATGAGTAGGTTAAGTGCAGAAGTGGAGAATACAATGTACTCATGTTGGGAACATTGTACAGGTCTGCGGTATATAATCTAATGGACATACAAATTACCTATATTTTGATTCATTGTGTGATGGCAATAAACTAGAGGTTCCCAAACTAGGGGTGGCAACCCCATTTGGCAATACCCAAAAAATATATATACAGCGCATTCGGATAGTTTTCAGACCCCTTGACTTTTTTCCACATTTTGTTATTTTACAGCCTTATCCTAAAATGCATTAAATGTGTTATTTTTCTCATCAATACCATATAATAACAATGCGAAAACATGTTTTGAAATTTTGGGGGAAAATGTATTAAGTATTCAGACCCTTTGCTATGAAACTCGAAGTTGAGCTCAGGTGCATCCTGTTTCCATTGACCATCATTGAGATGTTTCTACAACTTGATTCGAGTCCACCTGTGGTAAATTCAATTGATTGGACATGATTTGGAAAGGCACACTCCTGTCTATATAAGGTTCCACAGTTGACAGTGCATGTCAGAGCAAAAAACCAAGCCATGAGGTCGAAGGAATTGTCAGTAGAGCTCAGAGACAGGATTGTGTCGAGGCACAGATCTGGGGAAGGGTACCAAAACACTTCAGAACCATTGAAGATCCCCAAGAACACAGTGGCCTCCATCATTCTTAAATGGAAGAAGTTTGGAACCACCAAGACTCTCCTAGAGCTGGCCACCCAGCGAAACTGCGCAATTTGGGGACAAGGGCCTTGGTCAGGGAGGTGACCAAGAACCCAATGGTCACTCTGACAGAGCTCCAGAGTTCCTCTGTGGAGATGGGAGAACCTTCCAGGACAACCATCTCTGCAGCACTCCACCAATCAGGCATTTCTGGTAGAATGGCCAGACGAAAGCCACTCCTTCGTAAAAGGCACATGACAGCCCACTTGGAGATTGCCAAAAGGCACCTAAAGTCTCTGAGACCATGAGAAACAATATTCTCTGGTCTGATGAAACCAATATTGCACTCTTTGGCCTGAATGATAAGCGTCACATCTGGAGGAAACCTGGCAGTATCCCTACGATGAAACATGGTGGTGGTAGCGTCATGCTGTGGGGATGTTTTTCAGCGGCAGGGACTGGGAGACTAGTCAGGATAGAGGGAAAGATGAATGGAGAAAAGTACAGAGATCCTTGATGAAAACCTACTCCAGAGCGCTCAGGGCCTCGGACGGGGGTGAAGGTTCACCTTCCAACAGGACAACGACCCTAAGCACACAGCCAAAACAAAGCAGGAGTGGCTTCGGAACAAGTCTCTGAATGTCCTTAAGTGGCCCAGCCAGAGCCTGGACTTGAACCCAATCCAACATCTCTGGAGAGACCTGAAAATAGCTGTGCAGCAATTCTCCCCATCCAACCTGACAGAGCTTGAGAAGATCTGCAGAGAAGAATGGGAGAAACTCCCCAAATACAGGTGTGTCAAGCTTGTGGGGTCATTCCCAAGAAGACTCAAGGCTGTAATCGCTGCCAAGGGTGCTTCAACAAAGTACTGAGTAAAAGGTCAGATAAAAAAATATATTTCTTTTTTTTTCTAAAATCTTGGTTTACTTTGACATGATGGGGTATTGTGTATAGATTGATGAGGGGAAAAAAATTTCATGAATTTTAGAATGACGTAACAAAATGTGGAAAAGGAAAAGTGTCTGAATACTTTCTGAATGTCTATACAGTAGCAGTCAGTTTGAACACACCTACAGTGCATTGCGAAAGTATTCGGCCCCCTTGAACTTTGCGACCTTTTGCCACATTTCAGGCTACAAACATAAAGATATAAAACTGTATTTTTTTGTGAAGAATCAACAACAAGTGGGACACAATCATGAAGTGGAACGACATTTATTGGATATTTCAAACCTTTTTAACAAATCAAAAACTGAAAAATTGGGCGTGCAAAATTATTCAGCCCCTTTACTTTCAGTGCAGCAAACTCTCTCCAGAAGTTCAGTGAGGATCTCTGAATGATCCAATGTTGACCTAAATGACTAATGATGATAAATACAATCCACCTGTGTGTAATCAAGTCTCCGTATAAATGCGTATAAATCAGACCACTGCAAATCTACCAAGACCTGGCCGTCCCTCTAAACTTTCAGCTCATACAAGGAGAAGACTGATCAGAGATGCAGCGAAGAGGCCCATGATCACTCTGGATGAACTGCAGAGATCTACAGCTGAGGTGGGAGACTCTGTCCATAGGACAACAATCAGTCGTATATTGCACAAATCTGGCCTTTATGGAAGAGTGGCAAGAAGAAAGCCATTTCTTAAAGATATCCATAAAAAGTGTTGTTTAAAGTTTGCCACAAGCCACCTGGGAGACACACCAAACATGTGGAAGAAGGTGCTCTGGTCAGATGAAACCAAATTTGAACTTTTTGGCAACAATGCAAAACATTATGTTTGGCGTAAAAGCAACACAGCTCATCACCCTGAACACACCATCCCCATTGTCAAACATGGTGGTGGCAGCATCATGGTTTGGGCCTGCTTTTCTTCAGCAGGGACAGGGAAGATGGTTAAAATTGATGGGAAGATGGATGAAGCCAAATACAGGACCATTCTGGAAGAACCTGATGGAGTCTGCAAAAGACCTGAGACTGGGACGGAGATTTGTCTTCCAACAAGACAATGATCCAAAACATAAAGCAAAATCTACAATGGAATGGTTCAAAAATAAACATATCCAGGTGTTAGAATGGCCAAGTCAAAGTCCAGACCTGAATCCAATTGAGAATCTGTGGAAAGAACTGAAAACTGCTGTTCACAAATGCTCTTCATCCAACCTCACTGAGCTTGAGCTGTTTTGCAAGGAGGAATGGGAAAAAATGTCAGTCTCTCGAAGTGCAAAACTGATAGAGACATACCCCAAGCGACTTACAGCTGTAATCGCAGCAAAAGGTGGCGCTACAAAGTATTAACTTAAGGGGGCTGAATAATTTTGCACGCCCAATTTTTCAGTTTTTGATTTGTTAAAAAAGTTTGAAATATCCAATAAATGTCATTCCACTTCATGATTGTGTCCCACTTGTTGTTGATTCTTCACAAAAAAAATACAGTTTTATATCTTTATGTTTGAAGCCTGAAATGTGGCAAAAGGTCGCAAAGTTCAAGGGGGCCGAATACTTTCGCAATGCACTGTACTCACTTAAGGGTTTAAATGTATTTTTACTATTTTCTACATTGCATAATAATAGGGAAGACATCAAAACTATGAAATAACACATATGGAATCATGTAGTAACCAAAAAAGCATTAAACAAATCAAAATATATTTTTTACATTAAATTGTCAAAAGTCGCCACCCTTTGCATTGATGACAGCTTTGCACACTCTTGGCATTCTTTCATCCAGCTTCATGAGGTAGTCACCTGGAATAATTTTCCAACAGTCTTGAAGGAGTTCCCACATATGCTTAGCACTTGTTGGCTGCTTTCCCTTCACTCTGCGGTCACTGTCATTCCAAACCACCTCAATTGGGTTGAGGTCAGGTGATTGTGGATACCAGGTCATCTGATGAAGCACTCGATCACTCTCCTTATTGGTCAAATAGCCCTAAGACATTCTGGAGGTGTGTGGGGTCATTGTCCTGTTGAACAATAAATGATAGTCCCACTAAACGCAAACCAGAAGGGATGGCGTATCGCTGCAGAATGCTGTGGTAGCCATGCCAGTTAAATGTGCCTTGAATTCTAATTAAATCACCGACAGTGTCACCAGCAAAGCACCTCCACACCATCCCACCTTCTTCTCCATTCTTCACAGTGGGAACCACACATGCAGAGATCATCTGTTCACCTACTCTGTGTCTCACAAAGACACGACGGTTGGAACAAAAATCGCACATTTGGACTCATCAGACCAATGGACAGGTTTGCCCCAGTCTAATGTCCATTGCTAATGTTTATTGGTCCAATCAAGTCACTTCTTATTATTACTGACCTTTAGTAATGGTTTCTTTGCAACAATTTGAGCATGAAGGCTTGATTCACGCAGTCTCTGAACAGTTGATGTTGAGATGTCTGTTACTTGAACTCGGCTAACGCTGCCAGTGGCGCAGCGGTCTAAGGCACTACATCTCAGTACATGAGACATCACTGCAGTCCCTGGTTTGAATCCAGGCTGCATCACATCTGGCTGTGATTGCGAGTCCCATAGGGCTTTGCACAATTGGCCCAGCGTCGTCAGGGTTTGGCCTTGGTAGGCAGTCATTGTAAATAAGAATTTGTTCTTAACTGACTGCCTAGTTAAATAAATGTAAAAATTATATTCGGGGTGCAAGCTGATGTGCAGTTAATTGCCGATTTCTGAGGCTGTTAACTCTAACTTATCCTCCGCAGCAAAGGTAACTCTGGGTCTTCCTTTCCTGTGGTGCTCCTCATGAGAGACAGTTTCATCAAAGCTCTTGATGGTTTTTGCGAATGCACTTGAAGAAACTTAAAATTTGACTGACCTTCATGTCTTAAAGAATTGATGGACTGTCGTTTTCTCTTTGTTTATTTGAGCTGTTCTTGCCATAATATGGATTTGGTATTTTACCAAATAGAGCTGTATACCAACCCCATCTTGTCACAACAGAAGTGATTGGCTCAAACGCAATCAGAAGGAAAGAAATTCCACAAATTAACTTCTAACAAGGCACACCTGTTAATTGAAATGCATTCCATGAAGCTGGTTGAGAGAATGCCAAGAGTGTGCAAAGTTGTCATCAATGCAAAGGGTGGCTATTTTGAAGAATTTGAAATCTAAAATATATTTGATTTGTTTAACACTTTTTTGGTTATTACATGATTCCATGTTTTATTTAATAGTTTTGATGTCTTCACTATTATTCTTCAATGTAGAAAATAGTTAAAAATAAAGAAAAACCATGGAATGAGTAGGTGTGTCCAAAATTTTGACTAATACTGTATATTATAATATTGTCTTTGTATCTCAAATTCATTGTAATGTGGTTAACCTTAAAAATGCATATTATTCAAATCTAAAAGATACAATTCAACCACACCCATGGAAACACTTGGCCGTTGAACTTGAATCATTCCCAGGGGAATGGCTATGTCCGCTATGCTATGAGACCATACACTACTGCAGAGACTTTGATATTACCGGCTGCAATTTATATGGTGAAAGTAATTTTGGGAGAGGCGGAGGCACATAAACTCACATCAATACCTTTGTCAGATAACACTGTTAAACGAATAACTTGTGCTATTGCTTGCTATTAAGAGTAAACTCTGACTGAACGACTCAAACTCCCCAACTTATGCTCTCCAAATGGACGTTAGCTGTGAGCAGTGCTTGACTTGTGCCGAAGCTGTCCGGAACGCCATACCGGCACTTCTATATTAAACAATAATATAAAAGCAAGATGTAATGTGTTGGTCCCATGTTTCATGAGCTGAAATTTAAAAAATCACTGAATTTTTCCATACACACAAAAATATGATTTATCTCAAATTTTGTGCACACATTTGTATCCATCACTGTTAGTGAGCATTTCTCCTTTGCCAAGATAATCCATCCACATGACAGGTGTGGCATATAAAGAAGCTAATTTAACAGCATGATCATTACATAGGTGCACCTTGTGCTGGGAACAATAAAAGGCTTCTTTCACATGTGCAGTTTTGTCACACAACACAATGCCACAGATGTCTCAAGTTTTGCGGGAGTGTGCAATTGGCATGCTGACAGCAGGAATGTCCTCCAGAGCTGTTGCCAGATAATTTAACATTGTTTTAGAAAATTGATCAGTACCTCAAACCAGCCTCACAACCTAAGACCACATATAACCCCTCCAGCCCAGGACCTCCACATCCGTCTTTTTCACATATTCTGATTGCCAGGACCTGGCTTCCCAGTGTGTGGGCCTGGTTGCCAAGAGGATGGGCCTATTCCCTCCCAGGCCCACCCATTGATGACTGCACACCTGCCCAGTCGTGTTAAATCCATAGATTAGGGCCTAATTTATTTATTTAAATATACTGATTTACTTATATGAACTGTAACTCAGTAACATCTTTGAAATTGTTGCATTTATATTTTTGTTCAGTATAATTTTGGGGGAATTGCGTACCAACTTCTATATCAAAACAAGGTAGCCTAAGGCAGCAGGTACCCTGCCGGGTAGGAGCGTTGCGCTGGTGACCGAAAATTTGCTGGATCGAATCCCCGAGCTGACAAGGTAAACATCTTTCGTTCTGCCCCTGAGCAATGCACTGTTCCCCGGGCGCCGAAGACGTGGATGTCGATTTGAAGGCAGCCCTCCGCACCTCTCTGATTCAGAGGGGTTGGGTTAAATGCAGAGGACACATTTCAGTTGAATGAATTCAGTTGTACAATTGACTAGGTATCCACTTTCCCTTTATATCGCTGGCCCAGATTCACACACCGAAGCAAACATGTCCGATCAAGCGGAATGAAGAAGGGATATTCATTGAATAGCAATGTAGAGTGGCATTCATTTCCTGATTACGCTTTTTCAAGTTTATATGCCGCTAGTCTGTGAATCTGTGAATTACAGTAGGTTGTTCGAGATTGCGCAGATTGTAATTAGTTTCATAATTGTTGTTAATGTAATGAATGAAATCACACTTTTAAATACGATCAATCAATTGAAAAACGACACATCAGCTATTATCGGAATTACTCTTCAGTGCATGTCTGTGGTGCTGCGTGTGTGCCTGTACGAGTGGGCCTTGGCCTCAGGAGAGAGAGCGCGACATTTCAGCTGCAGGTGTACAATGACAGATCATCAATTCAAAACATAACTGGTTGTAGTTATATCGCTAGTTAACTATAGCTAACTAAGCATTAATTTCGTCGTTGCCTTTCCACCGGTACTGTAGAGCCTAAATAAATCGGCACCGTTGGAAAACTGGGATTCCCGTCTATTAAACAGTATCCATGTAATTGCGACAACGTTAAAAATATTCTAATAGCCTAATTGACAAATAACTTGCTGTGCATAGATCTCGCCCGAAACAATATTTGAGCCGTATATATAAATATGTCAAGTTAGATACCTTGCTTTGAAGTAGCCTACCTTGTCCATTTGATCCTTGATTTTCTGAATGAGGGAATCATTTTATAAAGACAAAAGTATTTGGTTGTAATGTTGAAAAAAACAAGTTCTCAATATATATATATATTTAACCTTTATCTAACTAGGCTAGTCAGTTAAGAACAAATTCTTATTTACAATGTTATATGTGGCGGCTAAGTGCCTTGATCAAGCGCACAACGGCAGGAGGTGGTCTACATGGGATCAGACACAGCAGCGTTTCAGTGTCAATAATGCTTACGTTTTCATGTAGGCTATAATAATAGTCATGAAGATTTGGTCAAAGGTCATGGACAATGTGTATAAACCATTAACATTGTATAATCATGGGTTTCTATTGCATGTCATTTGCGAATTTCAGTGAACTGTGTCTAATGGACCGAAATGGAAAAAGTGCGCACTGTTGATCACGCCCCCTGACTTTGATAAGCTCAGATGCGACGTGCATCTAACACACCCATCTCACTAGTGGTGGTGTGTTAAGATACCTGGTCAGACTAATTTGCAATTGACTGTCATAGCCCCACATGAAAAGTATGTGATTGTAGTTGAGAAGTCAATCAGAAATAGCCTACCTTTAGTGTTTTTCAACTGAATGTCTTAGCCTAAAATAAAAAAGTAATTGTTTACTGCATGAACTGCAAGAACTGCAGAAATTCTGTAATCAAAGGTCATGAAGTTTTGACTGCAGTCTACTGCAAGTTTCTACAGTTGCTCTTCACCAGCTTCACCCTGCTTCCATCATGGCAGTGTAGAAGGTAAAAAGCGTTCCTCGGTGTACACATCACTGACAATCTGAAATGGTCCACCCACACAGACAGTGTGGTGAAGAAGGCACAACAGCACCTCTTCAACCTCAGGAGGCCGAATAAATTCGTCCTGGCCCCTACCACTCTCACAGACTTTTACAGGATGCTCCCCTTCTAATTTCCTTAATTTTGTCTCGAGTCAAATACTTTCTGTGGCACACATCAGTGTCAAATACTTTCTATAGAACAAACTTCTCGTCAGGATAGGCAACCAAAATGTATAATTCATGTATATGTGTTATATTAAACATGGAGGAGGGAGTAAAATGTAGGCAAGCATTAGACATTTCAGAACAACTACTAGTCGAATAAGACATGGGAGAGATGACGAATTTTGGCAAAGAGATTTATTTATAGACTAATGCGCTTGAAACAAATAGCCAAACCGAAAACTGCAGACATTACTAGTGCCTCCCTCGCGACAAACAGCCATAAAAATAAAATGAAACGCAGCATAACGTGGTCACTGACAGCTGCCTTGAAGGATACAAATAAAACATGTTTTCTGCTACTAAGATCAGTGAAATGTAGGCTAAACTGACAACAGAGTGAAGAGCAGCAATCTCAACTAGCAAGCAAGTCGCAGCAATGAAGAATTGAATGTGTGCGCGTTCACGCGAAGGAGAGGGGGGGATTCTGACAGAGAGTCAATTTTCGGCACCACACCGGTCTTGTGGCTTGTCTATTTGGTCTCCTTCGCGACGCGTTCCCTGAAGTATCGCGATGTTGTGCCTCAGTTTGAAAATGTATTATATTCAACAGACAGAGAAAGGTGAAGAAATTTTCATGGAAATCGGTTTGAATATGTTTAGTTAGAGGGGGGATAATGTCGCTATTGAAAGCAAAAGGAGCAGAAAGGTAAACTAGTTTCAGGTCTTCTTGTATCTGCGCATCAGTATGTGATGGTATAGCTAGTAATACTAAATGGGAAGTTTCCATTGAAACATAAGGCAGGAGAAATGGCTTGAGAGCGTTGCATTGGTTAACGTGACCAGCGGTTGTGTGGGGGACGAATCTGAACCTACAGAGCTTCTAATCTGATCCAGTAAAATTGCAAAACTGTTTAGTCTTGAATTTCATCTTGACTTTAAGGCAGCATTGCACTTTGTCAAAACAAGCACAAGTTGTAAATATACATTTATGAGTGGTGTTAACACATAACAAATACACTACATTGGCAAAAGTTTGTGGACACCTGCTCCTCTAAAATCTAATTCCAAAATCATGAGCATTAATGTGGAGTTGGTCCCCCCCTTTGCTGCTATAACAGCCTCAACCTTTCTGGGAAGGCTTTCCACTATATGTTGGAACATTGATGCGTGAACTTGCTTTCCATTCAGCCATAGAGACCATTAGTGAGGTCTGATGTTGGGCGATTGGACCTGGCTCTCAAACAGCGTTCCAATTCATCCCAAAGGCATTAGATGGGGTTGACGTCAGGGCTCTGTGCAGGCCAGTCAAGTTCTTCCGCACCGATGTATGGATTTCGCTTTGTGTACAGGGGCATTGTCATGCTGAAACAGGAAAGGGCCTTCCCCAAACTGTTGCCACAAAGTTGGAAGCACAGAAACGTCTAGAATGTAATTGTATGCTGTAGTGTTAAGATTTCCCTTCATTGGAACTAAGGGGCCTAGCCCGAACAATGTTAAACAGCCCGACCATTATTCCTCCTCCACCAAACTTTACAGTTGGCACTATGCATTGGGGAAGGTGATGTCCTCCTGGCATCTGCCAAACAATGATTTGTCCATCGGACTGCCAGATGGCAAAGTGTGATTCATCACTCCAGAGGATACGTTTCCACTGCTCCAGTCCAATGGCGGTGATCTCATGATCTCTTTGTCAAAGACCACTCCTATAGTTATCAGACAGACGCGCCTGATCAAATGCCTATGGATCTCTTCCTCAGGAGCCACAGAGGGTTGTGATGGCCTTTCCCTGTCATATCCCATTTATGGCCATTCATGTCTCTGCGGAGCACCAGGAAATCCAGGATTGTCTTCTCTTTACAAATTGAGGATATCAGAACGGACACCAATTAGGAAGTAGATCGGAGATAAAATCCTGTGCAACACAGAATGCAAAACTTAAAACACTTCTCTCAAGGAATAGGGTAAGTGCAGAATAGGGTAAGTGGAGAATACATTGTGCTCATTTTGAATTTTTTGTGAACTTTGTTCAAATTTAGTTACAGATTTGAAGGCCTGCGGTATATAATCGAATGGACATACAGTATGATTTATCTACATGTTGATTGTGTGTGATGGCATTAAACTGTCGCATGGCCAACTATACAGCACAGGCACAGCTAGACAAACTACCAGTTTCCTTAGGAAAAACAATTATTCTTTGATCAGTGTAAATGTACTTTCTTGAATGGTGATGAATAACATTATGGTTGCACCCTCTTTGGCTGACAGGACAGGCGGATTATTATCAAAGCCCATGGCTGTTTGCTTAACCTGCTCACCCTGCTGAGGTCAAGGTGCCCAGCTACGCCCCGTCGTTACCACGATTATATCACAAGTTGTCAAGCACACCAGGGGAGGTCTTCATGATGGGGAGGTTGTGTGACTCTGAACTGCGGAATAGATTCTTTCTACCTGTGCTCAAGGAGCTACAATATGTGAGGCCCTGGCCAATATGGTAAAGGTCTGCACTTGCAAAGTATTCAATTTGAACAATTACAGCATTCATCAAAGCTAATAAATCTCTGATTAAGGCCTTGAGGCTGAAATGTTAGCAATGAATGAAAGTGATACTTTACCAGCGCAGTGAGTGGGAGCTTAATTTCTTTTAATATAATTTCAACATGTCTGAGGCACATGCTGAAACATCCTTCAGGTGTGCTAGTGTATTTCATTTTCAATGGGTTATCCTAGCTAACAACAAACGTTCCTGCAACTTTAGAGAACGTTCCCTTAAGGGTCTCATTAGGTCATTAACTAATGTTTACATAGGAATGATCCTGTGATGTGCAAGTAATGTTTCCAAGATACATCCCTTAATGTCAAATAGAACTTAGCCAGAACGTGGTACCATTTTCTCAGAGGTTTAAGATATTAATGTTCTAGACACATTTCATGGGAACATTGTAAGAACATTCATGTGTCCAGTTTCAAATCTAATCAAATTTAAGTGGTTTATTGGTTTTCTGTGGGTTAGGAGAATATTCCATCAACGTCCCCCCAAACATACACAGAACATAGATGCCATGTTCCCAGAACATAAGATATTAATGTTCTAGACACGTTTCATGGGAACGTTGCAATAACTTTTGTGTCCAGTTTTCCTAGGGCTAGGAGAATATTCCATCAATGTCCCTCCAAACATATCCAGAACATGGTTACCAATTTCTCAGATCATAGGATATTAATTTTCAAGAAACATTACCTGTGAACTTTGCAAGAACTTTTCTGTGTACCAAAAAAGCGTTCTCCCAAAAAATATGTGTTTCATTACACATCACGCCTTGTTACTTTTGCCGATCCAATCAAGGCTCTGATTGGTGAACTACTGATCCATTCATAGCTTATTAATCACACAGCGTTTTTAACATAGTGTTTTCACCTTAAATATCTGACACACTTTGATATACATGATTACATTGTGCTTGTTCATTTATATAGTAATTACTATTCAACAGTCCTGACCTCAGATTTGATCTTACAACCTCTTGGTTAATGGTATGCCAATTTTCCTTCAACGGCACCATGTCCGTGTCCGGACCATTGATTTGATTTACATATTTCAGCAATTTAAGGGCTTTCAGTATAGTTGTCTAATGTTGGTGAGGCATGTTAATGACACCCCTGAATCACTGTGATCAATAAGTGGAATTTAGTGTAGTTTTAACAGAGCTGAGATTTACTTCAAAGTGCCAACATTAGAGAACTATACAGAAAGCCCTTGAATTCTTGAAATAAGTAAATCAAATCAATGATGAGAATAGTCAGATTAACCAATACCTGACACGGACATGGTGACCTACTGGGAAGATGGGAGTACAGTGAACCAAGAGGTTAGGTTGTGAGTTCAAATCCCAGAAGAGGACATGTTGTAAATGAACACACACAATATAATCAAATATGTAAATTGAAAACATTATGTTAAAAGCACAGCGAGTCTGAGTATCCCTAACCTCGTCAACAGAGAAAGCTATGAATGAATCAGTGGTACCCCAATGGTACCCCAAAAGGCCATGATTGGCTCGGAAACAGTATAAAGGCGTGATGTTTAATTACATTTTTAAAAAATGTGGGGGGGGGGGGGGGGGGGGGGGGCGTTTCTTTGGAATAATCAGGCAACGTCCTGACAGCTGATATACAGAAATGTTTCTGCAACGTTCCCATGAAACGTGTCTACAAGATTATTATCATGGCAACATGACAACCATGTTCTGTGTATGTTTGGTGGGACGTTGATGGAATATTCTTCTAACCCTCAGAAAACTGGACACATGAATGTTCTTGCAATGTTCCTATGAAAAGTGTCTAGAACAAAACTATTTGATGTTCTGAGAACATGAATATGTTATGTTCTGACAACATGGCAACTATGTTCTGTAAATGTTTGGTGGGATCATTGATGGAATATTCTCCTAACATTCAGAAGACTGGACACATTAATGTTTTTGCAATGTCCCATGAAGCGTGTCTAGAATATTCATATAGTAAATTCTGAGAACATGGCAACCACGTTTGACATTAAGGGAATGTTCTCCAAACTTTAACGCCAAAACATGCTAAAAAAGGTTATCTGAAGGTTTTTGCTAACATATATAGAATGTTCCCCCTAACTAATAGAAAACTGGACACTCAAACATTATGGGTAACATTACAAAAATGTAACCTGGGTGTTACAATGCATGCGCTGCCCTGAATGTTTTGTTTGTCTGTCCTAGTTTAGGAGCGCTAGTCTCCTAATACCTATATTCTCGTTCAAGAATTGCAGACACCTAGAAGGCCTGGAGTCAAGGTGGTGAATTTGGCTCTCTGAAAACCTGACAATCATGTCATTCTGCAGAGATACTGTAGGTGTATGTCTGCGATCTAGCTCTGTAAGATTGGACCATCTCTTCTTGTTGTTTTCAGTAATTGGGTCAAGAATTTGACATCTGCGTTAAGCCACACCCCCAAAATAATGGCTTTGGCTGCCAAAGTAATCCTAGGTATTTGTCCTACCGTTCGCCAAAGTATTAACCTTAGAATCCTGTCTTACACGGAACATAAACCGGCTGCGCGCGTGAGCCATCGTGCATTAATTAATTTTGTCCCCCTACACCAAACGCGATCACGACATGCAGGTTAAAATATCAAAACAAACTCTGAACCAATGACATTAATTTGGGGACAGGTAGAAAAGCATTACACATTTATGGCAATTTAGCTAGTTAGCTTGCAACTGCTAGCTAATTTGTCCTATTTAGCTAGCTTGCTGTTACTAGCTAATTTGTCCTGGGATATAAACATTAGGTTGTTATTTTACCTGAAATGCACAAGGTCCTCTACTCCGACAATTAATCCACACATAAAAAAGGTCAACCAAATTGTTTCTAGTCATCTCTCCTCCTTCCATGCTTCTTCATAGTTTAATGTATATGGTGATTGGCATCTAAACTTTCATAGTATTACCACGACAACTGGCAACAGTTCGTCTTTCAATCACCCACGTGGGTATAACCAATGAGGAGATGGCACGTGGGTACCTGTTTCTATAAACAAATGAGGAGATCGGAGAGGCAGGACTTGCAGCGCGATCTGCGTCAGAAATAGGAATGACTTCTATTCTAGCCCTTGGCAACGCAGACGCTCGCTGACGCACTCGAGCCGCGTGGGTGCAATAATTGAATAACATAGATTGCTAAAAAAAAATTGTGACGCGAGCGGTGTAGTCAGGGTATTAGCACACTGAAATATAGCTATTTGCCACATTTGCCATTTTTTTCAGCAAATAAATGTCTGAGCCCCATATAAGCCACTCGATGTAGCTCCAATTGTAGCCATTGGCCATATAAAATGTTGATACTTAGCCATCAGTAAGTGTCTAACATCACATTCCATGTTTAGTCAAAAGGGAGTATAGCATTAGCCCCCAGTGTTGCATCGGTTATTATCCACTGGAATATGTGGCCAACTGTAGTGTTGGCGAACGTTATAATCCACAGAATTAATCCTGTTATCTCCAATCATTATCCCTTCACGTGTTCCTAACATTAGTGACCTATGTAAGCCCCTATAGTGGCATTAAGTATCACCTCAGGTTAAGGAGTTGTGTCTAAGTAAACAGAATGTAGCTATGACTAGAATGGTTACAGCTGGCATGTGGGTAACATACATGCTAGGCTAAAGTAGACCCTTAGCTGAAGTATTAACTGTAAACAGTTACTTTATCCTCTACAATCTGAACACCTGTCTTTTTGTAAGCATTGAACAATTAGAAACAAGTAGGCCTATAGATTGTTGTTTTCTTAGGGTAAATTACCCTATTTCATAGTTTTTTGAAATTATGATAATAGAAGTCAGATGCAACCTCAGAGTATAAAGATTGATCACAGACATAATTTGACTTGTTTTCTCATAGGCAAAATAATAAATAAATAACATTGTGTTCAATTTGCTCCCATTGTTTTTAGGTAAAAAGTGTTGATGGCAGTTGATAGCATTGGCAAGTATGCACATTTACATTTTCTCTATTGATTGCAGTCTATAAATCAGTTAAGATAAATTGGCTAACATTTGAGTATATATGATCTGGAAATGTTGAGGCCTGACTGCGTAGTTTAGCCTATGCATCTGCGGCAACGGATGAATAAACATAATTTTTTTCCTGGGCAATCGTTCATGTGTAATGTGCGCTCAGGAGGGCATCTAAAGTGCTTATTGTAGCTTTGAGTGGTTTGGACTTTTTACGTGTAATTTTCTTATAAACTCCTTAAATATTAAGTCAGTTAAGAACAAATTGAATAGCAAACAGTGTATACATTATTTATGTAAGCTATGTAATTGCGAATTTAAATTACATAAAGGTGTAATATTCCAAGGTCTGATTTTTAATCAGCATATACAGTGGGGAGGGGGGAGTATTTAGTCAGCCACCAATTGTGCAAGTTCTCCCACTTAAAAAGATGAGAGAGGCCTGTAATTTTCATCATAGGTACACTTCAACTATGACAGACAAAATGAGAAAAAAAATCCAGAAAATCACATTGTAGGATTTTTAATGAATTTATTTGCAAATTATGATGGAAAATAAGTATTTGGTCACCTACAAACAAGCAAGATTTCTGTCTCTCACAGACCTGTAACTTCTTCTTTAAGAGGCCTCTGTCCTCCACTCGTTACCTGTATTAATGGCCTGCATTAATGTATTTATTTATTAATAAAAGACACCTGTCCACAACCTCAAACAGTCACACTCCAAACTCCACTATGGCCAAGACCAAAGAGCTGTCAAAGGACACCAGAAACAAAATTGTAGACCTGCACCAGGCTGGGAAGACTGAATCTGCAATAGGTAAGCAGCTTGGTTTGAAGAATCAACTGTGGGAGAAATTATTAGGAAATGGAAGACATACAAGATCACTGATAATCTCCCTCGATCTGGGGCTCCACGCAAGATCTCACCCCGTGGGGTCAGATGAAACCATAATAGAACTTTTTGGTAAAAACTCAACTCGTTGTGTTAGGAGGACAAAGAATGCTGAGTTGCATCCAAAGAACACCATACCTACTGTGAAGCATGTGGGTGGAAACATTATGCTTTGGGGCTGTTTTTATGCAAAGGGACCAGGACGACTGATCCGTGTAAAGGAAAGAATGAATGGGGCCATGTATCGTGAGATACAGCAAGGGCATTGAAGATGAAATGTGGCTGGGTCTTTCAGCATGACAATGATCCCAAACACACCGCCCGGGCAACGAAGGAGTGGCTTCGTAAGAAGCATTTCAAGGTCCTGGAGTGGCCTAGCCAGTCTCCAGATCTCAACCCCATAGAAAATCTTTGGAGGGAGTTGAAAGTCCGTGTTGCCCAGCAACAGCCCCAAAACATCACTGCTCTAGAGGAGATCTGCATGGAGGAATGGGCCAAAATAGCAGCAACAGTGTGTGAAAACCTTGTGAAGACTTACAGAAAACGTTTGACCTCTGTCATTGCCAGGGTATATAACAACGTATTGAGATAAACTTTTGTTATTGACCAAATACTTATTTTCCACCATCATTTGCAAATAAATTCATTAAAAGTCCTACAATGTGATTTTCTGGATTTTTTTTCCTCATTTTGTCTGTCATAGTTGAAGTGTACCTGTGATGAAAATTACAGGCCTCTCTCATATTTTTAAATGGGAGAACTTGCTCAATTGGTTGCTGACAAAATACTTTTTTGCCCCACTGTATACAGTGCCCTCAGAAAGTATTCAGACCCTTTGACTTTTTCCACATTTTGTTTACGTTACAGCCATATTATTTGTAAAATTTTATTGAACCTTTATTGAACTAGGCAAGTCAGTTAGGAACAAATTCTTATTTTACAATGGCGGCCTACCCCGGCCAAACTCTCCCCTAACCCGGGTGACACTGGGTCAATTGTGCGCCACCCTATGGGACTACCGATCACGGCCGGTTGTGATACAGCAACCAGGGTCTGTAGTGACGCCTCTAGCACTCAGAAGTAGTGCATTAGACCGCTGCGCCACTCGGATTCTAAAATGGATTACATTTTTAAAAATCCGCAGCAATCTACACGCAATATCCCATTATGACAAAGCAAAAGCAGGTTTTTTTAAACATTTTTGCACATCTATTAAAAGTAAAGAATAGAAATACCTTATTTACATAAGTATTCAGACCGTTTGCTATGAGACTCGAAATTGAGCTCTGGTGCAACCTGTTTCCATTGATCATCCTTGAGATGTTTCTACAACTTGATTGGAAACTCTCTAAAAACAGATGTGCCAAGCTTGTAAGCTTGTAAGCGTCAGACCCAAGAAGACTCGAGGCTGTAATCGCTGCCAAAGGTGCTTCAACAAAGTACTGAGTAAAAGTAATACTGCAGTTTTTAATTTTTAGAAATTTGCAAAAAAAATCTAAAAAAAAATCTAAAATCCTGTTTTTGCTTTGTCATTATTGGATATTGTGTGTAGATTGATGGGAACACCCCAATTACAGTTCAGCAACCTACTTAAAAACAGCTGTGCAGTGCTTGGTTACGCAACTATCAACAAAAACATTTTAATGCTGAAGCAGTAGTTTTTCATTGATGGAGTTGTGTTTCTCTTTACTTCAAATGGCGCCTTTTGTTCCTCAGGGTGACGATGGGGGCAGACGACATGTTGTAGCTGAGACTGGTCGCGTTCCCCTGCTCAGACATTGCGTGCATCAACCGATGGTTGTGTGCCACGTCATCGATTATGTCATCAGCTGTGTCATCAGCTGCTGTTAGCTGATACTTAAAATACCTATCGTGACAGTTGCCAGCAACGCCTGGGCAGAGGAACGCAGGCTGTATCTGTCATTCAGCTTGGCCTTAACCCTAACTGTTTCCCACACAGCTTTAGTGAGAACCCCAACTCTTCCGCCTTTCATCTCCGCCCACATTCCTGCCCTTCCACCTTCGCAGTGCCAGGGAGCATACGAGTCTCAAACATCACTGTCTGTATGCTAGAAAATATCTCTACAGACCCAATTTAAGCTCTTTCAGCGGTTATGTACAATCTATAACACTATTACAGCTTATTGTGAAATAGACACAAATGACTCATTCGGAAATACTTTGTCATTTTTTTTGTGTGTATTACACACATTTTTTTCTGCGCAACGCATTTCATGTACATTACACAGATTCCAATTTGTTGTGGCTAACGTTAGCAAGGCTAACTAGGTGGCTAATGTTATCTAGGCTAGGGGTTAGGTTAAAGGGTTAAGGTTAGGGTTAGAGGAAGGGTAACTAACATGATAAGTAGTTGCAAAGTATCTAAAAAGTAGTTAGTAGTTTTAAAGTTGCTAATTAGATAAAATGCTAAAGTTGTCCATGATGAGATTTGAACATGCAACCTTTTCAATAAGCAATTTGTGTTTATATCACAGTCTGTGATACTGGGTTAACAATCTCATCAACTCTTCATTCCAGCTGTCAAGAGTTCAATGCTTTCATAACTACAAAATCTTGGAGATTAGCCTTGAGTGAGCCAGATTTACCCATGACTTCATGGCTTTAATGACTTTAAAGTTATCAATAAATTAACCAATGTAGAATAAAAACAATAAGGCTGACGCTTAACAGACATTTGGAAAACTATAAGGAAAAAATGCAGGAAATGTGATGGTACAATAAAATATAATTTTAAGGTTATAACCAAATGTTTCATTAACATTATCTTCACCAACACTATGAAGCTATTCAAGCTAATATGAAAGATTAAGAACTGTTGGCACTGAAAATGGGGTCCCGCAAAGAGTATGACTGCTTTACATCTGACAATTTGCATGCCTAAACTCAAAGTACTTTAAAGCAGATGGGGTTTGTAAAAAACGAGGGAAATAAAAGCCTGCATACATAATAAACTGAAATGATGATAAGAAGTGGAGTGTATCAGCCACACTTTGTTCGTGTACATGCAGAACTCTAAACAAAGAAAGCTCAAATGGAGCGACGGGGGGGGGCGTAGTCAAGAAAGTGGAGGCATCTCTGAAAAGCATTAAGATTGGAGTTTTGAAAATAAAGCCAGTGGAAGATTGAAATAATTCTAATTAGAAGGGACTCTGTGTGCCAGTGATCCATGCTGACTATTAGTGTTGTCATGAAATGCTGCAGATGCTACTGCGCACTGGCACCCTTGCATCATTGCCAGTTTAGGGAAGGTAATCTCGCCTGGGTGTACATGCTCCCAGAGCCAACAGTGGGTCTATGATTCTGCACGCAATCATTACCAGGGGCGGGGGGAAAGGTGTCTGTCCATGGAGGTTTAAGCACATAGGTTTCTGCTTGTTTGTTTCAAAATAATGCAGAAATGCCTCACAAAATCCAAGCTAATGTTGCAGGGTCACTGATGTTGTTAGTGATTTAAACTGCGGGTTCAAGATGTTGACCTCAGCCAAAGTGTATTGAGTTTGTGCTAAAATGGCAGAGACCTTTGAAAGAAAATGGACAGGGAAATATCATGGATTAGTAAGATTCTGGTGCTACAATTCCTGCTACCAAATCTTTTTAGTTATCCAAAGGCAATTAATTATATGATTTATGTTAGTAATTTTAACAATTATATAACAGTGGAATCACACTGGTTCTCAATTAAGCCAAATGTTTTGACACAGTTCAAGGATGTTTGATATTTTAAGACTATCAAACATTATAGCGGCGGGAAGACAGACATCATATTACAAATCTAATTCATATGCCGTGCAATACTAAGGCCCAAGCGGTTCAGTTTTATGTTGTCAGAATACTTTTCTGCGGTGACCATTGCATTCCCCAATGTGATATAGTGCCGGATAATATTGACCGAAATATAGTGGATAATATATTGCACAATATGTATGTTCCTTATAGAACCCAAAATATATGGAACCCCTAAAAGTTTTCTATAGAACCTGTTTATAGGGTTCTTTGATCAGAACCCAAAGGATTTTTCTTCACTGAACCAAAATGTGTTCCATGTATAACCCTGTATAGTGTCATTTATGAATTATGGCTACTACTAATAAAAAAAATCAGGTATAGCTTTATATTTGTTTCTACAAAACATAGAAATGTGCTGTTTTCACATATGTAGACACTGGTATTGTGCTGGATCATGAAAATGAGGTTGAAAAGTGGTGGAATTCCCTTTAAGTGTTTGTTTTCAGAGTAAAACATTTTTCAAAGGTAACTTCTAATACTTCATGTCTGTCTTAGTTCTTCAGAGTGTATAGTTTCTAAGTCTGATTTCCCATTGATGTGAAATGGCTGCTTAGGCTTAGTCAGTGATGTGGAAAGTCTTAAGTGCCATGGTATGATTTTTAAAACTATCCTATCAAACAGATGATAGGTGGGTAAACATTATGGTAGAAAAATATAGCGAAATATTGAGGGACGTCATTCAGTGTGGGGTTAGATCTTATCTTTAGCACTTTTATGTCTAAGAAAAAAACATGATTCTATCACTAATGAAAACAGTATGATGATCATTGTTGAGAAGTAGATGTTAACAGGCTAAACTTGTTTTTAATGGACCAAAGATACCTGCAATCTGTTGTAGACGTCTATAATAAATCACAGATATACAATTCCTTCAGAAAATGTTCATACCCCTAGACTTATTTCACATTTTGTTGTGTTACAGCCTGAATTAAAAATTGGTTAAATATAATTTTTGTCTCACCCATCTACACAAAATACCAAATAATGACAAAGTGAAAATATGTTTATAGAATGTTTTGCACATTTATTGAAAATGAAATACAGATATATCTAATTTGCATAATACGTATTCACACCCCTGTGTCAAAACATGTTTGCATCACCTTTAGCAGTGATTACAGCTGTGAGACTTTCTGGGTAAGTCTCTAAGAGCTTTGCAAACCTGGATTGTACAATATTTGCTCAATATTTAAAATATTCAAGCTCTGTCATGTTGGTTATTGATCATTGCTAGACAGACATTTTCAAGTCTTGCTATAGATTTTCAAGACAATTTCAAGTCAAAACTGTAATTAAGCCACTCAGGAACACTCAACGTCATTTTGGTAAGCAACTCCAGTGTATATTTGGTCTTGTGTTTTAGGTAATTTAGGTGAATTTGTCTCCCAGTGTCTGTTGGAAAGCAGACAGAACCAGGTTTTCCTCTAGGATTTGGCCTGGCCTGTGCTTAGCTTTATTCTGTATCTTTTAATCCTAAAAAACTCCCTAGTCCTTGCTGATGACAAGCATACCCATAACATGATGTAGCCACCACCATTCTTGAAAATATGAAGAGTGGTACTCAGTGATGTGTTGTGTTGGATTTGCCCCAAATATAACATTTTGTATTCAGGACATAAATTAAATTTCTTTGCCACATTTTTTGCAATTATTCTTTAGTGCTTTATTGCAAACAGGATGTATGTTTTGGTTTATTTGTATTCTTTACAAGCTTTCTACTTTTCACTCTGTCATTTAGGTTAGTATTGTGGAGTAACTACAATGTTGTGGATCCATCATCAGTTTTAGCCATTAAACTCTGTAACTGTTTTAAAGTCACCATTGGCCTCATGGTGAAATCCCTGAGCGGTTTCCTTCCTCTCTGGCAACGGAGTTAGGAAGGACAGCTGTATCTTTGTAGTGACTGGGTGTATTGATACACCATCCAAAGTGTGATTAATAACTTCACCATGCTCAAAGGGATATTCAATATCAGCTTTATTTTTATCCATCCTCCAATATGTGCCCTTCTTTTCAAGGCATGTGAAAACCTACCTGGTCTTTGTGGTTGCATCTGTATTTGAAATTCACTGCTCGACCTAGGGATCTTACAGCTAATTGTATGTGTAGGGTATAGAGATAAGGTAGTCATTCAAAAATCATGTTAAACACTATTATTGCACACAGAGTGAGTCCATGCAACTTATTATGTAATCTTTTACTCCTGAACTTATTTAGGCTTACCGTAAAGGGGTTGAATACTTATTGTGTCCCATCCTGATCTGTTTCAACTGTCTTTGTGATTGTCCCCACCCACCTCCAGGTGTCACCCGTCTTCCCCATTATTCCCAGGGCATGTATTCCTGTGTTCTCTGTTTGTCTGTTGCCAGTTCGTCTTGTCAAGTCAACCAGCAAGTTTTTTTCCATGCGCCTGCTTTTTCCTTGTCTCTGTTTTTCTAGTCCTCCTGGTTTTGACCTTTTGCCTGACCTGACACTAAGCCCACCTGCCTGACCATTTAGCCTGCCCTGACCTTGAGCCTGCCGCCCTGTACCGTTTGGAACTCTGACCTGTTTAATTAACTTTTGCCTGTCCTCGACCTGCCTCTTGCCTGCCCCTTGCTGTTTTAATAAATATCAGAGACTCTAACCATCTGCCTCCTGTGTATGCATTTGGGTCTCGCCCTGTGTTGTTATTTTTTTACTTAAAATATTTCAACTTTTTGTTTTTTATTCATTTGTAAAAATTTCAAAAAATACAATTCCACTTTTACATTATGTGGTATTGTGTATATGCCAGTGACACATTCTCAGTTTAATACATTTTAAATTCAGGCTGTAACACAACAAAATGTTGAAAAAGTAAAGGGGTGTGAATACTTTTTGAAGGCACTTTTTAAAATATTTTTTTATCAATTGGCATTTAAGTTTTATCTCTCCCTTCCGTTATCTCTTCTTTTTGGGATCACTTTATTGTATGACTCCATAACATATAAGCTAATTTTGAATGTGATACTGGATTGATACATTACTTTAAAACAACCTCTCTACAGCACCCAGTATATTGTCCTATACATTAGTTGTGGAATGTTGGTTTTTGAGGGTTGTATTGCCAAACAAAGTCCATCCGTTGTCAGAACATTTTGATTAAGCTCTTCTCCAGTAGCCTATTTAGTGCTATCAAAATGAACCACAGTACATTTTGAAGAAAACAAAAATCTTCATGTTCTACTATGGAGAACTGAATATGAACATTAAATCCGACATTTGTTGTGTGTAAGTTAGCCAAATGTGTCAAGCTATAAACTAATAGGCCTTAAACAATACTGTATTAATAAATGCTACTAATATTCAGCTGGCATATGTAAACTCAAGTTAAAATTTGTAATTCGTTTGAAATTCAACCTATTTTAGCCAAATATTGTTGTCAAATAGATGGGGCACAGTGGTCCAACGCATTCCAGGGCAATATTTCAGCATCCGAACTGACTCCGAAAGGATTAACATGATCTCGCTGAAGTTGAAATGATGTCTCCATTTTACCAATTTCACACGAAATGCTTAGATGATAATAATTATACTATACATTGGGACTGTAAGTGAATATCACACACATGTACTGTATGTGTATATATACACGTACTGTATGCCCCTATATACTGTATATGACAGCCCTATATATATGGTTCATTCTACAGAAGTGATTCAAATTGCTGTCCACAATCAAAGAAACTATTTTAAAAACACAGGGAAAGAATTGATGTCTTTATTGTCACATACACCAGATAGGTGCAGTGAAATGTATTGTTTTACAGCGTCAGCCATAGTAGTATGGCACCCCTGGAGAAAATGAGGGTTAAGTGCCTTGCTCAAGGGCACATCAACAGATTTTTTTTTACCTTGTTGGCCAAGGTATTCGAACCAGCGACCATTTGGTTACTGGCCCAACACTCTAACCGCTAGCCCTTAATTAAAACATTAAAATACTAGAATAAGGCACCATAGACCCTGTGCCAATGCGTTTGTCAAACTCCAGGCAGTGCTATAGTCAGATGACATGAGAATATATCTCTTTGGCCACACACCCCAGTGGTGGGTTTGGCATTGAAAAACGTAAACATATGCAGAAAAGTACCTCATACCTAAGGTAAAATATGGTGGTGGATCTTTGATGTTATGGGGAAATGCCAACTTCCACAGGTCATGGGGCCCTTGTTAACGTCAATGGCATCATGAACATTACCAAGTATGTAGACATTGTATCCAAAAACCTGGTTGCCTCTGGCAGGAGGCTGACACTTGGCAGCAAGTGGATCTTCCAGCAAGACAATAACCCCAAGTATACTGAAACCATCCACTACGTGCAAAGCATTGAGCAACAAAGTTGAAGGAAAACTTACAGTAAGTCAAACAATAAACGGGCGTTTGGTTATATAACGGCAAAAACGTAATTTGCACAGAAGTAGCTAGCCAGTTATGCTAACGTTAGCTAGCTAACCAAATAAGAATGTTTAGCTGAATCCCTCTAGAATCAACACAAATATTTTAGCTAACGTTCATCAGAACAGAACTTCCATTCCATTTAGCTGTTTTTGGTGTAGTTTTCAGTTCAAAAGATTAAACAAATGATCCAAAAGTTGCCTACTGTAGCAGCTTATGACTAGTTCATGTTGAACATGCATAAGAAGTAAGGCTAGATCGAAAAGTTACATTAAGTTTTATATCAGATCTGGCTGAGATGTTATTGTCTGAGAATATCGTTTTTTGTGTGATTTCTAACACTATAATAAAAATACATATTATACAACCTAATGGAATTTTAAATTAAAATATCTTGTTTCTATTATTTTACATTTACATGTAAGTAAGTTAGCATTTCACTGTTAGTCTATACCTGTTTTTTATTAAGCATGTGACAAATAACATTCAATTTGATTTAATCTTTAATTAGGTTCAAATTTGAATTCGTTATAAAATTGTGATTAATGGTAGTTAACTACAGATAAATATTGTTATCGTTAGACAGCAGGGAAACTCGAGTTAACTTTTTGTAATTTTAGTGCACTCATTTTTTATCTGATAGCGTTGAAAATAAAATACATAATCTATAGACTAAGGCTTAAAAACATGGTGATGTCAAAACAAGATGACATTGAGGTTAAAGAAAGTGTGCTTTATCAATATACCAGTTTTTGCAAAACGTTAGCCCTACTTTTGATAAAATCCAAGAGGTCAGTAATTATTGTAGGCTTCCTGTATAAAAACCGGCTATCACGTTGTTTCTTGTTTCCTTCTTTGAGCCAAAGACCCAAGACCCTCACGGTTTGTGTCGTCTATTCATGCAGGTGTGTTGCATGCAGATGTGTTGTCTGTATTACAGACCTCTTTTTTTTTTTTAACTAGGAACTACTTCTTAACAATGACGGCCTACACCCGGACGACGCTGCGTCCGCTCTTTGGGACTCCCAATGTTACAGCCTGGATTCGAACCTGTAGTGACGCCTCTAGCACTGAGATGCAGTAGTGCCTTAGACCACTGCGCCACTTGGGAGCCCTCATTCATCCAATGTTACATGACAAGTAATCCAGTAAATCCTTGCAGAACAATTGGTTTTACAACGTCTAACCTAGAGGCAATGCTATGTCTAACCCAGAGGCAATGTGAGATTCCCAAATATGAAGCTTATATTTCTACTTTTTTTTGTTCTCTGTGGTGAGGCCCACAGAAACCTCTATGTGCGGTCTTCGGGGGAGTAGGGACAGCAATTATTTTTCGACTTTAAAACTATTTGCATTTTGTAGCCAACTATTTATATTGAAAAGCTTTTATCTGGCTATACGTTGTGTACTGTTTCTAGATATTGTTTAAGGCAAAGCTATACTCTGGAATATCTTCCTGATAAGCAGTTTGTTTGTTTTCTTCTTTAATTAACTACTGTAGTAGCACTCACGTTTAGGCTGTAACAATTGAATAACGGAATAATTATTTAAACTGATTCATAATAACAATATATCTAAAGTGTTTTGTGAACGTATCTAAAATGTTTGACCTTTCTCGAGAATATAGGAGCTTGGAACAGTTACATTCTGAAATCGTTAGCCTATGCTCTAGTAGAAATGCAATAATGCATGTAAATTGTGGAGGAACATGACCAAAGTGGTCAACAATATTAGTTTGATCTAATGTGCTATATGAACAACAAACATAAGGATGATAACTCCAAGATATAGGTATTTTCATGCACACTGGCAGTAGAGAAATCTTGCACGCGTTGTAGAACTAAAACAGTAGCCTACTTATATCAATGTGGTGCGCTATTATCCATATAATAGGGAAACATATTTGTATTTATACGGTTTAAGTGAATAAATCCTCAAAATAATTGTTATATTCACAAGTTCACACATATTCATGCCCACACCATCAGCAGCATATTGCTTGCCGCCAGAACAATGCATGCTTCACGGTCCAATTTGTTTATGTTTTGTAAAGTGCCAATGACATGGATATAAAATCATCCTGAACACAGGGAGAATATGATTGTTTCTATCCATTTTCTATAGCATATAAGACATAGACCCTGTCCTTTGTGTGATGTCGTGCTGTTCTGGTCACATCAAAGTTCCAATGCATCATTCTGAGAGTTTATTTCATTTTGTTTCCTAATATGGTTTCACTTTCTCTACATTTTTGTCTTCAACAACCTTTCTAAACTTTAGAGTACGAGCCCCCGAAACAGGCCTCCTCCCACATTTAGCTCCTGGCTACTCTTGAGCCTGTGTAGCCTATGCCTTTGCCATTAGGCCTATTTTTGGGGGGGATACAGGCCTAGAAATGAATGTTCGTTTTGAATAGTGCCTACACTCTTATAAAAAAAGGTTCTATCTAGGGTTTTTTGGCCGTCCACATAGGATAACCCTTTGAAGAATCGAATCAAATCAAATGTATTTATATAGCCCTTCTTACATCAGCTGATATCTCAAAGTGCTGTACCAGCCTAAAACCCCAAACAGCAAGCAATGCAGGTGTAGAAGCACGGTGGCTAGGAAAAACTCTGTAGAAAGGCCAAAACCTAGGAAGAAACCTAGAGAGGAACCAGGCTATGAGGGGTGGCCAGTCCTCTTCTGGCTGTGCCGGGTGGAGATTATAACAGAACATGGCCAAGGTGTTCAAATGTTCATAAATGACCAGCATGGTCAAATAATTGTCGAGGGTGCAGCAAGTCAGCACCCCAGGAGTAAATGTCAGTTGGCTTTTCATAGCCGATCATTAAGAGTATCTCTACCGCTCCTGCTGTCTCTAGAGAGTTGAAAACAGCAAGCACCCTTTTTGGTTCCAGGTAGAACCCTTTTGAGTTCCATGCAGAACCTTTTCCACAGAGGGTTTTACATGGAACCCAAAAGAGTTCTACCTGAAACGAAAAAGAGTTTTACCTGGAACCAAAAACGGTTATCCTATAGGGACAGCCGAAGAACCCCCTCGGTACCCTTTTTTAAAGAGTGTATATGTGGTCCAATCACTCAAAGAAATGTGATCTTCACATATTAACCCAACACTTTCGGACTACTTTTGAGTCCATTATTTCATGATTTTTTTTTTTTTACATGTATTTTGGGTGGAATTGGGCTATGACCATTTTGTACGATTTTGTTCTAACAAAACACAATGAATTTATGTTTATGTGAATACAATATTTGAAAATTATAAATGAATAGGCATAGATATTAAATAAATTGTAGCAAATAGCTTTGACATTAAGAATAGCTGTATACGTTGCCTCTCAGAAACACGAACTGTACTCCATGTCACCTCACGTCATTGTTGTTAATGAATGGGAAATGCGGACATCGATCCTTTAACTGCAGTTGAATCATATGCCATGCTTATCGAACACTCTCCACGCATTGCACATTTCACTTTAATTTACACATGTTTAGACTATTTATTATTTATCTGTATTATATATATTTTATCCACAGAAATATAAATTATTGAAGCGTAATTGCACCCAGAACAAATTACCCTATTGCCTATTGCAATATTTTGAAAATAATAATATTTCAATATTTTTAAAATAATTCATTAGGTTACTTGGGCTGATTGTCTTCACAGAAAAACACATTTTTTGTTGTTGGGACAAGCATAACATATTATATTTATTTAGATTTAGCCCTTCACCTTGTTAGATTCAGCAACAAAATCGGACTATTGGATAGGATATGGGATGCTGTTATGGTGTAGACGCCCAATTTTATGTGAATTTGCACTTTTTTCACGCAAGCATAAAAATTTGCTTATTTGTTTATGTTGATAAAACAAGGCTACATACATTAGGAACACCTTCCTAATATTAAATTGCACCCGTTTTTGCCTTTAGAACAGCCTCAATTCGTCGGGGCATGGAGTCTACAAGGTGTCGAAAGCGTTCCACAGGGATGCTGGCCCATGTTGACTCCAATGCTTCCCATAGTTGTGTCAATTTGGGTGGATGTCCTTTGGGTGGTGGAGCATTATTGTTGAGCCTGAAAAACCCAGCAGCGTTGCAGTTCTTGACACATTCAAACGGGTGTGCATGGCAGCTATACTATTTCCCATTCAAAGGCACTTAAATCCTTTGTCTTGCCCATTCACCCTCTGAATGGCATACATACACGTCCCAATTGTCTCAAGGCTTAAATCCTTCTTTAACCTGTCTCCTCCACTCCATCTACACTGACTAAAGTGGATTTAACAAGTTACATCAATAAGGGATCATAGCTTTTACCTGGATTCACCTGGGCAGTCTGTCATGGAAAGAGCAGGTGTTCCTAATGTTTTGTACACTCAGTCTAGTTTTCCTCTGTCTATAGCGTGTCTGAATGTATAACAGTAGGCCTACATTAGGTTTGTGTTGTTCTTCTTCCATTCATGATAGCAAACTTATTGCAAACTTGTAATGTCTTACACTTTAATCAAGTTCATTTTTTTCATACAGCAACAAAAACAGATAATACTCACATTAGATAGGCCTATTCTAACAACAAAAAGTGCAAAACTTTGAAATAACATTTACAAAAAAAAAATCGTCAACATCGAAAATATAACGTTGTTAAATAAATAAAACTATAGTATTCCCAATAAAGGAAATACATCTGTCAAATGTTAGGCCAAAATGTGTCAAATGTAGCCTAATTGTTATTTGTTGTGTTAATCAGCGCATTCTTCTCCAGTATTAATAGGCTACTATTTTGCTAGTAAATAGGCCTATTGGGTAATGAAAGCTTAACTGCTTATTACAATAACAACTCCGGATGTCATTTATTTGGATCAGCGTTTGCCAAACTGTGGTACTGTAAGCCTACCCCAGTGCTACGCAATCCAGATTCAGGAAGTAGATTATCATTGATGATCTTGTTGTTGAATTTATTTGAATAGTCATAGGCTAGACTATATCAAACTAGTTTTCTCAGAATGTGAGGTGTAATCCTAAAGTAGGCTAATTTACAGTTGAGTAAAATCCTAATTTACAGAATAAAGTAGCACAAAATGGGCAATAGCAAAGGGTCAGCAGACATGTTTGTAATTTTGTCAGGGCAATAGCTATAGGACGCTGGTAGGCCTTATACATCGTTATTTGGGTTTAATTATAATAGGTAGACGTGACTAAGAAAACATTGGGAACCACTGATTTAGAAGTGAAATTCTATATTGGTGTGGATATTATAGGCTACGTCGGTTTGCCAAATTTGAACTTGATGTAGCCTAATAAAGCTAAATGATCAGACAATTAAAAGGGATGTATTGCAGGCCTGAATAAGTAGCCTATAACACCGTATCAAGCATGGCAAGGTTCAAGACAAGAGGAACTGGTTTTAACGAGAAACTGAAACTTCAAGCGCTTTATATGAAAGATGGAAACAAATGCGAACAAAGGGTCAGTCACCGGGCATGCTATTATAAGAGGAGGCCTGCACTGTCATGCACTGTTGTATCTTATAATCTACATGTGCTCATTATGGCTCGATCAACAAAACAGAGGACAAAATAGGCTATAATTAACTTATGAGTACACAAAACTCCACTTCTCTCTAAAATGTGTTGCATACATTACAGATACAGCAGTAGCCTAGATTGGAGTCTATAGGAGAACCTGAGAAGACATAACTTGTAGGCTTTTGTTATATCCCGCGTGTCTTATTAACCCTGATCTTTATAAGGCGTTTTCCCCCAAAACATATTTCGAAATTAATTATTATATGAATAATGAAAAATGCTGTATGTTTTTTTATTCAATACTGATGAATACACTGTTTAATAAATAGCCTACCAAACAAAAATAAACGATTCAAAGAATTACAATCTTTGTACAAGATATAAATAGCCCGAAATATAGTTACATTTGGCAAGTCTAGTTACAGTTTAAACCCCACATGTAACGACTTTTGTCCCTTTAACGCAAAAAGAATACATCGTTGCACTTCAGGATACATAGCCTAATATGGCCATATTTGCTTTCAGGAATTGTCGTTTCTGACCTAATTAGTGATCACTGTTTGTTTAATTGCCATTTCTATGGTGCTTTTATTTGTCCTTCCCATGTTGTAGTTGTGTCATCAATTTAAGAAAGCATTTGGAGTGATCCTCTTTTGATGTGACAACATTCCTGGAAACCCGCTAGAAACTCCCGGTGAAAAAGACTGTAGGGACGTTCGAAGTGAGTCCGAGAGCAGTGTTTGTGGGGAGCTCGTGGGTACACCGTAGCCTTGCGCGCTCTGCTGGAGATGCGGCGGCTGATGCTGACTCCCTGAGACAAAGTAGCCACTCTGTCCGGATAATAGACTAGACGTGCTTACACCGTAACTGTTTGACAAGCCCAGAGCACCGACAGATCCACTTAGATGGCGCGTAAGGTCCCCATTACTCAGCTGGTCCACCCCGGGGAGTAGGGACCCATACGCGTGCCCTTGGTTCAGAAATCCTGCTGATGATCCATTGTAATGGGGATGGTGCAATGATAAAAACGGCGAGATTTGCCAATACAGAGGGTTGTTTGCCCTGTCGTTTATTCCCAAACCAAGAGGCGAGAAGCGCATTCCACGTTTCATCGCCAACTTGCCCCTGGAGGTAGCAGAACGTCTCCGAAGTTTCCCCGTAGTTCCACCAATAAATACATCATCGCTCGAAGGGTCCAACATCCAGTAGTTCCCTTTGCCCGGGTCGTCGTAATGCCTTGGCACTTTCACAAAACACTTATTGAGGCTCAGGTTGTGTCGGATAGAGTTTTGCCAGCCTTGCTTGTGCTCTCGGTAATATGGAAAGTTCTTCATAATAAACTCATAGATACCGTTTAGAGTCAGTCTCTTCTCGGCACTCTGTCTGATAGCCATCATAATCAAGGCGTTGTAGCTGAATGGCGGTTTATCATATTTCCCATTTTTGCTAGGCTCTGTCGCCCGCAAGGTACCCTCGTCTTCCTCCTTTTGTTTCTCCCGGTCCAAAGGTGCAGATTCCATATCAGGATCCAGTGATTTTTCCGAATCAGACCCGGAAGAACCCGTGTTTTTTTCCGGGAGCACGGAGTCCTGTTTGTCACATTTTGAGGGAAGCAGCAGACTCTTGATACTAAATGAAGTAGATCGGTGCACCATCGGCGGTTCTTTCTGATCTTCCATGCCGGACACTGACAAAAAAAATGATTGGGCTTTGTGTTTAAAAAGGAAAAGGTAAGACGCAATTGGATCAGGGCATTGCATGCATTAAGGAACTTATAGGATGGAGAGTTAGCCGGGACTGGGATGTAGAAATTACTAATTAAGGAGGTTCCGTTTTATCACTAGGCTACAGGGGAGGAGCCTGTAACTTGCAGATTTTTATCCCTCTTTCCCATTCGATATTGTTAAAACACGAAATAGACTTTCAGTGCACATATAGCCTATAGAAAAAACATTTTCGTAAGGATTTGACTGAACGGCTGTATTCGTTTACCCAAAGGCGTAACGCAGTTTTACGGCCCATTCTAAAAATAAAATTAAAGGATTATGACGTGTTAGTATGCTCATAATATTTTATGTCAATGCTAATATGGCAAAAAAATCGCTAGCTGGCTAACCAACAACTGTAACGATGTATTTGAGAGACAAGTGCTCATTGTGCAAATGTTAACTATTAATGTTATTTTTTGTAATCAACATTAGACGAAATATAGAAATATATGTTGTCAACAATCTATGCCAACCCCCTCTGTTTTGCCCCATAGTTGGGCATGCTCAGTTTTGTTGCTAAACAACCAACCCATCTGGGTCAAGATACAAATTTGCAGTTTTATAACTAACTTATCTCATTATATTTTACACATTTTGCCATGAGGCTGAGTGAAAATGTAGCGGTTTTAGAGCTAATTTCTTGCTATTCTACACATTTTGCCATGAGGCTGAGAGAAAATATTACCGTTTAAGATAATTTCCTGTAAAATAAAAAAGGCATGGCTCATGACGTGTTCATATAGTCTAATATCTGGAACACAAAGCTATGCGGGTGTGTGGCATACGTGCATGCCCTTGTAACTTTTTCTGTCTATGTGTGGTGTGGTGTACGCGTCAAAGTGTTCGTCGTAGTGAGCCTTGTTGTATTGAGGACAATGGTGGTTTGAATAGGCTACAATGCATTTAATACTGCCTTGAGCATTCTGGATGCGCTCCAATCATACTATTGTTCTGAGTACTGGACATATCAGATGCACATCAGAGAGCCCACTCAGGCTGAACACAACTACTTGAGCGCCTCTAGTGTACTGGGATGTTCCTGCATTGAGTGCGCACTATTTTAGCAGCATGCAGGCGGGTTTTGTGACTAAATATAGGCTAATTGACTACAAACATAACATTTGGTGCTACTAACGAGCTGTGTAGCCCTATGAGTAACATGTTTGTTTTGGTCTATTCACTTAAAATAGAATGGCCTAGACTTGACTTGAACAAATAAGCAACAGACTTAATTTGTTTTCGATCTCAGAAACTTTGTTTACGACTGCGTAAAGATCCCGATACAACCAGGGTTAAAATGATACTTTTTTTATGGTTGTTAACTTGTACTTGTATATACATTACAATTTAGGTCAATGTTATCTCCCATTCGGAATATTAATGCATTACATGACATTTTAGTGACATTTTTAACTGAACGTAGACCTAATGATGGTATACAAAAACTAGTAAGGTTCTATGCCATTACTAATCATTACTAGTAGGCCTACTTTTGTTCATTGAATATTTGTGAACTCTTTAATAATTATCATAGGCCTACCATTACAATAGTGCAATTTTCTATGCTTGTTATTATTAGTGTGTGTGTTGTTGTTGGAGTAGTAGGTGTAGTAGTAGTAGCTCAGTTGGAATAGTAGTCTTTTATTTTATTTTGTTGAAGTATTGTTTGCACTAGTAAAGTTTTGCCCTCATTGCAAAGTTTTCATAACCAAGATTATTATCATCCTTGTTATTATAAAAGTAATATGTACTATCATGATACATTGAGATGTCATTTTCGGTTAGGAGATTTTTTCCAAATGTAGTACCAACTTTTAATTACATTGAATTGAAAGTAATATTGGCTCTTAGGATTGATCCCTGATCATCATCAACATATTGATGGTTCACCAGAGGTATTTTTTAAGAGGTACAGTGCCTTGCGAAAGTATTCGGCCCCCTTGAACTTTGCGACCTTTTGCCACATTTCAGGCTTCAAACATAAAGATATAAAACTGTATTTTTTTGTGAAGAATCAACAACAAGTGGGACACAATCATGAAGTGGAACGACATTTATTGGATATTTCAAACGTTTTTAACAAATCAAAAACTGAAAAATTGGGCGTGCAAAATTATTCAGCCCCCTTAAGTTAATACTTTGTAGCGCCACCTTTTGCTGCGATTACAGCTGTAAGTCGCTTGGGGTATGTCTCTATCAGTTTTGCACATCGAGAGACTGAAATTTTTTCCCATTCCTCCTTGCAAAACAGCTCGAGCTCAGTGAGGTTGGATGGAGAACATTTGTGAACAGCAGTTTTCAGTTCTTTCCACAGATTGTCGATTGGATTCAGGTCTGGACTTTGACTTGGCCATTCTAACACCTGGATACGTTTATTTTTGAACCATTCCATTGTAGATTTTGCTTTATGTTTTGGATCATTGTCTTGTTGGAAGACAAATCTCCATCCCAGTCTCAGGTCTTTTGCAGACTCCATCAGGTTTTCTTCCAGAATGGTCCTGTATTTGGCTCCATCCATCTTCCCATCAATTTTAACCATCTTCCCTGTCCCTGCTGAAGAAAAGCAGGCCCAAACCATGATGCTGCCACCACCATGTTTGACATTGGGGATGGTGTGTTCAGCTGTGTTGCTTTTACGCCAAACATAACGTTTTGCATTGTTGCCAAAAAGTTCAAATTTGGTTTCATCTGACCAGAGCACCTTCTTCCACATGTTTGGTGTGTCTCCCAGGTGGCTTGTGGCAAACTTTAAACGCCACTTTTTATGGATATCTTTAAGAAATGGCTTTCTTCTTGCCACTCTTCCATAAAGGCCAGATTTGTGCAATATACGACTGATTGTTGTCCTATGGACAGAGTCTCCCACCTCAGCTGTAGATCTCTGCAGTTCATCCAGAGTGATCATGGGCCTCTTGGCTGCATCTCTGATCAGTCTTCTCCTTGTATGAGCTGAAAGTTTAGAGGGACGGCCAGGTCTTGGTAGATTTGCAGTGGTCTGATACTCCTTCCATTTCAATATTATCGCTTGCACAGTGCTCCTTGGGATGTTTAAAGCTTGGGAAATCTTTTTGTATCCAAATCCGGCTTTAAACTTCTTCACAACAGTATCCCGGACCTGCCTGGTGTGTTCCTTGTTCTTCATGATGCTCTCTGCGCTTTTAACGGACCTCTGAGACTATCACAGTGCAGGTGCATTTATACGGAGACTTGATTACACACAGGTGGATTGTATTTATCATCATTAGTCATTTAGGTCAACATTGGATCATTCAGAGATCTTCACTGAACTTCTGGAGAGAGTTTGCTGCACTGAAAGTAAAGGGGCTGAATAATTTTGCACGCCCAATTTTTCAGTTTTTGATTTGTTAAAAAAGTTTGAAATATCCAATAAATGTCGTTCCACTTCATGATTGTGTCCCACTTGTTGTTGATTCTTCACAAAAAAATACAGTTTTATATCTTTATGTTTGAAGCCTGAAATGTGGCAAAAGGTCGCAAAGTTCAAGGGGGCCGAATACTTTCGCAAGACACTGTATTTTAAATTATGAAATGTTGCGTTGGGGTAAATTAACCCTTTACCAATTACAGTGTCAAGGGCTTTGAAACCCAGTGAAGAAATACAATACAAAACATCTGAAATGTTTTATGCTTTTAGCTGGGGTACTGTCTCTCTGCTTCCATTGTGTCCAACAATACCTTGAACAAATAAGTGTAAGTAAGTGACGCGGCTCCACTAGTAGGCCTTTGGGGTAAGAATGAATAACAAAACAGGCCAAGGACTAGAGGTTGTCTGAAATGATTGTCAACATGTTTGGGTGTTATGTAAAATAACACGTTTCCTGTCTGTATTTAAGAAGTTTAGATATCAATTAAATTTGAGTTTTTATTTAAAAAGATACATTGTGGAGATTATATTACTTTATTGAAACTATAATACATGTATACTGTATTATAAATATATTGTACCTATCATTTGTGAAATTAAATTTTCCTTTTGAGGAAAAACACTATGGGATATCATTCCGTACATTTTGTGTCACTGAGGAAGGCCTAAGGCTTTTGATTACATTGTAATTGGGAGTAATATGTGTTGATTTTTAGTTCATGCAGACATTGTTTGTACTGTATGACAGCTGAGACAAAATCCTCCATTTAACAAATCTCAAACACAGACCCCAACAAATCTAATCTTAAATGATGAGAAGCCGATATTGCCCCCTTTGTTTAGGCCTGTCAAACAGCAGCAGGTGTTATAAGGCTCTACATACTCAGTCTAAAGGACTGTTATCTAACAGAAATGCTGAAGGTAATAATAATAAGTAATAGTATTCACTGCATGTTGGTCATTGGGGCGGCAGGTAGCCTAGTGGTTAGAGTGTTGGGCAAGTAACCGAAAGGTTGCTAGATTGAATCCCTGAGCTGACAAGGTAAAAATCTGTCGTTCTGCCCCTGAACAAGGCAGTTAACCCATTGTTCCTAGGCTGTTATTGTAAATTAGAATTTGTTCTTAACTGACTTGCCTAGTTAAAAAATAAAATTGAGGTACTGTTTTTGAAGCAATCGGCCTCAGAATCTTGCAATTGTGTTCGTTGTCCGTAGCTTATGCGTGCCCATACCATAATTCCACCGCCACCATGTGGGTACGCTGACAACAATGACATCAGCAAACTGCTCGCCTACCCGACGCCATACACACTCTTTGTCATCTGCCCGGTACAGTTGAAACTGTGATTCATCCTTGAAGAGCACACTTCTCCAGCGTGTCAGTGGCCATCGAAGGTGAGCAGGTGAAGAAGCCGGATGTGGAGGTCCTGGGCTGGCGGGGTTACATGAATGCCCACTCTCTATTGCTATTCAATGAAAATCCTGACTTCATTCTGCTTTGATCAGCCTTTTTTGCCTTGGTGTGTGAATCTGGGCCAGCAACAGGCTACTTTGTTTTTATAGAGGATCTGGTACGCAATTCCCCAGGTGAATTAGCCGGATGTGGAGGTCCTGGGTTGGAGTGGTTTCACGTGGTCTGTGGTTGTGTGGTAGGTTTGACGTACTGCCTAATGACGTTGAAGGAGGCAGCTTATGGTACAGAAATTAACACTCAGTTCTCTGGCAACAGCTCTGGTGGACATTCCTGCAGTCAGCATGCCAGTTGCACACTCCTTCAAAACTTGAGACATCTGTGGCATTGTGTTGTGTGACCAAACTGCACATTTTAAATTGGCCTTTTATTGCCCCCAGCACAAGGTACACCTGTGTAATGATCATGCTGTTTTATCAGCTTCTTGATATGCCACACCTGTCAGGTGGATGGATTATCTTGGCAAAGAGGAAATGCTCTCCAACAGGGACGTAAACACATGTGTGCACAAAATGTCAGAGAAATAAGCTTTTTGAGCGTATGGGATATTTCCGGGATCTTATATTTCAGCTGATGAAACATGGGACCAACACTTTACATGTTGTGTTTATATTTTGGTTCAGTGTATAATCACACTGGTATTATATAGAGATACGTCTAGAAAAACAGTTTGACATTAACCTCCGTCAAGTCACTACATTACCATTGTTCTGTAGGGAAACACCTACATGTTTCACTGTAATATCTCTACTACTACACCCGGCATCAGTGTGTTACCACAGACTGTCAGTTGACAAATGTTGGATAAAGTCAAGAAATCATTTCCATTTCCCCCAGCAATGAATTATTCCACAGCTGCACAGATTAAAGCAGTATTGCCACAGTACTATTTAAGAGCAAGTTTTAAGTGCGAGATGAATATTTTTTGGTGTCTCTAAACATGAACTTGGCTGACACTCCTCTCATCCACTTGAAATCATAAGAGATGGAGAGTGAGAACTTTGGAATAAAGTCATATATGAGAGTCCGGTCAGAGAGGTTATTTTCTTCACACTTAGTGTTTTATACTAGTTTGTGCTATTTCATTTATTGGATCCAATGTCCCCTTTACACATCCTGGGAGTTCTGTCCTTTTGTGTAACAAATTGGGGTGGTAGCAGAGTTTTACAGGTCTTTTAGATTTTATTGTTTTGAGTGAATTTTAAAAACATTGCATTCTCTAACTTTTCAAGTGGCTTCACAAACCTGTGACCCGTCAGTCAACCTTTTAAATTAAATATGAGAATGTCCTATCATAATGCCACATTCACTACATAGAAACATATTCTGGCATTGTCAGTCGGAAAAGTTCAAACACAAGTTCAAACACAGCTTTACTAGATTGCAAGGATAGTCTTGATGGACATTAAAGAAAAGGACTCTCTGTCAAAACATTAGTCTAGCCCATCAAACAGGACATCTGTGTGCCAGAGCACCCCCTAGGGATTCTTGGAGGATCTACCATTAAATACTCTTAAAGCCTAACCTAACACACCAACGCCAAATTAAATCAGGTTGAATCGCCAGCAGTTTCGGGGTCATTCCAAGTTTACTGCTATTTATAGAGCCGAGGTAAGGAGCCTTTTCCAGGGCTACGATGGTAACGCCCCCACACAGCGTGCCTGATTACTTTAGCTCCATCAGGGCTGGAAGAGACACAATGCAACAAGCCAGGATGTTCCCACAGGGAAGTTATAGCTACCGTACACAGAACATCCCATTGTGGGCTTTCTCCTGCTCTAAATCTGGTCTGTGTTGTCACACTTGCTCACATGAATGGGTTTTGTGTGTGAGTGTGTGCACAGAATTCACAGCAACACCCCACACATAGTCGTGCACACACACACACACACACACACACACACACACACACACACACACACACACACACACACACACACACACACACACACACACACACACACACACACTGATAGAAGATGTTGTGGGAGTTTATATTGGTAATCAGATAATGTAGAAGTGTGTCTCAGCAGTAACAAGGTTTCAAGCTTAGGTTCATTGTCTGGAATGCCTCTAATAGAACATGAGGCTAGGTCATTTTAGGTCAGGGAAGCTATTGATTAATTACCTCTTATTGAGGTTGGTTCCAGGGGTACCACAGTGTTGCTCTAGCTTATTACAGTAAATCAATGTTTTTTTTTAAGTTTTGAGGAAACAGCTAAAGTTTTACTCCATTTATTGTGGTCTGTTTAGAACTAATATTTGTGATTGTGTTGATGTTGGTGATTGGCAGGTTCTCCATCCTGGGTTAGAGGTTAATAGGTCAGTTTTCTGAAGTTCAGAGGCTTCATAAAGGTTCATATTACGTTCCTGGCTAACTGCCCTATTTAAGGTATGTTCAGGAGATTGTTCTTGGAAGTAATTACTGATACGAGTCACTCTGATAGTTTTAATGTTTATGCATAACTCATTATAAATATTTGTAAATTCTTTATGAATTATTACATGTGATAGATAAATGCTTATCAGTTGTAATGCTTATAGCTGTAAATGTTTACAAATTATTTAATACTTAATTACGAATTGTTGATTAATCACATTTTTATTCATAAAAATGATTATGAAGGAATATTTAACAACGACTTCACAAATTACCTTTTTTAATCCTGTTCTGTTTGTTGATGGAGAGTTAGCTTAGCTGTATTACCAGACAAAATGTTCCTCTTGTCATATTGATTATGCAGACACATTTAGCTGGGACTGGTGTGGCTGGGGAAAGCGCCTCTGAAGCCAGCCATATACCCTGATGTAGCCTGGGGGCTATGGGAGCAGGGGCCGCTTCCAAGTCAATTGTCCTCCCTGCTGTAAGTCAAAGCCAATGGGTGCATACAAGTCTTCATTCAAGACCGTACGCACTGTATTACATAGAAAAAAATGGCTATGATGAATCATGCAACTAGGCCAACTATTAAGCCTATAGCTAATTTACATAATTACTGTAATGGATTTAATTTAATTAATGTATTGTTTATTGAAGGAGGATAGTCCACTCAATAACAATCACAGGTGTTTTTCACAGAATCCTTGGATCCAACTGAACTGTCTCTTTCTACATTAGTCAAGGCAAACAAGACTGAAGATAAGAGATGGAGTGTACTCCAACGCTGCGCCATTCACATGAGTTATTCACTGCTTTAAAACAGAATCCATACTAAGGCTGTTTAGACAGGCAGCCCAATTCTGTTATGCACTAATTCATCATTTGACCAATCACATCAACTCTGAAAAAGATCTGATGTGAAAAGATCTGATGCGATTGGCCTGTCTAAACGCAGCTTAAGCAACATAGACAGAGGCAAAGTTCAGAAGCATTATTCTCAGAGCACTTCAGCAACTACTGTACATAGTAAATCCTGCGTTACTGTTTGTGTTCAATGTATCTGACAGTGAGGAAATACAAACAATCCTCAATATAGAAATAATCCATAAAATGTTTGGACTCAATGGAATACAGTTTATGGGCTATACTCTTTGGGGGTTTATGTGATACCTTAGTGGAGGACTATTACACCACATTACATCAGTTTAGCTTTATATCACTGCAGAGGATCAAAAGATGGATTAGAACATGGATAGACTACTTTCCCATGTATGTGTGTGTTTGAAGCATTGTGGCTTTTTACTGGTACTCCAAACATACAGTCTATGACAAAATCTACCATAACATGTTATTGCACAATTTACAGTACCAGTCAAAAGTTTAGACACACCTGCTCATTCAAGGGTTTTTCTTTATTTTGACTATTTTCTACATTGTAGAATAATATCGAAGACATCAAAACACATATGGAATCATGTAGTAACCAACCAATCAAAATGTACTTTATTTTTGAGATTCTTCTAAGTAGCCACCCTTTGCCTTGATGACAGCTTTACATATTCTTGGAATTCTATCAACCAGCTTCACCTGGAATGCTTTTCCAGCAGTCTTGAAGCAGTTCCCACATATGCTGAGCACTTGTTGGCTGCTTTTCCTTTACTCTGCGGTCCAACTCATCCCAAACCATCTCACTTGGGTTGAGGTAGCATGATTGTGGAGGCCAGGTCATCTGATGCAACACTCCATCACTCTCCTTCTTAGTAAAGTAGCTCTTACACAGCCTAGAGGTGTGGTACGTCATTGTCATGTTGAAAAACAAATGATGATCCCACTAAGTGCAGACCAGATGGGATGGTGTATCGCTGCAAAATGCTGTGGTAGCCATGCTGGTTAAGTGTGCCTTGAATTCTAAATAAATCACAGACAATGTCACCAGCAAAGCACCTACACACCATCATCCATGCTTCATGGTGGGAACCACACATGTGGAGATCATCCAGTCACCTACTCTGCGTCTCACAAAGACACAGAGGTTGGAACCAAAAATCTCAAATTTGGACTCATCAGATCAAAGGACAGATTTCCACCAGTCTAATGTCCATTGCTTGTGTTGGTTCGCCCAAGCGAGTCTCTTCTTCTTATTGGTGTCCTTTAGTAGTGGTTTCTTTGCAGCAATTCAACCAAAAAGGCCTGATTCACGCAGTGTCCTCTGAACAGTTGATATTGAGATTACTAGAACTCTGTGAAGCATTTATTTGAGCTGCAATTTCTGAGGCTGGTAACTCTAATGAACGTATCCTCTGCAGTAGAGGTAACTATGGGTCTTCCTTTCCTGTGGTAGTCCTCACGAGAGCCAGTTTCATCATAGCACTTGATTGTTTTTGCAACTGCACTTGAAGAAACTTCAAAAGTTTTTGACATTTCCCAGATTGACTGATCTTCATGTCTTAAAGTAATGATGGACTGTTGTTTCTCTTTGCTTATTTGAGCTGTTCTTGCCTTAATATGGACTTGGTCTTTTACCAAATAGAGCTATCTTCTCTATATCACCCCTACCTTGTCACAACACAACTGATTGTCTCAAACGCATTAAGAAGGAAATAAATTCCACATATTAACTTTAACAAGGCACACATGTTAATTGAAATGCATTCCAGGTGACTACCTCATGAAGCTGGTTGAGAGAATGCCAAGAGTTTGCAAAGCTGTCATCAAGGCAACGGGTGGCTACATTGAAGAATCTCAAATATAAAATATATTTTGATTTGTTTAATACTTTTTTGGTTACTACATGATTCCATATGTGTTTGTCATGTATTGTCATGTTGTGTCTTGTTTCTGTCCTTTCCCTTCACCCTGTCTCCCTCTGCTGGTCGTTATTAGGTTACCTTTTCTCCCCCTCTTTCCCCCAGCTGTTCCTTGTCTCCTCCTAACTACCTCGTCACCCCTTTTCCCACCTGTTCCCTTTTTCCCTCTGATTAGTCCTCTATATCTCTCTCTGTTTTTGTTCCTGTCTTTGTCGGATTCTTGTTTGTGTTTTTCATGCCTGAACCAGACTATCGTCATGTTTGCTGCAACCTTGTCCTGTCCTGTCGGAATCTGCCGGTCCATCTGAGCCTACCTATGTTTTGTTATTAAAGAGGTTCTGTTTACGTTAATTCGCTTTTGGGTCCTCATTCACGCACCTTAACAGAAGAATCCGACCAAGAATGGACCCAGCGACTTCGGATCCTCTCCACTCAGCCGTCGAGATCCAGGGAGCGATGCTAGGCAGACACGAGCAGGAATTGTCTGCTGCTCGACATTCCGTTGAGACCCTGGCCACCCAAGTCTCCAACCTCACAGAACAGGTTCACCATCTCCGCCTCGATCCACCGGCCACTTCCAGGGCTTTCGAATCTCCGGAGCCCAGAATCAATAACCCGCCGTGTTACTCTGGGGAGCCCACTGAATGCCGCTCGTTCCTCACCCAGTGTGATATTGTGTTTTCTCTCCAGCCCAACACTTACTCCAGGAGCACTGCTCGTGTCGCCTACGTCATATCTCTCCTTACTGGACGGGCTCGTGAGTGGGGCACGGCAATCTGGGAGGCAAGGGCTGAGTGTACTAACCAGTATCAGGACTTTAAGGAGGAGATGATACGGGTTTTTGATCGATCTGTTTTTGGGGAGGAGGCTTCCAGGGCCCTGTCTTCCCTATGTCAAGGTAATCGATCCATAACAGACTACTCTATTGAGTTTCGCACTCTTGCTGCCTCCAGTGGCTGGAACGAGCCGGCTTTGCTCGCTCGTTTTCTGGAGGGTCTCCGCGCAGAGGTAAAGGATGAGATTCTCTCCCGGGAGGTTCCTTCCAGTGTGGATTCCTTGATTGAACTCGCTATTCGCATTGAGCGACGGGTTGATCTTCGTCACCGAGCTCGTGGAAAGGAGCTCGCGTTCTCCGTTGCCCCCCTCTCCGCATCACTACCATCTTCCTCTGCCGGCTCGGGTGCTGAGCCTATGCAGCTGGGAGGTATCCGCATCTCGACTAAGGAGAGGGAACGGAGAATCACCAACCGCCTCTGTCTCTATTGCGGTTCTGCTGGTCATTTTGTCACTTCATGTCCAGTAAAAGCCAGAGCTCATCAGTAAGCGGAGGGCTACTGGTGAGCGCTACTACTCCTGTCTCTCCTTCAAGATCCTGCACTACCTTGTCGGTCCATCTACGCTGGACCGGTTCGTCAGCTTCCTGCAGTGCCTTAATAGACTCTGGGGCGGAGGGCTGTTTTATGGACGAGACCTGGGCTCGGGAACATGACATTCCTCTCAGACAGTTAAGGGAGTCCACGGCCTTGTTCGCCCTGGATGGTAGTCCTCTCCCCAGGATTCAGCGTGAGACGCTACCTTTAACCCTCACTGTTTCTGGTAATCATAGCGAAACCATTTCTTTTTGAATTTTTCGTTCACCTTTTACACCTGTTGTTTTGGGCCATCCCTGGCTAGTTTGTCATAATCCTTCCATTAATTGGTCTAGTAATTCTATCCTCTCCTGGAACGTCTCTTGTCATGTGAAATGTTTAATGTCTGCTATCCCTCCTGTTTCCTCTGTCTCTTCTTCACAGGAGGAGCCTGGTGATTTGACAGGGGTGCCGGAGGAATATCACGATCTGCGCACGGTGTTCAGTCGGTCCAGGGCCACCTCTCTTCCCCCACACCGGTCGTATGATGGTAGTATTGATCTCCTTCCGGGAACCACTCCCCCCCGGGGTAGACTATACTCTCTGTCGGCTCCCGAACGTAAGGCTCTCGAAGATTATTTGTCTGTAGCTCTTGCCGCCGGTACCATAGTCCCCTCCTCCTCTCCCGCCGGAGCGGGGTTTTTTTTTGTTAAGAAGAAGGACGGGTCCCTGCGCCCCTGCATAGATTATCGAGGGCTGAATGACATAACAGTGAAGAATCGTTATCCGCTTCCTCTTATGTCTTCAGCCTTCGAGATCCTGCAGGGAGCCAGGTTTTTCACTAAGTTGGACCTTCGTAACGCTTACCATCTCGTGCGCATCAGGGAGGGGGACGAGTGGAAGACGGCGTTTAACACTCCGTTAGGGCACTTTGAATACCGGGTTCTTCCTTTCGGCCTCGCTAACGCTCCAGCTGTCTTTCAGGCATTAGTCAATGATGTCCTGAGAGACATGCTGAACATCTTTGTTTTCGTTTACCTTGACGATATCCTGATTTTTTCACCGTCACTCCAGATTCATGTTCAGCACGTTCGACGTGTCCTCCAGCGCCTTTTAGAGAATTGTCTTTTTGTGAAGGCTGAGAAGTGCTCTTTTCATGCCTCCTCCGTCACATTTCTCGGTTCTGTTATTTCCGCTGAAGGCATTAAGATGGATCCCGCTAAGGTCCAAGCTGTCATTGATTGGCCCGTCCCTAAGTCACGCGTCGAGCTGCAGCGCTTTCTCGGCTTCGCGAACTTCTATCGTCGTTTCATCCGTAATTTCGGTCAGGTGGCAGCTCCTCTCACAGCCCTTACTTCTGTCAAGACGTGCTTTAAGTGGTCCGTTTCCGCCCAGGGAGCTTTTGATCTCCTCAAGAATCGTTTTACATCCGCACCTATCCTTGTTACACCTGACGTCACTAGACAGTTCGTTGTCGAGGTTGACGCGTCAGAGGTGGGCGTGGGAGCCATTCTTTCTCAGCGCTCCCTCTCTGACGACAAGGTCCACCCTTGCGCGTATTTTTCTCATCGCCTGTCGCCGTCGGAACGTAACTATGATGTGGGAAACCGCGAACTGCTCGCCATCCGCTTAGCCCTAGGCGAATGGCGACAGTGGTTGGAGGGGGCGACCGTTCCTTTTGTCGTTTGGACTGACCATAGGAACCTTGAGTACATCCGTTCTGCCAAACGACTTAATGCGCGTCAGGCGCGCTGGGCGCTGTTTTTCGCTCGTTTCGAGTTCGTGATTTCTTATCGTCCGGGCTCTAAGAACACCAAGCCTGATGCTTTATCTCGTCTCTTCAGTTCTTCAGTAGCCTCCACTGACCCCGAGGGGATTCTCCCTGAGGGTCGTGTTGTCGGGTTGACTGTCTGGGGAATTGAGAGGCAGGTAAAGCAAGCACTCACTCAAACTCCGTCGCCGCGCGCTTGTCCTAGGAACCTTCTTTTCGTTCCCGTTCCTACTCGTCTGGCCGTTCTTCAGTGGGCTCACTCTGCCAAGTTAGCCGGCCATCCTGGCGTTCGGGGTACGCTTGCTTCCATTCGCCAGCGTTTTTGGTGGCCCACCCGGGAGCATGACACGCGTCGCTTCGTGGCTGCTTGTTCGGTCTGCGCGCAGACTAAGTCCGGTAACTCCCCTCCTGCCGGCCGTCTCAGGCCGCTTCCCATTCCCTCTCGACCGTGGTCTCACATCGCCTTAGATTTTGTCACCGGACTGCCTTCGTCAGCGGGGAAGACTGTTATTCTTACGGTTGTCGACAGGTTCTCTAAGGCGGCTCATTTTATTCCCCTTGCTAAGCTTCCTTCTGCTAAAGAGACGGCACAAATCATCATCGAGAATGTTTTCAGAATTCATGGCCTTCCGTCAGACGTCGTTTCGGACAGAGGTCCGCAATTCACGTCTCAATTTTGGAGGGAGTTTTGCCGTTTGATTGGGGCTTCCGTCAGTCTCTCTTCCGGCTTTCACCCCCAGTCTAACGGTCAAGCAGAACGGGCCAATCAGACTATTGGTCGCATCTTACGCAGTCTTTCTTTTCGCAACCCTGCGTCTTGGTCAGAACAGCTCCCCTGGGCAGAATACGCCCACAACTCGCTTCCTTCGTCTGCGACCGGGCTATCTCCTTTTCAGAGTAGCCTCGGGTACCAGCCTCCGCTGTTCTCATCTCAGTTCGCCGAGTCCAGCGTCCCCTCCGCTCAGGCTTTTGTCCAACGTTGCGAGCGCACCTGGAAGAGGGTCAGGTCTGCACTTTGCCGTTATAGGGCGCAGACTGTGAGAGCTGCTAATAAGCGTAGAACTAAGAGTCCTAGATATTGTCGCGGTCAGAGAGTTTGGCTCTCCACTCAGAACCTTCCCCTTAAGACCGCTTCTCGCAAGTTGACCCCGCGGTTCATTGGTCCGTTCCGTATTTCTCGGATCATTAATCCTGTCGCAGTGCGACTTCTTCTTCCGCGATATCTTCGTCGCGTCCACCCGGTCTTCCATGTCTCCTGTGTCAAGCCCGTTCTTCGCGCCCCCGCTCGTCTTCCCCCCCCCCCATCCTTGTCGAGGGCGCACCCATCTACAGGGTCCGTAGGATTTTGGACATGCGTCCTCGGGGCCGTGGTCATCAGTACCTAGTAGATTGGGAGGGGTACGGTCCTGAGGAGAGGAGTTGGGTTCCCTCTCGGGACGTGCTGGACCGTGCGCTGATCGATGATTTCCTCCGTTGCCGCCAGGTTTCCTCCTCGAGTGCGCCAGGAGGCGCTCGGTGAGTGGGGGGGTACTGTCATGTATTGTCATGTTGTGTCTTGTTTCTGTCCTTTCCCTTCACCCTGTCTCCCTCTGCTGGTCGTTATTAGGTTACCTTTTCTCCCCCTCTTTCCCCCAGCTGTTCCTTGTCTCCTCCTAACTACCTCGTCACCCCTTTTCCCACCTGTTCCCTTTTTCCCTCTGATTAGTCCTCTATATCTCTCTCTGTTTTTGTTCCTGTCTTTGTCGGATTCTTGTTTGTGTTTTTCATGCCTGAACCAGACTATCGTCATGTTTGCTGCAACCTTGTCCTGTCCTGTCGGAATCTGCCGGTCCATCTGAGCCTACCTATGTTTTGTTATTAAAGAAGTTCTGTTTACGTTAATTCGCTTTTGGGTCCTCATTCACGCACCTTAACAGTGTTATTTCATAGTTTTGATGTATTCGCTATTATTCTACAATGTAGAAAATAGTCAAAATAAAGTTTGTGTCCAAACTTTTGACTGGTACTGTATATTTCATCATTGGGAAACATAAATGTTCTTGCATTATTCAAGAGGACAATGCAGTGCAATGCAATCAATCAATATGATTTCAGTCATAAAATGGTTAATGGAAACACCTGAAAGTAGTGACAGATGTTAAATACAGATTCTGGTTTTGAATAATATGCGATATGTACGTTTGTTGACAAGATGGAAGTGGTTTTGTTATGTTTTAAAAAAACATTTTTTACTGCTTTTGTAATTTTAGCCTATACACAATCCACCCACAATTATATCCACCACAAACCCAGCGACAGCATTTTTTTACTGCGACCTAACGTAGCATAATGTCCTAGGCTGAACAGTCAGTACCATTGAAAGTCTTTGAACTGCTGCAGGTGTCTTTTGACAAGTCCATTGCTGTTCATGGATGTGCCCTAATTCTCTCCTCCCCCTTGGGTTTGTGTACACTAGCGCCTAGTGTTCCCGTGTCCTTTACAAAGGTCAATTTGGCTGCTTTGGTTGGCCACACACTTCCTCCCTAACCAGCCTCAACCCCAGCCTCAACCCCACACTGATCATCAGACACATCAGGGAACAGGCCGACCAGGGCCAACTGCATACAATGTATTTAATGGAGCTCTATTTCCTTATCCTTTGTTATGTAAAGTCATTGATGTGTGTGCATGCGCCGGTGTCAGTGTGAATTCTTGGTTTGTGTGTGTGTATTTGTGTGTGTTTGTATGTTCCGTGTGTGCGTGCGTGGATGCACAGGGAGGGGAGATGGACTCTGGCCACGGATGCATTCTGTTGGATGATATTACTAAAAGGAGCCGACATGTTACACAGCAGACATGGCGTAGCTTTGCCTTTCAGCTCAGCTCTCTGCCCCCGTGCCTGACAAGGCCTCAGGGATCACCCCAGTCCACAGCGAGGCGCAGAATAGCACTCAACATCTTTCACAGACGCTGCAAAGAACACTGCGACCTAAAAACCCAGCTCACAGAAAACCCTGCATTCCAAACAGAAGAGTCATCCATGTGTGAACACAGTGAACACACACTGAAATTCGATTATATCACCACTCTCCAATAATTTAGCAAGACTGTAAAATTGTTCCCTGTCGCCTGCAATGTGATGAGGGGGGGGGGGGGGGTTGTTATGGAACAGTAGAGTAAATATTTCGATAGGAGCGATCATCGTTGTTTCATGTGACGATCCTCAGCTGTCAGTTCTGCTGCTCGTCTGTCTCATTCTCTCTTTATCAGTGGATGCTGTGTCTGTTTGCCTGTGCGTTGGTGCGCGCCTGCCTGTCCAGTGGTATGTGTCTGCACACGCGTGTCTGTCTATCTGTGTGTATGTGTGTTTGTTTGTATTCCAGCCTCTTTCATTTTGTGCTTATGGTAATTATGCTCTTGCCTTAGTCACAAAATAGCTAGTTTGTAGAGGCTAATTAGATGAATGTCAGATGCAATCTTGGTACCTATCCACCACAACCCTGCAGCTGTATGCTAACTTTAAGCTTCATACAGACCTGCAGCTGTCTAGTACTTGTCTGAGACTACCTGATATACCTGCTAACACGAGGCTACCTAGCTGAGCTATCGGTAACTACAATACAGCGTTAACCTTGGGCTAACTGATAACTAGGGCTCTTTGCCAACCTGGGGCCCCTTAGCTATGACCTGCTGACTCAGAAACATGAGCTGAACTGGACTCCTGACTGATCTTTGCCTGCAGCATCAACCTCACACTGACTTTGAGGGCAAAAGTATAAATAGCACAAATATGCCGTTACTAACCCTTGGAATTCACCCCCCCCCCCCCCCCCAGTACTGTGGCAATTAGCCAGGCAGAACCTGGATCAGTCAGTAATGTGGTACCTTATCCCAAGTATGCATTAACGATTGTGGAAACATAACGTGATTTAAATAGAAAGCTTTATCAAATCAGATAACCTGTTCAGATTTTTGTCCAGCACATGTTGGGCACAATGCCTATCTGATTCAAAGTGATATGAGAAATGTAAACACATTAACACAGAATAAGAGCAAATGACCTAAGCAGGCTACTGTAGCCGTTGGCAAATGCAGTACTGAATAAAATAGATCACTGTGGACTGTGAACCTAAGGATGGTATTTGCTGTAGGGTTGTTCTGGGTTTGAGCATAAAGATTCAATTTACAAACCAGAAACTATCAGTTCAAGTTTAGAAAATAACGGGGCAATATTTATGCAATGCATTTTTTCTACTGGAAATGTTGTACAGTGTATGAGCTTGTATTTCAATTTGGAGGTAGTAGTAAATATGAATATACTGAATTTGAATGGAAATATATTCCCTTGGATATGTAACATGAGTATTGACTGGGTTTGGAAATGTGAGTCAATGTGGGTGGGAGGATTTATTTTCTGGGATCTGGATTGGAAATGAATTACAAGGGTTAGGAAAGGCACATTTGTGCTATTTATACTTTTGCCCTCCAAGTCAGCATGAGGTTGATGCTGCAGGCAAAGATCAGTCAGGAGTCCAGTTCAGGTCAGCTCATGTTTCTGAGTCAGCAGGTAGCTGCAGGTCATAGTGCATTCGGAAAGTATCCAGACCCCTTTACTTTTTCCACATTTTGTTACATTACAGCCTTATTCTAAAATGTGTTTTTCTTCTCATCAATCTACACACAATACCCCATAATGACAAAGCAAAAACATACCTTATTTACATTTATGTAAATACCTTATTTACATAAATATTCAGACCCTTTGCTAAGAGACTCGAATTTGAGCTCAGGTGCATCCTGTTTCTATTGATCCCCCTTGAGATGTTTATACAACTTAATTGGAGTCCACCTGTGATTAATTAAATTGATTGGACATGCTTTGGAAAGGCACACACCTGTATATGTAAGGTCCCAAAGTTGGCAGTGCATGTCAGAGCAAGAACCAAGCCATGAGGTCGAAGGAATTGTCCTTAGAGCTCCGAGACGATTCTGTAGAGGCACAGATCTGGGTAAGGGTACCAAACAATTTTGGTACCACCATCATTCTTAAATGGAAGAAGTTTGGAACCACCAAGACTCTTTCTAGAGCTGTTCCCCGGCTAAACTGAACAATCGGGGGAGAAGGTGCTTGGTCAGGGACGTGACCAAGAACCCAATGGTCACTCTGACAGAGTTCCAGAGTTCCTCTGTGGAGATGGGAAAACCTTCCAGAAGGAAAACCATTTCTGCAACACTCCACCATTCAGGCCTTTATAGTAGAGTGGCCAGACAGAAGCCACTCCTCAGTAAAAGGCACATGACAGCCCGCATGGAGTTTGCCAATAGGCACCTGAAGGACTATCAGACCATGGGAAACAAGATTCTCTGGTCTGATGAAACTAAGATTTAACTATTTGGCCTGAATGCCAAGATTCACGTCTGGAGGAAACCTGGAACCATCCCTACGGTGAAGAATGGTGGTGAGAGCATCATGCTGTTGGGATGTTTTTCAGGAACAGGGACTGGGAGACTAGTCAAGATTGAGGAAAAGATGAATGGAGCAAAGTATAGAGAGATCTTTGATGAAAAGCTGCCCCAAAGCAGCTTCCAACAGGACAACGACCCGAAGCACACAGCCAAGACGACGCAGGAGTGACTTCAAGACAAGTCTCTGAATGTCCTTGTGCAGCCCAGCCAGAGCCCGGACTTGAACCCGATCTAACATCTCTGGAGAGACCTGAAAATGGCTGTGCAGCAACGCTGTACAGCAACCTAATCGCTGACAAAGGTGCTCAACAAAGTAAAGTAAAGGGTCTGAATACTTATGTCAATATGATATTTCAGTTTTTTATTTTAATACATGTTTTTACTTTGTCATTATGGGATATTGTGGGTAGATTGATGGAGGGGAAAAAATTGTAGGCTGTAATGTAACAAAAAGAGGAAAAAGTCAAGGTGTCTGAATACTTTCTGAATGCACTGTAGCTAAGGAGCCCCAAGTTGGCAGAGAGCAGTAGTTATCATTTAGCCCCAGGTTAACACTGTATTTTAGTTACCAATAGCTCAGATAGGTATCCTCATGTTATCCGTTATATCAATATCAGACAAGTGCTAGACTGCTGTAGGTCTGTATGAAGCTTAACATTAGCAAACAGCTGCAGGGTTGTGGTGGTTAGCTACCAAGATTGCATGGGTCATTTATCTAATAAGCCTCTACAAACAAGCTATTTTGTGACTAAGCATTCTTTTCAAATGTTTTCTGAAAAGAACATGAGTTTTACTGCTGTGCTGTTCTGATGTGTAATAGTATCTATCTTTGTTTTTGTTGTGTGTGTGCATCTGATTTACACATGTTTGTATTTGTTTGTGTGTGTTGGGTATATAGCCGCTCTGCACTGTATTTTACAGGTTAAGTAGGTTATGCTTTTTATATGTAATTTCAGACCCTGGGGGGGGGGGGGTCTATCAAATCAAATAGTTTCCATCAGATAGAGCCAGACATTTGCTGAACCTTCACCTAAATGTTATGTTTCATCCTCACTAATACAGACAATTGACTGTGTGGGTGCTTTTTTCTTCTTCCAATGGCTGGCATTTACCATGGTTATCCAAGATATGAGTGTTTTAGGAAATATGTCTAAAAACAGCAGTAGAGCTGTGGGTCAAATGAGACAGGATGGTTTGTCTGCCATCTAGTGGACAAAGTGGCGCAAGCTTTTCTGTTGCCAGTTCCTCCTGACATTATGCTGGACAACTGTTGGTGTCTTCAAGTTGCTTGTAGTTCTTAATTGCACAGTGTTCCCGTTGTGAGTGACCATACTGTTAAATGATCTGTGTTCCTTAATTTAGGTGCTTGCAAGTGTCCATTGCTCTGTGTTTTTATAAGCGTAGTGCACTTCACTAAATAAGCAAAGTAACACTTGCTTGCTAAGAGTCTCTGATTTACACTTGCCTTCAAATCAAATCACATTTTATTGGTCACATACACATATTTATCAGATGGTATTGCGGGTGTAGCGAAATGCTTGTGTTCCTAGCTCCAACAGTGCAGTAGTATCTAACAATAAACAACAATACACACAAACATAAAAGTTAATTCCATTATTTAAGAAATATATAAATATTAGTACAAGCAATGTCTGAGGGCATTGACTAAAATACAGTAGAGTACAGAATATACATATGAAATGAGTAAAACATTATGTAAACATTATTAAAGTGACTAGTGTTCCATTATTTAAAGTGACCAGTGATTCCATGTCTATGTACATAGGGCAGCAGCCTCTAAGATGTAGGGTTGAGTAACTGGGTGGTAGCTGGCAAGTGATGGCAATTTAACAGTCTGATGGCCTTGAGATTGAAAATCAGCTTCTGTCTCTCATCCCAGCTTTGATGCACCTGTACTGACCTCGCCTTCTGGATGATAGTGGAGTGAACAAGCTGTGGCTCGGTGCTTGATGTCCTTGATGTTCTTTTTGGCCTTCCGGTGACATCGGGTGCTGTAGATGTCCTGGACGGCAGGCTGTGTGCCCCTGGTGATGCGTTGGGCAGACCGCACCACTCTCTGGAAAGCCCTGTGGTTGTGGACGGCGCAGTTGTCATACCAGGCGGTGATACCGCCCAACAGAATGCTCTCAATTGTACATCTGTAAAAGTTTGTGAGGGTCTTAGGGGCCAAGCCAAATTTCTTCAGCCTCCTGAAGTTGAAGAGGCGCTATTGCATCTTCTTCACCACACTGTCTGTGTGGGTGGACCATTTCAGATTATCAGTGATGTGTACGCTGAGGAACTTGAAGCTTTTCACCTTCTCCACTGCGGTCCCGTCATTGTGTGCTCTCTATGTTGTCTCCTGAAGTCCATGATCAGCGCCTTCATTTTGTTGATGTTGAGGGAGAGGTTATTTTCTTGGTTCCACTCCACCAGGGCCCTCACCTCCTCCCTGTAGGCTGTCACGTCATTGTTGGTAATCAGGCCTGCTACTGTTGTGTCATCTGCAAACTTGATGATTGAGTTGAAGGTGTGCGTGGCCAAGCAGTCATGGGTGAACAGGGAGTACAGTAGGGGGCTGAGCATGCACCCTTGTGAGGCCCCTGTGTTGTACCTTCACCACCTGGGGACGGCCCGTCAGGTAGTCCAGGACCCAGTTGCACAGGGCAGGGTTCAGACCCAGGGCCCAGAGCTTAATGATGAGCTTGGATGGTACTATGGTGTTGAAGGCTGAGCTGTAGTCAATGTACAGAATTCTTCCATAGGTATTCCTCTTATCCAGATGGGATAGGGCAGTGTGCTGGACAATGGCGATTGCATCATCTGTGGGTCTATTTGGGCTGTATGCAAATTGAAGTGGGTCTAGGGTGTCAGGTAAGGTGGAGGTGATATGATCCTTAACTAGACTCTCAAAGCACTTCATGATGACAGAAGTGAGTGCCACAGAGCGATAGTCATTTAGTTCAGTAACCTTGCCTTCTTGGGTACAGGAACAATGGTGGACATCTTGAAGCAAGTGGGGACAGCAGACTGGGATAGGGAGAGATTGAGGACGTGGCTAGGAATGCCGTCTGGACCTGCAGCCTTGTGAGGGTTAGTACACTTAAATGTCTTACTCACGTCGGCCACGGAGAACGAGAGCCCACAGTCCTTGGGAGCAGACCGTGTCAGTGGCACTGTGTTATCCTCAAAGCGGGTGAAGGTGTTTAGCTTGTCCGGGAGAAAGACGTCGGTGTCTGCGACGTGGCTAGTTTACCCTTTGTAATCCATGATGGTCTGCAGACCCTGCCATATACATCTTGTGTCTGAGCCGTTGAATTGTGTCTCCACTTTGTCTCTGTACTGACATTTTGCCTGTTTGATTGTCTTACGGAGGGAATAATTACACTGTTTGTATTTGACCATATTCCCAGTCACCTTGCCTTGGTTAAATGCGGTGGTTATCGCTTTCAGTTTTACATGAATGCTGTCATCTATCCATGCTTTTTGGTTTGGGTAGGTTTTAATAGTCACAGTGGGAACAACATCCAATATACACTTTCTGATGAACTCAGTCACCGTGTCCGTGTATATGTCAATGTCAACATATCCCAGTCCTCGTGATCAAAACAATCTTGATGCATGGATTTTGATTGGTCAGACCAGCGTTGAATAGACCTTAGCACAGGTCCTTCCTGTTTGAGTGTCTGCTTATAGGAAGGGAGGAGCACAATGGAGTCATGATCTGATTTGCTGAAGGGAGGGCGGGGGAGGGCCATGTAGCCATCCCGGAAGGGAGAGTAACAATGGTTGAGAGTTCTTGTAGTGCGAGTACTACAGTCAAAGTGTTGATAGAAATCCCCAGCCACAATAAATGCAACCTCAGTGTTACATACGCCTCTAGGAAGAGGGAACGCAACACCCTGCAACAACTCAACTCCCCATGGAGTGAAAGCGGTATGGGACTGTAAGTGCAAGTAAGGATGACAAAGGCAGAGAATTTACCGTTTACTGGAAATGTATTCCTCTCACACAGTCATTTTGGGGAAAACGGGCTGAACGGAAGCAAAGCAAAAAAATTAAATGTCAAAGCCCCCTCTCCTACCTTACCTGCCTACCCACTACTTACCTAGCTTAGCACAACCTGGTGCGCTAACCAAAATACAAGGGGGTGGTCTGCCCAAGTCTTACCTAGTGTATATAGACAGTAAATACTATGGGTTATGTATGCCCGCAGGCCTCTTGCCTAAGCACTCCCTAGGTGCCTTCCCCTTCCTCCCTGGGAACAAATGAAACAGAATAATACAAACAGTTCAACAATCAAAACAGTCCTTTGGACATAAACATACCTCCGCAGGACCGCTACAATATACTTCACAAATAAAACTCTGCGAAACAACTAACTGAGGACACTAAAGAGGCTCTCTCTGAGCAACAAACACAGAATACAGGACATAGCAATACACTCTCTCTCAGCAACAACCAACACAGGACATACTAATCATCTCCCTTCTGAGCAACAGAACACTGGCTTATATAGCTGGAGAAGGAGTCTGTAATGGGATACAGCTGTATCCTGACGAGGGGGCGGGGTCAGCTCCAATTAGCAATGGAACCGACCAATCAGCTGCTTGGGGGAATTTCAGAACGCCATTCTGAAACACACACATACAAACAAAACCACAACACAGAAACTGAGGAACGTAACACTCAAGAAATGTGGTTTCCACTTTGCACAAAGTCCAGTGTAGTTCCTTGAGGGCCGCCGTGGTATATGCTTGAGGGGGAATATACACAGCTGTGACTATAACTGAAGAGAATTCTCTTGGGAGGTAATAAGGTTGACATTTGATTGTGAGATATTCTCGGTCGGGTGAACAAAAGGACTTGTTCCTCTACGTTATCACAATCACACATGAGTAGTTACTCATGAAACATACACCACCGCCTTGCTTCTTCCCGGAGAGTTCTTCATTCCTGTCTGCGCGATGTACTGAGAACCCAGCTGGATGTATGGACAGGGACATATAGCATAATGATTCTAACAACCTAAGAGCTTTTGCTGCATTATTACACCCACTGTGAACCTAAGGATGGTATTTGCTGTAGGAGGAAGCACATGGATGTTCTGGGCTTGAGCATAAAAGTTAACTTTTCTAAACCGGAAAGTATCAGTTCATGTTTAGAATATAATGGGGTAAAATTTATGCAAATATTTTTTTTTCTACTGGATATGTTGTATAAGAACTGTATTTTAATTTGAAAGTGGTAGTAAATATGAATATATTTTAAAGTAATTGTATTCCCTTGGATATGTTAATAAGTATTGCTTGGGTTATGAGTCAATGTGGGTGGAAGGATTTATTTTCTGGGATCTGGAGTGGAAATTCATTCCATGGGTTAAGAAATGGCACATTTGTGCTATTTATACTTTTGCCTTCAAAGTCAGTGTGAGGTTGATGCTGCAGGCAAAGTTCAATCAGGAGTCCAGTTCTCCTCATGTTTCTGAGTCAGCAGGTCATAGCTAAGGGGCCCCAGGTTGGCAAAGAGCCCTAGTTATCATTTAGCCCCAGGTTAACACTGTATTCTAGTTACTGGTAGCTCAGATAGGTAGCTTCATGTTAGCCGGTATATCAGCCTGAGACAAGCGATAGACAGCTGCAGGTATAGATGAAGCTAAAAGTTATCAAACAGCTGCAGGGTTGTGGTGGTTAGCTACCAAGATTGCATGGGTCATTTATCTAATAAGCCTATACAAGCAAGCTATTTTGTGATTAAGCATTCTTTTCAGACGTTTTCTGAATATAATGAGTTTCACTGCTGTGCTGTTCTGATGTGTATCAGTATCTCTGTGCTTGCTGTGTGTATGTGTGTGTGTGCGTTCATCTGATTTACACGTGTATTTATTTGTATGTGTTGGGTATATATCCGCTCTGCACTGTATTTTACAGGTTAAGTAGGTTATGGTTGTTTGTATTTCATTTCAGACCCTGGGGGATCTATCAAATCAACTCTTGCTTCCTTCCAGCCAGTTATTTGCTGAACATTCACCCAAATGCTCTTTTTCAACATGAACACCCTCACTAATACAGACTTTGACACTTTACGTTGTTTTGCTTGTGTGCTCCCCCCCCCCCCCCCCCCCCAATGGCTGGCATTTACCATGGCTATACAAGATATGAGTGTTTTAGGAAATATGTCTAAAAACAGCAGTAGAGCTGTGGGTCAAATGAGACAGGATGGTTTTTCTGCCATCTAGTGGACAAAGTGGCGCAAGCTTTTCTTTTGCCAGTTCCTCCCGAGATTATTCTGGACAACTGTTGAATTCACCATGTCCAATGACGCAGCTGGTGCAAAATTGTGTTCTGTAGATTTTGAGATTTTTGGCCATGTCCAAGGTTGGTGTCTTCAAGTTGCTTGTAATTATTAATTGCACAGTATTCCCGTCGTGAGTGACCATACTGTAAAATGATCTGTGTTTCTTAATTTAGGTTCTTGCAAGTGTCCATTGCTCTGTGTTTTTATAAGCGCAGTGCACTTCACTAAATAAGCAAAGTAACACTTGCTTGTTAAAAATCTCTGATTTACACTTGCCTTCAATGACGCATAGCCTACAGGTTCTAACAACCTACGAGCTTGCTACTGCATTATTACACCCACATTCTGTTTACAATCCTGCAGTTAGTTATTAGTTTACACCCACAGAACTCTTAGTACAGTCAATATGGAACCTATCATCATAAGTGAAGACTCAGTCAACTGTATAAGCTAATAAGTGATATAGCCTATTATATTTGTCAGTAATCACGTTTTCTCTGTTTCTTGTAGGGGTCTGTTTCAGAATGGTAAGTTTCTCCCACAAGACCCTATAGCTGAATTTCAGTAAAATGAAAATAATAAACATTCTGCTCTGCTATATTAAGTGCCCACCCCTCGCACTTTCACAGAGGAGATGCCAACCAACAGTATAGTGCCTAGTGATATCACTCATGACTGTATGAATCATCTTCATTGCTCTCTCTCTCTCTCATCTTCTCTACAGTACACAGAAAAGGAGGGTCTGAGACTGGGTCTGTGTGGCTGGGTAAAGAACACCAACAAGGGCACTGTGGTCGGCCAGGTTCAGGGGCCTGCAGACAAGATCTGTGAGATGTAAGTCCTACACCACTATCTATCTACTGCATTGAAAAAACAATCCATGTTAACCAACGCAGGAAAAGCTCCACAGAGTGAAAGACAGTAGGAACAACAGTCTGGTTTGAAATATGGACTTTGAAAATGTTCTAACTATTTTCAACCCTTTCTAAAAGTGATACAGAATGCAATGCCAATAATCCCCTCCCGTTGCTGATCTGTCTTCAAGGCCCTGTGTTTTATATACACTGAGTATACAAAACATTAAGAACACTTGCTCTTTCCATGACATACACTGACTAGGTGAATCCAGGTGAAAGCTATGATCCCTTATTGATGTCACTTGTTAAATCCGCTTCAATCAGTGTAGATGAAGGGGATGAGGCAGGTTAAATAAGGATTTTTAAGGCTCGAGACAATTGAGACATGGATTGTGTATGTGTGCCATTCGGTGGGTGAATGAGAAGAAAAAAGTTTTAAGTGCCTTTGATAGTATGGTAGTAGGTGCCAGGCGCACCGGTTTGTGTCAAGAACTGCAACGCTGCTGGGATTTTCACGGTCAACAGTTTCCCGTGTGTATCAAGAATGGTCCACCACCCAAAGGACATCCAGCCAACTTTATACAACTTGTCATATGCGATGACGCTGGAGAGACGAAGCAAGTACGGGGAGTAAAACATTTAATAAAGACGGACATGGAACGAGACAGGAACAGCGTCAGCAAACTAATACTAAAGACAAAAACAATACAGCAGCGGAGAACAGAGCTGGGGACTGACAGATATAGGGGAGGAAATTAACAGGGGATAAGTGACTCCAGGTGAGTCCACTAACGCTGATGTGTGTGATGAGGGAAGGCAGGTGTGTCTGATGGATGGCATGATGGATGGCAGGAGTGCATGATGCAGGCAACCTGGCGCCTTCAAGCGCCAGGGGGAGGGAAGAGCGGGAGCAGACGTGACACAAACTGTGGGAAGCATTGGAGACAACATGGGCCAGCATCCCTGTGGAACGCAACTCAATATTAGGAAAGTGTCCCTAATGTTTGGTATACTCAGTATATATTTCTATACTATGAGGTTGGAATAATACTGTGAAATTGTGAAAATGATGATAATGCAATTTTAGTGTAAGAGCCTGTTTTGGTGGGATGGAGTTTTAGCCTGCCTGGCGACATCACCAGGCGATATAAGTTAATATACCAAGAATAAAGAGACTTTCAAACCTCCTGAAAACTTCTATTAGGCTCATCCAATTAGGCACCTAACTCAAACCACTCCCAGGCTGTCCAAGCAAAATTCTTGCTTGAGAAATTGCTATTTGCTAAGACCATTTTGACCATTTTAATTGAACAAAATAACAGTAAAGTTCTTAATTGTTACCCAGAAATGATTTGATCTTGAGATAAACAATGGCTGCATTGGGCCTTTAATCAGTGCTTGACTTGGGCAGGAGCTCACTTGAGCTTTTCTACTGCTTGAGCTCCTATTCCACTTATAGAATATTAGCTAAAAAGTATTGTGGAGCTCCTGCACCTAAATGTAAACAGTACCAGCACCCAAAATGAATATCGGCACGTATTTCAGTCCAAGTCAAGCACTGCCTTTAATGTTTTTCTCTTATTATACCAGCAGATGGCACTATTACCCTGTATAGACCAGTTCCAATATTCCATAGTCGTGTTATAGTCGTGTTATAGAACTAAACTCAATAGAATTTAGACTTTTTGGAGTCACACTTCACTCAGTGATTGTTTTTACAATCCTCACAATCCTCGAGTCTGTCTAGCCCCATAGATATGATTGGCTTTATTTTCCTCTGTTCTGGTGGGCAGGGCAATCACAGACCACTGCCGGCACATTCTGTAATGATGAGATAGTGTTTTGGCATAGCCTTCCACTAGAACGTCCTGATACATTCAGTTTCTCTGGGAGAGAAATATCACACGATTCAAACTAAATTTTCCTTCCAAGTTAAGTGCTATTATCCAGACCTATTATTTTGACTGATCTTTGTGTGTTGGTGTGATATGAGCTGTTAATTGTTGTTGTTGTTGGTGTTGGCTCACACGTAAGCTGATTACTATGGATAATGTGTTTCTTCTTGTCAGACTTTGTCACAAATGTTCCCTTTGAGAGTCCGTTTGGGGAGGTGACGGAAACCTGCGACTGTCTGCTCCAATTCTCTTTTTCTACATTTTCTTCTCCTCTCTCAGCATTGCTCTTTTGCTCTCTTCCTCTCTCTCGCTTTCTCTTGCTCTCTTGCTGGCCAGGGACTGAGTTTCTTGGTAGAGATAATCTCACCGACAGGACCGGGGTCCGGGGGTGGGTCTCTCATCCAGATGTGAATCTGATGTCATCGGGGTGGAAGCAGGTCACAGAGATTACATCATAATCTCAAGTGTGTTCCACAGAGAGCTATGAGAGGCTGCTCCACACACCCACCCTGCCGCACACCCTCTCTAATGCTTACTGTATCTCATCACTACGCCCAGAAATTCTTGTAACTAAACACACACACATACACACACACACACACACACATTGTTGATACACTGTAGGAGACAAAGTTTTCACAGATCAAAATTATTTTCGTTTTTAGTTAACGTCAGTCTTTCAAGACCTCTGTCAATGTGAGCCAAAACCGAGCTTTACATATTTTCTCACTCTTAAAGGTTAATTGGTGTAGAGCACACTCTTTGGAAATGCCAAGCCTTCACAGATCACACCTACCCTTTCATGAGGGATACACATTGCTGTGGGTGTGTGCGTGCATGTGTTTGTGTGTTGTTCTCTTTTACGTCAAGCACAGTAGTGTAACGGCTGATCCTGTTTCTCCATAGACAGTTGAAGCAGAAAAAAACAGAACAGTGTCTTTGGGACTCAGCAGGCGTCATCTCTTCCTGAGCTCAGCTCTGTTGAGTGTTCTGGATACCTCAATCTGTAGACATGGGATCATTGACAATGCAAACTAAACCCTGGTGCCTACTCACAAGGTCCAGCTGTGCGTGCTGCTATGGTAACAGTGTCATTCCTGGGCCATAAAACCTCTATTTAAAGAGCCCTAATGGAATTATCCCCAATTTACTCTGTCTGGTCAGGAGAGAGAGAGTGGTTTGGCCAGTATCAGTCAGCTTTTGTGTTCCCTAATATGACATGATTTCCTTCTTAATTGTTATTTTAGGCCACAGAATTCTGGGTGGATGGATGAACTCGCCCTGCTATTGGGCCCAGATCATATCTGCATGACTGCTGCATCCATCCCTATTGAGATAATTCAATCAGCCATACAGCTACAATGTATTCTCCTCAAATCATTAACAAGACTATTTCTTTAACAAATAGGTTGACAATTAATAATGTCTGAAGCTATTGGAGAGTATGCAGCTGAGCTCCTGCGTTGAATTAGAGTGTTTTTGATTTTCTCTGAAGCTATACCCAGTACCCCCGGTGGCAGGTAGCCTGGCGGTTGAGAGTTTTGGGCCAGTAACCAAATTGTCGCTGGGTCGAATCGCTGAGCCGACTAGGTGAAAAATCTTTCTGTGCTCCTCCTATAAATCGCTCTGGATAAGAGCATTTGCAAAATTGCTGAAATGTACCCACCCACGTACCTGCATTTGGCCTTTTTTCCCTCATTTTCTACTGCTCTTTCCCTATCCTACTCTGTTCTGTGTTTGGATCATATTCCTTATTGGTATGTCACAAATAACTTATATGTATAGAACAGCGAAACCACCACTGAAATCAAGCTAGAAGTCCCCACCCGTTCATTCAATTTCAAGCTAGCTGATGTAGGCTAGTAGTCTGTATCAGACAGGGAGTGGCATATTATTTTTATGTGTCACATGTGACAGGTTAAAGGAAATATTCATAGCCTGTTATACATTAAAAAGTATTAGTAAGTTTATAGTATGTGAGGATCTTAAAACATCTAAGGTTAAAAAGATGCATTCAGTATTAGTTGATAGAGATTGATAACATTCATATAATTGTGTTAAAGTTCAAATCTGTCAAAGGATACGAATTGTGAGAGTAATGTGTAAACGTTATATTGATTACTTTATTTTGTGGTGCCTAAAAATGTTCATCTGTGATCTACGAAATGCTCTTAATCTATGAGCCGGAGATCGATTGCTCTGGTTTCCACCCATATTCCTGGGGAAAATCGCGGTCTTTTCTCATTACACTAAACGTTGAATTGAGAATACAACACCGTATCACACTCATGATTATTTCTCCCCTGTTTTCAGGTACTTTATTGATGATAAAAATAGTAATTTAAATGTTATAACTCGCTAACATGTCAAGAGTGTTTAAGGTGTGTCTTAGTAACGTCTTGAGGAAGTTAGAGTTAAGTTTGAAGAGAGTAATATTAGCCCTGCTCGGTTGAAGTGAAGAATAGCATCGTACTGAGAGTAGCTGCCATTTTATGTCGATTGTGAATGAACATGTACGTTGTTAATAAGATATTTTGCTGTGTTAGTTGTATAATGGGTTTTCTGTTGTTTTGTAATGTGTTACTTTTGTGAAATTATGACACTAAACGTTGAATTGAGAATACAACACCGTATCACACTCGTGATTATTTCTCCCCTGTTTTCAGGGGTGTAACATTTTTGGAGGCACCGCTGAGATCGCTGCTCAGATGTCCAGTTTCCACACCCTGGTCGCTGAATTCCGAGCCAGCTAAATCTCCACATAACAACTCAGGCAGGCTGCAGTGAGGAAAGTGTTGCTGTTCGAGGGAAGTTGGAAGTTAGTGGTTAAGTACGTGTCAACTGAGGCCATTGATCGACCATCAGAGACAGGAAGGACCATCTAATTCAGAGTCAACTCCTGCACAGTAAAAGTTCCTCCTGTTCTGTCAACATGACAAGCGCCTTGGAAGAACTACAGGAAGAGGTAGTAGGAGAATTGCACACCCTGACTAAAGACAAATTACTAGAGATATGTGATTTCCTTGAAATATCAGGCGAACAGAGAAGAGATGTTAAAGACAAATCCCGCATAGCATTAATGACTCGCATTATGATGTTCCTTGAAAGAGAGGAAGTCGCAGAGTTAGAAGATGGCGGCATGTCGGAATTGTTGCTACTTAGAGACGAAATTACAGAGATGATCAGTGGCATAGATAACAAAACAGGGCAAATTGACCATGATATTGAACCAGCCGGAACACATCACAGAATAGAGGAACTGAGAACTGTAACCCCACAACAAGGGGTGGGAACTGAGCAGATTATTGCAGCCAAAGCCAGTGATTCTCTGTGTCAGCCCCAACACCATGCCAATCTTCAGGGGAGCGTGCCGCTCTCACCCAATGCACAGCCCAGCTCATACTGCCGCAAAGAGTTTAAAATTTCTGGTCAGATAGGTGAACCGGGCCAGAAAGAAAAACTGATTTTTTTCCAGCCTTGCCCATCAGATTGAAAATGGACTTAACAGAGGCTATCCTGAGGTAGAAATAGTAGACGCAGTAGTCAGGGCTATTTCTCCAGGCTCACAGCTACGCAGCTACTTGGAAGGTAAACCCCAGCTAACTCTTCCCACACTTAGATGTATCCTGCGTTCCCACTTCCAAGAGAAGAGTGCAACAGAGCTTTACAAACAGCTAGCTTCAGAAGCACAGCATAGCAAGGAGACCCCTCAAAGCTTCCTGATGCGCGTTTTAGATTTGAGGCAAAAAGTACTGTTTGCATCCCAGGAGTCAGAATCAGGGCTTAAGTATGACCCTGCTCTAGTCCAGAGCATGTGTTTTCACACAGTCCTTACGGGTCTCCAGAGTGACAGTATCAGGATAGACATGCAGCCTCTCCTGCTAGAGAGCAAAACATCAGATGAGGTTTTGCTAGAGAAGCTTAACATTGCTTGTGCTAATGAGATAGAAAGACGAAACAAAAAGCGGTTTAATGCCCCACAGCCTGCTACAATTGTAAGTGTAGTCCAGTTAGAAGATACGCCATCTGCAAAGTGTCCTGTGAAGGAAGCCAAAGCTAAGATACCCGCAGGACTGTTAACAGAGTTAGCTGAACTTAAGACAGGTGTAGCTTCTCTAAAAGGTCTCAGTGCAGAGATTGAGGAGACATTACAACAGCCTATGTTTCAGTCACCGCCTTGTGCCTATGCCCCACCCCCAGTTAGGAGGCCAAATAGGGACCCCCAGCCACCTGTTTCCCAGCAGCAGTATTATAGCAGCTACAGTCGGTCCCAAGCACCTGACCCTGCGCAGCATCAATATGCACCTAACTGGTATACCAACCGCTCTGCTCAAGCTCCAAGGAGGTGTTTTGTCTGCCAGCAGGCCAGAACAGATGCACGCTGCACACACTGCTTCCGATGTGGGAGTGGAGAACATTTTCAAGCTGGATGTAAAATCCGGGGAGCCAGACCATCAAGGGAGGCCCCTTTAAACGGAAACGGGTTACCGCTGAGGGACGAGTGTTAACCGTAGCTACCAAAAAGTCCCAGAAATGTGCAAATTGTGCCAGAGAAAATTCATTTGAGAACCTGAAACAATGTTCATCATGTAAAGAGACACTGTACTGTTCCAAAGTATGTCAAAACCAACATTGGACTAAACATAAGGAAAAATGCACTCACCTGAAAATTGACTTGAATAGTGAAAGGTTTTCCTGCACAGAGGAAAATGCCCACTCCTTACCATCCCTAGCTCAAGGTTGCCACCCCCGTAAGGTCACCTCGCTAGTCGGCAGACAGTGCCTTATTGAGTGTCACCTGAATCGCCACCACCACCAAGCTCTATGGGACACAGGCTCTCAGGTATCGGTCATTGATGAACGATGGAAAGAGGAATCTCTCCCAAACGCAAGGCTGAGAGATGTTTCAGAAATCCTGGACTCACCTGATGATCTAAGGTTGACTGCAGCAAATGGGACTGAAATGCCGTACCTGGGATGGATTGAAACAACTTTTCAGCTAGCCTCTGAAACTGACCAAACAAAGGAACTGATCATCCCGGTGCTGGTAATGAAAGGCTGTCACCTATCTCATCCCATCATAGGTTTCAATGTTATCGAGCACATCCTGACAATGACTGAAAAGACTAAACGATACAGTACAGTAAAAACAGCTTTCCCAAGCCTCAAAAGAAACAAGGTGAGAGCTTTTATACAGGCTGTTAGCGCAGAACAGACAGATGAATACGCAGTGAAAACCAAGAAAGAGAAGGTTGCTGTACCAAAACACAGTAGCATTCAGATTGAGTGCCGTGTAGCTTCCCAGCCTTTCAAAGATGACATGACAATGCTTTTCCAGCCAGACCTGAACCCGCAGTGGCCAGACGACCTTGAGTTCTTTGACACACTAGTCAGAGTCAGGAAAGGTGTTTTTCCAGTTATCCTGCTTGATGTCTCTAACCCCACTGACCACGACATTGCCCTGCTAGGACGCACAATAATCGGTACAGTACAAACCATTATGACTGTGTTACCTGCCCAAGTCTTTGAAAAAACTGTCACTCCAGCCACAGTGAATCACACCAGCGTTCGAATCCCATGTACTGCTACTGAACAGTGGGATCCACCAGTAGATTTAACTCACCTAACCGAAGAACAGAGAGAGGTTGTTAGGCAAATGCTTAGAGAAGAGTGTCACTCCTTCTCCAGATCAGACAATGACATTGGCTGCATTGAACGATTGAAAATGACTATTTCTCTAAAGGACTCTGAACCAGTAAAGCGCACATACATGTCAGTGCCCAGGCCACTGTATCAGGAGATGAAGGATTACATTTATGACCTCATAGTCCAGGGCTGGGTTAGGAAGTCAAACTCTTCATATTCTTCACCTGTCGTGTGCGTTCGTAAGAAGGACGGGACCCTCCGGTTGTGTATAGATTACAGAGACCTGAACAGAAAGACACATCCCGACCGCCAGCCCATCCCTCGGGTCCAAGACATTATGGACAGTTTAGGTGGTAATTCCTGGTTCTCCCTCTTAGATCAGGGGAAAGCATATCACCAGGGGTTCATCTCTGAAGAGAGCAGATCACTGACAGCATTTGTGACACCGTGGGGACTCTATGAGTGGATACGTATGCCATTCGGCCTCATGAACGCTCCTGCAGCTTTTCAGCGGTGTATGGAGGAGTGTTTGGAAGGGCTCCGGGATAACATCTGCATTCCTTATCTGGACGACACGCTAGTTTTCAGTAAAACATTCAACAGCCATGTGAATGATGTGCGAAAAGTTTTGCAGCGTCTCAGAGAGTATGGCATTAAACTCAAACCAAATAAGTGTGATCTCTTTAAACCCCAGGTCCGTTATTTGGGCAGAATAGTGTCTGCAGAGGGCAGCCAAGTTGACCCAGCCGATTTTGAAGCAGTAAGAGCATTGAAAGAAATCAGACCAGAGACTGTGGGCCAGCTCAGAAAAATGCTTGGTTTACTCACTACAGACAGTACATCAAAGACTTTTCTAGGAGTGCCAGCTGCCTGTATGACCTCCTGAAAGCAGATTCAGAGAAATTACCTGACCACCCACGGAAAACAAAAACAAAGAAAGTAAGTCATGTGGTGCCCTCAAACAAGCCAATCCTGTGGACTGACCAGCATCAACAGGCACTTGAACAGCTGATTGAGTGTTTGCTTCACCCACCAGTTTTAGGTTTCCCTGATTTCACTTAGCCATTTGTTGTACACACTGATGCGTCACACCAAGGCTTGGGAGCAGTTCTTTATCAAAAGCAAGAGGGGAAGCTTAGGGTCATTGCTTATGGCTCTCGAACCTTAACAGCAGCTGAGAAGAACTATCACTACCACTCGAGCATGCTAGAATTTCTAGCTCTAAAATGGGCAATCACTGATATGTTCCATGACTATTTGTACTATGCTCTGACCTTCACTGTATACAGCGATAACAACCCGCTCTGCTACATTCTGTCTACTGCAAAACTGAACGCAACCACTTCCAGGTGGGTTGCAGACTTGGCTGATTTCCACTTTACAATAAAGTACAGGCCAGGCAGAGAGAACGGTGATGCAGATGCTTTGTCAAGGATGCCACTGGATGTAGAGTCACTGATGAGAGAATGTTCTGAGGAGCTTCCACCAGACACCATCGCCGCCACGATACAAGCAGTTGAGGTACAGAAAGAGGCTGTTGTACCTTGGTCATTTTCAGCTGCATCTATGTCAGTATCAGCTGAAGGGGAGACAACCACTGCAACAACCAGCTCGATCCCAAAAGATGGGATAAGAGAAGCACAAGAATCTGATCCGGTCATCCGTCCTGTGCTCAATTTCAAACTGTCTGGTTCCAAACCGCCAGTTAAAGAGCAAAAGAAATTCAGTCCAAAGACAAAATGCCTATTCAGAGAATGGGACAAATTGACAGTAGACAGTGATGGCATTCTGTACAGAATCACTACAGCCCGCAAGCAGTTAGTTCTACCAGAGCAGTACAAAGATAAAGTGATGGAAGAGTTGCACAATAACATGGGACACCAAGGTACTGACCGCACTGTTTCACTAGTACGTGACCGCTTCTTCTGGCCATATATGCAATCTGACATCGAGCACTATGTGACTAAAACTTGTAGCTGTGTCAAGCAGAAAAAGCCAGCCCATGCAACAAGAGCTCCTCTGACAAACATTGTGACAACACAGCCATTTGAACTGGTATGTATTGACTTCCTTCATCTCGACAGATGCAAAGGGGGATATGAGTACATCCTCGTGGTTGTTGATCATTTTACACGTTTCACTCAAGCCTACGCCACCACATCAAAGTCAGGTAAAACTGCTGCAAATCTCATCTTCAATGACTTTGCCCTGAAGTTTGGGTTCCCGTCCCGCATCCACCATGACCAAGGGGGAGAATTTGAAAATCAGTTGTTCCATCAGTTAAAGAAACTCAGTGGCATGGCGGGGTCCAGGACAACACCCTATCACCCGATGGGAAACGGTCAAGCGGAACGCATGAACAGAACATTGTTGCAAATGTTAAAGACACTAACTGAGACACAAAAGTCAAATTGGAAGGAGTCTCTGAACAAACTGGTTTATGCCTATAACTGCACTCGTTGTGAAGTGACTGGCTATTCACCATTTTATCTTCTGTTTGGGAGATCACCCAGGCTTCCAGTTGATATGCTCTTTGGATTGTGCACAGAGGCAGGTTCCAGTAACCAGTGAGACTACGTGGAGAACTGGAAACGAGGGATGGAAGAAGCATACGCCATTGCAAATGAAAATGCTCAGAAAGCCGCTGAAAGAAGTAAGAAGTACTATGACACTAAAGTTAGGAGTTCAGTGCTACAGCCTGGCGAGCGAGTTCTGATTAAAAACCTAACACCAAGAGGAGGACCAGGAAAACTCTGTAACTATTGGGAGGATACAATTCACACAGTGGTGAGACAAATGGGTTCAGACCTGCCGATTTATGAATTGAGACCAGAAAGGGGTAGGGGACGCTCCAGGGTCCTGCACAGAAACCTGCTCATGTCCTGTGACCACTTACCTTTTGAGACACAACCAGAAATGACCAAAGTGGACAAGAGTCAGAAAACGAGGAGACACCAGCCTGCATCACAGCCTCTAGATTCTGATGAAGACAGCGGTGATGAATATGACCTTCATCATGAGCCGCTACAGATTCCCACATCTCCTACAGTACCTGAGGAGAGGAATGCTGAACCAGCGAGAGAGTGGGAACACAGACCCCCAACAGTGAAACAGACAGTTGCATTGCCAGTCCCTGATACGCTACCAGCACAGTCTCTTGTTGCAAAGCGGCTGGAGGAGACAACAACACACACACAGGGTTCTCTCATCCTTAAAATCAATGAAAGTCATCACAGAAAGCACATGTGTTCCTGGGTGTTTTGTAGACTTGGAGAAAGTGGATGGTGATTTAGTGCTCCGTATCAGTTGTACCATGTATGCAGCACTGTGGGACTGACCTGCTGCCTGCTATAACTAATATAGCTCTTCTCTCTCCTGAGTCGTGTGACCCAAATCAGAACAACTTCTGTGTAGGAAGAGACCTACAAACCACCACTAGGAGGGAGGGAGGGATGATTGTTCAAGAGAGTGAGGGAGAGTGACAGAGGGAGAGGAAATTAGAGAAAGCGAAAGGGAGAAACTGAATGATGGATTAAGGGAGAGAGAGGGAGGGAGATTGAGTTAATCTATAAAAGAGTATGAGAGATGGGGATAGAATGAGAACAAGAGAGGGAGAAGCAGAGGGTGATGAGGGAGGATGATAAAGTAGTTAGATGGAGGCTGTAGGTGCCACTGTTTTCTACAAGGTCTCTGTCCATGGCGGCTGAGACCGCTGGTCAGCGAGTGGCACGGCGGGGACACAGATGGTCTGGATTCTGGCCCATTTAATCCCTCTTAGCCCTGTTTTGATGGAGCCCCAACTAAAGCCTTATTCCTCTCTAAAGCTCTCTATAGGAATGTCACTACGCCCCCTATTCACTGCAGCTATGTGTAATGCACTGCATGCAGCTGTTGGGCTGATGACTGTTTGGGGACAGGGGTTTTCAGCCTATTATGAAGCTCAGACTGGCCCAGATGTTTCATTTTGACCTCCTCCAGCTCCAATGGTAAGATTTCCTCTGGAAGTGTTTTCTTTAAAGCTGCTGTTTAGGATGCTTTATATTTTAGTGAACAAACATCCACCAATGTTTTGGTTCCCTTCCCCAGATCTGTGCCTCAACACAATCCTGTCTCGGAGCTCTATGGACAATTCCTTCGACCTCATGGCTTGGTTTTTGCTCTGACATGCACTGTCAACTGTGGGACCTTATATAGACAGGTGTCTGCCTTTCCAAATCATGTACAATCAATTAAATTTACCACACATGGACACAAATCAAGTTGTAGAAACATCTCAAGGATGATCAATGGAAACAGGATGCACCTGAGCTCAACTTCGAGTCTTTTAGCAAAGGATCTGAATACTTATGTAAAGGTGTTTCTAAAAACCTGTTTTTGCTCTGTCATAATGGTGTGTTGTGTGTAAATTGTTGAGGATTTTTATTTATTTAATACATTTTAGAATAAGGCTGTAACGTAACAAAATGTGTAAAAAGTCAATAGGTCTGAATACTTTCCAAAGCTAACACAGTAAAAAAAGCTAACACAGTCAAATACAACTCTGAAATTACAGCTAACTAGCTATTTTGCATTGACATTCATGTCCACATTAATGATGCTGCATAATTTTACTTGGTCAGATAAATAGCTAGCTGACACCCGACACCATTAACTATCTTTGCCAGGGGGAGATCGAATTCGCATTTTGCAACATTGCTTCCATTGTCTGATTGGCAAACTGCAAGGTTCATACAAAGCTGTGCTGTTGCAAACTAAATGCTAGCTAGAAGCAAGAGGAAATTGTGTTTAATAAAAGCATGCACTCATAGATAAAAAGGGTCTCTAGATAGAACCTTTTGGTCAATTCAAATTTGAACTGCCATTCTGATTCAAAACCCAACTGCCATTCCATTATGGTGATGCAACAGGACGGTAGTTGAACTTGCAAATAGCCAACCAATAAGCATGTAATTTATCAATTTATTAAGGTAAGCAAACTTTATGATTTCATTTAAATATATAAAACCAAAAGTCATATGGCAAACTATAGCTAGGCTAGATAAACAAAGTTGTATTCGAATTTGAGCACCATCGTTAAGCTAGCTAACTTTGCCCTCTAGCTGCCTAGCTAGGCCAGGAAGAAGTTAGGCTACTTTAATTAGCCACATTATAAGCTAGCAAGCTAACAAATAAACATTTTTTATTATGGAATATGGCAAATAGAGCTAGCTACTGACCCAGCCTGACATTGGCAATTAGCTTATTGTTACTTTTATTTCAGTTGCAACGTATGTGTACTGTCTAATCAAATGTCCCAAAATTAAATTCAACAAATTAAATTAAAATAAAACCTAACCAAAAACCTAAAACCTTTAGCACACATTCATTTGCATCAAGCCTGTTTTGAGCATTTGGCCATAAATTCTCATCCACATCAAAGTGAATGTTGTTCATGCACCGTGTGAAATAGCTTTTGGCATGGCGAATCCAAGCTTGACATTGGTCTGCATTGATGTCGTCATATGCCTCATCCATGGCCAGAAGGAGGGTGGCAAACTCATGGGGATGGCAATCGTATACCTTCCACCTCCCATTCCTCAAGTGGGTTAAGGAAAGGAGAGTGTGGAGGCAGGTGAAGGGTCATGAATCGGGGATGGGGGCCGAAACCATACTTGAACCGCCTCTGCATGGTGGAATCTGACATTGTCCCACACAATGACTTCGGTGACCCCTTCACCTTGACAGGCCTGGTCAATTTCATTGGGAAACAATGAGGTGTGTAGCTTTGTAGGATCAAAGTAATGGCCTATGTCCTACCACACCATCTTCAGAGATAGCTGCTCACATGGACATGTTTCCCCACGTTGTCCAGGCACTTGAATGGTCGCCCGTTGGCGGATGAGCCTCTGCCCACGACGCTGAGTTTTGGCCAGGTTGAAGCCCACTTCATCAACAAAGATACACTTGTGATGGTTCACAGCAGCATCAAGCACCATCTAAAAATATATATATGTTTTGTAGTATAGTTCCAACATAATATTGTTAAGTAGCATGTGCATCAAATAGTAACAGTAATACAGTATATAGTGCTGTACCTGAACATACTCAGCCCGCGGTTGTTTCACCCAGTCGTTGTTTCTCTCAAAAGGCACCAGGTAAATGTGTTTCATAGATACCTGGTGCTTCTTCAAAAAGCGGGTGATTGTCGGTATACTGATGGTTGCCACATTGGCAAAGGTGTCATCGTTCTCCTCAATGGCCTGCTCGATTTTGGACAGCCGTGTGTCATCCCAGGCCTTCATCATTTCCACCACTGCTGGTCGGTTAACACACGGCCACATCCATGGGGTCTTGTCAATCCTGAGGGTAGAACAGTGTATACTGTCAATAGATCATACTGTAACATATTTTGTGAATTTACATGCATTACAATGTCATTTACTGTACATGTAATGAGAAAGCATAGTGCATATCCTGCAGACTTACCTGTTTTCTTGACGAAATGTTCTCATGATCAAATTGACAATTGATCTTCTCAGATTGGGGTGAACTAATCGGGCGGCCTCTGCCATGGTAAGGCCTCTGTTTACCATATGATCAACAACGATGGCCCGGACTTCATTAGATACAACAGTTCCCGCCGTCTGCCTCCCTCTCTCTGATGTCCACCTCTTTGACGGGGCCCATGTCCACCTCTCTGAGGGGCCCCTTGTCCATGAGCTATTTGATTTCTTCTTCTTCCTTGCTGTCTATCCTGCTCCATGTTGAAAGAAAGTGCAAGTGTTTACACACACCCTTTTATATGGTGACAAATTGTGGTTGCCCCTATGTGAAATCAATTAGCAATAACAAGTGGTTATTATCTATGGTTATCATGTATCATACATATCATTTTATTTTATTTATTTTTATTGAACCTTTATTTAACAAGGCAAGTCAGCTAAGAACAAATTCTTATTTACAATGACGGCCTACCACGGCCATACCCTAACCCGGGCCAATTGTGCGCTGCCCTATGGGACTCCTAATCACGGCCGGTTGTTGATACAGCCTGGAATCGAATCAGGGTGTGTAGTGACACCTCTAGCGCTGAGATGCAGTGCCTTAGACCGCTGCGCCACTCTGGAGCCCATTAGGAGGCCACATTTAGATGTTCATACTTTACAAACACACGTTTTATTTCTGTAGTTCTCAAATCCATATATAGCAGACAAACCAGTTAAAATCTATAGGTTTACCAAACGGTTAAGTGATTAACCATTAAGCGCAATTGGATTAACTGATGGTCAAATGTATTTAAGCAAATGAGAAGAGAATCATATGAAATGTGCTGTGAACATTGCATCGTGAAAGGTATTTTTAGATGAAATGACTAATTAGGTTTAGTCAATTGAAAATATGCTTAAAGTTTTGATGATCTGTTTTGAGTTTTGTACTAAGAGTTGTTCAATATTACCACATACTTGTGAAAATAGTACCAAAGCGATACAAAAAAAAAAAAAAAACGTGTAACCTTGGCAGAGTTTTGGAAGTCCAACTTCATTATAAACCATACAGAGCCGTTAGCCAGCCAGGCCCAGTTAAGATCTGCTCCAGATTGCTCTCCAGGAACAATGCAATGCCTTAGTTTATTCTGCAGCAGAACGTCTTTTTGAAACACATTGAATTCCTTCCCATACGCTGGTCTATGTTATCTCATTTCCTCAAGTGTGTGGGACAAAGGAAATGTCCTTTCCTCTAGAGGCCTGGTCAGTCAGGCAGAGTGGATGCAGTGGGTGGTGCTCACTCAGAGACCAGGCCATTATTATCAACCCACCATCACATGGTCAATGTTAGGTCTTGTTATAGCAGCAGTCATTGCTCTCTCGCCGCTCTCGCTCTGTCTTTCTCTCTCTGTGACACACACCAGGTTTGTTTTCTTTTCATGTGCTTATTAGATCAGTTCACACAGTCATGTGCTTCTAAATTGGGATAATTCACTTATTAGGGGGTGGACTGGCGGGTAGCTTTGCTTGACAGGTTCAACCTACGAGTCAAAAACATCAGTCCATCAATTACCAGGACAAGAAGAGCAAATGCTTTTAAAAAGGAAAATAGCCACAGACACATCATATAGTAGATAGACAACCCGCCTTATGCTCATACTCTTTTGGGTTCAATCCTCCATTTTATTTAGCAGAGTAATGTCAGGGGAGATGAATATTTACCTGATGCAACGGGCGATTTAGAGCTAACCTCTAAGCCCTGTGATTGCTGTCAAATCAGCAGTCTGTGGGCTGTGTGCGACACGAGAGCAGAGCAGAGCAGAGAATGCAGATGGAGATGTTGCCTCATCTCTCGCTCTCGCTCTCTCCCTCCATTTCACTCTCTGTCATTGAGGCGCAATGGGCAGCTATTGCGTTGTGTCTCTGTGATCTGACTGAACTCCCATCGCACCAGACCGTGCTTCAGGATGACCACATGTGGCGCACTGATCCTCTACAATCTCTCCACTAATCTACACAGACTAGGAAATAATGTAGCCCATATCGGCCATGCAGCAACTTGAGTGACAGGGCCTCAGTCTCCAGGGCTTGACCTACATGCTGTAGAGTAAGCATGTTGCCTGTTGCTCCTCACTGAGGCATGTCTCATGGTAAACTGAGGTTTAGACTTAAGACAGTGCTGAGTTATACAATTCAATTTACTTGATTATGTTTGTGTTGTGCTTTTCCCAAAGTCATTTGTCATAGAGAACAGTAGAGATGGTGCCAAGAAAAACTGCCTCCTATGCACTGTACTGAGGTTGGCTGGGGCTTGGACTCAGGCTATAGCTGAATCATTTGTCTTTGCTGACAGAGGTTAGGATCATGTTGCTGAACCATTTTTACCAGTCGGCTGAAACAGAGGTTGAAGTTTTAGTGAACGCCCACAGCTGTTTATGACAAAAATCCCAGTTTTGCAAGGGAATAGGAGGGACTATATTATAGCCGATACAGTCAATCTAGTGTCACCCCCAAGGGTTGGCCGGCTTTCTTAGAAAGCCTGCATTCCCTGTGTCCATCTGACATGTGACAAGCCTTATTTGGCCTAGGCACTGGTTGCTGAACAGAAGGGTCTCCAGAAAACCTCAGATTCCCTGCTATCTAGAGCGTGTTCAAACTCTCAAAGTTAATTTTAGCAATGGAATGTATGTTCTCAAGCTATAGAGAACATGGTTAGCTGTTGAGCTGATAAACAGATCATGTAGTAGCTTATATTAGAGAAAATAGCCAACACAAGAACAGAGCAGAGTGATCATTCCTTATGGGAAACAGAAGCAGTGTGTTGCCTTAAAAAATGACCATCATTGACATGAGGGTGGTGGATAACAGAACATCTCTTTCTTTTCCTTTTCTATCTTTCTAATTGCGCAGGAAGGTGTGGCTGTGTAAGGAGGGGAGTCCCAGCTGTTCCATCACCCGGGCCTCGTTCTCCAATGAGAGATCCATTGACAAGGTGGAGCTCTTTGGCTTCAAGACACGCTTCTGAGGAACTCCCTTCATCCAACGCCACTCTAGCCACACCCTCTCCAGTGCTTTTACCACATCAATGTCACCTACGGTCTCTGTGGGTACCACCTTATGTTTCTAAATGCATTGTTTCGTTCCCAACCTTTCTGAAAAATACATAAAAAAATGTCAAGATTTTGTCAGATGCCTAAATCGATTTTATGCAGACAGTTTGAAATTGTGTGACATTTTTGTTTTAAGTAGAAGCTAATCCAAATAGTTGCTCATCCAAAAGTTGTTGTCTTTTTCTGAAAAATGCATTCCCCGTCTGAACATTTTGAATGTAACATTCAGGCTGGCAGAGCAGCATATATTGTCAGGCAGCTTTGTGCTTTGCAGATTCTCAATGCTTTTCTTCTGAACATGTAATGCAATAAAACCATTCAAGCTAGATGTTATTAGAATTCAATACAAATGCACTATTAAATAGTTAATGCAAAGGACAAAATATATATTTTTGTTGTCCCTTTAAGATAGATCCTCTTACTGTGTCTCTTTCCTACCTGGTCTCCTCTGGTCCTGAATAATGTTGTGTAAGGTCACGTGATTGTTTACCTAATCCAATTAAACATAGAGAAAGCCAGCCAGTCAGACTGCACCATCACGCTGAGTTGCCAAGACACAACTGGCCAAGTCAGGAGTATTGAATAACCCATTAGAGTTTGTGTGTGTGCGTGTCTGCTAACGTGCATGTGTGTCAGTGGAAGCTGCTGAGGGGAGGACGGCTCATAATAATGGCTGGAATGGATTCAATGGAATGGCATCAAACACATGGAAACATGTTTGTTACCACTCCATTCCAGCCATTATTATGAGCCATCCTCCCCTCAGCAACCTCAATTGGTGTGTATGCTTGTGTGTGTGTATGTTTGTGTGAGTGCGCGTGCATTCATCTGCATGATTTTCGGTTCATTAGACACGTAGGCCTATGTGTGTGTTTATCTCCATGGCGCTTGCACTTTCTTTCTCTCGCACAAATCATCTCGCTCTCTGTCTCTCGACACTATGTTGTTGACTCCCAGCTGCCCCTGCCCTAACCCCTCTCTACCTTGCCTTGTGCCAACACCATCTCGTCATCACCCAGTCAAGTCTACCTCAGTAACAACATCCATTCTGGTATGCTTTTTACCCAGCATGCAATGTGGTGGTAAATCCCCCATGTGAGCAGGAGCAGGGCAAAATCCTCTTATCTGACAGAGAAACTTGATTTAACCCAAGGGCTTATGATCCAATATTGAGCCCAGTCTCCTACTGCTCTGCATGGGAATACAGTATCAGAGAGAGAGAAGCATACTGTACCTGAATCTCTCTTCACAGCAGGAGGCTACTGTCCTTACAGCATTCATATTAACCTATCAGGACCCCTCCATGGATAATGATGCTTGTTATAGATTTAGCTTTATCTAATTATGATATATGGGCAGTGCTTTATCTAATTATGATATATGGGCAGTGCTTTATCTAATTATGATATATGGGCAGTGCTTTATCTAATTATGATATATAGGCAGTGCTTTATCTAATTATGATATATGGGCAGTGCTTTATCTAATTATGATATATGGGCAGTGCTTTATCTAATTATGATATATGGGCAGTGCTTTATCTAATTATGATATATGGGCAGTGCTTTATCTAATTATGATATATGGGCAGTGCTTTATCTAATTATGATATATGGGCAGTGCTTTATCTAATTATGATATATGGGCAGTGCTTTATCTAATTATGATATATGGGCAGTGCTTTATCTAATTATGATATATGGGCAGTGCTTTATCTAATTATGATATATAGGCAGTGCTTTATCTAATTATGATATATGGGCAGTGCTGTTTAATGTCATAGACAGACAGGTTTAGAAAGTGGGGGCTTCTTGGTCAATGACTAATTGTTTAAGTGCCCTTTGAAGCCTCATGTGAAGGTTTTTTCCTGGTCTCAGATGAATGGATAAAAGCCTTTGGGTCTCCACTACGCCCCACCCCCACCCTTCAGACAGGATCTCATATAGTAAAGATCAGTGGCACACTTAAAGTGACCAGGTAGCCTAAGCAGTCCCATGTCCTCAAGTCCATTACTACACTTGGGAACGGGGGTGTAATGGCCACTTAACAACAGGGTGGAATGGAGAGACTGACCGTGGTAACTTCTTGATACAGCAGTATGATAACCCCACCAGTGCACACACATCACACCCACACAAGTCTCACTTATGCTTCAATGTTCAGTCACAAGATGCTCTCCACTCACTCATAACAGTATGTTTTTCACTGAGTGTACAAAACATTATGCTTTCCATGACATAGACTGACCAGGTGAATCCAGGTGAAAGCTATGATCCCTTATTGATGTCACTTACTAAATCCACTTCAATCAGTGTAGATGAAGGGGAGGAGACAGGTTAAGTAATATGTTTAAGCCTTGAGACAATTCAGACATGAATGGTGTATGTGTGCCACTCAGAGGGTGAATGGGCAAGACAAAATATTTAAGTGCCTTTCAACGGGGTATGGCTGTAGGTGCTAGAACAGGTCCACCGATTTGTGTCAAGAACTGCACCGCTGCTGGGTTTTTCACGCTCAACAGTTTCATGTGTGTATCAAGAATGGTCCACCACCCAAAGGACATGCAGCCAACTTGACACAACTGTGGGAAGCGCTGTTCTGGCTGTTCTGATGACAAAAGGCGTTCCAACTCAATATTAGGAAGGTGTTCCTATTGTTTTGTACACTCAGTGTATAACTCCTCAGTCTAAAGAGCTGTCTGTCCATTGTTTTCTACAGTACAGTGTTTGTCCCTGATATATTGCAATGCTCAGTAAATCATTCCTAACTGTGTCCAGTCCAAAACACACCACCTTCATGATGTTCTCCCAACCCTCTCTCTCCCAGTGTGAGTAGGCTGGGTGCGATGCGGAGTGTGTTGCCATGCCACCCATTCCCAGGACCTTTCTCACTGGAGCCTCTGCAAGGACAAAGGAGGAGGCCCTCTGATTGGAGGTGGCCAAAAGCAGTGGATTTATGTCCCATGTGAATAGGACATGCACCACTAGAGAACCACTCATTTAGGCCCCAATCCGCTACAGTTACATAACCTATACAATCCCCCATTCAACGCAGTCTTCAGCCTTTGTCTGTGTGGTGTGGTATTTATCCCAGTCCTGGCGTTTCCATGACAATGAGTCAGCGGTGTGGCATTGAATCACAGGCTGTGTATTATAACTGTACGTTAATAGCCACCAGTGGTGCTCCTACATGGAAACAGTACAGGGGCAACTCTCCTCTCTGGAAAAAGCTATCCATCACTAATGGGGAGAAAAGGGCACATTGCTGCTTGTGTCGTGGCTACAGTGTAGGAGTACACACTTCCCATCCACACACACACACACGCACGCACGCACGCACGCACGCACGCACGCACGCACGCACACACGCACACACACACACACACACACACACACACACACACACACACACACACTAAATACACACTAAATAGGACTGTGAACATACCCGCTCTCACATACAGTACGTACAACAACAACAAAAGCCCACACATCCTCCTACTCACATACTATAAAATGTGACAAAACACTATTATATAAGAAGAGCTATACAGGGAACAAGGGGACAGTCTTTAGCCCATCAGGTAGGAGATTAACTTGTTGCATATGTTAATAGTAACAGCCCTATATCCCCTCACCATCGAGAAACCCTCTGTACTTCCATCGTGTCTGACTGTGTGCATTGTTCAGTGTTTGGCTTTCATGCTTATTAGTCTCCCACAGTCTGCGCCATCACTGACACAAAGCCATGCTGCCTGAGGGCCAGTATTTCATTACCAGTCATTCTGTCAAAGGTCCTCACTGAAAGCCCCCCATCTGATTGCATCAACATAGAACCAGCTCCAACATAGAACCAGTAATTATATTATATTCAGCCAAATATTTTAATTATATTGTAAGTAAATGTATCGACAATCCTCTTGTCTCTATTTTGGAGTAATGCAGTGATATTCCATGGTCATGCCATCAAATGCCCACTGGCTTGAAGCCAAGCGCAGGCGGATGGAGGCAGAGAGAGAAAAGAGGAGAGGAAAGATCAGAGTGGAGCAACACCGTGCACCCAGACCACCCACTCTCTTCACTCAGCGCTGCGCCACGTCTGAAATCAGGCGTAGAATATCTGCCCCCTCGACCTCCTCTCTCTGCTCTTCTCTTCTCTCTTCCTCTTCTTTCTCCTCCTCCACTTCACACACAGGCCACTTCCACGGCAACCAACAGAGCCAACTCGCACCAGTGGCCATGGTAACCAAACCATGTGGAAGGGTTTCAGAGAAACTAGAAGTGCTGAGGCCTTTTCCATCCTGTCTCTCTATCTCCTAGCACTCCATACAAAAGGGCTTCGCAATCAGCTGCTACATAATAAAGGAGATAGGATCTGATGAATATCTCACAAAGAATGATATTGGTCATATTGTTGTGTGGGTAAACTCAATGGCAATGCAGACTCTTAATTGGAAAACTGTGCTATATCTTTTTAAGTGGTAGAAGAAATCAAATCAAAGCAAATGCTATTTGTCACGTGTAATATACAACAGGTGCAGACCTTACCGTGAAATGCTTACTTACCAGCCTTTAACCAACAATGCAGTTTTAAGAAAATATGGGCGAAGAAAATATTTACTCATTAAACTAAAGTTTAAAAAAGTAACACAATAAAATAACAATAATTAGGCTACATCCAGGGGGAACTGGTACCCGAGTCAATATGCGTTAGCCGAGGTAATTGAGGTAATATGTACAAGTAGGTAGGGGTAAAGTGACTATGCATAGATAATTAACAGAGAGTAGCAGCAGTGTCAGCAGGGGCGTCACTGCAAATAGTCTGGGTAGCTATTTGTTTAATTGTTCAGCAGTCTTATGGCTTGTGTGTAGAACCTGTTAAGGAGCCTTTTGGACCTAGACTTGGCGCTCTGATACCGCTTGCCGTGCGGTAGCAGAGAGAACAGTCTATGACTTGGGTGGCTGTAGTCTTTGAGCCTTCCTCTGACACCGCCTAGTATAGAGGTCCTGCTACCCTCTGTAGTTGCCATACCAGGCGGTGATGCAACCATGCTGTCGATGGGGCAGCTGTTAAACTTTTTGAGGTCCTGGGGACCCATGCCAAATCTTTTCAGTCTCCTGAGGGTGAATAGGCGTTGTCGTGCCCTCTTCATGACTGTGTTGGTGTGTGTGGACCAGGTTAATTCATTAGTAATGTGGACACCAAGGAACTTGAAGCTCTCGACCAGCTCCACTACTGCCCTGTCGTTGTGAATGGGGGCGTTTTCGACCCTCCTTTTCCTGTAGTCAACGATCAGCTCCTTTGTCTTGCTCACGTTGAGGGAGAGGTTGCTATCCTGGCACCACACGACCAGGTCTCTGACCTCCTCCCAATAGGCTGTCTCATCGTTGTCGATGATCAGGCCTACCACCGTTTTGTCATCAGAAAACTTAATGATGGTGTTGGAGTCGTGCTTGGCCACGCAGTCGTGGGTGAACAGGGAGGACAGGAAGGGACAAAGCACGTGAAAGCAGGGCATCACTTAGTGGTGTCAAAACATTGAGAAAGTTCCCATTATTTCACTGTTTTGGCTGACAGAAGCTCAACATGACCACAAAAACACAGTCTTTTCTCCCTCTCTATGGGTCCCTCATTACCAGTGACCAAACATTCTCAGTGCCTCCACAGTAAGCTCTAAATGACACAAATTATTATCCATCCATACCATCTATGTTTTTACCTTTCTCTCTATATTACCATACATCGGGGGCGGACATCGTCAACACATCACTTCACCTGTCGTTAAGAGTGTGCTGAGAGGAAACGGTTGCTAGGCAACTTACAAAAGTTCCCGGCTAAGGCCAACTTTCTTGTATCAACAGTTCACAGTGATTTCATTGTGGGGGCGGTATTAGTAAAGCTGAGTATATATATTGTCACCTTGCTTGAGCTATCATTTGAATATACAGTATTTTGCTTCATCTAAGTCTATTGTGCAAAAACAAAGCTGGGAGCAATTACTGAACATTTTCTGCGCTGTAAACTATGTGGAAAATGGAGTAGTCCTTTGTTCTCTCTCAAGTCTGACCTAAGGGAAAGTAATTTTCTTGTAATGTGGTTCAGACTAGAGAAAGGCATAACCAGCCCTGTGTTAGGTTGGTTTGATCGATTGCTTTGACATGGGTGATGTTTAATTCCTATTCACTCCTATTTGCTGTTGGACAGAAGACGGACCTCTGGCCTTCTCACAGTCTCTCGTATCATAACAAACATGGCAGTGCCTATTCACTATGGTGTTTGGTGTCTGAATGGAAATACTCTATGTCATCATGAACGCTGCTGTCTCCTTAAGCTGACCAGATCCAATTCAGCCAGAGAGAATTATAGGACCCCCTCAAGGTCATCCAGAAAAGTTATCTTGAGAAGTAAGTTGACATGGTTCCAACTACATACTGTAAGAGGAACAGTGGTAGTCTCTTCAAATACGATATCTATCTACAGTGCATTCGGAAAGTATTCAGACCCCTTGACTTTTTCCACATTTTGTTACGTTACAGCCTTATTCTAAAATATTTTCCTTATCAATCTACACGCAATACCACATAATGACAAAGAAAAACGTTTTTTTTGGTGCAAATGTAAACATTTAGAACTGAAATACCTTATTTACATAAGTATTCAGATCCTTTGCTATGAGACTCGAAATTGAGCTCAAGTGCATCCTGTTTCCATTGATCATCCTTGAGATGTTTCTACAACTTCATTGGAGTCCACCTGTGGTAAATTCAACTGATTGGACATGATTTTGAAAGGCACACACCTATCTATATAAGGTCCCACAATTGACAGTGCATGTCAGAGCCATGAGGTCAAAGTAACTGTCCGTAGAGCTCCGAGACAGGATTGTGTCGGGGCACAGATCTGGGAAAGAACACAGTGGCCTCCATCATTCTTAAATGGAAGAAGTTTGGAACCACCAAGACTTTTCCTAGAGCTGGCCGCCAGACCAGACTGAACAATCGGGGGAGAAGGACCTTGGTCATGGAAGAGACCAAGAAGCCGATGGTTACTCTGACAGAGCTCCAGAGTTCCTCTGTGGAGATGGGAGAACCTTCCAGAAGGGCAACCATCTCTGCAGCACTTCACCAATCAGGCCTTTATGGTAGAGTGGCCAGACGGAAGCCACTCCTCAGTAAAAGGCACATGACCGCCCACTTGGAGTTTGCCAAAAGGCACCTAAAGGACTCTCAGACCATGAGAAACAAGCTTCTCTGGTCTGATGAAACCTAGATTGAACTCTTTGGCCTGAATGCCAAGTGTCACATCTGGAGGAAACCTGGCACCATCCCTACGGTGAAGCATGGTGGTGGAAGCAGGGACTGGGAGACTAGTCAGGATCGAGAGAAAGATGAATGGAGCAAAGTACAGAGAGATCCTTGATGAAAACCTGGGACGAAGGACTTGAACCCGATCTAACATCTCTGGAGAGACCTGAAAATAGCGGTGCAGCAACGCTCCCCATCCAACCCGAAGAGCTTGAGAAGATCTGCAGGCAAGAATGGGAGAAACTCCCCAAATACAGGTGTGCCAAGCTTTTAGCGTCATACCCAAGAAGATTCGAGGCTGTAATCGCTGCCGAAGGTGCTTCAACAACGTACTGAGTAAAGAGTCTGAATACTTATGTAAATGTGATATTTCAGTCATTATGGGGTATTGTGTGTAGATTGATGAGGGGAAAAAACGTTAATACATTTTAGAATAAGGCTGTAACGTAACAAAATGTGGAAAAAGTCAAGGGGTCTGAATACTTTCCGAATGCACTGTATAAAAAAAGTGTCAAAAAATGTAAACCTCAAGGAGACTAATTTCTAAATATGTTCATTATCCTAATTGTATCAACCAAGTGGTAAGGTATAGTAACAACAACAAATCTGTGGTCCTCAAATGGACTTAAGCATGGACTTGTCTGGTAGCAATTACTGCATTGTTTTGTGATCCAGCTGTGAGGCCATAGGACTGGGATTACTCATACTTCCACAGTGAGCGCAACATCCACCACAGAGCAACAATGTCTGTCTGTGTGTTGCTGTCACTGACTCCACAGCAGGAGGGACGAATTTCTGCCTGCTGGACAGTTCCAGGACTGCAGCCAAGATGGCTTTTCCTGGTAAACACATTGTCATGACAACCATACTTCATCTAGCACAGAGATGAGTTACAAATGTTACCTTTCCTTCTGTATTTATTGAAAGCATAGTAGGCCTACTGTAAATTATGTGAGAATACTTTACATACATAATGAGCATGACAATGTCTGAATAAGTTACTGCAGAGAAGGGAAAGCACGTTAACAGACTACATATAATTCACTCCATGTAAAGAGGTTGGAACCTGTCCACTCAGACTTCTTCAGCGTGCACATGCATGCACACGCCCCATGTGAGGAAACGGGATGTCCTGACCCAAGCTTGTCTCACTTTCTCAACTCCAGATGTTGGAAGCAGTGGATGCTCATCAGAACCAGAGATGTGAGAAAATGGTGAACCAGAAAATGAGAAAATGGTGAGCCAGAAACTGAGAAAATGGGGTGTTCAAACAGATAGTTCTGAACCTCTGTCCAGAGCTCCCCGTATGGGAGGGGTACAGACATACAACTCTCCTGCTGTAATACCTCCAGCTGACACCAGTCCCATGGCCCTGCATGTCACAGTACCACTGACTCTGCAGCAGCTGGGCTACACACACTGTACTCCTCTAGTGGACTCATTTGTTGAGTTGTTATACTTTTGTATGACTATTTTTTTAACAGTTTTCTATACACAGTATTTGTGATATACAAAACACATATGGTGGGAATCTTGAAAACTTCTTGTGACCGTGTCCGAGTTGCTTCACGTACAGTGTTTTCTGTCATCAAATCAAAAATAATCTAATCCAAATCAGATTTATTGGTCACATTCACGTGTTTAGCAGATGTTATTGCGGGTGTAGCGAAATGCTTGTGCTTCTAGCTCCAATAGTGCAGTAATATCTAACAAGTAATATCTAACAGTTTCACAACATATACCCAAAATACATGTACATCTAATTAAGGAATGGATTAAGAATATATATATATACATATATGTCAGGGCTGTATTGGACTAAGATACAGTGGCATAGTATAGAGTATGATATATACATATGAGATGGGTGATGCAATATTTACACACAATTAAAGTGACTAAGATACCGTAGAATAGTATATAGTACCGTTTACACATATGAGATGAGTAATGCAAGATACGGAGACATTATTAAAGTGGCTAGTGTTTCATTTCCTTAAACAGATTCTGTGACACAGTCCATTACTTTACAGTACCTGTACCTCATTCACATGTTTAGGATTTCAGTGTTCTCTCTATAACCATTTAATGCATTAAAATGATGGCTAAACATTCTCTAATAGTTTTTAATGTCTCTCTATTTTGATGGAGAATAAACAAGAAAGCTAATTCCTAGAGACATAATTGGATTTGTTTTTTGGAAATCTTTCTTCTGGGCTGCCTGTATTTCCTTTTGGGGTTTTCTATAAGACGCCGTTTTTAAAACCTGTCTTTAAAACATCCTCTACATCTGAATTTATCCTTAAACCACGGAATCGTTGAAGAATTTCCACAAAGTATTCCAATATGTTCCAATAGTGCCCCTTTAGGTTCCATGAGTCCACTCTGGTGACTCTTTAGTACTCACACAATTTTCTTTGGCTTGAGCTTTTACCAGTCCTGATTTAATTTAGTTGAATAATTCTCAGCTGGTGTAAATGTATGTAACATGATACATTTAATTAACCCTTCCCTTTAAACATGTAAATTTCACCCGCAACTGAGTTTTTAAATCACTAAAATACTATTTAACAAAAACAAATCCACCGTGACCCTTCATCTAGTCCCCTAGGTATGGGTAATAACCTTGTAAAACGACAAAACAACAACAACAAAAACACTACTCTGTACTTGACCTGTAGTTGACTTGTATTTGACATGCAATTTGTCCTTTGACCTTGACCTTAGTGCTAGAGACTAATGGTTTTCTGTGCAGTAAAGGTCTCACCACGAAGATCACAAGGATATAAGTATGTTATCCTTGGGATGTTCAGAGACCGAGGAACAGATCTGATCTGTTTAGTTTGGCTAAACTCATTAAATGTCATCCTTTGATTGATTTACGACTTTGGTAATCAAACATTTTGATCAACATTTTGAACAGTTGGGTCTAAAAACGAAGGGGGAAAAGGCATAAGAAAGAGGTCATTCCCGGCACAGGAGGTTGGTGGCACATAATTGGGGAGGACGGGCTCATAGTAATGGCTGGAATGTGTTTGGTTTCCATGTGTTTGATGCCATTCCATTTACTCCCTTCCAGCCATTATTATGGGCTGCCCTTCCCCCAGCATCTTCCTGTGATTCCCAGCTACTGGAAAATACATTTTGGGAGGTTAAAACCATATATTTATGATCTTGGTGTACTTACTGTACTTCCTATATGGGTCAAATTGACCAGTGGTCAATACTTTAATGCACTACTTAAGTCGTTTTGGGGGGTATCTGTACTTTACTATCTATATTTTTGACAACTTTTACTCCACTACACTCTTATAAAAAAGGGTTCCAAACGGGTTCTTCGGCTGTCCCCATAGGCATACCCTTTTTGGTTCCAGGCAGAACCCTTTTTGGTTCCATGTAGATCCCTCTGTAGAAAGGGCTCTACGTAGAACCTAAAATGGTTATTCAAATGGTTCTCCTAAGGGGACAGCTGAAGAAACCTTCTAGGTTCTAGATAGCACCCTTTTTTCTGAGTGTACTTTTTACTCCATACAATTTCCCTGACAGCCAAAAGTACTGGTTACGTTTCGAATGCTTAGCAGGACAGGAAAATGGTCCAATTCATGCACTTATCAAGAGAACATCCCTGGGCATCCACACTGCCTCTGATCTGGCAGAATCACTAAATGCTTCTTTTGTAAATTATGTCTGAGTGTTGGAGTGTGCCCCTGGCTATCTGTAGATTACAAAACAAACAATGGTGCCGTTTGGTTTGCTTAATATAAGTGTGAAATGATTTATACTTTTACTTTTGATAGTTAAGTATATTTTAGTAATTACATTGACTTTTGATACATAAGTATATTTAAACCAAATACTTTTAGACTTTTACTCAAGTAGTATTTTACTGGGTGACTTTTAATTGAGTCATTTTCATTTAAGTTACAGTATCATTACTTTTACTCAAATATGACAATTTTCTATTTCATCCACCACTGAAATTGACCCGGAGCATAACTCGTGTGGCATATAGCCTTTTCGAACATAAGGGCAGGGTTGAATTTCAGTGGCAGCATAGCGATATAGACCGCAATAAATCCTACTTTTATTTTCAAACATGTCAATTAAATACCCCAAATCACGCCTGTGGAGAGATGTTGACGAAGTAGCGCTGCGTAGAACCCACTTGGTGTGTGAATGAGACCTTGCGGGCGAAATCTCCGCCCCTTGTTGAGATTGTGCTGCAGTTGGCAGTGCTGTTGCAGCAAAGGAGGTGGAGAGGATTCTTCCATCAGGATTCTACGTTTTGGTCGTCCAGTCTCTGGCTTCGTGCTGTTTGCAGCCTTCTCCGCGGTGAAGTTCATTGCGAATTTGTTGATTGGTAAGTTTGATTATTTTATTGAGATAGGCTTTTGGGTTGGTGCTCTTCTCGTTAATCTAAACTATGCGCAGATTAGGGTGCGAAGAATTGTTTCATTGTATCTAGTAGCATCAGTTGCAAAAATATGGAAAGGGGACAGATTTTTTAAAATATCAACGTTGCTAGGGATGCAATCATACGTTGAAGTTGGTTCCTGTTCTTCTATTTACCCCGTAGACGTTGTTTTTGCTTGGAACGCTTATCAGATTTCTATTGTATTTGTGCAGCATAGTGTTTTTGAAAAGGCCATTCAGAGCTTCTATGAATCAGTTAGCCACTTCGCAGTCACAGAAGTGCGCCATGTTAATATGGAGGGTTAAGAGTGTATAGATAACGGTATTCACACAGGAGCCTACTGCATTTTGAAGAGACGCAGGCGTAGTCGCCCTGTATGTAGACAGATTGCAACGCTGATTTCAAACCAAACTGAAATTGTGACATTCAAAGCAAAATCATAGAATGTATTATAGTAACTGTGCGTAATGATATTGAATTGGCGCCCAGATGTAATTATATCTTGATAACTTGAAACCCTTATGTATAAGATATTATAGGCGATAGGTATCCATCACTGTAGACATAATGTCACGTCTTAATCAGTGCTCTCCGCTACATGTGGCTCGAGGCTACCCTTTGATGTTGTCGAGTTAAAAACATTCAGCGACTTCATGTCATTGGCACAATTTAAATCACACCCGAACTGCTAAAACGACCATTTGGTGACAAAATCCCCCATTTGCCTCACATCTTCACAGTTTGGTGCCAAACTAGGTTGTATCTATATTGAGCGAAGTGGGCTTCGGGGCCTTTTAATTGGTTACGAACGCCTTGTGATTATGAGACATCCATGGGCTTTGCTCGCCCGAGTTGCACTGACTGTCGTGATGCAGTTCGGTCGTAAATCATTGCTCTGCTGCAGCATCACTAATGGGAGTAAGCGGGCCTTTTGCTATTGAATATTAATATTTACCACACCATTTCACAAACCCGTTATACCCATTTAGAGTATGGGATACTGCTCCATTAAGCCATCCAATAGGAAACAGTAATGCGTATATGCTATACGTCAATAGGTCTCGGCTCAGTTGTTAGGACTGCTAGCTTCATAGGCCGTTGGCCTACTTGTGAACCCTTGGTGATAGTTTATGGTTCGCTGCGCTCTAGTATGAGTATGACTGTGATTAGAATGATCAAAGAGTGTATCTCTCCATTTATCTCTATCTGTCTTTGCCTCCATCTTCTCTTGTTTTCTACATATGAACCAGATCAGTATGTGTTGCAACAGTATTTAGAGCAGACACTGGGTAATGCAGTTTCTTTGGACTTCGGAACCCCTGCCAAAAATATTTAATAAAATTGAATGCATCAGCCCGACAGCTACTCAAAGTATGGACTACTGATCACTGTCCATGGTGCTGAAATTGCAACATGTCTATGCGACTGCCGATCAAATCGATGATGGGCTTTCTGTGGTGCCAGGGCGTGTACCCTATAGCTTTGCTTTAGCTAAAGGATACATGTTTATTGGTAGGCCTATTGGGTGATTATTTTCTCATGTTAAGCCTAACATTTCACAAAGCTATAGTACCTCAAGGCTGCGTTTTAGACTGCTGTCTGGTGGCAATAATGTAATTACTTGTTCATAATTTAACCTGGAAATTCAAACATTGCAGATTGTGAAATGTATTTTTGAAAACAAAAAAGCATACTAATTAGCATGCTAATTAGTACTGATTAGCATACTAATCAGCAACTAATAGATTTAAAAAGTATATATACAACTGTCCTGTATAGCCTACCTAAACCTGCATTACATAAGTCGTCCTTGCACGCTCTCCCAGCTTGGATAGAAAGTTGTTGTGCATAAAACCAGTTTATTATTGGCAAATAAAACACTATCTTACTAGGGATTGTTTCATTATGCAGTGTAACCTACTATCTATAGTGCCTTCAGAAAGTATTCACACCCCTTGACTTTTTCCATATTTTGTTGTGTTTTGTTGTGTTGTGCCGGAATTTAATTAGAAATTACATTTAGATATTTGTCACTGACCTACACACAATACCCCATAATGTCAAAGTGTCAAAGTTGAAATTTAAAAAAATATATATTTTACAAATAAATAAAAAATGAAAAGCTGAAATGACTTGAGTCAATAAGTATTCAACCCCTTTGTTATGGCAAGGCTAAACAAGTTCATGAGTAAACATTTGCTTAACAAGTCACATTATACGTCATACATTGTATTTAACATGATTTTTGAATGACTACCCCATCTCTGTACCCCACACATTCAAATATCTGGTCCCTCAGTCGAGCAGTGAATTTCAAACACATATTCAACCACAAAGACCAGGGAGGTTTTCCAATGCCTTGTATAGAAGGGCACCTATTGGTAGGTGGGTACAAAAAAAGCAGACATTGAATATCCCTTTGAGCATGGTGAAGTTATTAAATACACTTTGGATGGTGTATCAATACGCCCAGTCACTACAAAGATACATGCATCCTTCCTAACTCAGTTGCCAGAAAGGAAGGAAACCGCTCAGGGATTTCACCATGAAGCCAATGGTGACTTTAAAACAGTTACAGAGTTGAATGGCTGTGTTAGGAGGAAACTGAGGATGGATCAACAACATTGTTGTTCCCATGTTTCATGAGCTGAAATAAAAGATCCCAGACATTTTCCCTACACATAAAAAGCTTATTTCTCTCAAATGTTGTGCACAAATTTGTTTACATCCCTGTTAGTGAGCAGTTTTTCTTTGCCAAGATAATCCATCCACCTTACAGATGTGGCATTTCAAGAAGCTGATTAAACAACATAATAATTACACAGGTGCACCTTGTGCTGTGGACAAAAAAGGCCACTCTAAAATGTGCAGTTTTGTCACACAACACAATGGCACTGATGTCTCAAGTTTTGAGGTTAACGTGCAATTGGCTTGCTGACTGCACGATTGTCCACTAGAGCTGTTGCCAGATAATTTAATGTGAAATTCTCTACCATAATCCCTCTCCAAAGTTGTTTTAGAGAATTTGACAGTATGTCCAACTGGCCTCACAACCGCAGAGCACGTGTATGGCGTTATATGAGCGAGCGGTTTTGTGGTTTGCTCAGTTCAACTTTGTGAACTGAGTGCCCCATGGTGGCAGTGGGGTTATGGTATGGGCAGGCATGAGCTTCGGACAGTGAACACAATTGTATTTTATCAATGGCAATTTGAATGCACAGAGACACCACGATGACATCTTGAGTCCCATTGTCGTGCTATTCATCCGCCGTCATATTTCAGCATGATAATACACGGCTCCATCTCGCAAGAATCTGTACACAATTCCCGGAGGCTGAAAATGTCTGCATACTCACCAGACATGTCACCCATTGAGCATGTTTTGGATGCTCTAGATCAACATGTATGACAGCGTGTTCCATTTCCCGCCAATATCCAGCAACACTCGCACGGCCATGGAAGAGGAGTGGATCAACAGTTGAACCCAATCGAACATCCCTGGAGAGACCTGCAAAAAGCTGTGCAGCAACGCTCCCCATCCAATCTGACAGAGCTTGAGAGGATCTGCAGAGAGGAATGGGAGAAATTCCCCAAATACAGGTTTGCCAGGCTTGTAGCGTCATACCCAAGAAGACTGGGCTTTAATTGCTGCCAAAGGTGCTTCAACAAAGTACAGAGGAAAGGGTTTAAATACTTATGTTTATGCGACATTTCAGTTTTTTTTTTATACATTTGCAAAAATCTCTAAACTTGTTTTTGCTTTGTCATTATGCAGTATTGTGTGTTGATTGATGAGGAAAAAACGACTTCATCTATTTTAGAATAAGGCTGTAATGTAACAAAATGTGGAAAAAGTCAAGGGGTCTGAATACTTTCCGAATGCACTGTACTAGAGGTTGACCGATTAATCGGAATGGCTGATTAATTAGGGCCGATTTCAAGTTTTCATAACAATCGGAAATCTGTATTTTTGGACGCCGATTTAGCCGATTTTTTATTAAAAAAAAAATATATATATATATTTTTTACACCTTTATTTAACTAGGCAAGTCAGTTAAGAACACATTCTTATTTTCAATGACTGCCTAGGAACGGTGGGTTAACTGCCTTGTTCAGGGGCAGAACGACTGATTTTTACCTTGTCAGCTCGGGGATTCAATCTTGCAACCTTACAGTTAACTAGTCCAACGCTCTAACCACCTGCCTCTCATTGCACTCCACGAGGAGCCTGCCTGTTACACGAATGCAGTAAAAAGCCAAAGTAAGTTGCTAGCTAGCATTAAACTTATCTTATAAAAAACAATCAATCAATCAATCATAATCACTAGTTTGTGTAACACATGGTTGATGATATTACTAGTTTATCTAGCGTGTCATGCTTTGCATATAATCGATGTGGTGCGCATTCGCGAAAAAGGACTGTCGTTGCTCCAACGTGTACCTAACCATAAACATCAATGCCTTTCTTAAAATCAATACACAAGTATATATTTTTAAACCTGCATATTTAGCTAACAGAAATCCAGGTTAGCAGGCAATATTAACCAGGTGAAATTGTGTAACTTCTCTTGCGTTCATTGCATGCAGAGTCAGGGTATATTCAACAGTTTGGGCAGTCAACAGTTTGGGCAGTCAGACATAACATTGAAGGTTGTGCAATGTAACAGGAATATTTAGACTTATGGATGCCACCCGTTAGATAAAATACGGAACGGTTCCGTATTTCACTGAAAGAATAAAACGTCTTGATTTCGAAATGATAGTTTCCGGATTCAACCATATTAATGACCTACGGCTCATATTTCTGTGTGTTATTATGTTATAACTAAGCCTATGATTTGATATAGCCGTCTGACTGAGCGGTGGTAGGCACCAGCAGGCTCGTAAGCATTCATTCAAACAGCACTTTCGTGCATTTGCCAGCAGCTCTTCGCAATGCTTAATTGCGCTGTTTATGACTTCAAGCCTGTTAACTCCCGAGATTAGGCTGGTGTAACCGATGTGAAATGGCTAGCTAGTTAGTGGGGTGCGCGCTAATAGCGTTTCAAACGTCACTCACTCTGAGACTTGGAGTGATTGTTCCTCTTGCTCTGCAAGGGCCATGGCTTTTGTGGAGTGATGGGTAACGCTGCTTCGAGGGTGGCTGTTGTCGATGTGTTCCTGGTTCGAGCCCAGGTAGGGGCGATACTAAAGTGCCTTTAAGAACATCCAGTAGTCAAAGGTATATGAAATACAAATCGTATAGAGAGAAATAGTCCTATAATTCCTATAATAACTACAACCTAAAACATCTTACCTGGGAATATTGAAGACTCATGTTAAAAGGAACCACCAGCTTTCATATGTTCTCATATGAAACTTAGACGTTAGCTTTCTTACATGGCACATATTGCACTTTTACTTTCTTCTCCAACACTTTGTTTTTGAGGCTACATTTATTTTTTTGATGTATTATATTATATAGGGTGGCAGGGTAGCCTAGTGGTTAGAGTGTTGGACTAGTAACTGGAAGGTTGCAAGTTCAAACCCCCGAGCTGACAAGGTACAAATCTGTCATTCTGCCCCTGAACAGGCAGTTAACCCACTGTTCCTAGGCCGTCATTGAAAATAAGAATTTGTTCTTAACTGACTTGCCTAGTTAAATAAATAAATAAAAATTAAGTTAAAATAAGTGTTCATTCAGTATTGTTGTAATTGTCATTATTACAAATAAATAAAATGTAAAAAATTGGCAGATTAATCGGTATCGGCTTTTTATCGATCCTCCAATAATCGGCATCGGTATCGCCATGAAAAATCATAATCGGCTGTACATCTCCACATATCTCCTTTAATAAAGTCAATCCAACACAGAATTTCCCTGTGAGTGGGTTTGGTTTCCCCATTAGTGGGTTTGGACTGACTTGTATAGCCTCACTCTATCCTCTCCATCTATGGGACCCCTGGTCAGCTGTGCTGTGCAGCCCAGGGTGAGTGCTCTCCTCTGGTTGAGAATGGCTGTGGAGACTGGCATGACCTTGACTTGTGGGATCCTCTCTGGCTCTCTATCCACAATTCTGTAAGTGGGTTCGAGCCCCATCGGGGAGGGGAAAGGAGGCATGTGCTGGAAAGCTGCCAGCAGATAAGAAATGGAATAGTGCGACAGAGAACTAGTGCGTTTGCCCAACAGCACAGCCCTGGCTAAATATAGACCACTCTGTTTCAGCCGGGAAGGTATTCAGCATCGCCTCCACCTTTTCTCTCTTTTTTTCTGCCCTTTTAGTTAATTCAATGGAGACTCTCTCTCTCGCCTCTTGTGGACTTGTCTGTATAAATGGAGAGATCGAAATTAATGGTTGAAAGCGTTCTCAATGTTCTCAATAGTCTTTTCCTCTGTACCTTTTACCTCCCTTTCTTCTCCTGTCCTTTACATCAGGCTCTTTGGCATCCATTTCAGCAGTTTAATTCCCAGGCCGCCACCACCTTTTTTATCACACAAGAGAGGACATTTTCCTCTTTTTATTTACACTGTGCCGGACCCAGAACCTAAGTGAGGCATGTAAAACATGTCCAGTGCTGATCTTGCTTTGCCTCAAGTTCTAATCACAGAGAGTTATGAGAGGTCCAGGGATGACCTCAGCTTGGGTCAGTCTGTGCTCTCTGACTTCACTACAGCTGTGCCCTGGGTGTCATCTATTCTAAACAACCTGTTGGAAGATTATGCATTATCACTGTTACGGTTGAAGTGTGTGTGTGTGTGTGTGTGTGTGTGTGTGTGTGTGTGTGTGTGTGTGTGTGTGTGCATGCGCGTGCGTGCTTGCGTGTGTGTGTGTGTGCGTGCGTGTGTGTGTGTGTGTAATTTATGGGTTGTATGGAATCAGAAGGGAGTTGAATGAAGATAATGGTGTTGCAGTGGGCATTCTGGAATGTGGTGGGCAATGGTAGTGTGTAGAGAGGCCTGGGCTGTGGAATGTGTGATGTTTGACAGGATGGCGGTGGCTGGACAGGAGCTTGGTGCTGGGCCAAATTTGTCTCTACTGCTCAATTAAAAACAGCTACTATTTTTCAATGGGTTTGGGTCTGAATGTAAAACATCTCAGTCATGTGTATTCACTTATGGACCCAGGAAGTTTGTGTGAATACATTTTGTGTGCACACCCAAGGGCCCATGCATGGCCCTAGGCCTAGGATTCAATCTGTATCGCCGACGTTCCGCGTCTTGTAGCCAGATTGACATTTAAAGGCAATGTTCCTGTGTTAGCAGAGACTGCATTCACGGCAAACACTGCATATGTTGGCTCAATTAAAAATTACCTTTTAAATTTCAAGCACGCTACAACATTGAACTTTGGCGATACTGATTGAATTCAGCCCTTATATTAAGAAGCAAAGTGGAATACAGCATCATTCTGTTGAATCTTACAGCAAGGAGGAGGAACTGCGCTGCTTGAGAGACAGAGGGCAAGGCTTGGTGTGTCTGGCCAGAGGAGAGAAGTGACAGAGGAAACTATAAAAACAGACGGCTGAGTGGCGTTTCAAAATAATGCATGCCATATCGATATTGCACATGTCAATGCTGCGATTTTTATATGAATTTGATTAAACACTCACTCTGGGATCTTAAGCACAAAAAATTCATAACAAATTCGATTTGTAACATATCACACGAAATTGATGATGTAGTACACAAAACAATGGGTAGCTGTTTTGGCTCATGAGCCCCACTTTCAAAACTACTGGCAGAAATGATACAAACGTTTGAGAATGCATCTTTAATTGGGCAGCCCGATTTGTTGTGAATGTTTTGCGTTAACCTTCAGGCTTTTGCCTTTTGCTGATGGGGAACGATTTGCTTAGAGGTTGGAGAGAGAGAGATGCGACATGACCTTCACTGGGATTACTTTAATTTGATTTTCATGTGGCCAAAGGCGTGTCTGTTACATACAACATTAGCTGAAACCCTACCAACTCCCACATGTAGCAGCTCTGGGATAATGGTATAGAGTGGGAGTAAAACGCTAGCCAAGGAGACATACACTCTTTGTTAATCTGTTCTATCTCTAAAGAATCATTCTGCAAACACCCCCACACAATGTCAACATAAGGAGATGAAAATGAGGCACCAATAGACATTTGTTTCTCTTTCATTTTTGAGCTCATGAGATGTTTCGACACAGTTACATTTAAACAGAGTCCAAACCCCTCTGCTTTGAATTCAGAGGCTTTGAGAGAGGGTGACATTAAAGAGTTAATGGTAAAGTCAATGTGAAACCCAGTGTTTGCTCAGTACCTCTCAGTACAGTGGCAAGAAAAAGTATGTGAACCCTTTGGAATTACCTGGAGTTCTGCATAAATAAATTGGTCATCAAACTTGATCTGACCTTCATCTAAGTCACAACAATAGACAAACATAGTGTGCTTAAGCTAATAACACACAAATGACTGTCTTTTCTTGTCTATATTGAGTACATTATTTAAACATTCACTGTGTAAGTTGGAAAAAGTATGTGAACCCCAAGGCTAAAGACTTCTCCAAAAGCTAAATGGAGTCAGGAGTCAGCTAACCTGGAGTCCAATCAACGAGGCAAGATTGGAGATGTTGGTTAGAGCTGCCTTGTCCTATAAAAAACACTCACAAAGTTTGCTATTCACAAGAAGCATTGCCTGATTTGAACCATGCCTCGAACAAAAGAGATCCCAGAAGACCTAAGATAAAGAATTGTTGACTTGCATAAAGCTGGAAAGGGTTACAAAAGTATCTCTAAAAGCCTTGATGTTCATCAGTCCAGGGTAAGACAAATTGTCTATAAATGGAGAAAGTTCAGCACTGTTGCTACTCTCCCTAGGAGTGGCCGTCCTGCAAAGATGACTGCAAGAGCACAGAGCAGAATTCTCAATGAGGTTAAGAAGAATCCCAGAGTGTCAGCTAAAGACTTACAGAAATCTCTGGAATATGCTAACATCTCTGTTGACGAGTCTACGATACGTAAAACACTAAACAAGAATGGTGTTCCTAGGAGGACACCACGGACATGGAAGAAGCTACTGCTGTCCCAAAAAAAACATAGCTGAACGTCTGAAGTTTGCAAATTGTACCTGGATATTCCACAGCGCTACTGGCAAATATTCTGTGGACAGATGAAACTACAGTTGAGTTGTTTGGAACGAAAACACAACAATTTGTGTGGAGAAAAAAAGGTACAGCACACCAACATCAAAACCCAACTGTAAAGTATGGTGGAGGGAGCATCATGGTTTGAGGCTGCTTTACTGCCTCAAGGCCTGGACAGCTTGCTATCATCAATGGAAAATTCCATTTATCAAGACATTTTGCCGGAGAATGTTAGGCTATCTGTCCGCCAATTGAAGCTCAACAGAAGTTGGGTGATGTAACAGGACAATGACCCAAAACACAGAAGTAAGTCAACAACAGAATGGCTTCAACAGAAGAAAATATGCCTTCTGGAGTGGCCCAGTCAGAGTCCTGACCTCAACCCTATTGAGATGCTGTGGCATGACCTCAAGAGAACAGTTCACAATAGACATCCCAAAAATACTGCTGAACTGAAACAGTTTTGGAAAGAAGAATGGTCCAAAATTCCTTCTGACCGTTGTGCAGGTTTGATCCGGAACTACAGAAAATATTTGGTTGAGGTTATTGCTGCCAAAGGAGGGTCAACCATTCATTAAATCCAAAGATTCACATACTTTTTCCACACTGCACTGTGAATGATTACACAGTGTGTTCAATAAAGACATCAAAATGTATAATTGTTTGTGTGTTATTAGTTTAAGCAGACTGTGTTTGTCTTTTGTTGTGACCTAGATGAAGATCAGATCAAATTTTATGACCAATTTATTCAGAAATCCAGGTATTTCCAAATGGTTCACATACTTTTTCTTGCACTGTAGATAGAGGAGCTTCAGGAGGTTGTTGTGGATATTAGCTGTACAGGCGGAGCCCCAGAATGAATCTACGGAAATTAGCGATTAGACGTCCCCCTGCGATAAGGCGAGGGTCTTAAACTCTGCTGCAGCTGGACTGGGGTTGTTCCTTTCCCTTTTTATCTGCCTTTTCTTCTCCTTTATTCACAGTAACTGTATGTGAATGTCTCTGTCTTGCTGGCTGTTAATTAAGTCCTCTTGGGTCAGTTCAACCTTTCGCTACTATCTGTCCCTTGCTGTGGTTTGAAGCATTGTGAGTTAACCTTTGTCTTTCAGGGGTTAGAAAAACTGTTTACTATCAAGGAGTCATGCTGAGATTTGCTCTAATTGACCTGTTCCCCTCAGAGCCTAGTCCCCCTGTAGTGTGTGTGTGTGTGTGTGATGTGTGTACTTGTCGTTGTGAGCTTTGAAGTTGTGCCAGTCTCACCCTTAGGAGGAGGATCAGGATCAGCCAAGTACTTGTTGGGCCTCGCCATTGTCAATAATATACTGTTATAATGTCAAAGCAGCTGATGGCCTCAACACACAGGCTGTCTGGGTCCTGTAAAGCCCTGTCTCCTCTACAGCCTTAGGGCTTGAGGTCCCTGGAACAACTGCATATGTTAACCAGCATAATGGCAGAAGCTTTTCCAAAATAATATTGTACTGTAATATCCTACTACAGTGCTGCATCCAGATACTCCTTCATATGACGTGTTTGTTTGGAGATCTGTGTGCTTGTTTTTCAATGTGCCTGTGTTTGTGGATGATTGTGTGCCTGGTGAGAGTTAAACATTTTTTTTTACAAAGGCTGGGGGCTCTGTGGGATTTGGGGGGTTGGGGGATGAGCTATGCAGGGGGAGTATTGAGGAGATTTTCCCCTGGAGTATAATTTTCCCAAAGATACACTTGGCATGTTGGGAAAAAAGTGGGGGCCACTGGCAAAACCCCTCGGAGAGTGTCCTTGTACACATCATTCAGCCACATGGCTCACAGTGGCCACCCAGAATTGCCCAGGAGATAGGGGGGATTGTTTGATTGGCTGACCTGACAATAATGTCACAGCAGGAGATTGACATCCGAGCTGAGAGTAAGGAGAACTGGGGATTCCCAAGGACTAGCCGTTTCATGGTCTTGGTTTCCACTGTGATGCTGGATACTGACCACTGGATAACCCAGCTGAGTTCCCGTGCAGCTCTGCTCTAATAACAGAGCGATGTGAGCATGCCCAGAGACTCACGTATATAATCTGAATAGAGTAATATGACATTCCACAATGCACTGGGGGGTGGGGGGTGATGGATGTGATGGAATCATCTGTCCGGAGCTTTGCGTGCCGACGGTCGATCTGCCTAGGGCTTCACTGATGGAAGAAACTGAGGATGCTGGAGTGTGTGCATGCACCTACTCAGTGCTCAGCTATGACCCTCCTAGATTTATGGAGGAGTTACAGCACATACTGTAGGGAGGGTGGAGTTCAGGGGAGTGTTCTTCCTGTTCTCTGCTCTGTACGTAGCTGCGGAAGGTGTTAATGTAATGGGAGACGTGCTGCAGAAAGCCTGTGTAAATCCATTGTGTTATATATAACAGATATGGCAGGGGATTGGAGGAATTTCGGAATTCGTTGGCTCCCACTGGTGCTGCCAAAAGTGTACTTTATACCCTGAGCATACCAAACATTAGGACCCCCCCCCCCCCCCCCCCCCCCCCATTTGCCCTCAGAACAGCCTTGATTAGTCGGGGCATGGACTCCAATGCTTCCCACAGTTGTGTCAAGTTGGCTGGATGTCCTTTGGGTGATGGACCATTCTTGATCCACATGGAAAACTGTTGAGTGGGAAAAATCCAATTGCAGTTCTTGGCACCTACTACCATACCCCGTTCAAAGACACTTAAATATTTTGTCCTGTAAATGGCACACATACACAATCCATGTCTCAGTTGTCTCAAGGCTTAATAATCCTTCTATAACCTGTTTCCTCCCTTTCATCTACACTGATTGAAGTGGATTTAACAAGTGACATCAATAAGGGATCATAGCTTCACCTGGATTCACCAGGTCAGTCTGTGTCATGGAAAGAGCAGGTGTTGTTAATGTTTTGTATAGTGTATAGGGGTGGCAGGGTAGCCTACTGGTTAGAGCGTTGGTCTAGTAACCGGAAGGTTGCAAGTTCAAACCCCCAAGCTGACAAGGTACAAATCTGAAAATTAGAATTTGTTCTTAACTGACTTGCCTTGTAAAGGCAAAAAAGAAGTCCTTATATACTAAACACCTTTGATAATTTCTGACATGATTCTTTTACGGAGAAAAAACTATTTTCTTGAGCCCATTTTCCATCTGTATAAACAAATATGAATAAAATAATCGGTGCCCTGCAGTATTCAGATACCTGCTGACCAGTAACAGCCTACATTTGAACACAGAATACATATATTACTAATAGATGGCTACAAATAACTTGTGTAGAGTCTCAGGGATCTTGTTCCTCCTCCCCTTTCCTTGGCTGTGCACCAATACTGTCCCACCCTGGTCTGAGATGTGAACAACCTGTGCTGTCTGCAGTGCAAATGTCTGAGATAAGCTTCAAAAGCCAAGAAAATGTAATCAAGACAGAGAGAACTGCTAGATAGATGCAGCGTTGGAGTGTTATTAAATCCTGATGTCTAATCCGAAATATGGTCTCCCAGTGGCCGGTCAAAGTCAGCTGAGGTTAAGCACTGTAGATAAATATTTGTTTTCCCAAAAGGTAGGACTTGTGGTTTATGGAGAAAGTGAGTAAGTGTTATGAGTGCTAATAAGAAACCAAAAGATGAAAGGGGAGACACTCTCTCTACCTGTGATTCCACATGTGAACATTTGTCAACCTTGACTTGCAAGCCTGCATGTAGTTAATTGTTGGCTGGGTTGTCCTGCTATATATTGACTTATGTTTAGGATGTCTTGGTGCATCCATATCAGATTTCCTCATTTAGGTGGGGAGGGAGATAAGAGATCTTGAGCTCTGAAAGGTCCTCTTGACCCTATTTGTTTCAAGTGCTTCTTGCCCTTCTAAGAGGAATGGAAATTTGCAGTGGTGAGAAATTTGAAGAATCCCTTTTCCATGCAAGACAACGAGTGTTATTTCAGTGACTGTAGCATTAATAAGTAGCATTAATAACTGTATTTTTAATTGTTATGGATAGAATTGCTGACAGTTTGTGGTTTACAAAGAGTTTAGACAGACTTGTAGCTTCAACACAACATGATTTCTCTCCCCAGATATAGCTCCCAGGAGTCCTTTCCCTTGCTCCTGTCCCAACCGGTCTCTCAGCAAAGCTCCCGTTCAGCGTGGTGCACTGTTCCGCCTCAGTGGAGCCAGATGAAGCAGCCAAGATCCCAAACACAATTCAGATGATCATTAGGAGCTTCCTGTAAACGTGTTTTCACTTTCCACATGAACATTCAGCAGCCCATTATGCAATGCGCTGAGCCCTTCCGTGTGCTATCAGAGACCGGATTTATGTGTGAAGTGTATTTTGCTGAGGAGGGTTCACTGTTTATTTACATTGTGGACATCCTCTTGCTGTGTGCGTGGGGCTAAGCTACAACGTTAAGCTGGGAAAAAAAGAGGATATTCAAAACAAGACCGCCCATCCTAAATCCTCCATTTAAACGTCCCGTTCACTGGCCCTTACTCCCATTAACCACAAAATGTCCGCCCCACTTTGGGAGTTGTGTATGGCGGGCTTGGCTAGTCCCCAAGGACAGCCAAAGTGCTTATGAGGGTTTCCATGGTGACATATTTGACATAAAATGCTGGGCAGGGCTCCAGTCCTCTGGGTCTGTATGGGCTGAACTGTCTGGATGCCTTGTTCATTTGAGATTAGTTGATGTATGATTTTGATTACTGCATAATTCTGCCTCTCCCTAGTACTCAACACTCTCTGTTACAGTTTGGTTTGGATTCTTGTTTGTTATTAAGGCTAGACACCAGTAGTTTAAGCTGTACAAACAGTATTTCTATGTTTTTTACTACTCTTTATATCATTGACATCATGCTATCACGATTGTTGTTCGTAGTTGCCATTCTGACTTCGGCCCTGCTTTTCTGCCCAGTGTTTTGGCATTCCTCTGCTGGACTGAAGGACTGTACCAAAGGAGAGATGCCTTGGGTCATCAGTCTTATTTCTCTTGGGCCTTATTTTCTCCCAAATTATAGTTTTATGTAATGTACTTTTTTCAGTCCAAGCCCATGAGCAGCAATGATTTGAATTCAGGTTATGCTGCAGGTTATGCTTGTGAAATGTGTTGTTCACAGTTGAAGCGTCTGTGCTGTGAATCGAGCCATCTGTAAAGCGCAAAACTGTCAATGGTTCTATTCTCCTGTGCAGGGGAAAGGGAATTATTTTGAGGACTAATTCTCTATCAGATTTGTGCAAATGTGTATATCTGGGAAACTTCAACTAGATCTGCCTGCGTTACCTGGCTGGAGGGATGTGAGGGTCGTCTTGGTTTCTTCATGTCGGATCTCTTTCACTAGTGATTTTGTACAGGTCTTCATTGCTTTTAAAATGGTCTAAATTTGACCAGGGAACTGCGATAGAACATTTCCTTTCTTTGATCAGACAAAGAACTGATATATATTTTTGTGCTGTATGTAACCTTGTTCTTCAATTTAACATATTTGGCATCGGCTTCTTTAAACAGGACTTTTATTATTCAGGACAGGGAAGCGCTCTTCTGAAATGAAATATCCACAGTGCATTTGGCAAAGTCTCAGTTACCCGGCTCAGTGGTGTGAAAGTTACCCAGCTGTTCATCTTGCCTGATATCGGACCAGAAGCCAACTGGAAGACTGGTCGCTTTTAATGCCTGGTTTATTTACTGTACCACGAGGTTTGTCTGTGAGGGGATTATCCTCTCATTTGTTAAACCTGGGTTAATGGCATACCAGGCGTAACATGAAAGTGGCCGAGATCCACAAAAATACATTGTCGTCAAGTGTTGAGAAAGGTGCTGGTGGGCTGGAGGAGTGCCCACCCCGAGCTTCCTTCTCTTTCTCCCTTCTGCTACACCACCTAAACGGACTCCTGGGTGGGAGGTTTTACTAAGGTATGCTTTGATACTGACTAGTGCTGTAGACACCTTGCTTGTCAAACAGCTAGCAGGGAGCAGAAGTATAGCATAAGGGAGATATCATATCCTTCTCTTTTGTTTGCTTGGCATTCTCTGTCCTCTTACCCTTCCTCTATTCTCCTCTCAGCTGCGCCTGTGGACATTAACCGTTAATGACTTTCCCTCTAAGCACAGATCAAAACTGTCTGGTTATATTATTTAGGCTCTGGCTTCAGAGACCCTCGATCCCTAAAGCCTGTGGCCCGCCGCCAGCCTCCCACCCCCCCTCCCTGTCCCCCACCCATGCATGGAGAGGAGTGGCTGTTTTTGGGACAGAGGGAGAAGAGATTTTTGGCAACAGGGATTGAGGGAGTTAACTTTTGAGTGTTTGTACTCTGAGAGGAGAGTGGGTGGGAGAGTAATGGTATCCAGACCATTGTGTGCCTGGAATATGCACTGTTTCTGCCTGTGCGCTGGCTAGGGTTATGTAGTTTTTGGCTTTCAATAGGGGTGCATCAATATATTGGCATCCTTTCTGATTAAAGAGACTTTCCCGGAACTTTGGCAGCTACACAAGTATTTTATAAACCTCTCGGTTTGGGCTGGATGTGTCAACGTGTACTTCATACATGCATAATCTATGAGCAGAAATACTGTTTTACCTCAATTACCCATGAAATCCCTAGTTTGAAAGCAACTGTTTTCTGGAAGCTGGGTGGCGCCATTTTGAGTACTGCAAGCTTGGCCCACATGTGCCAGCCCCCTAGCAATTCGAGTTCCAGCCAATAAACTTCAGGCCTTCACCATTTTGAGTGACAGCAAAGATTATTTATTATATTGAAAAGATAGTCAAGTGACTGCTTTAACAATGGAAATACTTGTTCAAAGATTGAAGGGAGGAAGCGAGATCAGGTGGGACCATTCTAGCCAATGAGAGGGCAGATACAGTACCTTGCAAAGTATTCATCACACTTGGCATTTTTACTATTTTGTTGCATTACAACCTGTAATTTAATTTAATTTTTATTTGGATTTCATGTAATGGACATACACAAAATAGTCCAAATTGGTGAAGTAAAATTCATTTTAAAAAAAAATGCAAAGGTGGTGCATGTATATGTATTCACCCCCTTTGCTTTGCTATGAAGCCCGTAAATAAGATCTGGTGCAACCAATTACCTTCAGAAGTAAATAAAGTCCACTTGTGCGCAATCTAAGCGTCACATGATCTGTCACATGATCTCAGTATATATACACCTGTTCTGAAAGGCCCCAGAGTCTGCAACACCACTAAGCGAGGGGCACCACCAAGCAAGCGGCACGATGAAGACCAAGGAGCTCTCCAAATAGGTCAGGGACAAAGTTGTGGAGAAGTACAGATCAGGGTTGGGTTATAAAAAAAATATCAGAAACTTTGAACATCCCACGGAGCACCATTAAATCCATTATTAAAAAATGGAAAGAATAAGCTCCACAGCGGAGATTGGAGTATCTCTCCATAGGACCACTTTAAGCTGTACACTCCACAGAGCTGGGCTTTACAGAAGAGTGGCAAGAAAAAAGTTATTGCTTAAAGAAGAATTTGTAACAACCTAACCATTACAAAACTTCTATTCAATAAAATAAGCGCCATGTAGAACATTTGCCATACAAAATGTGTTGCCCAAATTTGACAATCTCTCATTGACTTCCATACAAAAATTCCTCACTTCATGGTCTTATTTTTGTGGACAGATTTTGGACAGAGTAAAACCTCTCGCTTCACCTCTTCCTCTCTGGTGACAGCTAGCAAGATGCACATTGAAAAGTTGCACAATGAAATAATAAAGCTGGCCCAGATCTCGCCAGCATTATCCCATGAGGTAGCCCAACAGCTCAGTAACACAGCAGAGAGAGAGAGAGCAATCACTTATTGCACATATCTGCACATACATGATGTAGTAAGCAATTTTCGGGGGCCCATTTTGGCTCTTGACCTCTACTTTGAGAACTACTGGCTAAAAAGTATGCTAATCTTCCAGAAAGTCTATTTAAATGTGGTAGACTATTTCTGCCCTCATGAACATGCACACGAGGTACCAACATGCCCATCAGATCTTGAAAATAACTGCTATGGTTTGGAAAGTACTGGTTTGATACTGCTGTACAAATAAAATCTATATGCCAATGTATTTCTGCCTGTTATAGTCACTTGCTGTCCTTAGGTCAGTATTGAAAAAAAACCCATTTTATTCATGGAAAAGGAAAATAGTTCATTTATTTCACTATTGCTGTTTATGAGAAGGGTTTTCCTCTACCATCACCTCCACATTGAAGCCCAGCAAGCTGTGGCTAGAGGCTGTGGCTGACCCAATAGTGTGACATCTCTCTTCCTCTGAATAAAGCCTACTGTGTTACTACGGACGAAGGGAGGTCAGAGAGCGGTTTTCCTCAGTGCACGCTTGCTATTGATCATGAGAGGCGCACACATCCCCACCCCCACATACACTCAGGCCTTTATTCATAATTCATCCACAAAACAGGAGTGTATTTACCAGGAGACTACTGTAATATTGCTAGTGCTGTTGACCAACATGAGTGCTATCTGAACTGAACACGAATGAACACGATGGAGACCGGCACAACCAAACACTTTCTGTGCATTCATCTGATTTGCACAAACACACTAACATCAACATATTTTATTAATGGTAACACACTTTGGGTTCATATGATTGGCTGAGCCCTCGTCAGGTGAGAATCTCCCTCTACTTAGGTCGGTAAGACCGTAGCCTTGGTTGGTTAAGAGGCTTCTCCAGGCTGACTGTCACAGTTGGGCTGGCTAGACTGAAGATATTATAATAATCTGGGCAACATCCATTGAAGTACGTATGTATATACCCAGCTATTTTAAAAAACAGAGCCACTCGTCATATTTGGCATGCCAGAGAACTCCCTTGAGTAGGTTTATCACGGCTCCAACACGCATCCCATATTCACTGGATCATTAGACACGGCCCTGTAGGCTCCTCAGGGCCCTCAGTCTAATGAGGTGATGACGTGTGGCCCCCTCGATTCCACTCCACTGTTCCCACTGTGGCCCTCGCTGCACTCTCACTGTCTCACTGCCACATTTTCTCATCTCTTGGAATCCTCATATGAAGAAGGGAGGAGGGGGGGAGTGGAAAATCAGTCTCCATATTTCAGTTTATTAGCAGAGGGAATTAATGAATCAATGTATTCAATGAGGGTGTTGTGCAATTTGATGTTTATATTGTCCAGAAAGACTTTGTAATTTTATCACCAAAGGCAAATACTGCAGCAGAGTTTGTCTGGTCAATGATGTCATTTTCAGAGTGACAATACTGCACTGCAATCACTTCCAATGATTGGCCTCTGGAACTATTGAGAAGTGTGCACTTTCTTTTATTGGCTGTTGGATGTACTTAGGATTACCTCCGTTTCCAAAGGCATGGGCACACACCCCCTCCCTTCTCCCCTCTCAGCAGGGACAGTCAGTGCGGTGTGTCTGACATTCTTTTACAGCACATGACATTGCAGAGGTGTCCGGAAGCCAGTGAATGACTGACTTGATTCCAGCCAGGCTCTGGTTTGACTCTGCAGGGCCACAAAGGGAGGTTGTTATCGGTCCCTTGACGCCAGCACTATGGGATCACCATGGGAGCTGTGGAGAGGGAATAATCACCATGCAGAGGCATACTAGGTCACTGAAGGACTGCCCGCCCAGTCGCCCAGACACAATTCCTAATCACTCTTAGTGTTTGAGATGATGCCTGTTAAGAATCATGAGTATGAGTGTAGTTTGACACAATTATTGGCTCGTAAATAAAAACAGTTTAAACATTATCCCGCTATCAGATTTTCTTCAGAAAGTATAAAGACGCCTTGACTTTTTCCACATTTTGTTACATTACCACCTTATTCTATAATGGATTAAATCAAATAAAACATCCTCAGCAATCTGCACAGAATACCCCAAAATGACAAAGCGTAAACAGGTTTTTAGACATTTTTGTAAATGTATTAAATAAAATTAAAAAAATATACCTTATTTACATAAGTATTCAGACCCTTTGCTATGAGACTCAAAATTGAGCTCAGGTGCATCATGTTTCCATTGATCATCCTTGAGATGTTTCTGCAACTTGATTGGAGTCCACCTGTGATATATTTAATTGATTGGACATGATTTGGAAAGATTTGGAAAGACACACCTGTCTATATAAGGTCCCACAGTTGACAGTGCATGTCAGAGCAAGAACCAAGCCATTGTCCGTAGAGCTCAGAGACTGGATTGTGTCGAGGCATAGATCTGGGTACCAAAACATTTCTGCAGGCTACAGAAAGATCCTTGATGAAAACCTGCTCCAGAGCGCTCAGGACCTCAGACTGGGGCGAAGGTTCACCTTCTAACAGGACAACGACTCTAAGCAACCAGCCAGGACAACGCAGGAGTGGCTTCAGGACATGTCTCTGAATGTCCTTGCCAGAGCCCAGACTTGAACCCGATCGAACATCTCTGGAGAGACCTGAAAATAGCTGCAGAGAAGAATGGGAGAAACTCCCCAAATACAGGTGTGCCAAGCTTGTAGCGTCATACCCAAGAAGACTCAAGGCTGTAATCGCTGCCAAAGGCGCTTCAACAAAGTACTGAGTAAAGGGTCTGAATACTTATGTAAATGTGATATTTGATAACATAAAAAAAACTGTTTTTACTTATCATTATGGGGCATTGTGTGTAGACTGATGTAACCTAACAAAATGTGGAAAAAGTCAAGGGGTCTGTATACTTTCCGAAGGCACTGTATGACACATGAACATTCTATGTCAACGTGTTTCGATAGGAGTTAAGAAAAGGACATCTATCTCCATCTTGCTTATAGTTATCTATAAGTGACTGCTATTCCTTGGTGAATTCTGTTATTGTGCCTACATAAGCCTCAGAGAAGACATTCAGCTCTCAGACAGAAACGGACATGTATTTTAGACTTCATCACAAAATACATAGCAACTGCTTAAGACATTAGCTGTCCATTTATTGGATAACCTAATAACCAGGCTGGAATGTTTGACATGGAAAAACCGCAAAATATCTTGTGACCGAGGTTTTGGTATTTTATTGGTGTCATTATGTTATTCTCTTCAGTGTCTGACCGTCTGGTGTAATTCTCCTCCACACTATAGTCCTATATCCCAGATGCTATTGTGACCTTAGGGTCACCAGTTTGGACCTGTCCTCCCTTTTATATGGTATAAATTATTATCAAAGAATGCATATTATGGTCTGGATAGATTTTTAGTAAATCGACTGGAGGCATTCCACAGTGGATCCTGGAACTTGAACAGAATAGTTAATGTCCTGAAGTTAACCTCCCTTATCTGGGCACTGGTGTGGGGTAGGCTTCACCTTGAAAAATATTACAGGAGTGGCTTATAGCTTGGATAGAATAGCCCCACAAGCCTGAATGATGTGTCCACAACTGACTTGAGAAATTCCCTGTCTCTCAGGAGCCAAGGGTAACATAGTCTTCATTTTGTCATACTATGAAGTGAAGGGTTAGCGTGCTGCGCTAAGAATGTTGACATTCTGTTCCAGAGACTCTGTCACTTCAAAGTGCTGTTTGTGCACCTTGGCGACCTTGGACTGTCTTTCTCCAAGCAATCTCGATGAAACTCAACAGCTGTCTAACATAGCCCAGATGTTGTAGATAGAACCACTCACTGAATCATTCAGAAAAGTTCTGGACAGTTTTCCTCTTCTGTCAGAATGAATGGGAAAGTCTCATTTGACTTGATCGTGCCAAAGCAGGTGACAAGCATGACCCACTTATTTAGTCAGTGTTTTACTGTAGGGCAATTCCACGGTAACAAAATGACGCTGAGACTCACATTTTCACTTTAAAAGTATGACAAACAAAAAGCCTTGATTGCAAAGTTACATTTTCAAAAACACATTTACCAGAAGAACAGTGCACAAGTAAATTTTGGCAACAAAAGGACGGTAAAATGTTCCACAGTTTATTTGACCACGTTTTACAAAAAACTGTTAAATATCTACTCTGAATTAAGATTTAAAGATGTCTGCAGAAAGAATGGGCTGTCAGCTATGATATGACATCTCTTTTGGTTATATAATAAGTGAAGTGGATTAACACCTGGTAACAGGACGATAGTAACAGAATGACATCATGGGTCCCTAATCTGTACTATACAGAAATGCAGAATTATGAAAGTCATTCTCTTCATGGTGATGTATCCTGAATAGGTACACAAAGACAACTGGCTATTATTCTAATGAGCTCCAACCCTCAAACAAGACCAAATTTGGTACTAATCATAGATGTCTCTGTTTCACAAGTTTAGACATCACAGTGCAGCACAGTAGAGTACAGTACGGCATGGTAGAGTAGATTTCAGTAAATTATACTGTACTCTACTTTAGTGTACTCTACTAAACTCTACTCTACATTACTGTATTGTACTGACTTATACTCTACTGTCCTTTACTGTGCTAAACTCTACTGTACTGTTTTGTACTGATCTCTACTTTACTGTGCTGTCCAAACTTGTGAAACAGACGTCTTTGATTGGTTCAGATTTAGACCAAATTTCAACTACTTTTGTAAGTCCGGTGCTCAGTGGGTGAGCGGGCTGAGGGAGGGAGAATAATTATGTTTTTAGAAATATTTACAAATTAATAAAAAATGTTAAGCTGAAATGTCTTGAGTCAGTAAGTATTCAAATCCTTTGTTATGGCAAGCCTAAATAAGTTCAGGAGCAAAAACTGTCTTAACAAGTAATATAAGAAGTTGCACTAATAGTGTTTAACATTATTTTTTAATGATTGCTTCATCTCTGTACCCCACACATACAATTAAGGTCCCTCGGTTGAGCAGTGAATTTCAAACACATATTCAACCACAAAAACCAGGCAGGTTTTCCAGTGCCTTGCAAATAAGGGCACCTATTGGTAGATGGGTAAAAAAAAGCAGACATTGAATAACCCTTTGAGCATGGTGAAGTTATTAATTACATTTTGGAGGGATTATCAATATACCCAGTCACTACAAAGATACAGGTATCCTTAACAAACTCAGTTGCCGGAGAGGAAGGAAGCTGCTCAGGGATTTCACCATGTGATCAATGGTGACTTTAAAACAGTTACAGAGTTTAATGGCTGTGATAGGAGAAAACTGAGGATGGATCAAAAACATTGTAGATGTATTATTTTTTCTTGAACATTTATTTAACTAGGCAAGTCGGTTAAGAACAAATTCTTATTTACAATGACGCCCTACTTACAATGACGGCCCAGTTTCTCCACAATACAAAGCTAAATGACAGAGTGAAAAGAAGGAAGCCTGTACAGAATTTAAATATTTCAATTCATCTTGTTTCCAATAAGGCGCTAAAGTAAAACTGAAATAAATTTGACGAATAAATTAACTTCATGTTCTGAATACAAAGCATTATGTTTGGGGCAAATCCAACACAACACATCAATGAGTTACCCCTATACATATTTTCAAGCATGGTGGTGTCTGCATCATGTTATGGGTATGCTTTCATTGGAGAGGACCAGGGAGTTTTTTTTTGAGGGGGATAAAAAGAAACGGAATAGAGCTCAGCACAAGCAAAATCCTAGACAGACACTGGGAGACAAATGTAGCTTTCAGCAGGACAATAACCTAAAACACAAGGCCAAATATACACATTGGAGTTGCTTACCAAGACGACATTGAATGTTCCTGAGTGGCCTAGTTACAATTTTGACTTAAATTGCCTTTAAAATCTACGACAAGACTTAAAAATGGCTGTCTAGCAATGATCAACAACCAACTTTACAGAGCTTGAAGAATTTGGAAAAGAAAGAAGAAGAAGAGAAAGACTCACAGCTGTAATTGCTGCCAAAGGTGATTCTAACACGTATTGACTCAGGAGTGTGAATACTTATGTAAATTTGATATTTCTGTATTTCATTTCATTTGTAACATTTTCTAAAAACATGTTTTCTCTTTGTTAGTATGGGTATTGTGTGTAAATGAGTGAAACAAATATGTTTTAATACATTTTGAATTCAGGCTGTAACACAACAAAATTATGAATAAGTCAAGGGGTATGAATACTTTATTAAGGCACTGTATAACTATATAGCCTACAGTATATAGCTGCACTTCTCAAAAATATAGACTCTTAGCTTTCATTTGACCCCAAATTTGATGTGCTCTTATGAACTTCTTTACATGTTAGTGCTCATGGAGCTTTTTACATGGAAATCCCCTGTAGTAGCTATGTAGAGAGAGGAAGTGAGGTAAAATTTGTTGTATGATCTAAAGCTTGAAGGAGTGTACAATTACTGGATGTGTTTGTGTGGGCGATATGTGCTAGTGAATTTGCTTACGCTTCTAATGATGCGCCTTCAGCCTTTACACATATACAGTACGTGTGGGTGTCTCCTCTAGGAATGGGAGTAAACATGATGAAATAACCCAAAAGCAAAATCCTATGTGCGTGAATGTGAAAATGTGACTAAGTAGAGCTGTCATAATCTATAAAGTAAAATCAGGTGCACAGTGAGGATGTTTGAGTGGGCTTAGTGAATGATCCATCCAGCTGTGTCCCTCAGGGCAGGTAATAATGTATGGTAATGTTAAGATAGATTGTGTGGGTGCAGAATACTATCCTGTGCCTGGCTTTTCTAAAGCATCAGGAATACTCAAGCTTTAAGTGAGGCTGACTGTAGCTAGGTTTCCATCCAAATGGTGACATTTTTACACCATCAAATGTATTGCAGATTAAAGTCTGTGCGTGATTATGTAGTGCACATACAAATAACTTTTGCGGTTAAATTCCCATGTACTGAATAAAAAATACAAGTTAAATGGGTTTCCATCGCATTTTCAACTCTAGTGATGGTTTTGTCACAAATGTGCCCACTCTGGTCTTGGCACCTGCGCTCTTGCCAACAGCTGGCAGATACAGTGTGGGTAGGCTACCTACATGATGAGATGGATAAGTGAGATTATTTTTAGTTGTCAAACGGCAGCCAATCATCTATCATCATGTCACCAGAATAAGACCCTCGATATTTATTGGAAAGGAGCGTCAAACTCCTTTGTGTGTGTGCACTTTCACCACCCTGTGAAGTTAATAATTAATTTCATCTGTAGCCTAATAAACTGCATGCTTTCCCGAGACGTAGTGGGAGGACTACACAACACTCACTACACGTGAGTACAAATTGACAAAAAAATTATTGTTATTAGCAATATTTTCCACCGCCACCTAATTAATTTTAGAGACACAAAAAGATCACTCCATGTCGAACAAACAATGTCTGTCGGCATTTATAAATATGTACCAGCATTTCCTGTTTCCATCAGCCTGGTCGTGACTTTTTTGATGCTTTAGGTAATTAATCCCGATGAAATGGTTGAATGGAAACCTGGTTAGTGTGGATGATGTCAAGGAGGTTGCAGTGAGAGAGCTTTCTGAGCCTGCTATTGGGTTTGACAGAGAAGGAAACTGGAGAAATTCCGGAAACTGCAACCAGTGTCTCTTCAAAGTATACAGTGCTGAATGGGGAGCGTGGCTGCACAGTTATTTTCAGGTCTCTCCAGAGTTGTTCGGTCGGGTTCAAGTCTGGGCTCTAGTTGGGCCACTCAAGGAAATTCAGAGGCTTGTCCTGAAGCCCCTCCTGCATTGTCTTGGCTGTGTGCTTAGGGTTGTTGTCCTGTTGGAAGGTGAACCTTCGTCCCCAGTCTGAGGTCCTGAGCGCTCTGGAGCAGGTTTTCATGAAGGATCTCTCTCTCTGTACTTTACTCTGTTCATCTTTGCCTCGATCCTGACTAGTCTCCCAGTCCCTGCCGCTGAAAAACATCCCCACAGCATGATGCTGCCACCACCATGCTTCACCGTAGGGCTGGTGACAGGTTTCCTCAAACTTGACAATTGGCATTGAGGCCAAAGAGTTCAATCTTGGTTTCATCAGACCAGAGTATCTTGTTTCTCATGGTCTGAGAGTCTTTAGGTGCCTTTTGGCAAACTCCCAGCTGGCTCCCAGCTGGCTGCCTTTTACTGAGGAATGGCTTCTGTCTGGCCACTGCCATAAAGGCGTGATTGGTGGAGTGCTACAGAGATGGTTCTCTTTCTGGAAGGTTCTTCCATCTCCACGGAGTAACTCTGGAGCTCTGACAGAGTGACCATCGGGTTCTTGGTCACCTCCCTGACCAAGGCCCTTCTCCTCCGATTGCTCAGTTTGGCTGGGCGGCCAGCTCTAGGAAGAGTCTTGGTGGTTCCAAACATCTTCCATTTAAGAATGATTGAGGGCACTGTGTTCTTGGGGACCTTCAATGCTGCAGGAATGTTGTGTTACACTTCCCTAGATCTGTGCCTCGACACAATCCTGTCTCGGAGCTCTACGGATAATTACTTTGACCTCATGCCTTGGTTTTGTTCTGACATGCACTGTCAACTGTGGGTCCTTATATAGACAGTTGTGTGCCATTCCAAATCATGTCCAATCAATTGAATTTACCACCAATCAAATTGTAGAAAGGATGATCAATGGAAACAGGATGCACCTGAGCTCAATTTCGAGTCTCATAGCAAAGGGGCTGAATACTTATGCGCATTTTTTTTAATTAGCAAAAATTCTGAAACCTGTTTTCGTTTTGTCATTATGGGGTATTGTGTGTATATTGAGGTAAAAAAATAAATAATACATTTTAGCATAATGGATCTGAATACTTTCCGAAGGCACTGTAGATCCGATCCCTGTTTTCAGAGGTTCAGGCTGTGACGATGATATATTTACAAATGAATAGCAAACTAAGTTTATATAGGTGCTCTAGTCTAGAGTATACTATAAAACTACACATCGTCTGCTGTTTCACAAAACCCTTTAACTGAAAATATTAGTTTTTAACCCTTGGTTTTCAATTCCTATGTGAACTATCACTGTTTTTCTTTTCCTATCTCTTGATCAAGTCAATTGTAAAATAAGATTGTCTTGGACTTGCCTTTGTGTTATGCTTGGCAGCCTTGTGGAGCAGGCCGAGATGGAACACTGTACCATTTTCAGTTTGCAACAAAGGCTTTTGTCTGTTTGGTTTCCATGGAGATCTTTAGTTCGATCTTGATAAAGGCCCTTTTCAATACAGTCACTGAAATGTTTCTATGTAGGAGACTGGAGAGAGAAATGGCGCAAAACAAAAATGTATGTAAAGAGCTGGATCAAAAGAGAAAACATGAAAGGGTGAAGGAGAAATCAAACAAATCATTTAGAGAAAGGCAGCACAAAATTGAAAACGAGAGCCGGAGTGGATCCAATACAGCTGTAACTAAATGGCAATAAGTTATTGCAAATTATTACTGATCTGTGTTTGGCCACACATGTAGCTTTAAGAAAAATATTGAGAAAGTGGACCCTTTTTTACCCTGTTCTTAAGTATCATTGGGGTCAATGTAAACAATGCAAAATGCTAAGCATATTCTGATGATGCAATCATCCCCATGCCAGCGTTCTGCTTTCTAAGCTCATATTGACCCAACGTTGACCTCTTTTTTTAATTTCTTTTTTTTATACAGTATATCGATGTGCCAGTCTACAGATCAGTTTATTTGACCCCTGATGTGCTTGTGTTGAGCCTGTGCTCAGAGAAGGCACAATGTGTGTCGCTCTTAGGGTAGGAGAGAATGATGAAATTACCCTCCTCAAGAAGAGAGGCTTTGAAAGTGAAATGAGTCAGCAGTTGGTATGGATTAGCCCTGATTTAAAGGATGGAATGTTGCTCTGTTGTTTTTTTGTGAATGTTTGTTTTTTGTGTATGACGTCATCTCTGCATGTCAGTGTCAGTACCATCAATGTCTGTATGTTGTGTGTCTGTGTTCAGTGCACTGTCATGGATAATGTCATGGATAATGTCATGGATAATGAAAGCATCCTCTGTAGACCTGTCAGATGGGTGATATTTGTAGTTTGTAATAGGATGATGGATGGATACAAGCCGAGGTACAATTTGTTGAAGGTCGTCCATAGACCCGAATTGAATGCATTCTCGTCTTCCCTTTATCCTCTCCTCCTCTCCTCCCTCTTTCTGTCTCTTGTGAGGTGCTCACCTTCCTCTACCACACAGGCTAAAAATATATCTGTTCGACCTGTTATCCATCTACTGCCTTATGTGCGCGCGGGCACACACACACACACACACATCAGCATCTATATTCTGTATCTTATCCCGGCCCTTTATAGCCTACAGTCACAGCAGACCAACCCTCTCTCTTCATCTCTCTGTCTTACCCAACACACAGTGGGTGAACACTGCATCTCCCTGCATCATCAGAGTGACAGGATGGGAGGATGTCGGTGGGAGGATGTCGGTGGGGGTGTGAGGATGATGCGTTGGTGGGGCTGAGCCTCTTTGGTAAAGCAGGTTTAGAATTATAGTTTCCAGACATACTACCCCTGAGCCAAACCCATTACATACTGCAGATGCTCTCATGCAATCTAGCAAATGTGGAGAACAACATTGCTCACTGTATGGAAGAATGATTTGTAAAATCCATAGCCCTTATTCCACACCAGTGATCCCGGGCATGGTTCGATAGCTCTCAACCATCGATAGTGGTTGGTTCCCCAGGTGGTCTGGTTATGTACTACAAGACAGGTGCAGTTGGTATTCAGTATCATTTACGGTGTGCTGCTTTCACCACTACATACCATTCTGCTGTGCTGTCTGAGTCTTCGTGTTAATCTCTTCCACTGCCACTGCTGGTCGCCACCATGCAGTCTCCTCCCCTCCTAAGTCCATGTCCTGACACACTTTCAGACGTGTGTGTGTGTGTGTGTGTGCACAGGCACATTGCTGTATCTCTTCTATGGGTGCTCAGGCTGTGTTAACCCACGCCAGCAGTAACACTCCGTCCCAGAGGCAACGTATTTTTAGCCTAGCAACACAAGCTCTAGTTTTAGTGATTGGTAGCGTGGAGGCGGATGGAACGGCTCTCTCTCCATCTCATCCCTTCTTCATAAAGACCGTACACTCAGTCAACCCTCTCACGCTGTCCTGCAGCACATACACATCTGCAAAATGGAAAGGGGAGAAAAAAACTTTTTCCAATGTCATGTCTCTATGTAGGAAGGTAATGTGATGTGATAGTTAACTTGAGTAATACAAAGGTAAAAACATACATAATGCAAACCTTAATGTAAATATGTAAGTCTCTGCTGTGTGCATCATGCATGTCTTTGCCATGCGTCGGGTGAATGTGTGTTTCTCTATGATTGCTGCTCTGTTGGCCCTCAAACAGTCTACACTAGCCAGGGCACCATTGTCCAATGTTTGCTGACTGTTGGTGTTCAGATAGACTTCTCCTCTAGATGATTTGCTGAGTTCATCAGGCCAACACTGGCCTGTCCCATTTGAAATGAGCTGAGCTGATTCACTTAGTCTGGCCAATGGACTGTCTGACTGCAGCAGAACACAGGGGCTAGCAGAGGGAGAGCAGGACAGGCTGCAATGAGCATGTTTTTGGGTGCAACGTACTAAAGATGGTGGTGGGTACTGGGTACTAGAGTGGATAGGCTTTTAGATGTGGTGTATACTATTTGCAAGATTTGTATTTTTTTGTGGTGCAGCAGGACTTTTCATTGGACTGTAGCAAGGTATCCCTTCAAAAATGATTTCTTTGGGGGTCATACTCAGATTTTATCTGTATGAAATGTTGCTGAGGAATATTTCATCTTTACCAGCATAGTTTAGAAAATGCTGTGTGTGCTGTGTCTTACAATAGTGTTGTTGGCCAGATTGTGTTAAACTTTTGTCTAACATTGTTTTTTTGGTGCTCTGAAAGCCAACTTGAGTTTAATGAGCTGAATATGCAAACCTCTGCGGCTACGTTGCATACGCAAGCTTTGCAAAAGGTATGTGGACACCTGCTTGTCGAACATCTCATTGTAACGGTTTTCTTGATGAGGAGAGTCGGACCAAAATGCGGCGTGTCTATTGCAATCCATGTTTAATGAAGTAACACACTAAACACAAACACTACCAAAACAATAAACTTAACGAAAACCGAAACAGCCTATACTTGTGTAACCTAACACAGAAACAATGACATCAGGACACTAAGGACACTAAGGACAATCACCCACGACAAACTCAAAGAATATGGCTGCCTAAATATGGTTCCCAATCAGAGACAACGATAAACACCTGCCTCTGATTGAGAACCACTTCAGACAGCCATAGACTTAGCTAGAACACCCCACTAGCTACAATCCCCATACATACACACCACATACAAAAACCCATGCCACACCCTGGCCTGACCAAATAAATAAAGATAAACACAAAATACTTTGACCAGGGTGTGACAGAACCCCCCCCCTAAGGTGCGGACTCCCGAACGCACCTCAAAACAATAGGGAGGGTCCGGGTGGGCGTCTGTCCATGGTGGCGGCTCCGGCGCGGGACGTGGACCCCACTCAATCAATGTCTTAGTCCCTTCTCCTCGCGTCCCTGGATAGTCCACCCTCGCCGCCGACCATGGCCTAGTAGTCCTCACCCGGAGCAGATCGGGACTGAGGGACAGCTCGGGACTGAGGCAGCTCGGGACTGAGGCAGCTCGGGACTGAGGGGAAGCTCAGGACTGAGAGGAAGCTCAGGAGTGAGAGGAAGCTCAGGAGTGAGAGGAAGCTCAGGAGTGAGAGGAAGCTCAGGAGTGAGAGGAAGCTCAGGAGTGAGAGGAAGCTCAGGAGTGAGAGGAAGCTCAGGAGTGAGAGGAAGCTCAGGCAGGTTGATGAATCTACCAGATCCTGGTCGACTGGCAGATCTGGAAGAGTCTGGTCGACTGGCAGATCTGGAAGAGTCTGGTCGACTGGCAGATCTGGAAGAGTCTGGTCGACTGGCAGATCTGGAAGGGTCTGGTCGACTGGCAGATCTGGAAGGGTCTGGTCGACTGGCAGATCTGGAAGGGTCTGGTCGACTGGCAGATCTGGAAGGGTCTGGTCGACTGGCAGATCTGGAAGGGTCTGGTCGACTGGCAGATCTGGAAGGGTCTGGTCGACTGGCAGATCTGGAAGGGTCTGGTCGACTGGCAGATCTGGAAGAGTCTGGTCGACTGGCAGATCTGGAAGAGTCTGGTCGACTGGCATATCTGGAAGAGTCTGGTCGACTGGCAGATCTGGAAGAGTCTGGTCGACTGGCAGATCTGGAAGAGTCTGGTCGACTGGCAGATCTGGAAGAGTCTGGTCGACTGGCAGATCTGGAAGAGTCTGGTCGACTGGCAGATCTGGAAGAGTCTGGTCGACTGGCAGATCTGGAAGAGTCTGGTCGACTGGCAGATCTGGAAGAGTCTGGTCGACTGGCAGATCTGGAAGAGTCTGGTCGACTGGCAGATCTGGAAGAGTCTGGTCGACTGGCAGATCTGGAAGAGTCTGGTCGACTGGCAGATCTGGGAGAGTCTGGTCGACTGGCAGATCTGGGAGAGTCTGGTCGACTGGCAGATCTGGGAGAGTCTGGTCGACTGGCAGATCTGGCTGCTCCATGCTGACTGGCTGCTCCATGCTGACTGGCAGCTCTGGCTGCTCCATGCTGACTGGCTGCTCCATGCTGACGGGCAGCTCTGGCTGCTCCATACTGACTGGCTGCTCCATGCTGACTGGCAGCTCTGGCTGCTCCATGCTGACTGGCTGCTCTGGCTGCTCCATGCTGACTGGCTGCTCCATGCTGACTGGCTGCTCCATGCTGACTGGCGGCCCTGGCTGCTCCATGCTGACTGGCGGCCCTGGCTGCTCCATGCTGACTGGCGGCCCTGGCTGCTCCATGCTGACTGGCGGCCCTGGCGGCTCCATGCTAACTGGCGGCTCTGGCGGCTCCTTGCAGACTGGCAGCTCTGGCGGCTCCTTGCAGACTGGCAGCTCTGGCGGCTCCTTGCAGACTGGCAGCTTTGGCGGCATCCTGCAGACAGGCAGCTCTGGCGGCTCCTTGCAGACTGGCAGCTCCTTGCAGACTGGCATCTCTATGCAGACTGGCAGCTCCTTGCAGACTGGCAGCTCCTTGCAGACTGGCAGCTCCTTGCAGACTGGCAGCTCTAGGCTAACTGGCAGCTCTAGGCTAACTGGCAGCTCTAGGCTAACTGGCAGCTCTATGCTAACTGGCAGCTCTATGCTAACTGGCAGCTCTATGCTAACTGGCAGCTCTATGCTAACTGGCAGCTCTATGCTAACTGGCAGTTCTGAACAGGCGGGAGACTCCGGCAGCGCTGTAGAGAAGGAAGGCTCTAACAGCGCTAAACAGGCGGGAGACTCCGACAGCGCTGGAGAGGAGGAGGGCTCCGACAGCGCTGGACAGGCGAGGCGCACTGTAGGCCTGATGCGTGGTGCTGGCACTGGTGGTACTGGGCCGAGGACACGCACAGGAAGCCTGGTGCGGGGAGCTGCTACCGGAGGGCTGGGGTGAGGAGGTGGTACTGGGTAGACCGGACCGTGCAGGCGCACTGGAGCTCTTGAGCACCGAGCCTGCCCAATCTTACCTGGTTGAATGCTCACGGTCGCCCTGCCAGTGCGGCGAGGTGGAATAGCCCGCACTGGGCTATGCAGGCGAACCGGAGACACCGAGCGCAAGGCTGGTGCCATGTAAGCCGGCCCAAGGAGACGCACTGGGGACCAGCTGCGTAGAGCCGCTCAATCTAGCCCGGCCGACACGCGGAGCTGGAATATACCGCACCGGGCTATGCACCCGCACTGGAGACACCGTGCGCACCACTGCATAACACGGTGCCTGTCCGGTCTCTCTAGCCCCCCGGTAAGCACAGGGAGTTTGCGCAGGTCTCCTACCTGGCGTAGCCATACTCCCTGTTAGCCCCCCCCCAAGAAATTTTTGGGGCTGCCTCTCGGGCTTCCTTCCGCGCCGCCGTGCCTGCTTCGCCAACTCCATTCTCTGATAACCTTCCGCGCACTGCTCCATCGAATCCCAGGCGGGCTCCGGCACTCTCCCTGGGTCGGCCGCCCACCTGTCGATCTCCTCCCAAGTCGTATACTCCATACTGTACTCCTCTTTGGGCTGCTCCTGTTGTTTCCTCTCCCGCTGCACCTTTGGGCGGCTACACTCCCCTGGTTTAGCCCAGGGTCCTCCCGTCGAGGATTTCCTCCCATGTCCAGAAATCCTTATTGCGCATCTCCTCGCGCTGCTCCTGCCTGTTGACACGCTGCTTGGTCCTTTTGTGGTGGGTGATTCTGTAACGGTTTTCTTGATGAGAAGGAGAGTCGGACCAAAATGCGGCGTGTCTATTGCAATCCATGTTTAATGAAGTAACACACTAAACACAAACACTACCAAAACAATAAACTTAACGAAAACCGAAACAGCCTATACTTGTGTAACCTAACACAGAAACAATGACATCAGGACACTAAGGACAATCACCCACGACAAACTCAAAGAATATGGCTGCCTAAATATGGTTCCCAATCAGAGACAACGATAAACACCTGCCTCTGATTGAGAACCACTTCAGACAGCCATAGACTTAGCTAGAACACCCTACTAGCTACAATCCCCATACATACACACCACATACAAAAACCCATGCCACACCCTGGCCTGACCAAATAAATAAAGATAAACACAAAATACTTTGACCAGGGTGTGACACTCATACCTAAATCATGGGAATTATTATGGAGTTGGTCCCCCCTTTGCTGCTATAACTGCCTCATCTCTACTGGGAAGGCTTTCCACTAGATGTTGGAACATTGCTGCGGGGACTTGCTTCCATTCAACCACAAAAGCATTCGTGAGGTTGGGCACTGATGTTGGGCGATTAGGCCTGGCTCGCAGTTGGCGTTCCAATTCATCCCAAAGGTGTTCGATGGGGTTGAGGTCAGGGCTCTGTGCAGGCCAGTCAAGTTCTTCCACACGAATCTGGACAAACCATTTCTGCATGGACCTTGCTTCGTGCACAGGGGCATTGTCATGCTGAAACAGAAAAGGGCCTTCCCCAAACTGTTGCACCAAAGTTGGAAGCACAGAATCGTCTAGAATGTTATTGTATGCTGTATTGTAAAGATTTCTCTTCACTGGAACTAAGGGGCTTAGTCTGAACAATGAACAACAGCCACAGACCATTATTCCTCCTCCACCAAACTTTACAGTTCGCACTATTCAATGGGGCATGTAGCGTACTCCTGGTATCTGCAAAACCCAGATTCGTTCGTCAGACTGCCAGATGGTGAGGCGTGATTCATCACTCCAGTTTCCACTGCTCCAGAGTCCAATGGCGGCAAGCTTTACACCACTCCAGCTGTTCGGCCATGGAAACCCATTTCATGAAGCTCCCGATGAACAGTTATTGTGCTGACATTGCTTCCGGAAGCAGTTTGGAACTCGGTAGTGAGTGTTGCAACCGAGGACAGATGATATTTACTCACTATGCGATTCAGCACTTAGCGGTCCCATTCTGTGAGCTTGTGTGGCCTACCACTTCGTGGCTGAGCCGTTGTTGATCCTAAATGTTTTCACCTCACAAACAGCACTTACAGTTCACCTAGAGCTCTAGTAGGGCAGAAAGGTTATGAACTGACTTGTTGGAAAAGTGGCATCCTATGACTATGCCACATTGAAAGTCACTCAGCTCTTCAGTAAGGCCATACTACTGCCAATGTTTGTCTATGGAGATTGAATGGCAGTGTGCTTGATTTTATACTCCTGTCAGCGATGGCTGTGGCTGAAACAGCCGAATCCACTAAGTGGTTAGAATGCATCACTGTTTAATTAAATGTCTCGATTTGTAGCTAACTTTAAAATAATTGACCATGGGGATTGTACTTGATCATAATAAACTAATTTTAGAGCCCAAAACAGCCATCAATTATTATTATTTTTGGTCGCTCTGGTGATAGAATTTACATAGGCTTTTTAGGATAGACCATGGCTTTTGGCACCACTAGGTTGCTACGCAGTAGACGACCAACATAGTTTGTGACTTCACGCTCCAGACCGGACACTGGGAGCCTGGTGTGGATGGACAAAATCAACATGCACGCGATGGTGCATGCGGACACGCGTGTGGCAAGGTGCAGTCAGCATGTAATGGAGTCTCACAGTTGCTGCCATTGCCAACAGATGTAGAATTCAGCTTTCTTCTATGTATTGGAGTAGTTACATTTTATCACCAGGAGGTGGTACTGTAAACAAGCTTTACAAATTCACACAAACTGTCTGAGACATTAGGGGGAGACAACTTACTTCTAATTTGGACAGAATTGGTCAGAATCTCTATAACCAGTACAATATAATCATTGAAGATTAGGGATTGAGATTAAAGACTAATGTTAGGATGTAGTTGGAATAGCAAGGCACATTTGCTTGATTTAACACACCCTTGGCTGATTATGTAAAATCATCATACGCCTGATCATTTCCCTAAACACATCATCTCCTCTGTGTCCACAGGGCTTCAGGAGAAGTGGCTGATGTGTGGCAGTGTGACAGTTGAAGGGTCAGGATGACATCTGTAGCCGCCGATTACGACCACATGGAGATCCAGCAGCAGCAGCAGCAGCAGCAGCAGCAGTACAGCAGCGACATTGTCAACAACCGCTGGGATGCTGACGAGTGGGACAACGAAAACAGCTCGGCCAGGCTGTTTGAACGCTCCCGCATCAAGGCCTTGGCAGGTAGGCACCAGAACTACAACACTACTGGGTCTGAGGACCGTCTTACACATGGATATACTGTTTTACATTGTCCTTTCCAGCACAGTTCAAGCAAAGTTAGCTATGTGGCGGCAGGGTAGCCTAGTGGTTAGAGCGTTGGACTAGTAACCGGAAGGTTGCAAGTTCAAACCCCTGAGCTGTCAAGGTACAAGTCTGTCGTTCTGCACCTGAACAGGCAGTTAACCCACTGTTCTTAGGCTGTTATTGAAAATGAGAATTTGTTCTTACCTGACTTGCCCAGTTAAATACAATTTAAAATAAATAAATCTACAGATACGCAAACAACTTTGTCCCCTGCTCCAACCTGACTGCCTGGTCATAGACTAACTAAACACGGGCCCCAACTGACACAGCACAAGCTTCTTCCATTGCATAAATGGGTTACAAATGTCACAGTGATGGGGTGTGGGGTCAGGCTGGATTCAGGCTACTCTTGAACCAATTGAACTCTCCAGCTACTCTCTTGATCTAATCAGATTAAGTTTCTGTGCTACATAGGATTAAGCTGTATTGCTTGTTAATTGGGATCATTAGGCTTTAATGTCATTGTGGTGAGTGTGTCCACTGTCTCTGGACCGCATAAGGTACTTCTGTGAAGATTAACAGGGGATTAGTGGACACAGAGTTGCAGAATAGCTGTTAACGAGGAATAATTCATTATGGAAAATGGGGATAAACTCTGGTGGCAGGTAATCTATGTTGTACAGAAAATAAATATACTAACGTACAGTAAGTGGCCAAAGCCCGGTGTTATTGTAGAAAAAGTATACACACACAGGCTGCCACTGCCTCCTTTTAAGATGAAGCATTGTAGCTAGAATGTGGCACTGTTGTTGTTCCATAATACCCTTCTTACATCTTAATACAATGCTGTATTTGGGCTCACTCAGACAATGAAAAGAGACCACCTGATGTACCCCCCTATAGTACAGAATGTGTCCCTGCTGAGGTGTTCCTCTTTTACCCCCAGTAGTATTAGTGGTGGCACTGTGTTTGTGCTGTAATCGTAGCTGTAGGCCTGTTTTTGGGCTCCATAGTTCACTGGTTTCTAGGCTAATATGCTAGTGTTCCACTTAACTAAATAATTTACCTGCCTCTTAAATATGCAGGAGTTGTTGGGGACTACAGCACCACAACATGGCTTCTCCGGCTCTTTGACTTTCAGTAAATTTGGTCTTTCAATCATGATAATGTCTGTATTCTTGTTATTGGGCCATATGTATTGTAAATCCTGCTTTTCTCTTATCCCCATAGTGTAGCTTGTGTCACTGTCTGAGTTGCTTTTTTGTAGACTATGTACAGTGCCTTCAGAAAATTTTCAGACCCCTTGACTTTTGACAGATTTTGTTACGTTACAGACTTATTCTAAAATGGATTAAATAGAAAATAATCTGCGGCAATCTACACACAATACCCATAGTGTCAAAGCGAAAACAGGTTTTTAGACAATTTTGCAAGTATTCAGCCCCTTTGCTATGAGACTCAAAATTGAGCTCAGGTGCATCATGTTTCCATGGATAATCCTTGAGATGTTTCTACAACTTGATTGGAGTCCACATGTGGTAAATTCAGTTGATTGGACATGATTTGGAAAGGCGCACACACACCTGTCTATATAAGGTCCCACAGATGTCAGAGCAAAAACCATGCCATGATGTCAATGGAATTGTCCGTAGTGCTCCGAGACAGGTTTGTGTCAAGGCACAGATCTGTGGAAGGGTATCAAAACATTACTGCAGCATTGAAGATCCCCAGGAACACAGTGGCCTCCATCATTCTTAAATGGAAGTCTTTTGGAACCTCCAAGACTCTTCCTAGATCTGACTACCCGGCCAAACTGAGTATTGGGGGGAGAAGAGCCTTGGTCAGGGAGGTGACCAAGAACCCGGTGGTCACTTTGACAGAGCTCCAGAGTTCGTCTGTGGAGATAGGAGAACCTTCCAGAAGGACAACCACCTCTGCAGCACTCCACCAATCATGCCTTTATGGTAGAGTGGCCAGACGGAAGCCACTCGTCAGTAAAAGGCACATGACCGCTCGCTTGGTGTTTGCCAAAAGGCACCTAAAGACTCTCAGACCATGAGAAACAACATTTTCTGGTTTGATGAAACAAAGATTGAACACTTTGGCCTCAATGCCAAGCGTCACATCTGGAGGAAACCTGGCACCACCCCTACCATGAAGCATGGTGATGGCAGTATCATGCTGTGGGGATGTTTTTCAGCGGCAGGGCCTGGGAGACTAGTCAGGATCGAGGCAAAGAAGATTAACGGAGCAAAGTACAGAGCGATCTTTCGTGAAAGCCTGCTCCAGAGTGCTCAGGACCTCAGACTGGGACGAAGGTTCACCCTCCAACAGGACAACGACCCTAAGTAAAGACCCTGGGCGGCAGGGTAGACTAGCGGTTAGAGTGGCGGACTTGTAAGGTTGCAAGTTCAAATCCCCAAGCTGACAAAGTACAAATCTGTCGTTCTGCCCCTGAACAGGCAGTTAACTGACTGTTCCTAGGCTGTCATTGAAAATAAGAATTTGTTCTTAACTGACTGCTTAAATGAAGGTAAAATAAAAAAGCACACAGCCAAGACAGGGCAGGAGTGGCTTTGGGACAAGTCTCTGAATGTCCTTGAGTGGCCCAACCAGAGTCCAGACATGATCAAACATCTCTGGAGAGACCTGAAAATAGCTGTGCAGTAATGCTCCCCATCCAACTTGACAGAGCTTGAGAGGATCTGCAGAGAAGAATGAGAGAAACTCCCCAAATACAGGTGTTCCTTCTGGGTCATACCCAGAAGAAGTGATATTTCATGTATTTTTTATTTTGAATCAATTAGCAAACATTTCTAAAAACCTGTTTTTGCTTTGTCATTATGGGGTATTGTATGTAGATTGACGGAAAAAAACAACAACAAGGTCAAGAGGTCCGAATACGTTCTGAAGGCACTGTAGCTAGAATATTATAATCTGGGTAATTTGGGTCCTGGATGCTGATTGGCTGAAACAGCATTTAAGCCGTATGTCTACAAGACAATATACCATGGGTGTGACGCAAAAACACTTTTTTTTACTGTTGTATTTATGTTGGTAACCAGTAGGGATGGGCACTAATATGTGGAAATTCCATATCGATATCAGTTGTAGGGTTGGGCAGTATCAAGATTTCCATACTTTCATTCTGTTCCTGTACCATGCCGGGGTATAAGGTATAACCTGGGATAACACATAGGGCACTATTTATTTCCTGAAAAGAAAATGCTAACAAAGTAGTAGTGAATTCCCATAGCGGATGCTAGCTAAATGCTAACTTGCGCAAGCGAATATAAACTATTTGCAAGGACAGACAACCCAGCTCATAAATATCTTAAAGGGCTACTCACACTTGATCTAGGAGGGGATTGTTTGTCTCTACTGAAACCAAGAAGCTTGATCTTGCAAGCTAGCCACTTATAACTAGCAAGTTAGCAAACCAAATGCATAGCTGGAGCCCTGAGCTGAAGAAAATGTATTTGGCATGTCTTACTTAACTTCTAGTTATAAGATATTTAGCTGTCAAACAATAGTATTGAATTTGTGACTGGCTCAACTACATTTTTGTGAATATTTCACAAAAATGGGTGGGTGGAAAATCATACCGTGGGTATTTCAAAATACCCCGGTTTATGGAATATACAGTATTCCGCCCAAGCCTATCAATATCAAATATATAAAAAAAAAATTATATCACATCATAACGTGGTTTCAGTTCCTGATGAGCCACCATAGTTGTTTGAACAAGCAAACTGACTGGCTAGCTAGCTAGACCTAAATTGGAGTAAACTAATTTAGCTGTACCACTATACCAAATCTGGAGCTAAATTTCTAGCTATACATTTTGTGCCCATTCCGTCTTTGTCTGATTAGCAAAAAATCTGATCTGTAGGAGAGAGTTGAGCTAGTAGACCACTGATTTGGCCAGCTCAGCCTTCTCTAGGCCGCTGGTTGGCCAGGTCGACATCCTTAGCGAGATGACATCATGTTCTATGAGGAAATAGAACACATTTTTTTAATGTTCTGTTTGAGATACAAGTTTGAGTTGTTTTTAAAAATCATTTCTCTCCAATTAATACTTTGGCCACGTACCAGTATAGAACGAGTCAACACATTTCTTTGGATATGAGTTAACAGAATAATATATTTTAAAAGTGAGATTTTTACTGGGCAGTTACTTTAAACTACACATAATGCAAATAATATATGTATGGTACAAAATAGCTAGCTGGCTATTTTGTCAGGTGGGTTCCACCACTGATTTGTGGGCTAGTCACTAACTGTCACGGCTGGCTGAAGGACTGGACCAAGGTGCAGCATGGTAGGCGTACATTTTCTTTATTTAAAAATGACGCCGACAAAAGAAAGAACAAAACCAAACCATGAAGCTTTGGGCTATGTGCCCTGAACAAAGTCTAAATGAACTTCCCACAAAACAGGAGGGGGAAAAGGGTATCTAAGTATGGTTCTCAATCAGAGACAACGATAAACAGCTGTCCCTGATTGAGAACCATACCAGGCCAAGGCATAGAAAGGACATAGAATGCCCACCCTAGTCACACCCTGGCCTAACCAAAATAGAGAATAAAAAGCCTCTCTATGGCCAGGGCGTGACACTAACGTTAGCTACTTGGCTAGCTAGTTAGCTACCATCTAGCTGAAGGGGATTAGGTAGCATTAGCTAAAGCAGATTAAAAAATAAAAGCAAGTTGGCTAACTAAAAACATGTTTGTTAAAACCATATGATGTGTGCACAAGCATAAACAGAAATAATGTAAAGAATACATACATGGCACAAATTTGCTTTCTTACAATGTTCCAGCTGTCTAGCTAGCTCGTGAATAATTTTCCCACCAGCAGTTGTTTGTTGCCTGCTATTTTGTTCTATAACTGTTTGTGGGCTAGCTGTCTAGTTAGCTAGCAGGTGAGGGCGGTTGACTCATGGAGAGCAAATAAATGTATGTATACTTAACAAAAATATAAACGAAACGTGAAATGTTGGTCCCATGTTTCATGAGCTGAAATAAAATATCCCAAAAATGTTCCACATGCACAAAAAGCGTATTTCTCTGAAATTGTGTTCACAAATTTGTTTACATCCCTGTTAGGGAGCATTTTTCCAAAATATTTGCAGTTTTGTCACACAACACAATGCCACAGATGTCTCAGGTTTTGAGGGAGCATGCAATTGACATGCTGACTACAGAAATGTCCACCAGAGCTGTTGCCAGATAATTAAATGTAAATTTCTCTACCATAAGCCACCTCCAATGTAATTTTCGAGAATTTGTCAGCACGTCCAACTGGCGTCACAACCACAGACCACATGTAACCACGCCAGCCCAAAACCTCCACATCCGACTGCTTCCCCTTCGGGATCAATTGAGACCTGCCATCCGGACAGCTGATAAAATGGAGAAGTTTTTCTCTCTGTAATAAAGCCCTGATTGGCTGGGCCTCGCTCCCCAGTGGGTGGACCTGGCTCCCAAGTGGTTGGTCCTATGCCCTCCCAGGTCCACCCACGGCTGCGCCCCTGCCCAGTCATGTAAAATCAATAGATTAGGGACTAATGAATTCATTTCAATTGACTGATTTCCTTATGTGAACGCGTGTTGCGTTTATATTTTTGTTCAGTAACCAGTTTATAACATGTTTTGCCATAATTAGAGCATTAAAAATAAATGTTTTGTCATACCCGTGGTATACCACGACTGTCAGCCAATCAGCATTTCAGAGCTCGAACCACCCAGTTTATAATGGCCAATAAACAATTTCTAAGGGCTGTTCTTAGGCACGACCCAAAGCGCAGTGCCTGGATAGAGCCTATATTTTTGTTCAGAATATGAAACATGAAATGCATTGTGGACCAAAGTATTTATTGTCTTGCCTATTTTGACAACCTTTTAGTTGTATTAAAGTTAGTGAGCTGGTCTCATTGGTGAACCCATGCTATGTCTTTGCTTTGCTAGCTATCCGCCGAGTGCGGCAGCAATTGCCGGTGCGTTGTTGTAGAAAGCGGGGTAAAATAAGTATTAAACGATATCACAACATGCCTCAGTCATATCGATATCAAACGATATTGATATCATATAGAATTATCGATATTGGTGCCCACTAGTAACCAGTTTATAATATCAATAAGGAACCTCTGGGGTTTGTTGTATATGGCCATTATGCCATGACTAAAGGCTGTATCCAGGCACTCCACTTTGGGTCGTGCATAAGAACAGCCCTTAGAAATGGTATATTGGCCATTATAAACTGGGTGGTTCGAGCTCTGAAATGCTGATTGGCTGACAGCCGTGGTATACCACGGGTATGGCAAAACATTTATTTTTAATGCTCTAATTACGTTGGTAACCAGTTTATAACAGCAATAAGGTACCTCGTGTTTGTGGTATATGGCCTATATAGCACGGCTGTCGTGCATAATAACAGCCCTTAGCTGTGGTATATTGGCCATATACCACACCCTCTGGGGCCTTATTGCTTAAATACTGTATATAGCATAATTTGTATTGTTAGGTCTGAGTTATATTGTTTGTTTATCACCGGTTATTATGTTGCATGGTATTATTACTTTCCCCTGTTTTCGAATGAAGCAGATCTGATTTAATTGATAACTGATGCATTCATGTAATCTGTCTCTATACTGACCTGATGTTTGTGCAGTACAAAACCTTTCTCTCCGCCCTACCCTTGCTTTTTTCTCTCTTTCGTTCACTCTCTCTCACTCCCTCTCCCCCGCTCCCTCTTAGCATTTGCTGGCCAGATGTGAGTTTAACGTTGCAGTGGCGGTGGCATTCTGCTCCTTGCTCGTCACTTAATGGAGGTGACTGCGCTTACATCACTCACACATGCCTGCCCCTTTTTTCAGAGGCGTTCATCATCAGTTATGCAGCCCGTGTGGTTCTGCCTATGTCAGCAGTTTAATATGGGATATTGCCATTTTCTCACAATGTTAGTTGTGAAACATGTATTTATAGGCATTATTTAGGTTAATTGTAACTATCCATACTGTATTTAAGTAAAATCTTCAATTCAGAATCCCCTCTCAAAATGTTGTCTAGCAGTTGCAGTCAAGGTTAGCTGTACAGTGTAGGGCAGGGCACAATTGGCCCAGCGTCGTCCAGGTAAGGGGAGTGTTTGGCCGGGGTAGGCTGTCATTGTAAAATAAGAATTTGTTCTTAACTGACTTGCCTAGTTAAATAAAAATAAATAAATACATTACATAATGCACCCCGCCAACACACTAAACCATGCTGTTCAAGGATACAGAATGACTTAGGAGGTGCCAGGTCTTGTGTTTGATCAAACTAACTAATGTCTGTGTAAACCTATCAAATCTATGGTGTAAACTGATGCCCCTTCCTGAGGCACAGGCTAGTTTTCTCATGAACAGTGCGTATGGCCTGGTGTGTTTCACCTCCACAGTGTGCATATGATAGGTAGGCAAATCTGAAACCACTTGGGGCTAACTGCACTGATCTCTTTAGAAACAGATCTGTATCTCATTACACTGAAGGAAGGAGCGAGGGAGTGTGTATGTATGGCTAACAGTACATATTCAGTTTGGAGCTAATCCCAAATTAGGGTATGATATGTACAGTAGTGTACAGTATGAGAATACGCCCAACAGCCAAGAGGTTGGTGTGTGAATGTCTGTCTGTGATGGTAAATAATGCCATGAAGAACCCCCTGCATTTGCTAAGACAGTCTGCACTGCGGGATGCTGGTTTCCAGTAATAGTGTTTGTGGTTTGTTTTTTACACCCTTTCATGTTGTGTATTGACCTGTTTGTAACCTTGGCAGTATCCCTGCTGTGTTTCTGGTAAACTTCGCTCTGCTTGACCCTGGAAGGTCCAGGAATAACCCGTGCGGAGGTCACAGGAATGGCTGTGGAGTTGAGGAGAGAAGCTCTTAAAAACAATCAGCCAAGCCAAGCCAAGACGTGTAAATAAATAAAACTAGCCATGGCAGCCTCCCCTCCTCCCATCTTAAAGAGTCTTTATGCTGCTGAGCACCCACCCCAAGCCCCCCTGCTCCTAACATTCTCTGCATTCCAAAATGTACACATTAAAACAGGAAGCCCCCGACTCAGACAGACTCCCCAGGTCTGGGGGAGGTGTATCATGTCCCAAATATAAGAGAAAGACGAGAATGTGTGTGGAGTGGACTCTGACTCTGGCTCAGTAAAGATGTTCATCAATCTCTCTGGCAGGAGCTGAACTCATAAGAATATTATTTACATTCGACAGGGATGAAGCAGAGTGCTCTTGTGAAATTCTCCACGATGGCTTTACAAGTTTGTGTCCTTAACGCATCACTGTGGAGCCCAGTGAAGGCTGTGCCAGCAGGGCCAGGTTTCTTAGCAACCCACTGGCTTTGTACCACCTCCACCTGTCATAGCTGTCCCCATGTAGCTTCTAATCTAGATTATGTATGGGCTATGTAGAGTGCCTGTGTGTTTGAGTCTGTGCCTTAGCAGGTCTCTGGTGTACCATCTTTATGGAAGCATTTAGTTAACAGAGAAGCAAAAGGAAGGCGCTTAATGAGTAACACGTTGGTTGATTGACTTTGTGGCATCTATAATGAGTTTCTTTTGTCGCCGCTGGTGCTCCGTTGTTTCCCATTTTGTCCTTGTGGATTACAGTACAATGGCTGTAGAGGCATGTCTGTCGTGTAGCACATGCCAAAGAGAGTGGCTGTCGAGTGATATTTCACTGCTTCACTCTCTTGGTTGGCGGGGTATGATTAAGATCACATGGTTGTGTCCCCCCCCCCCCCCCCCAGGACCTTCTTTGTGAAAAGCATTTGCAACATCCTCACGGGACATTGTAGTGAGTTTTTGCTCTTGCATGCGTTAATTAGATAATATAGAAACTGTTTCAGATGAGGGTTCTGCTATTTAAGTGAGGGAGTATTTAGTTAAACAGGCGCGGCAGGGTAGCCTAGTGGTTAGAGCGTTGAACTAGTAACCGGAAGGTTGCAAGTTCAAATCCCCGAGCTGACAAGGTACAAATCTGTCATTCTGCCCCTGAACAGGCAGTTAACCCACTGTTCCTAGGCTGTCATTGAAAACAAGAATTTGTTCTTAACTGACTTGCCTAGTTAAATAAAGGTAATAAAAAACAGTGGAGAGGGATCTTTTTTGAACGGAATGTTCCACTCAAACACACTATTCAGAAGAGGAGCTCCAGAGGCGATTCACGAGGAGGCCTTGTGATTTGTGCTCTGACCATACAGGAAATTAAGGCAGTTCATATGGAGTTTTTCATTTGGTCCATACTCTTTTCCCCTCGGACATTCAGCTTTTTTCACTTCACTATTGACTACTATAAACAGCCCCCTTTCACTGCTCATGTTTACCTTGCTCATTCAGCTATCACCGTGCATTTACCTCCCACACTCATTATTTACAGCACAGAGATACCCCACTCACCCAACTTTCAAAGGGTTTGTATATAAAACCTAATCTGGAAGCGCCTCCCCCGCCATGCTATGCCAGGCTTACTCGGGCCAAACCTGGAATGGTTTTCAGTGCGTATAATCACATTAGACTGACTGCCCTGTGAATACATACATCAATGTTAAGATATGTTACAGTATAAATACATTGCCAGGAGTAATGGGACCAGCGGGGTTGAATTCACATGAGGTTTGGGAAGTAGAAACCTTTTATCCCCTAAAAGCCATGCTTTCCATTTAAAGCTAGTGAAGAAATTCCATACCATTAAAATGCCCGGAATTTAAGAAAGGCCAGCTTTGAAATGGTGTAAAAGGGGCGCTTTCCGGCAAAGGGTTTTCAGATGGGTGGGAATATTGTGCTGTTGGACTAGTCTAACTACTGTAGATGTTTAACAGTGCTTTCTTGTCAGGAAAAACTGAGTAAATGAGGATTCAATGTTTTTCTGATCAGTAAAAGGCTTATTTTGTGCTCTGTGATTATATAATAACCCCTCGCTTCAATCGGTGGGTCAGGCGGACTACATGGCTAAATAATGAAGAGGAAAGGAGAGAAGACTGGGGAGACCTGCCTGCACTTTGGGTCCAGTTCACTGTCTAGGATATTATTACACAGAGCTCACTATGAGAGCTCCTTATTCTTCTGGCTTTGTCTGGCCATTCAAAAGCCAGTGCATTTTTGTAAGGCCCACACACTAATGTGAAACGGTGAGGGTTGGGGGGGCTAGCAATGAACTCTAACAGGACGTGCTGGTAAAACACAGTCAGGAAGTTTGTTTTTTTGTGCATGAGCCTGTCTACGTATCAGTGAAATATTAGGGGATGTTTTGTCTCTTAAAATAACAAATGTACTTAGAAATGGGGAAGGTCATGGCCAAGTCTCCCCCTCCCCCTTTCCATTTCCATTTGGTACAGCCCACCACTCCCCTCTGCTCCTCCCTCCCACTCCCCTTTTTGGTAATGAGGCTGTGACATCACCACTGAACACAAGGACTGTGAGTGGCTGCTGAAGGAATTCCAGGTTGCTGGCTCCTCCCCCCTCCCTAAGGTTTGTAAAAGGTGTGCAGTGTTTGAGCAGCCCTTTGCTCATTGCAGGAGTACAGAGTCCAGCGTGCTTTCTCTGCTTCCCTCTCTCTCTCTCTCTCCCTCTCCCTGTGGCTTTTACCATATTGGAACGGAGCACTTTATCGTTCTCACTGTGCGTGTTAGTGTCAGCAAGCTGCTTGTGCTGTGTGAAGATGGGGGGGATTATAGAGTAGGGGAGGACAGAAGACTGAGACGAGTATGATGCTGTGGTGCTGCTGAGCCAGCATTTCACCTCGGGGCTAACTGCTGCACGATCACCCAGAGAGGGACTCTCCCAGCTAACCTTTTACAGGGACCACCACTGGACATTGTTTTTTAGAAGGAGGGGGACCAGCGAACTCTTCTTCTCTCCAGAACCTTTATTTTCTACTGGACTGATGGAGCTACAGAGGGCAACCAGCATGCCTGGCCCCTTGTCCCCAGGGCCTGTCTTTCCAGGGTCCCACTCCCCAGGGCCCCTGTCCCCTTCCTCTGGGCCCGGCCCCTCTTTTGCCTCCAGCCCCGGCCCTGATCCGGGCTACTCTGCTAAACAGGCTGCCTTCAACTACAACCAACTCGAGGGCCGATTTAAGCAGCTGCAAGGTAAGATAAGTAGGGAGGAAGGCAGAGCAGAGCCCAGGGCTTTGTTTACCAGCGTTGCTATGCACGCTAAAGTTGCGGATGATAGCTGACAAACGGGAGGGTCTGTAGTATCCAGTTCATAAAGATGTGATTTCATGGTGTCGGGAAGCAGTTGTGAATCTCAGGATGCCTGGGGATGTAAGGTCTTTCCCGTCTTTGTTTTGCATTGTCTGTCAGTGATAGGAGAGGGTCGCAGCATCCTCTAATTCCTACGAGGGAGAGGGCTGGTGGATCATGAGGCAATGACAGACGCCATCCATCACCTAATGAAATATTGATGAGGTAGTGCAGGGTGGGAAAAGAGGAAGACTGGATATCAGCTACACGTGTAGAGATACACCTTTTTAGGGAGACGATGGGGTAAAAGGAAAGAGCCATTTAAAATATCGCCTTTCAGACCAGACAGCATGGCTGCAGCTGACTGGCTGTTCCAAGATGACAATGGCAGGAGAAGAGAAGTGGGAGGGGCGGTGTTCTCCTGTGTTGCTTTGTAAGCAGCATGGTGCTAGAGGAGGAGAGCCCTGGCATTGCTCCTTGTTAGACGGTGTGTTGTGGAGTTGTTAACCAGACAGGAGGAGCCTCACGTCTTGTTTTGCAGCACATTATAGGATGAAAGAGGGCTGTGATGGAGCACGCTCCACTGAGCATACTCCGAACAGCGGGAAGAGCATTTGAGCCCCTCTCTGTCCCGTGCAGTCTACCTGCATTCCACAGCCCTGCTGGCTCATTGAAGTGTGTGTATGTTTGGGTCTGTCAGTGCTGCTCTCGTTCCCTTTCTCATGGGCAAAACCAAAAGAACAAACACGACTCCCCATCTTAGCTGAGACAGAAGTCATGTCTCACTCTACGTTACAAACAAAGCCTTGTATAGCCTCCGATCATTTGTTGACATCTGTTATTTCTGTGGGCAAGATGCTGTTTGTTGACTGGGATCCTGTGGGGGTTGGTTGTTGTCTTGTGCTCAGAGCTGTGAAATACAAGGAGGTCACAACTGGAGCACGAGGGCTGGGTTGAAGCAGGGGGCACACAATCTCATGCAAACAGCATTATACAGTACGTGTACACACAGACGGGTACATTATCGCAGGCGCCAGGAATGAATGAGTGTGTTGACTTATGATATTGAGATATTGAGATATTTCATTATGCAAGCTAATAAACTATCTTTGAGATTAGGTATTGGTGAATGATGATACGTTTTCCTGGCAGTCTCCTCTGGTTTCATTAGCATGCTAGTGTCAGAGAGGCCTCTGAACATCTTCAGACACCCTATGGAACCCATGACTCCAGAGGAGTCTCTGTTATCGTTACTCATTGTGTATTTATTCCTCATTTTACTATTTTTCGATTATTTCTCTATTTTCCTCTCTGCATTGTTGGGAAGGGTCCATAAACAGTTCACCTGTTGTTTACGAAGCATGCGATGAATAATTTGTTACGAGCCAATGTCACTGTGAGACTGAGTCTCCCCTGATTTAATATGAATCCCTGCAGCCCTGACAGCACAGTGCTTTCACTCCACACAGAGACATGGGACAGGGAGGGATACCGCCCAAGTAGTGTGGCATCGCTGAGATAATGTAGTGTTGAAACGTGGCAGATTGGTCTTCTGCATTAGCTTTCTCTGTACAGAGAAGGGTGCCAGAGAAAGGTGCTGACCCAATGAACTATTGTCCCATTCAGCTACATATTTCTGTCTGGGTCCAGCATGGAGAACACTAGCTTATGATAAGCTCTCTGTGTGTACCCACTTTAGTGTTTAGTACTGGACATGAAGGCACCAATAAATTGACAGACAATTCCAGTCTTTATTGTTTTGGGTCTGGTTTCTGAGGCCAGTCCATTTGGCTATGAGTCAGCTCTAGCGCCTAACTGTTGCTTGGTGCAAGACCGTTATCAGCCTGGTAACACCACTGACAGACTCTTCCTGCACTGCCCCTGTGTGCTGTAGGGGCCATGATGAATGAATAAACAACTCTTCTAAAATAGACAGGGTGAAAGAGGAAGGAAGTTGGCATCTTTATGAAAGGGCCAGTCATTGCTGCATTCCCAGCGCAATTCAATCAATGACTCAGTGGAAAACCATACCTGTTGTGCTAATTTGATTGTACTGTATATCGAATAGTTGCAGAGGGAAGAGGAGGCTCTTGGTTCCAAGTCTGGCTGAATGTGTTTTCGATTTGTGCCGCAATGATACTATAATGAGAAACAGAATATCTGTCAAGTGACGTGTGTTTAACTGGTGGTAGTACATCTTTCACAGGTGGTAGTATGTCTTCAGACTTCACACTACATTATATGTCCATCTGGGTGGATATGTAGGGTTGGAATGTCTGGGAGGCCATAGTGACACAGTTCTTTATGCTCCCTGGACTCGAGATGGTGAAACATGAGCTCGGTGGAAAGTGTAAATCTTGCGTTTCCTGGAGCTGTGCTGAAGGTTAAGGAGGGCCAGAGAAAGAGCTAGAGAGAGAGAGAGGGGGAGACTATACCAACCTGATGAAATGGGCAGTCCTTGTGTCTGCCCTCCCACCGGCCTTAGAATGATTGATTTGTCAGAGAATAGGAGGACTCCGGTCTTTGGCACTCTTATAACTTCATTTTAAAATGGCCACCAGCACATCCATAAATAACCTCGACCATTACAGCGATGATGGAGGCCCTGGTTAGCAAACATGAGGTAGAAGAAAATCACATGTGGTAAAATGAAAAACACTATGTTGCTGCAATGAATTCTTACCTCATCTTTCTATCCATCATATGACCTCAGAAGTCTATCTGGCAATGAATGTACTGGCACTGGTGGAAATGACAGACCTTGGCAGCAGACAAAGTTAGTGTGGATAGTGATGTCTTCTGGGAGGAAAGAAAGACATAAAATGCTCTAAAGGGCTGTAGACTGTATGGATATCAAACATAATGTCACCATACAGGTGTGATGGAGGCATAGCTACACAGTTCAGGCCATCAGGTTCAGGTTGGCGTAGCTACAGTGTGCAGGCCTACATGTTCAGGTTGACATAGCTACACAGTACAGGCCAACATGTTTAGCTATAGGTATCAGATAAATGTAGCCTACCTGTGTGGTTTTGGTTGGCCAATGGTGCAGTTTTACACTCCCTCCTCTTGCCCGCAGAGACAAAATTGAGCTATTTTGCACACATGTTGTCTTGGGGCTGAGAAACAAATTGCAGTTTCAAAGCTAATGTCCTGCAATTCTACACATTTTGACATGGGGGGGGGGGGGGGAATTTTACAGTTTTAAAGCTAGTTTCCTAAAAAAAATAGTTTTTTTAATGTAATGAAGCCGAGATAAGAATTGCAGTTTCAAAGCTAATTTCGTGCAATTCTACACATTTTGCCATGTTCTTATGTTATCTGAGTGACTCAAACATTATAACAAATCAGTGGGGGCCCCATGCCATGTCATTTTTTGAATTTTAGATTCTCAGTTTTTATATTTGGGGATTGTTGCTCCATTATGTTTTCGACATCCTTTATATCTAGTTTTATTGGTTTAAGTTTACACTGAAAATGTTATACCATCACAATTTTTTAAATTATTTTTTTTTTGCAGTGGCGGCCACAATTTAGCTAAATGCATATAGGGGAAACATTGCCTCTGTTCTGCTTTTAGCTCCAATTCCCAACTCTCTGATTAGAGAAAGTCCACAGGGTGAGACACTGGTTGAAATGAGTGAATGGCCATGTCTGCCTTGTAGGAAACTGACTTTACTCCCTTTGAGCCATGCTGCATGGAACCCCCTAAAACCCATCAGGGGCCTCCGGATCTCTCTGACAAAGGGGGTTGTATCAGCCTATCAACTCCAGGCCAATGCAGTGTGGCCCAGACTGTTATGAATGGGAGTGGAGTGACAGAGACAGGGAATGCTGAGATGACAGGCAGCCTCTTTCATCCAGCTATCAAGAGGGAAAACGACCCAGGCAGCAGAAAAGGAGCCAAGCTCATTGGATGGCCCAGATTGGGATAGTATCAGTATTGTCAAATGTAATTGGTTGTGAAAGGCCTGCTTGGCTCTGAGTGTGTTTTGGAGTGGATGGGTATGGACAGTGGGGTGTCCCGGTTCCCAGTTTATGTGTGCTGGTTTTCAGATGTTGCCTGTGTACATTCTCACACTCTGAGGTTTCAGATTGACTCTGTGTCTTTGCATAACTTAGAGTTTCTTTGGTTGTTTGCACCAATACTACATTCAATTTGGCATTGTGAAATGTAAATGAACTTGCAACTGCACATTGTGTGTTACATTTTCTTGTTCATTCTGCTAACAAGAAGATTTTACAGTAAAACACTGAAAGTGGTCAGCATTTGTTAAGATAAAGCATTTCCAGGAGATTAATAGTAGGTACACACTGGGCTTGCCTGTTCTCTTACAGGGCTGTCAGAGAACAAGCAGACTGTTTGATTTTCTTCCTTCAAAACAAAGGTCAGCTTCACCAATCAACTGAAATGTTGCTACATGTGCAGGGCACCTCTTTCAGATCGCAACAGTTGGCCAGTCAAGGGTAAACCTCTACTCCAACAGAGCAGAGCGAGGCAGGCTGATCAGCTGAGTAGCCCTGGTAGGCAAAGGCAGCTTTGTTACAGCCATTGAAGAGGTTTGTCTTAACATGACCTTCTGTGTCAAGAACCTTGGCGGGTTAGTGTTGTGAAGAAAATAAACTAATTTTGTAGTGTTGAGTCTTGGTACATGTGTAGGCAAGGCATCCACATTATCAGTACAGGGAACGTCATGGTAAGTACTGGGGCGTGAGCCCACATTCCACCCTGGTGAAAGGCACGGAAGCATGGGATTTGGGTCCGGATGTGTTGGGAATGTGAGTTTAGATATGTTATATGATCCAGGTCAAATGGCCCAAAGCCCTGTTTGTGTTAGTCTTCATAACAGTCATGCGAGAGTGAACAGAGTTAGGCTAAAGCCAACCAGGCTGGTCTGTCTTTGTCTGTCCGCATGTCTCCCCAATACGCTACAGGGTGTGTCTGGAAGAGAGAGAGCGTCAGTTGCATGTGTGTCTGACATAAGAGGGTCTCGGAAAGCTTCTAGTTTTAGAAGCACATCCACCAACCTTCCACCCTCTATCTACCCCACCCTTCCCCCCTCTCTCTCTCCCCCATCTCTTCTCCCCCTTCTCTTATTAAAGACAGATGTTTGATATAATGAGCTTGTCTATCTCCAGGCTTGTGGGCTCTACCCCTCCTAGAATAGCACCCACACACCAACCCTTATGTCACAGCCTTGGCCTCTGAATAAGGGGAAACATGGTTTCTTGTAAGACTTCATTTCATACCTGGGTTATGTTTATTATCAGTAATACTGCCAAGACATGGAGTGGACCTTTTTAGTGGAAGTCCATAGCATTAGGTTGTAAGTCAGAATGAGCTCCAGTTCCAATATGGGAAACCTATCGTCTTAATGTAATATCCAAAGCAGCAGACTGAACTATATATATACTGGGTTTTTTTTACTGTAAAAGGTGATATAGATCAGGTCTTAAAAGCCTCATGGTCCTTCCTAAAGAGGTTGAGATGAGGACTGAAAGCTTCTCTTTAATGCTCAGTGAATTAGTTTGCTTTGGAGTTTCTTCTCTATGCCTAAAGCAACAGAGAGAATGACTAGCATGTGCCCTGCACCTCTCCTCTCCCTCCTACTCTCCATATGACTTCATGACTCCGCTGTGGTTAACTCTGCCTGCCATCTCCTCACTACACCAAGGGTGATTCGTTAAACAGAATAACAGCTCCAATATCTCCTGAACAGCTTATGTTCCACATGATTGGAGGATTTCAGAGCTTCTTAAAACACAAGAGTGGGAAACGTTGACATATCTGAGCTATTATGTAGCAGTCTAAATGTTTTGGTTCTGTTCAGAACATTAGCTTGTTGCGCTTGAAGTTTGATTAATTAATTGCACGTAATATTTACACACTGAGGATTGCGCCGGATTCCCTGTGAACAGAGTCATGTTTTTATTTTATTTATTACATCAGAAGGCTTGTCTTATTCTTAGCGACTACCTAGTATACAGTCTTCTGTGTTTGATCAAACACATACAGGTAACTGCCAAAATAAGGGAAACCCCAATATAATGTGTCTTAATAGGGCGTTGGGCCACCAGAACATCTTCAATGCGCCTTGGCATAGATTCTACACGTGTCTGGAACTCTATTGGAGGGATGCGACACCATTCTTCCACGAGAAATTACATAATTTGGTATTTTGTTGATTGTGGTGGAAAACACGGTCTCATGAGCCGGTCTAGAATCTCCCATAAGTGTTCAATTGGGTTGAGATCTGGTGAATGAGATGAACACACCTCCTTATGACCCCCTAAACTCCTTAGACCCCTCTTTCAAAGTCACTGAGATCTCTTCTAGCTATGGTAGCCAAAATAATGGGCAACTGAGCATTTTTATACATGACCTCACCTCTTATGGGATGTTAATGACTTAATTGTCTCAAGAACCACACCTGTGTGGAGGCACCTGCTTTCAATATACTTTGTATACCTCATTTACTCAAGTGTTTCCTTTATTTTGGCAGTTACCTGTAGCTTTAGATACAAAAATGGACAGTAATGTATGCACTTAAGCAAATCGTACACTCTTTGTGCTCTCAGAGAGTCATATCTGTAACTGTAGGTTCTTCTCTGAATGAGTGAGTGAATAGTCATCTCTAGAAACAGGCTGCAAAAATGATGAACAAAGTTCACATTCACAGATGTGGTTATGGAAGATTATACAGGAAACACATCATACAGTTTCATTTTTCAACTGGGTTTCCGAGTGTATGACTTGAGTAATAAACTAACATGAGTGATATCTCCCTTGTGAGGCCACACAGCTGTAGCGCTCTCTCTGTAACACTCCCCTTGGCTCTGTACTAATACAAAGAAGGGAAACATACTGCTCGACCAGCCTTGACATAACCCGATAGGAAAATGTTTTCTGGCTTTTTATTTTTTTGGTGGGTGTTTTTATGTCCCTGTTCAGTAAATTAGGGTACTGTTGAGGTGCCTGTCTGTTCGACCCATTGTGCCAGCCGTCATGTGTGGGCCCATAAGAAAGGGCAGCCATTTTCCTCCTTGTTTGTCCTTCAACCGCTCTCTCCCTCTCTTGCGGGTATTGGGTGAGCACCTTGCACTGAGCAGGAAGTTGAGAAATTACAGATTTATAAGTGAAACAATGTGGCCTACATTAGAGGGAGGCAGGGTGGAAACATTTGGGAGGACAACCCCAGGGGTGAGTGGTTGTATACTTGGTCTGGATGCAGGGGCTGTGTGAAGAGTGGAGCGATGGAGAGTGAAGCGATGTGTAAATCTGCGCTCCCTGGACAAGCAGGGTTGTGTATACATACAGATCATCTGTCTGTGTATGCTTTAGCTGGAGACATCTGACGCCTTTCATCCATCTTGTGTAATTTGCACAGCTATCTTCAACAGGACAGTGCCACACAGAATTCCCAATTGTACATGCAGTTTTTCCACACACATACTGTACAGTACATGTAGACTTTGTGTTGGTAGCTGAACAGTTGTATGACCTGCAGCCCACATCTCTTTCAATTACCGCCCCAGCCACCATAGGGTGGGGCAACTGTGAATGACATCAGCCACCAAAGGCCTCAGCCAGATTTTCATTTTGTTGAATGTCTCACCGTATCGTAATGTTTATTTTGGGGCATGGTATTTGTGTTTTTTTGATGAATTGTCTCCAGGAAAAAGTCCAAATTCCTCCCAACCAGATGTAGACATAATTAAACTGCAGTTTTCTAACAACAATCTGGGACATGTGGCATTGGGGTGCTGCGCCACAACCAGCGTGAAGTTGTTAGGCTGCTGCTAGCCTGATTTACCGTCACTGCTCTGTATTCCTCTTTTCATCCTTTCACCCTTCCCTCTCTCCATCTTTCTCTCACTCTGGATCTCAGCTGAATGGGGCACAAATAGGCTATAGTTATTTTTGCCTCGGGATTAAGGTGTTAACCCACCTAGAGAAATAGTTCATTCTAGGATACAGATGCTGATTTTGTCAGCTCATTTCAAAGGCTTTGGAATCATTTTTCACAAAAGGTCATAAAGGGACATTACATCGGGCTGTAGTAGCCTACAGACTGTTATATGAAACAATGCAGTGTTGATTAGCTCTGTATTCTGGTGAGTAAGACACAATGTGACAGTGTTTTCCTGTGACTAGGTTAGCCGGCGGTCACCGATGGCCTGGCTGTCCCCAAACACACAGCTGCAGAGAGCTGCCCTGGGCGTCAGTATCATTGGACGTTTTTTCTTTATTTGGACTATTTTCTACATTGTAGAATAATAGTGAAGACATCAAAACTATGAAATACAGTGCCTTGCGAAAGTATTCGGCCCCCTTGAACTTTGCGACCTTTTGCCACATTTCAGGCTTCAAACATAAAGATATAAAACTGTATTTTTTTGTGAAGAATCAACAACAAGTGGGACACAATCATGAAGTGGAACGACATTTATTGGATATTTCAAACTTTTTTAACAAATCAAAAACTGAAAAATTGGGCGTGCAAAATGATTCAGCCCCCTTAAGTTAATACTTTGTAGCACCACCTTTTGCTGCGATTACAGCTGTAAGTCGCTTGGGGTATGTCTCTATCAGTTTTGCACATCGAGAGACTGAAATTTTTTCCCATTCCTCCTTGCAAAACAGCTCGAGCTCAGTGAGGTTGGATGGAGAGCATTTGTGAACAGCAGTTTTCAGTTCTTTCCACAGATTCTCGATTGGATTCAGGTCTGGACTTTGACTTGGCCATTCTAACACCTGGATATGTTTACTTTTGAACCATTCCATTGTAGATTTTGCTTTATGTTTTGGATCATTGTCTTGTTGGAAGACAAATCTCCGTCCCAGTGTCAGGTCTTTTGCAGACTCCATCAGGTTTTCTTCCAGAATGGTCCTGTATTTGGCTCCATCCATCTTCCCATCAATTTTAACCATCTTCCCTGTCCCTGCTGAAGAAAAGCAGGCCCAAACCATGATGCTGCCACCACCATGTTTGACAGTGGGGATGGTGTGTTCAGCTGTGTTGCTTTTACGCCAAACATAACGCTTTGCATTGTTGCCAAAAAGTTCAATTTTGGTTTCATCTGACCAGAGCACCTTCTTCCACATGTTTGGTGTGTCTCCCAGGTGGCTTGTGGCAAACTTTAAACAACACCTTTTATGGTTATCTTTAAGAAATGGCTTTCTTCTTGCCACTCTTCCATAAAGGCCAGATTTGTGCAATATACGACTGATTGTTGTCCTATGGACAGAGTCTCCCACCTCAGCTGTAGATCTCTGCAGTTCATCCAGAGTGATCATGGGCCTCTTGGCTGCATCTCTGATCAGTCTTCTCCTTGTATGAGCTGAAAGTTTAGAGGGACGGCCAGGTCTTGGTAGATTTGCAGTGGTCTGATACTCCTTCCATTTCAATATTATCGCTTGCACAGTGCTCCTTGGGATGTTTAAAGCTTGGGAAATATTTTTGTATCCAAATCCGGCTTTAAACTTCTTCACCACAGTATCTCGGACCTGCCTGGTGTGTTCCTTGTTCTTCATGATGCTCTCTGCGCTTTTAACGGACCTCTGAGACAATCACAGTGCAGGTGCATTTATACGGAGACTTGATTACACACAGGTGGATTGTATTTATCATCATTAGTCATTTAGGTCAACATTGGATCATTCAGAGATCCTCACTGAACTTCTGGAGAGAGTTTGCTGCACTGAAAGTAAAGGGGCTGAATAATTTTGCGCGCCCAATTTTTAAGTTTTTGATTTGTTAAAGTTTGAAATATCCAATAAATGTCGTTCCACTTCATGATTGTGTCCCACTTGTTGCTGATTCTTCACAAAAAAATACAGTTTTATATCTTTATGTTTGAAGCCTGAAATGTGGCAAAAGGTCGCAAAGTTCAAGGGGGCCGAATACTTTCGCAAGGCACTGTAACACATATGGAATCATGTAGTAATCAAATAAGTGTAAATACATTTTATATTCTTTAGATTCTTCAAAGTAGTCACCCTTTGCCTTGATGACAGCTTTGCACACTCTTGGCATTCTCTCAACCAGCTTCACCTGGAATGCTTTACCAACAGTCTTGAAGGAGTTCCCACATATGCTGAGCACTTGTTGGCTACTTTTCCTTTACTCTGTGGTCCAACTAATCCTAAACCATCTCAATTGGGTTGAGGTTGGGGGATTGTGGAGGCCAGGTCATCTGATGCAATACTCCATCACTCTCCTTCTTGGTCAAATAGCCCTTACACAGCCTGGAGGTGTGTTTGGTCATTGTCCTGTTGAAAAACAGATGGTTAACCCACTAAGTGAAAACCAGATGGGACAACGTATCACTGCAGAATGTTGTGGTAGCCATGCTGGTTAAGTTTGCCTTGAATTCTAAATATATGTCCCCTGCAAAGCACCATCACACCTCCTCCGTCATGCTTCATGGTGGGAACCACATATGCAGAGATCATCCGTTCACCTATTCTGCATCTCACAAATTTTGACTCAGACCAAAGGACAGATTTCTACCAGTCTAATGTCCATTGCCTGTGTTTCTTGGCCCAATCAAGTCTCTTCTTATTGGTTTCCTTTAGTAGTGGTTTCTTTTTAGCAATTTGACCATGAAGACCTGATTCACGCAGTCTCCCCTGAACAGTTGATGTTGAGATGTATGTTTTTATTTGGGCTGCAATTTCTGAGGTTGGTAACTCTAATGAACTTATCCTCTGTAGGTAACTCTGGGTCTTCCTTTCCTCTGGCGGCCCTCATGAGAGCCAGTTTCATCATAGCGCTTGATGGTTTTTGAAACTGCACTTGAAGAAACTTTAAAAGTTCTTGAAATGTTCTGTATTGACTGACCTTCATGTCCAAAATAAATGATGGACTGTCATTTCTCTTTGCTTATTTTAGCTGTTCTTTCTATAATATGTACCTATTTTACCAAATAGGGCTATCTTCTGTATACCACCCCTACCATGTCACAACACAACTGGTTGGCTCAAACGCATTAAGAAGGAAAGAAATTCCGCAAATTAATTTTTAACAAGGCACACATGTTAATTGAAATGCATTCCAGGTGACTACCTCATGAAGCTGGTTGAGAGAATGCCAAGAGTGTGCAAAACTGTCATCAAGTCAAAGGGTGGCTACTTTGAAGAATCTCAAATATAAAGTATATTTTGATTTGTTTAACACTTGTTTGGTTACTACATGATTCCATATGTGTTATTTCATAGTTTTGATGTCTTCACTATTATTCTACAATGTAGAAAATAGTTCAAATAAAGAAAAACCCTGAATGAGTAGTTGTGTCCAAACTTTTGCCTGGTACTGTATGTTTCTGGAAAGAGGGAGCCGGACTGGCAGACAGGCTTCCTGAAATTTTGTCTCTCTTAACTCTGTTTTGAATTCCTTTGTTAATGCCTCAGGAACTTGTGCAATATTTTATTCGTTCTGTTTTTTTTTTTTATCTGAGGGTGAAAGTGTCACATGCAGTATTGTGGAAGAAAATATATTTTACCAAGCTACCAATTACTTCACACTGGAAAAGATTAAGCTACACTACAACTACCCTTAGGAACAATATAGTTTAGTTAATAAAGTTACTTTGAAATAGTAGTTCACTCCATCCAAACTACTTTATGATACAGTTGTAGTTGGAAGTTTACACACACCTTAGCCAAATACATTTAAACTCAGTTTTTAATAATTCCTGACATTTAATCCTAGTAAAAATTCCCTGTTTTAGGTCAGTTAGGATCACCACTTTATTTTAAGAATATGAAATGTCAGAATAATAGTAGAGAGAATGATTTATTTCAGCTTTTATTTATTTCATCACATTCCCAGTGGGCCAGAAGTTTACATACACTCAATTAGTATTTGGTAGCATTGCCTTTAAAATGGTTTAACTTGGGTCAAACGTTTTGGTTAACCTTCCACAAGCTTTCCACAATAAGTTGGGTGAATTTTGGCCCATTCCTCCTCCTGACAGAGCTGGTGTAACTGAGTCAGATTTGTATGCCTCTTTGCTCGCACACGCTTTTTCAGTTCTGCCCACAAATGTTCTATAGGATTGAGGTCAGGGCTTTGTGATGGCCACACCAATATCTTGACTTTGTTGTCCTTGACTTTGAAAGTATGCTTGGGGTCATTGTCCATTTGGAAGACCCATTTGCGACCAAGCTTTAACTTCCTGACTGATGTCTTGAGATGTTGCTTCAATATACAGTGGGGCAAAAAAGTATTTAGTCAGCCACCAATTGTGAGAGTTCTCCCACTTAAAAAGATGAGAGAGGCCTGTAATTTTCATCATAAGTACACTTCTACTATGACCGACAAAATGAGAAAAAAAATCCAGAAAATCACATTGTAGGATTTTTTAAATGAATGTATTTACAAATTATGGTGGAAAATAAGTATTTGGTCAATAACAAAAGTTTATCTCAATACTTTGTTATATACCCTTTGTTGTCAATGACAGAGGTCAAATGTTTTCTGTAAGTCTTCACAAGGTTTTCACACACTGTTGCTGGTAATTTGGCCCATTCCTCCATGCAGATCTCCTCTAGAGCAGTGATGTTTTGGGGCTGTTGCCTGGCAACACGGACTTTCAACTCCCTCCAAAGATTTTCTATGGGGTTGAGATCTGGAGACTGGCTAGGCCACTCCGGGCCTTGAAATGCTTCTTACGAAGCCACTCCTTCGTTGCCCGGGCTGTGTGTTTGGGATCATTGTCATGCTGAAAGACCCAGCCACGTTTCATCTTCAATGCCCTTGCTGATGGAAGGAGGTTTTCACTCAAAATCTCACGATACATGGCCCCATTCATTCTTTCCTTTACACGGATCAGCTGTCCTGGTCCCTTTGCAGAAAAACAGCCCCAAAGCATGATGTTTCCACCCCCATGCTTCACAGTAGGTATGGTGATCTTTGGATGCAACTCAACATTCTTTGTCCTCCAAACACGACGAGTTGAGTTTTTACCAAAAAAGTTATATTTTGGTTTCATCTGACCATATGACATTCTCCCAATCTTCTTCTGGATCATCCAAATGCTCTCTAGCAAACTTCAGACGGGCCTGGACACGTACTGGCTTAAGCAGGGGGACACGTCTGGCACTGCAGGATTTGAGTCCCTGGCGGCGTAGTGTGTTACTGATGGTAGGCTTTGTTACTTTGGTCCCAGTTCTCTGCAGGTCATTCACTAGGTCCCCCCGTGTGGTTCTGGGATTTTTGCTCACTGTTCTTGTGATCATTTTGACCCCACGGGGTGAGATCTTGCGTGGAGCCCCAGATCGAGGGAGATTATCAGTGGTCTTGTATGTCTTCTATTTCCTAATAATTGCTTGAGATGTTTGAGATGTTGCTTCAATATATCCACATAATTTTCCTTCCTCATGGAGCCATCTATTTTGTGAAGTGCACCAGTCCCTCCTACAGCAAAGCACATCCACAACATGATGGTTGCCACCCCTGTGCTTCACGGTTGGGATGGTGTTCTTCTGCTTGCAAACATCCCCCTTTTTCCTCCAAACATAAGGATGGTCATTATGGCCAAACAGTTCTATTTTTGTTTTATCAGACCAGGGGACATTTCTCCAAAAAGTATGATCTTTGTCCCCATGTGCAGTTGCAAATCGTAGTCTGGCTTTTTTAAGGCGGATTTGGAGCAGTGACTTCTTCCTTGCTGAGCGGCCTTTCAGGTTATGTCGATATAGGGCTCGTTTTTACTGTGGATATAGATACTTTTATACAGGTTTCCTCCAACATCTTCACAAGGTCCTTTGCTGTTGTTCTGGGATTGATTTGCACTTTTCGCACCAAAGTACATTCATCTCTAGGAGACAGAACGTGTCTACTTCCTGAGCGGTATGACGGCTGTGTGGTCCCATGGTGTTTATACTTGAATACTATTGTTTGTGCAGATGAATGTGGTACCGTCAGGCATTTGGAAATTGCTCCCAAGGATGAACCAGACTTGTGCAGTTCTACAATTTTCTTTCTGAGGTCTTGGCTGATTTTCCCATGATGTCAAGCAAAGAGGCACTGAGTTTGAAGGTAGGTCTTGAAATGCATCCACAGGTACACCTCCAAATGGCTCAAATGATGTCAATTAGCCTATCAGAACCTTCTAAAGTCATGACATCATTTTCTGGAATTTTCCATGCTGTTTAAAGGCACCGTCAACTTAGTGTATGTGAACTTCTGACCCACTAGAATTGTGATAGATTACTTCACTTATAATTAACTATCTGTAAACAATTGTTGGAAAAATTACTTGTCATGCACAACGTAGATGTCCTAACCGACATGCCAAAACTAAAGTTTGTTGACAAGAAATTTGTGGAGTGGTTGAAAAACGAGTTTTAATGACTCCAACCTTAGTGTATGTAACTTCCGACTTCAACTGTATATTATCATATCTAAATCTGAAATGTCATTCTAATACTTGCAAGACAGATTACTCTGGACTCAAATATTAACAGAATGTGTTATTTAGCCCATTTAACACACAAACTATGTTTTTAAGTGACAATTAGGAAGAGGAAGGTGTGATGCCGAAAAATAAAGGAAATTCTTGCCTACTTCACCAATATTACACTTTTGCTAAACAAGTTGTGTAGTTCCAGTAGTTGGCTACAATGCTGCATGGCAAAAAGTTAGCGTTTTCAGTAGTTAACAAGATTTTTTATTTTACCGCCAAGCTACTGCAAAATGTAGTTAAATTACTAGTTGAACTACATGTAGTTCAGTACTCCCAGCACTGATCAAATCCAATTTTATTGATCACATACACATATTTAGATGTTATTGCGGGTGTATCAAAATGCTTGTGTTACTACAGCACTGTTGGAGCTAGGATCTAAAAATACACAACAATACACAAACCTAAAATTTAAATAATGAAATTAAGAAATATATAAATATTGGACGAGCAATGTCGCAGTGGCATTGACTAAAATACAGTATAAACAAATTAAAATAGTAAAGCTGTATGTAAACATTGTGTTCCATGTCTACAGTATGTATAGAGGACAGCAGCTTCTAAGGTGCAGGGTTGAGTAACCAGGTGTTAGCCGGCTAGTGATGTATATTTAACAGACTGATGGCCTTGAGATAGAAACTGTTTTTCAGTCTCTTGGCCCCAGCTTTGGAGGGCAGGCAGTGTGCCCCCCCGGTGATGCGTTGGGCAGACCGCAACACCCTCTGGGTAGTCCTGCGGATGCGGGCGGTGCAGTTGCCGTACCAGGTGGTGATACAGCCCAACAAGATGCTCACAATTGTGCATCTGTACACGTGTGTGAGGGTCTTAGGGGCCAAGCCACATTTCTTCAGCCTCCTGAGGTTGAAGAGGTTGGCTTTAAAGTGTACATCAAGTCACATGTAGAGTGTATAGTACAGTATAGAGTTATTGTGTGGGCAGAACAGTCAGAGAGGGGAGGGGGTTAGCTACTAGATAGATATCCTGGCCAAGTCTCTGTTTCAGCCATGTGGCCACACCCCAGCCCAGCCAGTATAGCCGGAGGCAACCTTTGTTCCCCACACTGGGGTCAAGGTCGACCTCTAATATGCATGACTGTGTCTGTGAGCTTTAGTATTGACCCAAAGAGGACCCCGCATATCAATGTGCTGCTTTAAATGGGGCTGCCCCTACACACACACACACACACACACACACAGAGACAGTGTGTTACAGCCACTCTGGAAATAGCCCTGCTGTTGGTTCAGCATTATTGATAAGCCACTGAGTAATTTAAGACGACTCTCTTGACATTGAGACGTGGGGGTTTTGACTACCTAGCAGAATGAAAGTATTTGTAGCCAATCAGCAGAGTGGGCTAGCCTGTTCTATCACTGTCTCTACAAACAGGCTTATACACAAAGCGTGTCATTTATTTTAGAATGCATTGTTTTGAATTATAATGACCCAATCGAAGCCGGATGGGCTGATTATCCGCTTCGACACTTCGCTCAATTTGAACTTTTCTCTACGTTTGCGTTTTATTGCAGGCGCTGTAGTCACACAAAACAATAAAAATGTTGTCATAATTAACTTTTTTTTGGAGCTCAATTGGAAGGGGTAGCTAAGGGTAGAGGCTTTACCATAAATTAGACCAATTCATCCACTTATGGAAACACAACATCGCTATCAACAAAGATGATCCTATCCTCCTAGTATACAGTCACTGCTCTGCCTGTCCCGTCCTTTCCACCCGCCTTTCTCTGCCTGCTCTGCCCGCCTTTCTCTGCCTGCTCCGCCCGCCTGCTTCTGTAGAGTGTTTCGCTTTCATCTCATTCCCAGAGGTCTGTGCTCTTTAATTTGTCAATAACAGCTTTTTATCTTTAGCTTCCAAAAAACATTTATATTTTCTCCCACTGCAGTGACTTTATCTCTTCTTAGCTCACTGACTTTACATTGAATCTGTTCAGACTCCTCTTCACTAATGTATGAGCTCCATCTTAGCTGTGTAACATCCTCCCTCCTCTAAAATCACCTTAGTTTTGCTCCACTGAGCTCTGAGAGCAGGAAGTAAGTCCTGTCCTCGTATGACCGGGTGCTGTCTGTTAAATGTCACTGGGATTAAATCTATGGCTCTGCCATTGGCTCAGATGACTGGTTATTCGAGCCATCACCATCCAAGCCATCGCCCCTCCCAAACATATCCAAACTCATCCAGTGTCTCAGAAGGACGTGTCATCAAACGGTTCTGTCTGCTTTGTCTCTCTTTATTTGACACCGGTTTGGAAATGGGGACCTTGGACTTAAACATCCTTTCCTTGTCCAACTCACAACTCTTTTGTTAATTACCTCAGTCCATTTTGGAGCCGTTTCACAGAAATGCTCAACATTCGCACCTAAGGCCCTGCAGACGCCTGTGAAAAATAGCATGCCTCCTTTACATTCGGTGTCTGTGTGAGTGCACTGGCTGCCTCTAATTCTAGAATCATCTAATGAGGAGCCAGAGAGGCTGTGACAACATTCATCTCTGTCATTTTGTCTTTTATCTCACCGTCCAACTTTGTCTCTTTCCTAGTTCCTTCTTTTCCTTGACTCTATTACTTGAGAGGCCAAGTCATGTACTACCAGGCCTGATGATAGTTTGACGTTGCTTTGTATTGCTATTACATCATATTTTTAACACTTTTATACAGTGTACATTACTACTGTATTACTGCTTTTGACTTTTGAACTTAACACTGCCTTTCAACAGTCTCACATAGTAAAACAACTCTGGTCTTGGCAGACTAATAGCATTTAACTTTTAGGTATTTTTGATGTAAGGAGTTGACATTGATTGCACACAGTTCAGTGATCAGGACATCATGCATAGCATAGCAGCTGTCCACAGATTGTGGTCTTGTCAGTGGTCTGATCATTTGGTAGACTTGTGGTTTGTGGGTCTTGATCAGTGGTCTGTGATTGTGGTCTGTGACTGCTTGTTGGGATTGTGGTCCAAGGGGGTTACTGTTTGTACTCTGCAGAGCGAGAGAGCTGCAGGTTGAGATAAAGTGTGTGTGTGCAAGCGTGTGTATATCTGTTGACCGAGGGTTTCCCTTTCCTGGGCTCTGCTGTGAGGGCCAGATGCTCTCCCCTGCAGGAAACCCTGTTTACAGACACTCAGGACATGTCCAGCTCCACCCATATCCTCCATCCGTCTCTATCTCAGCTTTAGAACGCACATTTATTTTAGACATTTGATGCCCTTTTGAACTGCAGCTGATTGTGTCAACAAGTAATTGGAACCTTGAACAGCACACAGGGTCATGTGTCTTAAAGCAAAATGTATATTGTGAATGGACTATTTCACTTTACTGTTTTGTATTTGGAGCTACCTTTCATTCTGTTGCTTTTGTTTGGTATCTTATGTGCTGCTAAGAATATCCAGCATCACCCTGATTTCCAAAGCCTTTTTCCTGATTCCCAAAGTCATGATTAACCTAGCCCCCCTGAGGCCACACAGGCATGATCTAACCATGCAGCCCGTGTCACAGTGAAGGAGCTGAATGTTACTTAGTCTAGTCAGTGATAAGGCCTGATGCCGTCTGATGCTGCTTTGCGTGGTATGATGGAGAGCAGAGAACACTGGCTTCATTGTCTCTGTTCTGCTCTGACTGGTCCCCCACAGTGGGGCACACAGCTCCCTCTGTCTCGCCGCCTCCATCTGCCTCTGCCCTGGGCACTGGGACTCATAAAGGCCACTATCTACTATCTCTGGGACCCGGCTGTCAGGCTGTTGGACAGTGTGCTGTTTGGTACCTACATGATATCACACAGTCATGCTGCTGCTTTATTAGCAGTCTGGTCACGCTGTGATGTCGCAACGTCCTCTGAGCTAACGGCTGGGCTGGAGCTGGAAGGGAAAGTGCATCGGTGCACTTTGTTAACGGGTGTCATCTCTCACAGTCAGCGAGACAGAGAGAGACCCACCCTGATGGAGGGAGGTTGTGAAACTTCCTCTCAAAGCCAGATTTCCATGGCAACCGGCTTTGAGTTCATATGAGGAATACCTTGTGAAGCGGAGACGTCAGTTGGCACACTTTGTTTTTGTGTGTGCACATGCGTGCGTGTGTGTGTGTGTCTGGACATGCTTAACTATACCACAAGTCCCCACAAAAATAGTTAACATACAAAAAAATTAGACCAACTGGTGACATTTTGCCGGCCTCCACAAGGGAAAAAGGATATTTCTAGGGGGTTTAGGGTTCGAGGTTAGGGGTTAGGGAAAATAAGATTTTGAATGGGAATCAATTGTGTGTCCCCACAAGGTTAGTAAAAGACTGTGTGTGTCATGATGATGTTCATGGCTAATGCAGCAGAGGGGCAGCTGGTTCTCTTGGACCTGGCTCCTGTACTACGTTGTGACTGATGTTTATTGGGTCTGCAGTAGGATGAGAAGCCTGGGCCAGACCACCTGCCTTGCCCTTACGAAAAAAGATTGTATCCAAAATGCCACACTCGACTGCAGTAATTTGTCAGTGTAACTAAAGTTAGAGTGCAGTATAACTTCAGTTCAACTATACAGTACACTGCAGTTTTCTGCAATTACTGCATCCAAAATACCACACTCGACTGCAGTTACTGCACTTTTACTGCAGTTTCAAAATGCCAATCTTTTTTTGTAAGGGTGCATGGAAACACTACATTAGAACAACCCTGTGAGAATATGACCAGCTAACACTAGCAGCAGCTAGCTCGCATGAATAGCATGTACAGTAGACTGGAGACCAGCGCAACAAATATCACTTGGCTTACAGTATGTGCAGAAGACTATCTGGCAGCAAGACCATTATGTTAGGAATATAGTTGTTCTGTGAGAATAACTCCAGCTATGCTAACAACATTTAGCTTGTGCAAACAAGACTGGCTATTTAAAGATGGTGTATACGAATAAGGCTGTTTCAGACAACAATTGTAATAAACATATTGGGCATTCAAGTATGTTTACTAAGAACCCGCCTGGCCTGTGAAATGTTGATATTTACAGTACTCTGTTGCTGTGAAAGAGAAGTCAGCTAGCTAGCTAGCTACAGTAGCTACATTGTACTTCTTAGACAGAGGAAGCTACACCCTACACAGTTCTTCCAAGAACAATGACGGCCTTGGTGTATGTTTTCAACAGAAGACGAACAGTAACAAAGGCCAACAACCCCCCGCCCAGGAAAGCGAGGGACACCTGGCATAAACAGGAAGGATGAGTGGAATGTGCCGTTTCTGATGAAGCCTGCAAACCCTCACGTTCTACTCTGTTAGCTGCACAGCTGGAGTGTTAGCTTTGTAGCCTATATTGTGCCGCTGTTTTTCTGAGTGCCCAGAACTTAATCATAGCAGGATGTTGTGTATGTCAGTCTCTAAAGAAGAGCACACGTTAGTGGAACTGTAAAATACGTTACACATCTTCTACCCCCAGATGATAACCTGGTGAATATGTTACCATTATAGAATGCAGAAGTAAAAATTAACCCCTGATCTCTCTCTCTGCTCCTCCCTGTAGATGAGCGTGAAGCGGTGCAGAAGAAGACCTTCACCAAGTGGGTCAACTCCCACCTAGCCAGAGTGTCCTGCAGGATCACTGACCTCTATATGGACCTGAGAGATGGACGCATGCTCATCAAACTACTGGAGGTTCTCTCTGGGGAGAAACTGGTACGTAGGCAGACTGTCAGACTGGTTTACATGGCACGTGCTGCATATGTTTCACTTGGATTTCCAGGTCACATATAGAGTAAATATTCACCTTAAACAAACTTCAAAGGTTAAAATGCTGTTCCCTCGGGTTCTAAACCTACAGTATATGTAACTATTTATACATTAGGCCCATGCATAGCTCATTTTCTTCACTGATTTTACAGGGCACACATACAGGTAACTTCCAAAATATAGGAAACACCAACATAGTGTCTTAATTGGGCGTTGGGACACTATGAGCCAGAATGGCTTCAATGCACCTTGGCATAGATTCTACAAGTGTTTGGAACTCTATCGGAGGGGTGTGACACCTTTCTTCCCCGAGAAATTCCAGATTTTGGTGTTTTATTGGTGGTGGAAAACTCTGTCTCAGGCGTCGCTCCAGAATCTCCCATAGGTGTTCAATTGGGTTGAGATCTGGTGATTGAGACTGGCATGGCATATGGTTTGCATTGTTTTCATGTTCATTAAACCGTTGTGACCACTCGTGCCCTATGGATGGGAGCATTGTCATCCTATGTTGACATAGCCATGGTCGCCAAAATAATTACAAAAATAATGGCCTGCCGAGCATTTTTGTACATGACTCTAAGCATGATAGGATGTTAATTGCTTAATTAACTCCGGTACCACACCTGTGTGGAAGCACCTGCTTTCAATATACTTTTTATCCCTAATTTTCTCAAGTGTTTCCATTATTTTGTCAGTTACTTGTATTTTTCAACTTGAAAGAGTATTTATTTGTAGTCATAGTTGTTTCTCTTACTACACTCTTATTTGTGCTTTGCATGATATCAGCAGTGTTGGGGAAGATATCCTGAAGTCATAGTTTACCGAACTATCAACTACATAACCACGAAAGAAGTTAAGCTACCCTTAAGAAAAATATAGTTTACTTAACTAAAGATGAAAAAATATATAATTCTTGCCTACTTCACCAATATTTTGTTTTATATTAGCGTAAAAAAGTAGGGTGTAGTTCTAGGAGTTAGCTACACGCTACATGGCAAAAAAGTATTTAACTACTGAAAACACTACCTAGATTTTTATTTAGTTCAACTACCACAAAGCTTCTGCGAAATGAAGTTTAATTACTAGTTGAACTTAGACTGTAAATCTTCCTCTCACAAACAAGAATGTTGAATATAATTTAATTTCAATTTACTCTACCAATTGTCTGTTCGGTTTGTCCTTTTGTGAGTAGGAATTTGAGAAAAAGTATCCACAGGAGTACTTATAAGCCATCTGTTTCTCCGACCAACTGTGTGTAACGGAAGAAGAACGCCACAGTGTTGTAACTGAAAGATACTGTCGGCTGCAACTGTGAAGTTAAAACCGGTTAAAACAGATACAGTAATTGTATATTTAGCATTTGTGAAATTATTTTATGTGATATGAAAGTAGAGGACTTTGTTTCTAGAACAGTACGGCAAATGAGAATCCATTCCCATTCATCTGTATTTAGTTGTTTTGGCTGCCAGAGCCAATTCGCCTCTGAACATAACATGTAAGGTACACGGACTAAAAAAGTACGTTCTTGGGCTCGTACTAGTGTTGAGATTTTTATCACCTGGCACATGCGCAAAACCTTGTAAACACCTGCAAGACTTCGGCTGCAAGACTTCGCCTGCATGTATATCCGTCTTGTGCTTCAGGTGATGAGCGAACAAAGTATGAAAGCCAAACAGAGACCTGTGTTTTTGAAGTCTGTTTAATTACTAGTTGTATAGGTTTTCGTCAATACAAATTAACGTGGCTATGTCATTTAATGGACAGCATAGGAATGTCGGGTCTAATCTGTGCTACGTTTGTGGTTCAGCAGTATAGACGGGTTGGCTGACAACTTCATGAAAATGATGCGTGCTGTTCAATGTGTCCGAAAGGTGTGTATTGTTATGATTCTGAAAGGTCAGATGGCTAGCATCAATGACAAGAAGCTGCCTTGTGGGGAATCAGAATTAGCTCTTTTCAGCTTGTTTTATCTTGTTGTTGATACCATGTCTTGTTTTGAGTTGTTTTGACTGATATCATGGCTATGCTAATATGGCTAAAATTCTCTAGCTAGTTAACTGTAACAATGTATTTTAGAGACAACTGCTCATTGTGCAAACGTATTTATTTTCATTAAACATTTGAAGATGAAATATAGCTTACATGTTATCAACAGTCGAAGCCAGCCCAGTCTGTTTTGCCCCACAGTTGCCCACTCGTCGGTCTTGTTGCTAACCACAAACCCGTCTATCTCACTCAACTCTCACCCACTCTGATGTATATAGCTATGTTACACGTTATATACAGATAACTCCCTTGTCATATCTTACAGAGTCAACATTTATAAAACCAGACACACCTTAACTACTCTTTCCACCTCTGGGACATAATGTATTCTAATGAAGCCCTGGTAAAGTCATGGTCTTTACCTGTATACTATGGAGAGGTTATGAGCAGTTCGGTTGAGGATAGAGCAGAGAAAAATATAAGGGTGATGTGGATAGTAGTAGCGTGTCCTATTGGTTTATGCTCTGCTAGAGTTTCAGACTGGGTCACATATATTAGGTTACATGGATCCTGTTGTCTCGCATGGAAACATCATGGAAATATACACTACCAGACACACTCACAAATGTACACTGAGCGATCCACCTAGGCATCTGACAAACACAGAAACACACATTTAAAAAACCTACATGTACCACAAACACACTAATGCAGATCCAATTATACAGTCAATGCACCGAGCAAGTTGCAGTATAGCATGTGGTTACACAAAGACAGGCCGAGTGCTTACAGAATGCTAGAGGCCAAGCTAGGTTCGACCTTATGCCCAGACTGGCGTCAAAGAGATTAAGGCAAAACCAAAACATAATTACTGACTATAGTAGTAGTAGTAGTAGTACTACGCATGTGACGTTAGAGAGCAAACTTCATACTGAACTTTTCCATCTAAGCAGCTGTGCTGAAGGAGGGGAGAGAAGTAATTATCATGGCAGGATTGCCGCTAAAAGAGAGGTTTAGCAAAGTTAGCGCTGATAGGTTTGATTAACTATGTCTCAATTTAGCTCATGCACCCCTCCCCTCCTCACCCCTCCCTTCACCATCAGAGGCTTTTGAAAGGCAGCTCTCTGATGGACTCGTCCAGACAGCTCTGGAATCAAAACTCAATTAAGGCCGATTACAGCCCCTACCACTTTAATCCCCCCATCACCCTCTGCCTCGTGATTTCCAGTGGAACGTGCCAAGATCCTCCATTGATGGAGCTCACAGGGCTTCGCTGTGAGAAAGATCTGACCACAGCTTCAACTCACTCCCAGTGAATGCAGTCTACTGTGGTCCCTTCAAAATATGAGTCCTTTGTCCTTCCTTCTCTTTTGGCTGTTTCGAGGAAGTAAGGCAAAAAAACTACAACAAAACGGAAAAATGTCAGTTGATTTTCTATGATGGAGGAAAGGAAGGCAGATATGATCAATGAGATCTTTGAGAGCGAAACAGTGGGGAAGTGAACAACATCCTGCTAAGTGATCTCAAGTCAGACGAGTGAATTCAAGCCAGCCGCCATTTCCCAACTGTTTCATGAAGAGTAGGAATTCCATGTTAGAGTTCACTCCACAAAACACTACATTAAAGTGCCAGATGGGTATCTCTCTGGTTTGGTGTTATTTATGTTGGGCAGAGGAGATATCCACTGGTATTCTCCAGCTGTCCCAACAAGTTCAGTCCCTGGGTACTTCCTAGGTCATGACCCATAGAGAATGGGCTCTAACCCTGGGAAAGCTTTAGATGACATTTCTGGACATACAATGCCTTCAGAAAGTATTCATACCCCTTGACTTATTCTACATTTTGTTGTGTTACAGCCTGAATTCGAAATGGATTAAAAAACATTTTTCTCACCCATCTACACACAATAACCCATAATGACAAAGTGAAAATGTGTTTTTAGAAAACATTGCACAATTATTGGAAATTAAATACAGAAATATCTCATTTACATAAGTATTCACACCCCTGTTAGAATCACCTTTGGCAGTGATTACAGCTGTGAGCTGTTCTGGGTAAGTATCTAAGAGCTTTGAATACCTGGATTGTATAATATTTGCCCATTCATTCTTTTCAAAAGACTTAAAGCTCTGTCAAATTGGTTGTGATCTTCGCTTGACAACCATTTTCAAGTCTTGCCATTTTCAAGCAGATTTACTGTAAGTCAAAACTGTAACTCGGCCACTCGGGAACATTCACTGTCTTCATGGTGAGCAACTCCAGTGTAGATTTGGCCTTGTGTTTTAGTTTGTCCTGCTGAAAGGTGAATTTATCTCCCAGTTTCTGGTGGAAAGCAGACTGAACCAGTTTTTTTTTTCTCTAGGATTTTGCCTGTGCTTAGCTCCATTCCATTTCTTTCTCATCCTGAAATGCTCCCCAGTCCTTTAAGATTACAAGCATACCCATAATATGATGCAGCCGCCGCTATGCTTGAAAATATGGAGAGTGGTGCTCATTAATGCAGGGGTCTCCAACAGATTGATCACAAGCTACCAGTAGCTCGCAGCCCACCTATGAGTAGCTCACCAAACAATTCTGAAAGTACAAGCAATTTTCAGATGTTCCATTGCAAACTGTCATAAACACATCTCACAGGTATCAGACAGCGCAAGCTCTCAGCTACTATCTAATCAACGCCACATTGACATTATCCCACCCCTGGTTAGCCATTATTGGCTTAAAAAGCCAAACCTAACACAATATCTGCCAATTAATATCCAGCAATATTGCCCATCTGTCTGTCTGTGGTGGGTGCGTTTTGTCAATCACCCCATGTGTAGCAAGTTGATGTGGTAACTGTCTTGTGGGTTGACAGAAATACTTTCCCCAAAACCTTCTCAATTAAATGTTACCTGCAAAGTAGGCTAACCTGGCAGATTAGCGTATATCATGAGTAAGTATATCATTTGTATTTGTTATTTGCAAACTTTGCCATGAAATGAGCAGCAACAGTACAGAACCATTGCTAGACCGGCATGTTAGCACATTCCTCTCTTGCTAGATGTGCAATTAAAGGGCCAGATGCACAATTAAAGGTGAATTACATTTAAATATAAAATGTTTCGTTTTCTTCCAGACCCCCAAAAAATGAACTATTTTAATTTTGAGAGTGAAAACAAAAAATATATAAAAGCAGGAAAGATGTAACCGAGAACATAGTTTGCGAAAATACAAAACACAATTTTGGCGGGGAAAATCACATATTTTATAGGACCCCCTTAGAGTTGTTTATTAACCATTATTTTACCAGGTATATTGATGGAAAACAGCACTACTTTATCTTGTACACCAAGGACCTGGGAAAGAGTTGCAGGGGAGAGAAGAGAAAAATGTGCCTATTTGAAAGCATGAAGAAAATGAGTAGCCCTGTATCTTTGTTGAGACTGGGTGTATTGATACATCATCCAAAGTGTAATGAATATCTTCACCATGCTCAAAAGGATATTCAATGTCCGGTAAAAAAAAACCCTGAAAAAAAACACAATCTATCAATAGGTTCCCTCCTTTGCAAGGCATTGGAAAACCTCCCTGGACTTTGTGGTTATATCTGTCTTTGAAATTCACTACTCGACTGGGGGACCTTTACGATAATTGTATATGTGGGGTACAGAGATGAGGTAGTCATTAAAAAATGATGTTAAACACAATTATTGCACACAGAGTCCATGCAACTTATTGTGTGACTTAAAAGCACATTTTACTCCTGAACTTATTTAGGATTGCCATAACAAAGGGGGTGAATACTTGACTGAAGACATTTCAGCTTTTCATTTTGAATTAATTTGTACAAATTCTGAAAAACATAATTCCACTTTTACGTTATGGGGTATTTGATATATCAGGATCCCCATTAACTGACGCCAATGACGACAGCCAGTCTTACTGGGGTCCGACACATAACGAAAAATACATTACAGATTAAATACTTTACAATTTACATAAATTTAAAAACATTTACATGTAGTGTGCGTGTGTACATCGATCAGTTACACATATGTCAGTACATACACACAACAAGTAGGTCACATGGGGGAGAGGCGTTGTGCTGTGAAGTGTTTTATTTGTTTTTTGAAACCAGGTTTGCTGTTCACTTGCCCTATATGATATGGAAGGGAGTTCCGCGCACTCATGGCTTTGAATAATACTGTACGTTTCCTTTAATTTGTTGGCCCCAGGGACTGTGAAAAGACCCCTGGTGGCATGGCTGGTGGGGAAAGTGTTTGTGTCAGTGCTGTGTAAGTTGACTATCCAAACGTTTTTGGATTTTCCAACACATTGTTTCTTATAAAAACAAGAAGTGATTCCATCAGTCTTTCCTCAACTCTTAGCCAAGAGAGACTGGCATGCTTAGTATTCATGTTAGCCCTCTGATTACGATGAAGAGTAAGATGTGCTGCTCTGTTTTGGGCCAGCTGCAGCTTAACTAGGTTTTTCTTTGGACAATAATCAAGATAAGATCAAACTAGAGCCTTGCTTTTTGGAGTGTGGTGTCATAAAAGCAGAGCATCTCTTTACTATGGACAGACTTCTCCCCATCTTTACAACCATAGAATCTAAATGTTTACACCATGACAGTTTACAATCTAAGGTATCACCAAGTAATTTAGTCTCCTCAACAGCCACACCATTCACTGATGTACCATAGATATGTCCCTGTGTATAATGTACATTATTTTTATTGTTGTTGTGTAATAGACACAGGAAAATTCTAAATCTGCCTACCTCAAGGATTAAAGAAGTCTGCTAAGTAGGTCATCAGCCAAGGGAGTCCTGCCTCAAGTTACAATACACAAAACCAAACAGTTTAGATTGTTGGCAGTAGAATATCAGTTACATGAAGAGTTTGAGTGACACTAATGTAATTTGCCTGTGTTAATACCACCTATCCCACTCTTTCTTTCCCCTCTGCAGCCCAAGCCCACTAAGGGGCGCATGCGTATCCACTGCCTGGAGAACGTGGACAAGGCCCTGCAGTTCCTCAAGGAGCAGAGGGTCCACCTAGAAAACATGGGCTCTCATGACATCGTTGATGGCAACCACCGCCTCACCCTTGGCCTCATCTGGACCATCATCCTCCGATTCCAGGTCAGCTGACCACCCAGTACTCCTCTCTCATTTCTCTCATTTCTCGCACACTTTCTCTCTCTCTCTCTCTTTCAATAACGTATTTTGCATGTGCTAATCAGACCTGGGTTTAAATACATGTGTATTTGGGTATCTGGTATCTGGTATTTTATTTGAGCATTTGAATGGTTATTTGAAGAAAAAAAAACTGTAATGTGAGAGTGCACAGTTGGTAAAGGGATTTAATTTTATAAACTGTGTGGATTAAAAAAAATGTGTCTACTTAAATCCACCGATGTGTGTGAAAATGTACAGTAGATGGCAAGGAATGTGGGTGGGTGTGAATTTGTGTGAAAAGGACTGCGGACTGGGCGGGCCTAACCTTGAATAAAATAGTGCAGTGCCTTCACCTAGTAGGTCTTAGAAACTGGGTGGTTCAAGCCCTGAATGCCGATTTGCTGACAGCTGTGGTATCAGACCGTATACCATGGGTATGACAAGACATTTATTTTTACAGCTCTAATTACATTGGTAGCCAGTTTATAAAAGCAATAAGGCACCCCAGGGGTTTGTAGTACAGTATATGGCCAAAATATACCCCTGCTAAGGGCTATGTCCAGGCACTCTGTGTTGCGTCATGCATAAGAACAGCCCTTGGCCATGATATATTGGCAAAATACCATGAAAACAGGAAACTCCCACCCAGAGGCGGCACTCCTCATGGCCGGGGACTTTAATGCAGGAAAACTGAAATCAGTCTTACCTAATTTCTATCAGCATGTTAACTGTGCAACCAGAGGGAAAACAACTCTAGACGACCTTTACACCACACACAGAAACGCATACCCCCCCCCCCCCGCCAATTTGGCAAATCTGACCATAATTCCATCCTCCTAATTCCTGCCTACAAGCAAGGACTAAAGCAGGAAGCACCAGTGACTCGGTTAATAAAGAAGTGGTCAGTTGACGCAGATACTAAGCTACAGGACTGTTTTGCACAGACTGGAATATGTTCCGGGATTCCTCTGATGGCATTGAGGTGTACACCACATCAGTCACTGGTGTCGTGTCTTTGGCTATGCCGGATTAAGTGATATGACATGCTATTCTATAAAATAATTTTAATAACTGGTTGCATCACTGCCTGGTACGGCAACTGCTCAACCTACAGAGGGTAGTGCATACGGCCCAGTATATCACTGGGGCTAAGCTGCCTGCCATCCAGGACCTCTATACCAGGCGGTGTCAGAGGAAGGCCCTAAAAATTGTCATAGACTCCAGCCACCCCAGTCATAGACTGTTCTCTCTGCTACCGCATGGCAAGCGGTACCGGAGTGCCAAGTCTAGGAATAAAAGGCTTCTCACCAGCTTTTACCCCCAAGCCATAAGACTCCTGAACAGCTAATCAAATGGCTACCCGGATTATGCAGCGTGCAAATGGAAACCACTAGTCAATGGACCTATGGCTGTCCCAATGAAACACACTGATACGGCTTGACACAGTTCCTTTTTATGAAAACCACAAAAAACAAAACGGTCCTCTTCAGTTACAATGGGACAACTCAAATGAAAGAAGTATGTGGACACCTGCTAGTCGAACATCTCATTCCACAATCATGGGCATAAATATGGAATTGGTCCACCCTTTGCTGCTATAACAGCCTCTACTCTCCTGGGGAGGTTTTCCACTAGATGTTGGAACATAGCTATGGGGACTTGCTTCCATTCAGCCACGAGCATTAGTGAGGTTGGCGACTAATGTTGGGCGATAAGGCCTGGCTCACAGTTGCCGTTTCAATTCATCCCAAAGGTGTTTGATGGGGTTGAGGCCAGTCAAGTTCTTCCACACCGATCTCAACAAATCATTTCTGTGTGGACCTCGCTTGAGGGCATGGTCATGTTGAATCAGGAAAGGGCCTTCCCCAAACGGTTGCCAAAAATTTGGAAACACAGAATTGTCTAGAATGTCATTGTATGCTGTAGCGTTAAGATTTCCCTTCACTGGAACTAAGGAGCCTGAACCATGAAAAACAGCCCAGATCATTATTCTTCATCCACCAAACTTTACAGTTCGCTACATGCCCGAATGCATAGTGCCTTCTTCTGGCATCTGCCAAACCCAGATTTGTCCGTCTGACTGCCAGACGGTGAAGCGTGATTCATCCCTCCAGAGAACGTGTTTCCACTTCTCCAGTCCAATGGAGGCGAGCTTTACACCACTCCAGCCCACGCTTGGCGTTGCACATGGTGATCTTAGGCTTGTGTGCGGCTGCTCGGATATGAAAACCCATTTCATGAAGTTTCTGATGAACAGTTCTTGTGCTGATGTTGCTTCCAGAGGCAGTTTGGAACTCGGTAGTGAGTGTTGCAACCGAGAACAGACAGTTTTTACGGGCTTCAGCACTCGTCAATCCCATTCTTTGAGCTTGTGTGACCTACCACTTCGCGGCTGAGCCGTTGTTGCGCCTAGCCATTTTCCACTTCACAATAACAGCACTTACAGATGACCAGGGCAGCTCTAGCAGGGCAGACATTTTACAAACTGACTTGTTGGAAAGGTGGCATCCTATGACCGTGCCACATTAAAAGTTACTGAGCTCTTAAGTATAAGCCATTCTACTGCCAGTGTTTGTCTATGGAGATGGCAGGGCTGTATGCTTGATTTTTATACACCTGTTAGCAACGGGTGTGGCTAAATTGCAGAATCCACAAATTTGAATGGGTGTCCACATACTGGTGTACTTTTATATACTACATGTATTTGCACTGGTGAGCGAGTTACACAACTGTAACTCCTTGAAGCAACTAGTTAGCAAATATTGTTTGCTTGTAGTTTTTGTGAGTTTTCTCTCAAGCGCATCGCACTGTTGGCTAGCAATCGGTCCATCTCACAAATGTGTCCCACATGCAACAATGTCAGCACACAGTAAATAATACAGTCCGGGCTAAAAAACAACAAGGTAACCAGGGGGTTACACCCCATACAAAATAAACTTCCCAACAGGTCCCTACACCTTTGACCTCAAGTATGAAATAGGTTAATATTTACACAGAATTGTCAGCATGTCAGAGCTTGACATTGTAAAAGTACACAGATACGCATGTAAACATAGACCATGTTTCATCCAAGAAAAATAAAATAACTCCAAAAGGAATGCTTCTCAAAACATCAGCAGTACTTATACCTTTGTTACCCTTTTCATACCAAAGATGCTGCAAAATACCCATGTACCTCAAGTGTACTACAGTAGTGTTGTGAGGTGTACCTAACTCATCACAAGACCACTTAACTACTGGCAGTTTTGGGATGGCCCGAGTGTCCACTGTTGACCAGGAGGGCAGGACAGTTTCCTCCTTCAGGATCACTTTCCAGTTCATCTCCTGTGGCTCCTTTAGGTTTTGGGACAAAAACTGTAGCCTCTGGATTTAGAAACTGCCTGGTAAGGTCATCCTCTGAATTGCTTTCCTCTGCCTCAAATCCATCCGACAGCAAGGGGATGGGGACTGGATAGCAACGCTCCCTGTGGGCTGTTCGGTCATCCTCCTCCTGTGACTTAGTGTTTTGACTGGCCTGGCTGGCAGAGTTTCCTCTTGATCAATGTGCTCCACTATCTGGCTAATGGGCAGTAGGTGCTTCCTTTGCAGGGTTTTCACTGGTCCAGGGCCATTTTCCGGCTTTACCTGGTAGGTGGGTAGGCCTGGGAGCTTCTTTGAGATGAGGTATGGCTCAGTCTTACATCAGTTGGCTATCTTGTGCTTTCCGGGCACGCCAACGTTTTGGAGGAGGACTCCAGGCTGGAGGTCTTAATGTTTCACCTTCTTGTCCCCATGAGCCTTCTTTGCAGCATTTTTCCACCCAGCAGCACTTCATGCAAGGTTGTACGCCTCATGTAGCTGGTCTTTGAGCTTGACTGTGTACTGCAGTTAGTCACTTGAAGGGCTTCCATCAGGGCTCACTCCGAAACACAGGTGGACTGGTAGTCTTAACTCTCTCCCAAACAAACATGAGGTGGTATGGTGAGAAACCAATGGAGTCGTTCTTTGTGCAGTTGTAGGCGTGCACAAGGTGAGCTATATGCTGGCCCCAGGTGGACTTCTGCTTGGACCCAGAGTGCCAAGCATGTTCAGCAGCATAGGGTTGAAGCATTCCACCTTTGCATTCCCTTGAGGATGATAGGGAGATGTTATTGACTTCTTTACCCCCACAAGGGTTAGCATTTGGTGGATCAGTTGGCTCTCGAAGTATCTTCCTTGACTGTAGTGGACTCTTGTTTATAGTGTACAAAGAACTTCTCCCACGTCTTTGGCCACTGTGCTTACAAGCTGGTTCTTTGTAGGGTATGCCTGGGCATAGTGGGTGAAGTGGTCTGTAATGATGTTTCTGCTGTCATTCTCCACTGTCAGGAAGTCGATGCAGACCAGCTCCATGGGTGATGTTGACAAGCTCAGCGGCCAATGGGGGTAGTGTCTTCCAATGGATACACCTTGCACAGTTCATGCAGTGTTGCTCAATGTCGCGAGACATGCGAGGCCAGTAAAAACTTGCTTGGGCCAGTCCCATATCATCATGCGGTGACTTCATAACAGCATGGTGGTACTCTTGGGGCAGGACCAGCTGTCTCTTTCAAACTGAACGGGAGTTCTTGGGGTTCCTGTACAGCACTCCATCTCAGGAGAATGGCTTCTTCTGGCTTTGTGTTTCTGCTTAGGAATGGCTGCTTTCTTAACCCCAGGGCCTGGCTGATGGTGGATTTCACTGGGCGTTTTATCGCAGGGGCTGTACTCACACACAAAACAATAAAAATGTGGTCATAATTCACTTTCAAGCTCATTTGTATTGGAAGAGGTAGCTGATGGTTGAGGCTTTACCATAAATTATACCAATTAATCCACTTATGGAAGATGTTTGGAGATATGGACTATCCCGCTAGCATACAGTCACTGCTCTGCCTGTCCTGTCCTTTCCACCCGCCTCGCTCTGCCCGCCCAGTTCTGTAGAGTTTTTCGCTTTCATCTTATTCCCAGAGGTCTATGCTACTTAATTTGTTTCTTACAGCTTTTTATCTTTAGCTTCCAAAAAACATTTATTTTCTCCCACTGCGGTTTCTTTATCGCTTCTTAGCTCACTGACTTTACATTGAATCTGTTCAGACTCCTCTTCACTAATGTATGAGCTCCATCTTAGCTGTGTAACATCCTCCCTCTAAAATCACCTTAGTTTTGCTCCGCTGAGCTCTGAGAGCAGGAAGTAAGTCCTGTCCTCGTATGACCTGGTGCAGTCTGTTAAATGTCACTGGGATTAAATCTATGGCTCTGCCATTGGCTCAGATGACTGATTATTCAAGCCATCACCATCCAAGCCATCACCCCTCCAAAACATCCAAACTCACCCAGTTTCTCAGAAGGACGTGTCATCAAACCTTCCTGTTCTGTCGGCCTTGTCTCCCTTTATTTGACACCTGTTTATAATTGGGGACCTTGGACTTAAACATCCTTTCCTTGTACAGCATGTTTCATGACCTCACGAGAAAGGCTTCTTCTGGGTTTGTGTTTCTGCTTAGGAAGGGTTCCTTTCTTAACCCCAGGGCCTGGCTGACAGTGTTTATCACTGGGTCCCAGAGCTGTGAGCATCACAGATCCTCAGGACTCAGGCAGGATAGTCCATCCATCTTCAGAGCAGTGAATTTCACAAAGGCTTCAGGGACAGCCCCGGGCGGGGCTCCTATGTTCACAGTTGCCCTCTCAGAGATACTGCCTGAAGAGACTTTGGCAGTCATTACTCGGCAAATGGCTCTGACTCCCTTGATGAGGGGATTTCAACCCAGTCTCCATCCTCTTCAGCACTGATGTGTGAGTGTCCTGACTGGGAGTCGGCATCAGTGTTCACTCGCCCTGGCCTGTACTGCAACTTGAACTCGTAGTTGGTGAGAGTGGTCATCCACCTCTGGCCTGTGGCATTCAGCTTGGTGGTGATTTGCATGTAGGTGAGGTGGTTATTGTCCATGCGCACCAAGAGCTTTGCTCCGTACAGATAATCATGAAACTTGTCCGACATGGCCCACTTTAACCCCAGGAACTCAAGCTTGTGCGCTGAATATTTATTGTCTGTCCTGGGCAAGCACCGGCTTGCATAATCCACTGGTCTCTATCCCTCAGGGTACTCCTGGTACAGCACTCCATCCAGTCCACTCAGACTGGTGTTGATTGTGCAAGATGTAGGGCTTCTCAGGGTCAGCAAATGCGAGCACAGGTGAGCTGGTGAGGCATTCAATGATGTTCTGGAAGGCTCTCTCACACTCTGCTATCCATAGTTCTCTAAACAGCTCCTTCTCCTTTAGGTAGTTTACTCCAGGGGGAGTGATGGGCTTGCCATTTTTTGTCTTGGGGGCATAACATCTGGACAGCGTATCCTTTCACGGACCTCCAGTAGTTCTGCGGAGAACCCAGAAATTACTGGAGGGCCTTGAGTTTTTCTGGTCCAGGACCTTCATCAGCCTTTCCTTATGTTCCTCCAAGGTTTTCCCAAACACGACGAGGTTGTCCAGGTAGACCAGCACACAAGGAGGTTCATGTAGCCGACAGCCTTCTCCATTAATAGTTGGAAAGTAGCTGGGGCTCCAGTGACTCCTTGAGGCATCCTCTCTAATTGGTAGAAACCAAGAGGGCAGATAAACACGATCTTCTCCTTGTTGGCCTTGTGCATGGGGATCTGGTAATAGCCACTGCAATGATCGAGGATGGAGAACTACTTGATCCCTGACAGACAGACAGATAGTCTGTCAGCTCTCTCAAGTGTTTCCAAACATCATCTACATCCGTGGGCGCCATACTTCTGAACCTCTCGCTCAATGGTCATTCATTGGTGAGTCTGAGCATGTGTTCCACTCCACTTGCACAACCCACCTCCTATTTGTTTAAAGAAAACACTTTGGCCCATTCCTTCAGTCTCCTTTGCAACCGTTCTTTCCATTGTGGGGGAACGGGAGAGTTGCCGAAGTCAAGGAGGTCAGGGTTGAGGGTTTCTTCTTTACTGGTGACTTCTGTGTGGGTTATGTGAGCTACTGGATGCAGTTCGGCCAACTTGAGATTGGGTTGTAGTGTGACTGCCTCAGTGTTTTCATTCTTCACTCTTAGAGGGGAGATGCTGCTGCCATCTTCAGCAGGAACAGTAACCACACTGCTGGTTATCAGGACAGAAGCTGGCAACCTCGATGTTGCCTTCAGCCAGGGTCACCTTCATTACTGCTATGACAGACTTCAGTTCTTCCACCTGTCTGCAGAGAGCTTTGATTTCGGTCCCAGAAGTTAATGTTGTCTCTTTCTGAGGTTGGACTTGGGATACTGGTATTCTATGAGAGTGCTTCTCTTCTTCCCTCAGCTTTTGCAGTCGAACTGGAAATGTAGGAGGCCTCTCTCTTCTCTCTCTGTCGAAGATGCACCAGGATATCAGTGTTGTACATCACTCCCTTAATGATCTGGTTAACTTGTGCGACGTCGACCCTGGACTCATCAATGCCTCTTTTCACTCTGACCTTCTGTGACGACTTCTCTAGTCAAAGGAGGAAATCAGAGATCTCTCTAGGTTTCTGTCGCAGGCCCTCAAACTTGTAGTAGAGGTGCTCCCCTGACTCTGCTGTGCAGTATGTGTGCTCCAGTATGTTCAATTAGTCCTCTACCAATGCATCTTTGTGGTTAGCTCTTAGCGCTGTAGCCACACTCAGAGCAGGGGCCTTGAAACTCTTGATGAGTCTCTTTCTCTTCTCCTGGTTGGAGTATTGCCACTCAGGCAACATCTGGTTTACTTGTTCCATCCATGTCCTCTTCCCCAAAGGGCATTTACACCGTGCCATTGAAAATCTGCAGTCTTCTGTACGGACTGGCCTCGTAGTGAGATGTCATAGCTTCCTTCAGAACCTTCCCCATGACTTCAATGATGTATTCAGGTCTTGAGGCTGTGGCTTGGGGTTTAACAAGGTTCTTCAGCTTGCTATCTGAGATCCACTTTCTCACCATGAAGGCCTGTAGTTTGTTTTTACTACGGGGTGCTGACATGGGGGGAACTTGGTGGTGGGTACTTGCTCAGGAGAGGGAGGAGCTACATTTCCTAGACAGATCAACTGCCAGTTGATGCCCTTTTCTTCATCTTCAACCAGAGTTGGCACACACTATGCAGTGAGGTCCACAAACGTCTTAACTAAAACACTGGCCCACTTGGTTTGAGGATGTTGCATACAGTTTCAGTTTAAGCAACCCAAACAACTCGAAGGCATCCAAAGCCCCTTCAATATCTGATGCTCCTTCTCCACTCCCATAACCATTAATTCCCTGATAGGATCATTGTTTCAGCTTTTCCATATTAATCTCCATAGTCTTTTCAATGTTTTATATTCAATGTTCACTGCACTGCCTTCATGTACAGTCCTGTTGTTTAATCGTTGCTCATCCATTATCTCAGGATCTCCTGTTAACCATCTCAGCAGTGCCTCCATTTGTAGCCCTCTCTTCTGAGTTACTGGAGTTCATGTCAGTTTGGACCTACAGTAGTATCTGCAGTCAGCCACCAATTGTGCAAGTTCTCCCACTTAAAAAGATGAGAGAGGCCTGTAATTTTCATCATAGGTACACTTCAACTATGTCAGACAAAATGAGAAAAGAAAATCCAGAAAATGACATTGTAGGATTTTTTATGAATTTATTTGCAAATTATGGTGGAAAATAAGTATTTGGTCAATAGCAAAAGTTTATCTCAATACTTTGTTATATACCCTTTGTTGGCAATGACAGAGACCAAATGTTTTCAAAAGGTTTTCACACACTGTTGCTGGTATTTTGGCCCATTCCTCCATGCAGATCTCCTCTAGAGCAGTGATGTTTTGGGGCTGTTGCTGGGCAACATGGACTTTCAACTCCCTCCAAAGATTTTCTATGGGGTTGAGATCTGGAGACTGGCTAGGCCACTCCAGGACCTTGAAATGCTTCTTACGAAGCCACTCCTTCGTTGCATGGGCGGTGTGTTTGGGATCATTGTCATGCTGAAAGACCCAGCCACGTTTCATCTTCAATGCCCTTGCTGATGGAAGGAGGTTTTCACTCAAAATCTCACGATACATGGCCCCATTCATTCTTTCCTTTACACGGATCAGTCGTCCTGGTCCCTTTGCAGAAAAACAGCCCCAAAGCATGATGTTTCCACCCCCATGCTTCACAGTAGGTATGGTGTTCTTTGGATGCAACTCAGCATTCTTTGTCCTCCAAACACGACAAGTTGAGTTTTTACCAAAAAGTTATATTTTGGTTTCATCTGACCATATGAAATTCTCCCAATCTTCTTCTGTGTCATCCAAATGCTCTCTAGCAAACTTCAGACGGGCCTGGACATGTACTGGCTTAAGCAGGGGGACACGTCTGGCACTGCAGGATTTGAGTCCCTGGCGGCGTAGTGTGTTACTGATGGTAGGCTTTGTTACTTTGGTCCCAGCTCTCTGCAGGTCATTCACTAGGTCCCCCCGTGTGGTTCTGGGATTTTTGGAGTTTGGAGTGTGACTGTTTGAGGTTGTGGACAGGTGTCTTTTATACTGATGACAAGTTCAAACAGGTGCCATTTAATACAGGTAACGAGTGGAGGACAGAGGAGCCTCTTAAAGAAGAAGTTACAGGTCTGTGAGAGCCAGAAATCTTGCTTGTTTGTAGGTGACCAAATACTTATTTTCCACCATCATTTGCAAATAAATAAAAAATCCTACAATGTGATTTTCTGGATTTTTTTTCTAATTTTGTCTGTCATAGTTGAAGTGTACCTATGATGAAAATTATAGGCCTCTCTCCTCTTTTTAAGTGGGAGAACTTGCACAATTGGTGGCTAACTAAATGCTTTTTTTGCCCCACTGTAGGTGTGTTGCAATAATAAATGATGTGGTCTGTAAGCAGGCAGCATGTGAAAATGAGTGTGTGGACTGGGTGGGCCTAACCATAAATAAAATGGTCCAGTGCTTCCACCTAGTAGGTAATAAACCCTGAAGGATATATAGTTTACCCAGTAGGAAATATAATACAGTGCCTTCAGAAAGTATCCACATCCCTTGACTTTTTCCACATATTGTTGTGCTACAGCCTGAATTTAAAATGGATTACATTTAGATTTTGTGACACTGGCCAACACATAATACCCCATAATGTCAAAGTGGAATTATGTTTTTAGATTTCTTTACAAATTAATACAAAATAAAAATCTTAAATGTCTTGAGTCAATAAGTATTCAACCTCTTTGTTATGGCACGCCTAAACAAGTTGTGCAATAATAGTGTTTAACAGGATTTTTGAAGGACTACCTCATCTCTGTACCACAGACATACAATTATGTGTAAGGTCCCTCAGTCAAGCAGTGCATTTCAAAAACAGATTTAACCACAAAGTCCAGGGAGGTTTTCCAATGCCTCACAAAGAAGGGCACCTATTGGTAGATGGGTAAAACAAAAGCAGACATTGAATATCCATTTGAGCATGGTGAAGTTATTTATTTAGACTTTGGATGGTGTATCAATACACCCCCTTACTACAAAGATACAGACTGGTGACAATGGTGACTTTAAAAACAGTTTATAGTTTAATGGCTGTGGTAGGAGAAAGCTGAAGATGGATCAACAACATTGTAATTACTCCACAGTACTAACCTAAATGACATAGTGAAAAGAAGGAAGCCTGTACAAAATAAAATATTCCAAAACATGCATCCTGTTTGCAATAAGGCACTAAAGTAAAACTGAAAAATAAATTCACTTTATGTTCTGAATACAAAGCATTATGTTTGGGGCAAATCCAGCACAACACATAACGTAGTTATTACTCTACATATTTTCAAACATGGTGGTTGCAGCATCATGTTATGGATATTGTTCCACAAATAAGGTGCAAGAAAACTAAAAGCTGATTTACCTAACTCCGTAGAGATCAAAGGAATTTACAGAGTTAGCCATCCCTGAGACCGGGCGTGGGAACTCGTATGTCTAAAGTTTAGTAATAATGGTGGGACTTTTTTGTAAAATAGCTTTTTAAATGGAAACATAGCTATGTATCAACCTGTGTGACATCAAAGAGAGTCAAACAACTTTCTGGTAGAGAATGCAGTGACGAGTACAAAAATGGTCACCTGTAATAAAGCGCAGTGCGCTATGTTAAACTGCATCTGATGGCTTTAATGAAGTGGCAGCTGTTCATATAGATGATGTAGTCTAGGTCCGATAGGAACGTCGACTGAATAATCTGCTTTCTACTATTTAGCGAGAGGCTTTCCACAAGTACAAGCAATAAATCCCTCGCTATCCTCACTGTGATCGGGGATGCTCAACCTAAAATATTCATCATATACTGTTGAAGTCAGACGTTTACATACACTTAGGTTAGAGTCATTAAAACCCGTTTTTCAACCACTCCACAAATGTCTTGCGAACAAACTATAGTTTTGGCAAGTCGGTTAGGACATCTTACTTTGTGCATGACACAAGTAATGTTTCCAACAATTGTTTACAGGTTATTTCACTTATAATTCACTGTATCACAATTCCAGTGGGTAGGAAGTTTACCTACACTAAGTTGACTGTAACTTTAAACAGCTTGGAAAATTCCAGAAAATTACGTCATGGCTTTAGAAGCTTCTGATAGGCTACTTTACATAATTTGAGTCAATTGGAGGTGTGCCTGTGGATGTATTTCAAGGCCTACCTTCAAACTCGGTGCCTCTTTGCTTGACATCATGGGAAAATCAATAGAAATCAGCCAAGACCTCAGAAAAAAAATTGTAGACCTCCACAACTTTGGTTCATCCTAGGGAGCAATTTCCAAACGCCTGAAGGTACCACTTTCATCTGTACAAACAACGCAAGTATAAACATCATGGGACCACACAGCCGTCATACCGCTCAGGAAGGAGACACCTTCTGTCTCCTAGAGATGAAGGTACTTTGGTGCGAAAAGTGCAAATCAATCCCAGAACAACAGCAAAGGACCTTGTGAAGATGCTGGAGGAAACCGGTAAAAAAAGTATCTACATCCACAGTAAAACGAGTCCTATGTCGACAACCTGAAAGGCCGCTCAGCAAGGAAGAAGCCACTTCTCCAAAACCGCTTTAAAAATGCCAGAGAACAATTTGCAACTGCACATGGGGACAAAGATTGTACTTTTAGGAGAAATGTCCTCTGGTCTGATGAAACAAAAATAGAACTGTTTGGCCATAATGACCATCCTTATGTTTGGAGGAAAAAGGGGGATGTTTGCAAGCAGAAGAACACCATCCCAACCGTGAAGCACAGGGGTGGCAACCATCATGTTGTGGATGTGCTTTGCTGTAGGAGGGACTGGTGCACTTCACAAAATAGATGGCTCCATGAGGTAGGAAAATTATGTGGATATATTGAAGCAACATCTCAAGACATCAGTCAGGAAGTTAAAGCTTGGTCGCAAATTGGTCTTCCAAATGGACTATGACCCCAAGCATACTCCCAAAGTTGTGGCAAATGGCGTAAGGACAAAAAGTCAAGGTATTGGAGTGGCCTGCACAAAGCCCTGACCTCAATCCTATAGAACATTTGTGGGCAGAACTGAAAAAGCGTGTGCGAGCAAGGAGGCCTACAAACCTGACTCAGTTACACCAGCTCTGTCAGGAGGAATGGGCCAAAATTCACCCAACTTATTGTGGGAAGCTTGTGGAAGGCTAACCAAAACGTTTGACCCAAGTTAAACAATTTTAAAGGCAATGCTACCAAATACTAATTGAGTGTATGTAAACTTCTGACCCACTTGGAATGTGATGAAAGAAATAAAAGCTGAAATAAATCATTCTCTCTACTATTATTCTGACATTTCACATTCTTAAAATAAAGTGGTGATCCTAACTGACCTAAGACAGGGAATTTTTACTAGGATTAAATGTCAGAAATTGTGAAAAACTGAGTTTAAATGTATTTGGCTAAGGTGTATGTAAACTTCTGACTTCAACTGTATACTAAATTCATTTGCACTGATGAGCGAGTTACACAACTATAAACTGCTTGAAACAACTATTTAGCAAATGTTGATAGCTTGTAGTTTTCATGAGTCTTCTCTCTCGCACTTTTCACACTGTTGCCTAGCAACCGCTCAGTCTCCCAAATATGACCAACATGCAACAATGTCAGCACACAGTAAATAATACCTGTTAGTCCCGGTTAAAAAATTAAAAAGTAACCAGAGGGTTACATTTGTATATCAAGAAAGTGCTAAGTGGTGTTTATGCCTGTGTCACTCAATGCAGGTGGGTGCATTCCTGTTTGTGTGTGTGTGCTTGTATTTGTTCTGTGCACGTGAGTGTGCTATCGTGTGTGTTTGTGCTCGTATTTGTTCTGTGCATGTGAGTGTGCTATCGTGTGTGTGAATAGTGGTTGTATCAGTCTTTGGGTCCTGCTGATGGCTGGCGTTGTGACCGTTTTCTTTGATATGTGCTTCACAGATCCAGGACATCAGAGTGGAGACGGAGGATAACAAGGAGAAGAAGTCGGCTAAAGATGCTCTGCTGCTCTGGTGCCAGATGAAGACCGCAGGGTTAGTGTCTACACCACCACCAGCCTGAGGCCTACTGTATTCTACTATAGCACAAAGTTTGCAGAAACTGGGGGGGTTTCCAGAAAGATGGTTTAACAAATTCAGGATTCCCTGAACATATCCGGCGTCTCTTAACCAGAATAGTGAGTCTGGGATTTCTTCCAGTTGCAAAAGATCACAAAGCAATACACAGCATTTGTATAGCGGTCAAAGGGAAACTGTGTTGGGTTACATTGCTACAGGTTAAGTTGACCAGATACATGATTGATTGTAAAAAAATAAATAAAAATATAACGTTCCCAAATAAGATCTTCAGAATGATCTAAAGGATCTATTCGAGGTCCAGTAATTCGTTCCATTTGTAATGCACAGCAAACAATTTTAGATTTTCCGTAAAGGGACCAGTCATGGTGTTGGACAAGAATCTGATTAGCGGAGAATCCCTGTCTTTATCCACCAGGACAGGCTAAAATCAAGTTAACCTAGGAGGTAACAAGTTTGCTTCAGAGCATTCATTGCCATGGTGTCTGATCAGGTGTCTGGTGTCTGATCATTGCCATGGTGTCTCAACGTCAAGCTCTCTTTCTGGAACTGTAAATTCTGAGTTAGCCAGATCTGTCATATCAGAATTTGAGCAAACTCAATAATCCGTTTTTCTGGAACATCCGTCTGGTCAACAGATTATGGTCCTCAGTTTGTGATAGAAAATATCAACATCATCAAGGGTTCCAACTTTGTGGCATCAGTTTGGGGAAGGCCCTTTCCTGTTTCAGCATGACAATGCCCCCGTGCACAAAGCGAGGTCCATACAGAAATGTTTTGTTGAGATCGGTGTGGAAGAACTTGACTGGCCTCCACAGAGCCCTGACCTCAACCCCATCGAACACCTTTGGGATGAATTGGAACGCCAACTGTGAGCCAGGCCTAATCGCCCAACATTAGTCCCCGACCTCACTAATGCTCGGGGCTGAATGGAAGCACGTCCCCGTAGCAATGTTCCAACATCTAGTGGAAACCCTTCCCAGAAGACTGGAGGCTGTTATAACATCAAAGGGAGACCAACTTCATATTTATGCCCATGATTGTGGAATGAGATGTCCACATACTTTTGCTCATGTCGTGTGTATATAGAACAGTTTGGCCTATCCCAGTATTTATGGGTGAGTCACAGCAGTCTCAGGCATCACATGGCCTTGAAAGAAAAGCATCTAAGAAATTTCACGATCAATTAATTGAAACTATCTGTAGAGGAGCCTAAAAAAAACACAAGATTTCAACACCCACTATCTGAGATTGTTTTGAAAATGTTTCTGTAGTTAGTAACAGATACAATTTAGCATTTGTGAAACACTTTTTTTTACCCCTTTTTCTCCCCAATTTCGTGGTATCCAATTGTTGTAGTAGCTACTATCTTGTCTCATCGCTACAACTCCCGTACGGGCTCGGGAGAGACGAAGGTTGAATGTCATGCGTCCTCCGATACACAACCCAACCAGCCGCACTGCTTCTTAACACAGCCAGCGGAGGCGGAGGCTACACCGTGCACCTGGCAACCTTGGCTAGCGCGCACTGCGCCCGGCCCGCCACAGGAGTCGCTGGTGTGCGATGAGACAAGGACATCCCTACCGACCAAGCCCTCCCTAACCCGGACGACGCTAGGCCAATTGTGCATCGCCCCACGGACCTGTCTGGGCGCGAACCCAGGGACTCTGATGGCACAGCTGGCGCTGCAGTACAGCGCCCTTAACCACTGCGCCACCCGGGAGGCCTGTGAAACACTCTTTTGTTGAAATATAATTTGATCTCTGAGAAATTAAGCTAATTGATTGCACCCAAATTGGCCATTTTAATTCATAGGATTCAGATATTCAATAAATATATATAAATAGTAACCAACCTCCGATTTGGACCAAACTTGTTCCTACCAATGAGTAAAACATGAGGAATCCCCCCAATAATGGTCAAAAGCCAACCACGGACCTCCCACACCCCATGCCAATCCCACCCCAACAACCAATATACATTATCAGTGTTTGACAAGTAGTATGAAGCTGTGGCTTGGAGTATTGCTTCTCCCCATACTATGAAATGTATTGCCTGTGAATCTTGTGACTGTCCCCCCCCCCGTTCAGAAAAATATGCAATTGTTGTCGCTTGCATTATTTACCATAACATAGTGTGAAAGTACCAGGGTCTGACCACTAGATGCTGCTGTTCCTGCTACTCTCACACTGTTTTATCCATTCTGCTACTCTCACACTGTTTTATCCATTCTGCCACTCCCACACTGTTTTATCCATTCTGCTACTCTCACACTGTTTTATCCATTCTGCCACTCTCACACTGTTTTATCCATTCTGCCACTCTCACACTGTTTTATCCATTCTGCTACTCTCACACTGTTTTATCCATTCTGCCACTCTCACACTGTTTTATCCATTCTGCTACTCTCACACTGTTTTATCCATTCTGCTACTCTCACACTGTTTTATCCATTCTGCTACTCTCACACTGTTTTATCCATTCTGCTACTCTCACACTGTTTTATCCATTCTGCTACTCTCACACTGTTTTATCCATTCTGCCACTCTCACACTGTTTTATCCATTCTGCTACTCTCACACTGTTTTATCCATTCTGCTACTCTCACACTGTTTTATCCATTCTGCCACTCTCACACTGTTTTATCCATTCTGCTACTCTCACACTGTTTTATCCATTCTGCCACTCTCACACTGTTTTATCCATTCTGCTACTCTCACACTGTTTTATCCATTCTGCTACTCTCACACTGTTTTATCCATTCTGCTACTCTCACACTGTTTTATCCATTCTGCTACTCTCACACTGTTTTATCCATTCTGCCACTCTCACACTGTTTTATCCATTCTGCTACTCTCACACTGTTTTATCCATTCTGCTACTCTCACACTGTTTTATCCATTCTGCTACTCTCACACTGCTTTATCCATTCTGCTACTCTCACACTGTTTTATCCATTCTGCTGGTCTCTTGTGTTTATTAAATAGATTGATTTGGCTCATTAGATTTGGCTGTTTATGAAAATAAATAGTGTGCTTTCTAAAATAGGCCGCTTTCTAAAAGGGCTATCTCTAGGGACCATCTCTAGGGATAAAAATTTTGTGACAACTCTGATAAAATAATTGCATGGCAGTCTTATTTGTTTAAATAAACGTTTCAGGAAACTGCTCTATATGTATTGTGGTTAGTGACGTTTACTATTAAACCCAACACAACTCAATATCAATTGTAAAATACTATGCAGTGTGTGTTATTTACCACATATGGGACAAAGTATATATATAAAAAAAAAACTAAACAAGTCTCAGGTCTTTTGAGTCTCGAGGCTCGAGTCTCAAGTCACAAGTATTAATGGGCAACTATCAAGTAAAGTCCCATGTTCCACAAGTGTTTTATGACATTTCTGTAGCAATGTCAATGCAGCAGTGATTTTGGACCCCCCCACATAGTCTTTGAAAAAGGAATGTAACGATTTTTAGGACCGATGATGCCCTGATGCAGAGGTGGCACCACAGGTCCCAAAGTGGTGGGGAAAATGTGTTTTCCCTGGTGTCCGGAGCCTTTCCTAATCTGAAAACCTAACCAAGTATAAATCAGGACCCTATATGTTCTGACAGTGATTAATTTGTAGTTGTAAAAAGGTATTTATAAGGGCATTGATGGGAGTGGGACCAGATTGACATTTGAGTCATTTAGCAGATGCTCTTATCCAGAGCAATTCAGGTTAAGTGCCTTGCTCAAGGGCACATCTGCAGATATTTTCACCTAGTCAGTTCGGGGATTCAACCATTGACCTTTCAGTTAATGGCCCAACGCTCTTAACTACTAGGCTACCTGTTGCCTAGGTATACAGATATGTTCTAAACAGGTCACGTGGTTTTAAAGAAATTCTGGAAAAACTCCTGGACCTAGGGAGGATGAAAACCCTGTCAAACTGCAGCAGCCTTGTACTTGTTAATAGGAATTATATTTTAAAACGACACTTTTCCTTTTCACAGACACAACCACTGCAATTGGACAATAGAACTCACAGGGCTGAGCTTTCTTTATGCAGGTTTGCATCATATAGGCCTATGCAACTGCAATTCAAAAGTAACTCAGTGTGTTTATATAATCAGTATTGTGTTTGATTACTTTCAGTTAATAATTTTGGATTATAAAGGTCAGCCTAGCCAGCCAGCCCTAGATTGAATATAGCCAAAACCAAATTTGATCACATTTTCTCCTAACACAAATAAATGGCCTATAAATTGGCTACATAACATTACCATTTTGTTTACCCTGGCCAGAGGGCAAGATGTTACAGGGCGCATTGGCTGTAGCCTATGCAGCTGCAGTAGTTCTCAGTAGCCTAGTTGATCAGACTGAGAAATCGACTTGTTTTCTTCGCAGCTGCAACATTTCTGTGAAGAGTTCTTGCTTGTGTATGTCGGGAATGATGTGTTATCACCTTTGCTAAATAAATACCGGAGGTCAGTGGAGCAGCGCAAGCTTTCCTAGACCTGTGATTTCCGTGAATCTGATTGGTCACGACACAGAACAGAACGCACAGAACCTACAGCACTCGTATATAAAGGACAGAAATGCTTACATAGTGCACAAGATGACAAATCAAGTCTCGGGTTATGCAGTTCAAGTCCAAGATAAGTCATGAGTTATGGATGCTGAAGACAAAGTCAAGTGGCAAGTGTTTTTTCTTTTAGCCAAGTCATGTCTCAAGTCACAAAATCTGTCACGTGACTCAAGTCAACACCTCTGGTTTTTACCATTGAAGACCATTAGAGAACATAATATTGGAACCATTAGAACTTGATGTAGCCTTGTAGTTTGCTTGTTCACCATGAATGGTCCAATAGTAACTAATATAACTTTTTTGAAGGGAATAAACCACACGCAACGGGGCCATTTCCTGACAAACTGATTTGCTTTCATAGAGGACTAGACAATGACTGAATTGTTAGGATGACCACACAATGTATTTTCATCATGAGTCGAATCTATTGGTTTTCTACCAAAAATTGCAAAGGAAATGTTGTGCCACACAAGAAAGCAGGAAAATGTATAAAAGATTGTGGCGGTATATCCAGAACAGCAGCATCTAGTGGTCAAACCCTGGTACTTTCTCACTATTTTAAGGTAAATAATGCAAGTGACTTCAAAAACTAATTTCTCTGAACAGGGGGAAAAAACATCACCAGATTCACAGGTAATACATTATATAGTATGGAGAAGCAATACTCCAAGCTGAAGCTTCATACTACTTGTCAAACATAGAGAACCGATACAGTATATTGGTTGCTGGGGTGGGATTGGCATGGGGTGTGTGTGGGTCCGTAGGTAGCTTTTGACAATTTTGGGGGATTCCTCATGTCTTATAGACTGGGATAACTATTGAATATTATCTGAATCCTATAAATTAAAATGGCCTATTTGGGTGCAATAAATTAGCTTAATTTCTCAGAGAACAAAATAATGTTTCAGGAATGTCAGTCTAACTATAGAAACCATTTCAGAACAATCTGAGATGGTGGGTGTCATGGCTTGCTCAAATGACATGGAACGACTCTGAAATCATCTTTATTACAGACAGAAATACTCCTCAGCACCCCATCAGATGATCCCACATGTGAAGAAGCCGGATGTGGAGGTCCTGGGCTGGCGTGGTTACACGTGGTTGTGAAGCCAGTAGAACATACTGCCAAATTCTTTAAAATTACTTTGGAGGTGACTTATTGTAGAGAAATAAACATTCAATTCTTTGGCAACAGCTTTGGTGGACATTCCTGCAGTAAGCATGCCAATTGCATGCTCCCTCAACTTGAGACATCTGTGGTGTTGTGACAAACTGCACATTTTAGAGTGGCCTTTTATTGTCTCTACCCCAAGGTGCACCTGTGTAATGATCATGCTGTTTAATTAACTTCATGATATATCACACTTGTCAGGTGGATGGATTATCTTGGCAAAAGAGAAATGCTCACTAACAGGGATGTAAACAAATTTGTGCTAAACATTTTAGACAAATAATATTTTTGTGCGTATGGACAATTTCTGGGATCTTTTATTTCAGCTCATAAAGCACGGGACCGACACTTTACATGTTGCATTTATGTTTTTGTTCAGTGTATATGTTTTCTTCTAAGTCCTCATAATTCATAAGGTCATGTTAACTGGCTGATATTATCTCCTAGAACAAAACGTATAAGATCTCCTAAATCTGTGTTAACCTCAGACCTTATTTTTCGGCGTTTATCCCAAAACTCTATTCTTTCCCCCCATAGGAATGGCTGAACCAACCAGAGGTAACTCATTTAGGTTTCTTAGGACTTCAAGCTTACGAGCTCTATTTCCCTAACCTATGTGTTCTGTCTGTTTTCCAGATATCCCAACGTAAACATTCACAACTTCAGCACCAGCTGGAGGGATGGCATGGCTTTCAACGCCATCCTCCACAAACACAGACCTGACCTGATAGACTTTGACAAGCTGAAAAAGTCAAATGCCCACCACAACCTGCAGAATGCCTTCAACCTGGCAGAGCAACACCTGGGCCTCCACAAGCTACTGGACGTAGAGGGTTAGTACAGAGTACACACATGCAAACACACAAGCACACACACATGGAAATGTGAACACGTACATACTTCATTATGCATTACATACTCTGAATATACTCATCGGCGCATGACTCTGTACTGTTTTACATAGTCCTGGAATTCCATAGTCTGGTGAAAACAACACATACAGTGTACAGCACAGTAGGAGGCTGGAGGAGGTGCTTACACTGCTGAAGCATACTGTACTCTAGTCCTGCCTCTCGTGCATCTGCCAGTGCTTTATGCCATTATGATAGTACATTTATACCCAGACATTTTCACCTGACACCCAGTTATGCCCTTAAAGAATGCCCTATTATCCCGGTATGAATACATGGAAACCTGACAACTGTTACTACTGTACAACACTTACAGAAACCACATCATGTGTAGTTTGACAGGCCGCTACTTCTGGGTCGCATCTTTATCGGGTGGCTGACAGACCCATTATTGGAAGGTGACGGGTACAAACAGAAAGGCAATGTTCACCGCTGGAGCTCTTTCTTTTTAAGCGTGGCAGAGTAATGGCTGTGTTAAATATTTAGTAAGTGGTGGTTCTGAGATCTCAGCATGCTTTCTCAGAGGTCTGCAGTATGGGGAACAAAGAGACGCAGGCATGAGAACGCTTCCGAGCATAACAGCCCCTCTACCCCGACCGCCTCCGTCTAAACATAGCTACTAAATCAATTTTCCCTCAAATAAATTACATTTTTCTCAGCAGAGCAGAGCGGAAGCCAAGCCCTCTGTTGATGTCTGTAGATTAGGGAAACATGGGGCTGTCAAAGCCATTTATGTCTGAGTCTTAATGTGCGTGTTCGTTACCTCTACAGATATCAGCGTGGACCACCCTGATGAGAAGTCCATCATCACCTATGTTGTGACCTACTACCACTACTTCTCCAAGATGAAGGCCCTGAAGGTGGAGGGCAAACGGATTGGGAAGGTGAGGGGTCAGAGTTTGCATCTTCCACAACCTGGATCACAAGAGAACAAAGTATCTTGTCCTGTACTTCTCCAAGCACAATCATTCCCTTTACTTTATGACAAGGCCTTATATTTGAACTTTCTCACCGATGTAGCTGTAATCAGTATATAATGTATGTACTGTTATACTGATTCACCACATTCATCTCCCAGGTGCTGGACAATGCCATTGAGACCGATAACATGATTCAGAAATATGAGAGTCTGGCCTCTGACCTCCTGGAATGGATTGAACAGACCATCATCATCCTCAACAACCGCAGGTTTGCCAACTCCCTAGTGGGGGTGCAGCAACAGCTCCAGGCCTTCAACACCTACCGTACCGTCGAAAAGCCACCCAAGTGAGTCACACACACACACACACACATACACATACACATACACATACACACACACACACACACACACACTTACATGGCGGAATTAAAAAGTCTCACACCATATCCTCCACCTATGTTCCACACAGCAGCTTGTAATTTACTGTTACATTACAGTATCAATTCCCAAAATTGACTCACCAAGGACTAAACTGAAACTGTCAGGTATTCTAGATGTGTACCCTATTACTGATATACAGTTGTATCAGATTCATGGTGAACTAATGCCTCTTGGCACACTGCTCTTGCTAGTATCACTTTTTTTATTCAAGCTTCGTGTCGGCATTCGTCAGAGCTTTTTCAGAATGACATTTTTTAATTCTGAGAAGTGGCTAAAAGTAAAGCTCGCTTAGACAGATGTTTCAGCCTGTTGAAATGGACTCTGACACCATTTCCACAGAGGCAACAATGTCACCCCTACTGCCGACAAAATACCTCTCCCTCTGTGGACTACGGTCCTTGGACTACGGGCAGAAAAAATAATGCTGGTCTTTATGTTGACAGATGGAGCTGGATGGCTCAACGCAAAAGTCAAAAGGCCACCAGCCATTAGGGAGATTAGCCAAATTCCACTCAGTCTCTCCTCGGTAAGGTTTACGCTCAAAATTAAAATTGTTTCTGTTTCTGTCAGGTTCACTGAGAAAGGCAACCTGGAGGTTCTCCTCTTCACCATCCAGAGCAAGATGAGGGCCAACAATCAGAAGGTCTACATCCCGCGGGACGGAAAACTCATCTCAGACATCAACAAGGTGAGACCTATTGCTCTTTAAAGAACAGGCTCTTATCTCGAAACATACACTCAGAAACCCAATATGCGGTTCCTCAATTAGAATGGATTAAGGTGATTGACAGACAGTTTAAGGGCGGTAAGCTGATCGACAGTGGGTTAAAATAGATTTAAAAGATAGACATGGTTTCTGTAAGTTTGGTATAGTTGATGACAGGAAGCTTTACTTTGCTTTGTGCTAGGTGGATTTAGTTGCTAGGTGGATTTAGTTGCTCGGTGGATTGAGTTGGTGCAGTTGCTAGGTGGGTTTAGTTGTTTGACAAGTTAAAACAGGTTTAATACAGTAGATGTATTAGGTCCATAGAGTTCTGTACCAGGCACCTGTGTGACTGTTACTCGATCGTGTGTGTGTGTGTGTGTGTCAGGCCTGGGAGAGGCTGGAGAAGTCAGAGCATGAGAGGGAGCTGGCTCTAAGGACTGAGCTGATTCGTCAGGAGAAACTGGAGCAGCTGGCCCGCCGCTTTGACCGCAAAGCCGCCATGAGAGAGACCTGGCTGAGTGAGAACCAACGGCTCGTCTCACAGGTAACACACACACATACACTCATGAAAACACTAATGCTGCACGCTCATTGATACACACACACCATTGGTACACACTAACGATGACGCCACTCCTACTGTATTGTCTACATTAACTCTATTGGTTCATAGCATTCCCTTGTGGTCATACAGAGTAATGTACAATGAAGTCATTTCCCTCCCCTGATTTATCCTCATGATCTTGACCCAATTAATATCCCTGCTAGTTCTAAAAACATAAACTACTGGATGGAGATTATGTCACTGCTTAGCAGTTAGATACAAACCTGTAACTCTCCTCACTCCTTCTTTCTCTCCCCCTCTTCCGCCCTCCCTTAGGACAACTTTGGCTTCGACCTGCAGGCGGTGGAGGCCGCCACCAAGAAGCACGAGGCCATCGAGACGGACATCGGCGCCTACGAGGAGCGTGTGCAAGCAGTGCTCTCCGTGGCCAAGGAGCTGGAGGCAGAGAACTACCATGACATCAAGCGCGTGACAGCGAGGAAGGACAACGTGCTGCGTCTGTGGGAGTACCTGTTGGAGCTGCTGAAGGCCCGGCGCATCCGGCTGGAGATGAACCTGGGCCTGCAGAGGGTCTTCCAGGAGATGCTTTACATCATGGACTGGATGGATGAGATGAAGGTGAGGAAGATGATGTTGGTGATGTTGATGGAGGGATAGATTGGGGACTTTGGTTGGATGGTGGGATAAGAATTGTCTTGATACAGTAGCTTACACAGTCACATATTTGTGATGTAAGAGCTATTGCCTATTTCTTAGTTACATTAGCCACTATTGACCCCAGTGACCTGTGGCATTCCTGACCCTGTAGATGTGTCCTGTATCTTCAGATGCTGCTGCTGTCTCAGGACTATGGGAAACACCTGCTGGGAGTGGAGGACCTGCTGCAGAAGCACACTCTGGTGGAGGCTGATATTGCCATCCAGGCCGACCGCGTCAAAGCCGTCAACAACAACGCTCAGAAGTTCGCCATTGATGCAGAGGGTGAGTAACATGTTCTGGGATTACAGTCGGTTTTGGGTGGTATGTGATTATACTCTCTCTGTGGGTGATACCTGTAGGCTAAGAGATGTGAGATTAATTGTATCCTGAAAGGGTATAGCCTGTTATAAAATCCAAGCCAATGCTGCCTCCTGTCAGCAAAATAAGTCCTTGATCTTTGTCAGTTAAAGCCTGTATTCTCAGTTTAAATGATACAAGTGCGCTAATAATTGTGATGTGTTCCTGTCCCCTCTTTAGGCTACAAGCCCTGTGACCCCCAGGTGATCCGGGACCGAGTGGCCCACATGGAGTTCTGTTACGCAGAGCTGAGCCAGCTGGCCGCCGATCGCTGCGCCCGCCTGGAGGAGTCCCGCCGCCTTTGGAAGTTCTTCTGGGAGATGGCCGAGGAGGAGGGCTGGATCCGTGAGAAAGAGCAGATCCTGTCCTCGGAGGACTGTGGTAAGGATCTGACGGGCACCGTGCGTCTGCTGAGCCAGCACCGCGCCTTCGAGGATGAGATGATCGGCCGCGCCGGCCACCTGCAACAGACCATCAAGCAGGGAGAGGCGCTGGTGGCCGCCGACCACTTCGGAGCCGACAAGATCCGTGAGCGCATCCAAGACATCCAGGAGCAGTGGGCGGCCTTGGAGAGGCTATCTGCCGTTAGGAAGGCCCGGCTGGAGGAGGCCTGCAACCTGCACCAGTTCCAGGCTGATGCCGACGACATCGACGCCTGGATGCTGGATGTTCTCCGCATTGTGTCCAGTGCCGACGTGGGCCACGACGAGTTCTCCACCCAGGCCCTGGTCAAGAAGCACAAGGATGTGGCCGAGGAGATTGCCAGCTACCGACCTGTCATCGACGCCCTGCACGAGCAGTCCAAAACCCTGCCCGGGGAACAGACTGGCTCAGAGGAGGTGCAGGGGCGCCTGTCGGGCATCGAGGAGCGCTATAAGGAGGTGGCTGAGCTGACCCGGCTGAGGAAGCAGGCCCTACAGGATGCCCTGGCCCTCTACAAGATGTTCAGCGAGGCGGATGCCTGTGAGGTGTGGATCGATGAGAAGGAGCAGTGGCTCAACAGTATGGAGATACCAGAGAAACTGGAGGATCTGGAAGTCGTTCAGCACAGGTAAAGACAACCAGCCTAACCATGCTTGTTCAGTCCAGATGCATTATGTCAGTTGATATATTTGGAGATTTGCTGTTTTCATTTCAGGAAAACCCATTCTCTTGAGGCAGACTGTAGACATATAACTCCCTCAGTGAAACCACTTTGCAAAGAAAATGAGTTGTAAGAATATTTCCCATCATGTTTGCAGTAACTTTGTATGTTTGTGACAGCTAGAATGAAATGAATGTTCTCCCGGCGGTTTGATTGGCCATTGGAATGTAGCACAGTGAAAGGGATGTGTGAAACTAACACTTTTTATGCAAGCACGGGTGGGCCGCTAGTGTAACGTGTGGGAACTAGACTCCTATAATTCACTTTCCACTTAACAACAGAGCCCACAATGTTTTAAAGCCAATCATTCTAAAGTCTTCCCACACTGAGAAGAAACAGGCACTTGTCCTCAGTTTGCTAAGTGTTTTGGACAGCGGTTCAATGGCTTGTTTACTCCAATGTGTGTCTTTGGTCTGAAATGATCTCTCCCCCTCCACACTGTTTACTCACAGTGCACCGCATGGAATCATTCCCAGACTCCTGTTTCATTGGCTTAGCTTCTGTGTGATATACTGGCAACTGGAACATGACATTATAGTTCAGCTGGAAACAAAGCATGTTAACGGAATTTACATTAAGATTACATTGTTTCCATATGTTTATGTACAGTACACTCATTCCCTCTACCACCTCTACCGTTTCTACCTCTACTCCTCTACCTCTCCCTCTCTAACTCCCCCTCTCTACACCATCATCCTCCCACTCCCTCTATTCCTCCCCCTCATCTTCCTTCCCCTTTTCTACCCCCTCTTCCCTCGCAGGTTTGAAAGTCTGGAGCCAGAGATGAACAACCAAGCCTCACGCGTTGCCGTGGTGAACCAGATTGCTAGGCAACTCATCCACAGTGGTCACCCCAGTGAAAAGGAGATCAAAGCCCAACAGGACAAACTCAACACCAGGTATAGTAACACCCTACATCAACCTCAACACCAGGTATAGTAACACCCTACAGCAACCTCAACACCAACTACACTTAACCTCAGTTAATAACCTCTAGTGGGAAAGTAGTGTTCCCTGACTGTGTGTGTGTTTCTACATCTCTCTAGATGGAGTCAGTTCCGTGACCTAGTTGACCTGAAGAAAGACTCCCTCAACTCAGCTCTGGGTGTACAGAACTACCACCTGGAGTGTAACGAGACCAAGTCGTGGATCCGCGAGAAGACCAAGGTGATCGAGTCCACCCAGGAGCTGGGTAATGACCTGGCCGGGGTCATGGCCCTGCAGCGCAAGCTCACCGGCATGGAGCGTGACCTGACCGCCATCGAGGACAAGCTAGGAGAACTGGGGAAGGAGGGGGAGCACCTTGCAGCCGAGCACCCTGACCAGGCCCAGGGCATCATGGGTCGCCTGGGGGAGATCACAGGAGTGTGGGACGAGATGAAGGGCACCCTGAAGAACCGCGAGGAGTCCCTGGGCGAGGCCAGCAAGCTGCAGCAGTTCCTCCGGGAGCTGGATGACTTCCAGTCATGGCTTTCCAAGACCCAGACGGCCATCGCTTCAGAAGACATGCCCAACACACTGACGGAGGCCGAAAAGCTGCTGGCGCAGCATGAGGGCATCAAGAACGAGATCCGCAACTATGAAGTGGACTACCAGAAGATGAGGGACATGGGGGAAATGGTGACCCAGGGCCAGACGGACGCCCAGTACATGTTCCTGAGGCAGAGGCTGCAGGCCCTGGACACAGGCTGGAACGAGCTGCACAAGATGTGGGAGAACCGTCAGAACCTGTTGTCCCAGTCCCATGCCCACCAGCTGTTCCTCAGGGATACCAAGCAGGCTGAAGCCTTCCTCAACAACCAGGTAACATCACATTACATTACACAGTACAGACTCCATTTGGCTCACAACAATGTTAGTGAGAACTAAGCAAAATAATATATTGGATAGACTGGGTGGCACAGTGTCCAAGGAGACTTCTGAAAGCACGTACCACCGCATTTAACCCTGGCAAGGTGACTGGGAGTATGGTTGAATACAAACAGTGTAGTTATTCACTCCGTAAGGCAATCAAACAGACAAAATGTCAGTATAAAGACAAAGTGAAGTTGCAATTCAACGGCTCAGATACGAGATGTATGTGGCAGGATCTACAGACAATCACGGACTACAAAGGGAAAACCAGCCACATCACGAACACCGACGTCTTGCTTCCAGACAAGCTAAACACCTTCACCCGTTTTGAGGATAACATAGTGCCACCGATGCGGCCCGCTCCCACGGACTGTGGGCTCTCGTTCTCCGTGGCCGACGTAAGACATTTAAGCGTTTTAACCCTCGCAAAGCTGCCGGCCCAGACGGCATTCCTAGCCGCGTCCTCAGAGCATGCACAGACCAGCTGGCTAAAGGGTTTACAGACATATTCAATCTTTCCCTATCCCAGTCTGCTGTCCCCACTTGTTCACGATGTCCACCATTGTTCCTGTACGCAAGACAGCAAAGGTAACTGAACTAAATGACTGTCGCCCCGTAGCACTCACTTCTGTCATCATGAAGTGCTTTGAGAGGCTAGTCAAGGATCAAATCACCTTACCTGACACCCTAGACCCACTTCAATTTGCTTACCGCCCCAATAGATCCACAGATGATGCAATCACCATCGCACTGAAAACTGCCCTATCCCATCTGGACAGGAGGAATACCTAGGTCAGAATGCTGTTCATTGACTATAGCTCAGCCTTCAACACTATAGTACCCTCCAAGCTTATCATTAAGCTCGAGGCCCTGGGTCTGAAACCCGCCCTGTGCAACTGGGTCCTGGACTTCCTGATGGGCTGCCTAAAGGTGGTGAAGGTAGGAAACAACACCTCCGTCCTCCACTCAGGGGCCCCATAAGGGTGCAGGCTCAGCCCCCTCCTGTACTCCCTGTTCAGCCATGACTGCGTGGCCAGGCACGCCTCCAACTCAATCATCAAGTTTGCAGACGACACAACTATAGTAGACCTGATTACCAACAAAGACGAGCCAGCCTACAGGGAGGAGGTGAGGGCCCTGGCGGAGTGGTTGCAGGAAATTAACCTCTCCGTCAACGTCAACAAAACGCCCCTATCCACATTAACGGGACCGAAGTAGAGAAGGTAGAAAGCCTCAAGATCCTCTGCGTACACATCACTGACGATCTGAAATAGTCCACCCACACAGACCGTGTGGTGAAGAAGGCGCAACAGCGCCTCTTCAACCTCAGGAGGCTGAAGAAATTTGGCTTGGCACCTAAGACCCTCAGAAACTTTTACAGATGTACAATTGAGATCATTCTGGCGGGCTGTATTACCCACCGCCTGGTACGGCAACTGCACCGCACGCAACCGCAGGGCTCTCCAGAGGGTGGTAGGGTCTGCCTTACGCATCACCGGGGGCACACCGCCTGCCTGCCCTCCAGGCCACCTACAGCACCCGATGTCACAGGAAGGCCAAAAAGGTCATCAAGGCTATCAACCACCCGAGCCACGGCCTGTTCACCTCTCTATCATCCAGAAGACGAGGTCAGTACATGTGCGTCAAAGCTGGGACCGAGAGACTGAAAAACAGCTTCTATCACACGGCCACCAGACTGTTAATAAATAGGGCTATCACCCGGCTACTCAACCCTGAACCTTAGAGGCTGCTGCCCTATATACTGTACATAGACATGGAACACTAGTCATTTTAATAATGTTTACGTACTGCTTTACTTATCACATATATGTTTATACTGTATTTTAGTCAATGCCACTCCGTCATTGCATGTCCTAATATTTATATATTTCTTCATTCCATTATTTTACTTTTAACTTTGTGTATTGTTGTTAGATACTACTACACTGTTGGAGCTAGGAACACAAGCATTTCGCTACACCCGCAATAACATTTGCTGAATACGTTTATGTGACCAATAGCATTTGATTTGATTTATACTGCGACTAGCGATTGCGTCACATGCATCACACTGTTGGAGTCTACTCAACTTTGGTGAAATAATGTCATCCTTCTCATGCAAATGGTTAAAAAAGAAAGTGTGTGTGTGTGCATGTGTCAGGGTGTGTGTGCGTTCCTGTGTGGTCTAGCTGAGGGATTGAACCCCGCTCTCATTATTAGTGCGATGCTAACAGAGGCTGTATTAGTCAGATCATTGTCTGACTGGACATCACTGCCCTGTTCAGCACCGCCACTCACATCAGAGCCAATCAGACGCACACACCCTCTGTGGGCTCAGTCCTCTAGAAATATTTCTGAGAGAAACACCATGTCAGCTGTTACTATGCTACAAGTAGGCTACAGTATACGAGAGTCACCTGCTTGTTCTTGATCAAGTGTCGAATGGCACACTCACTAACACCTCTACTACCCTCTCCTTCTCTCCCACCCTCCCTCTCGCCCTCCTCTCTCTCTCGCAGGAGTACGTGCTGGCCCATACTGAGATGCCCACAACTCTGGAGGGGGCAGAGGGAGCCATTAAGAAGCAGGAGGACTTCATGACCACCATGGACGCCAACGAGGAGAAGATCAATGCCGTGGTGGACACCGGACGCAGACTGGTCAGTGACAAAAACATCAATGCTGACCGCATCCAGGAGAAAGTGGACTCTATCGATGAGAGGTATTGAATGCTTTGTAAAAAGCGCTATACAAATATTCTGTATTTGGAGAACTGGGGCTGATTTTGTGGTAGCCATCTTGTGAATGTGTTTTACTCCAGTGATAATTATGGCAGCGATGTTATGTGCTTAGATTAAACTGAATTACATGCATAAAATGAAGATTTACATGCATATAATAAATTGTATGTATAGCACTTGTCAGGTTTGCATAACATCATCTAGGAGTCTAATTAATTAAACCAATACACAAAAAATATGTTTCCGAGCCGGAACCTCTCTGTGCTAAATCCATCACGTGTTAACCCCTGTCCTTCTGTTTGTGTAGACATCAGAAGAACCGCTTGGCGGCCAGTGAGCTTCTCTGTAAGCTGAAGGATAACAGAGACCTGCAGAAGTTCCTTCAGAACTGCCAAGAGGTGAGCTGCCACCTGCCCCCTACCAAACCCTTACAACACACCCCTCACTTACTCCCCCCAGCCCCCCACTGCACAACACCCATATCTGCCAGCTAGGGCTACCCCCGCACTTCATTCCCACACAAGGAAACCCACTGATTCCTCCCACCAGCTCTATAGAGTACAGTACTGTAGGTGGAATTTGTGGATGGTGCCAAGCTGTGGTTGTGTGGATGAGTCTGTGTGTCCGTCTGTCTCACTGATTGGCTCTCTGGTGTGTGCAGCTGTCCCTGTGGATCAATGAGAAGATGCTCACGGCTCAGGACATGTCGTACGACGAAGCCAGGAACCTCCACAGCAAATGGCTCAAACACCAGGCCTTCATGGCCGAGCTTCAGTCCAACAAGGAGTGGCTGGACGAGATCGAGAAGGTCAGTGACTAAATGATGGGTGTCTGATCTTTTTGACAGTTTCGTTGTATGCCTTCTCCCGGTTTATGTTTCGTGAGTGTGCGTGGCCCTCTGCTGTGGATATTTTAGTACTAAATGCAGAGAGATTAAGTCATAACAACCACGTTGGCTATTATTATATTCGTGTTCAGTGGAATTCATTTCAAAACAAGCTTTCAACAGAATCAGCGCAATAGCTCTGCAGAATAGAACTAGTAGTTTGAAAGTTCAGCATTGATGCTTGTATACATGAGTGATTGTGGGCAGAGTCACATTGCTCAGGTCAGATTGGAAGAATTTCCAGTGTCTTCCTTTTTGAACGATATTAGTGTAGATCTATTTATCTCCATAATGTCCTAACATGGTTTTCTCCCACCCAATCCCAGGATGGGATGCAGCTGATAGCTGAGAAGCCGGAGACCGAGGCCATGGTGAAGGAAAAGCTGGCAGCGCTCCATAAGATGTGGGATGACCTTGAGTCCACCACCCAGACTAAGGCCAAGTGTCTGTTTGACGCCAACAAGGCTGAGCTGTTCACCCAGAGTTGTGCCGACCTGGACAAGTGGCTGGTGGGAGTGGATGGACAAATCCAATCAGATGACTACGGCAAAGATCTGACCAGCGTCAACATCCTGCTCAAGAAACAACAGGTATTGTATTTTTATTTTTTAGGTAACAGTTTTTAACTAGGCAAGTCGGTTAAGAACAAATTATTACATACAATGACGGCCTACCAAAAGGCAAAAGGCCTCCTGCGGGGATGGGGGCCTGGGATTAAAAAATAAATGCAATATAAATATAGGACAAAACACACATCACAATGAGAGAGACACAACACTACATAAAGAGAGACTTAAGACAACAGCATAACAAGGCAGCAAAACATGACAACACAGCATGGGAGCAACACAACATGACAACTACATGGTAGCAACACAACATGGTAGCAGCACAAAAACATGGTACAAACATTATTGGGCAAAGTCAACAGCACAAAGGTCAAGAAGGTAGAGACAACAATAACTCATACAAAGCAGCCACAACTGTCAGTAAGAGCATCCATGATTGAGTCTTTGAATGAAGATATTGAAATAAAACTGTCCAGTTTGAGTGTTTGTTGTAGCTCGTTCCAGTCGCTAGCTGCAGCGAACTGAAAAAAGGAGCGACCCAGGGATGTGTGTGTTTTGGGGACCTTTAACAGAATGTGACTGGCAGAACAGGTGTTGTATGTGGAGAATGAGGGCTGTAGTAGATATCTCAGATGGGGAGGAGTGAGGCCTAAGAGGGTTTTTATAAATAAGCATCAACCAGTGGGTCTTGAGACTGGTATACAGATATGATCAGTTTACATGGGAGTATAGAGTTCAGTGATGTGTCCTATAAGGGATATTGGTGGCAGATCTGATGGCCGAATGGTAAAGAACATCTAGCCGCTCGAGTGCACCCTTACCTGCCGATCTATAAATGATGTCTCCGTAATCTAGCATGGGTTGGATAGTCATCTGAATCAGGGTTAGTTTGGCAGCTGGGGTGAAAGAGGAGTGGTTACGATAGAGGAAACCAAGTCTAGATTTAACTTTAGCCTGCAGCTTTGATATGTGCTGAGAGAAGGACAGTGCACTGTCTAGCTATACTCCCAAGTACATGTATGAGGTGACTACTTCAAGCTCTAAACCCTCAGAGGTTGTAATAACACCTGTGGGAAGAGGGGCATTCTTCTTACCAAACCACATGACCTTTGTTTTGGAACAAGGTTAAGGGTAGAGAAAGCTTGTTGGACTCTAAGAAAGCTTTGTTGTTGAGCATTTAACACAAAATCCGGGGAGAGGCCAGCTGAGTATAAGACTGTATCATCTGCATATAAATGGATGAGAGAGCTTGTTATTGATGTAAATTGAGAAGAGCGTGGGGCCTAGGTTTGAGCCTTGGGGTACTCCCTTGGTGACAGGCAGTGACTGAGACAGCAGATTTTCTGACTTTATACACTGTACTTTTTGAGGTAGTTAGCAAACCAGGCCAAAGACCACTCAGAGACACCAATACTCCTTAGCCAGCCCACAAGAATGGAATGGTCTGCCGTATCAGAAGCTTTGGCCAAGTCAATAAAAATAGCAGCACAATATTGCTTAGAATCAAGGGCAATGGTGACATCATTGAAGACCATAAAGGTTGCATAACTTGAGCGGAAACCAGATTGCATTGCCGAGAGAATACAATAGACAATCAAGAAAGCCAGTCAGTTGATTAGTGACAAGTTTTTCCAACACTTTTGATAAACAGGGCAAAATAGAAATAGGCCTATAACAGTTAGGATCGCTTGAGCTCCCCCTTTAAATAAAGGACGTACTGTGGCTGCCTTCCAATTAATGGGAACCTCCCCAGAAAGGAGAGACCAAGGTTGGCGATAGGCTTTACGATGATAGGGGCAGCAACCTTAAAGAAGAAAGGGTCTAAACCATCTGGCCCAGATGGTTTGTTGGGGTCAAGTTTAAGGAGCTCCTTTAGGACTTGGGACTCAGTGACTGCCTGCAGGGAGAAACTTTGTAGCGGGGCACGGGAAAAAGAGGAAGACGCATCAGGGATAGTCGCATTAGAAGGGGTGGGAGATTATGAAATGTTGGACGGGCAAGGAGGCATGGCTGAGTCAAATAGGAATCCTGATTTAAGGAAGTGGGGATTAAAGGGGCGGCAGGGTAGCCTAGTGGTTAGAGTGATGGACTAGTAACCGAAAGGTTGCAAGTGCAAATCCCCGAGCTGACAAGGTACAAATCTGTCGTTCTGCCCCTGAACAGGTCACTGTTCCTAGGCCGTCATTGAAAATAAGAATTTGTTCTTAACTGACTTGCCTAGTTAAATAAAGGTAAAAAATAAAATAAATAAAAAAGAGCTCAGCCGTGTGCTTCTTGTCAGTAACAACCACATCATCAACTTTAAGCGACATGGGCAGCTGTGAGGAGGAGGGTTTATTCTCCATGTCTTTAACCGTTTTCCAGCACTTCTTGGGGTTAGACCCACAGAGAGAGAACTGCTCCTTAAAGTAACTAACTTTGGCCTTCCGGATAGCCTGAGTGCACTTATTTTTCATTTGCCTGAACAAGAGCCAGTCAGTCTGAGTATGCATGTGCCGAGCCTTTCACCAAATGCAATTCTTGTGGTGGAGTAACTCTGCAAGATCACGGTCGAACCAGGGACTGAACCTGTTTTTCATTCTCATTTTCTTTATGGGGGCTTGTTTGTTAACAATACCACTGAAAACATAAAAACGAAGGTCCAAGCGTCTTCGACAGAGGGGATCAAGCTGATTCTTTACCATTTCATGAAGGAAGGCTTGTTTACCAAGCGTCTATGACAGATCTGGACAGGTCATTTCACTGAGCAGCCATTACGAACACAGCCTGTAAAACAGTGATCACTAAGGTCATTACAGAAAACACCCAACTGATCACTATCAGGGTTATTTGTGAGGATAACATTGAGGAGAGTAGCCTTTTCTGGGTGTTTGGAGTCATACCTTGTGGGATTGGTAATAATCTGAGAAAGATTTAGGGAGTCCCTTTGCTTTAGGACTTGGTCAGGTGGTTTAAGCATTTCCCAGTTTAGGTCACCTAGCAGGACAAATTCAGACTTAGTGTAAGGGGCTAGGAGAGAGTTTAGGGCAGGTAGGGTACATGCCGGTGCTGATGGAGGACGATAGCACCCAGCAACAGTCAACAAAGAGCTATTTGAAAGTTTAATGCTTAAAACCAGCAAATCAAATTGTTTGGGGACAGACTTGGTGGAGACAACCGAGCACTGAAGGTGATCCTTGGTAAAGACTGCCACTCCCCCCACCTTTGGAAGATCTGTCTTGCCGATAAAGGGTATAATCAGAAAGGTTAACATCAGTATTCAAAACACTCTTCCTTAACCACGTCTCAGTAATGACCAACACATCTGGATTGGAGCTGTGAACCCACACTTTCAATTGATCCAAGCTTCTAGTGTTAATATGCAGAAAACCCAGGCTTTTACGAGAGCAGAAATCAGTGAAGCAGATATCGGAGCACAAGTCAGAATTGGGGCTAGCAACAGTAGATGGGCCAGGGTGTTCATACACATTACCAGATATCATCAACACAGTAATACAATCAAGGCACAGCATAGTACAGGGAGAGCTCATAGGACAGAGAGAGCTCTGCAGTGCTGATTTATGACATCTGAATGTGCATCAGATGGCAACAAGATCATATTGTTCAGCAATTTCATCAGGTAACATGAATACAAATCTGGTGAGAGGTGGTTAGACTAGGATGGGAGGCCAAAAGTCTGTGTAACCAATAGAGAGTCAGAGTCCCGAGTGTGGAAACAAACATAGTCTGTGGTTGGGTAAAGAAAGTTTGTAGTCAACAAAGTATGCAGGAGTCATGAGGCAAATAGCAAAATGCACAATAAAAAAATAAAATATATAACGACTTGGGGCTAGCCATTTTAAGTTCAGAGTCACTCGCCCCAACAGTGCGTGTGTGCTGGAGGCGAGCGAAAGCTCGGTAGAGAGGGTTGAGTGTGGTGGACGTACCTGTACCAGACAGGGGGAGACAGGCCAGGGCAGATGGTGAACAGAGAGGGGTTGAGTGTGGTGGACGTACCTGTACCAGACAGAGGGAGACAGGCCAGGGCAGACGGTGAACAGAGAGGGGTTGAGTGTGGTGGAGGTACCTGTACCAGACAGAGGGAGACAGGCCAGGCCAGACGGTGAACAGATCGCCAGGTGGAATCCAAGCAGCAGTGCAGCAGGTAACAGGAGTAGGTGTCACACCACCTTGGGAGAAGCTTTTATTTCTGGAGGCAGATTTCTTGTAGAACATGCCAGTGAATGGTCTTTGAACAGCAGGAGGGGGCTTCAGAGGACGCTTGTTGGGCCAAAAGCCCTTTTACGTCACACAATTAGTGCTAATTGAATTTGTATCTGGTCTGTCCTTTCAAGCCTGGGAGCTCAGTTCCAGGTTGGAATGGTGTCCTCAGGTCTCTGCTGTTTGTTGGCTAGAGCACCCTCTGTACAGCTTGGTACTGCTGGAGCTTGACATATTGTATGTCTCCCACGGGTATGTTATGTCACCATATAGGACTCTTTTCCTCTCCCTTTGATTGTTGTGTAGGTAAATGGTACATTTCTGTATAATTTTACATTGTGGTTTCATATTAGGTAAAAGTACAATGTCAGTAATTAACCTGAGGATAAGTTCACTTGCATAGCCAAACTATGAGCGAAATGTTAAGCCTGATATTAGGTTTTCTCTTTTCCTTTAATTAGGAAAATTGCAGCATAAGCTACACCGCACACATATGCCGTGTTGGCTCAAGGTTTATTATGCAGATAGTTTATTCATACTAGCGAGTGGCGCTGTAGCGAGCAGACAAACCACGTTATGTAACAGCCCATGCTTCTCACATACACCCCCCCCCCCCCCCCCCCCCCCATTATGTTATCTCTCCCTCGCCATGATGTGTGGAGGAGCCAGTTCTGTGTCTGTGAGATGTGTAGTGTGTGAGAGAGACAGAGTAAAACAGAGAGAGAAATGAAGCGGAACAGAGAGCACTTGGTAGAAATACAGTAGAGAATACTGATTGTATATTAGCAATTATAAACGGGGTGGTTTGAGCCCTGAATGCTGATTGGCTGACAGCCGTGGTATATCAAACCGTATACCACGGGTATGTCAAAACATGTATTTTTACTGCTCTAATTACGATGGTAACCAGTTTGTAATAGCAATAAGGCACCTCTGGGTTTTGTGGTATATGGCCAATATACCACAGATAAGGGCTGTGTCCAGTCACTGCGCGATGCGTCGTGCCCAAAAACAGCCCTTAGGCGTAGTATATTGGCCATATCCCACACCTTATTGGTTAACTGTGTAATTAAAGATGGTGTACCCATGGTATCCTTTGTGTAACCCAGAACTAAAATGTGTGCATGTGAGAGAGGGAATGCATTTCCACTGTTTGTTCGATCTGCGAGAGAGAGACCGGAAACTCCTAGAGCACAAACGAGACGGAGAACTCTGGAACACATGCTAGGGGGTTGACCAGAGAGGGAGCTATAGAGAGCACGCTATGACTGTCTCTCTCCTCTCTACTCCTCCTGGTGTGGCGTCCCTAGATGCTGGAGAGCCAGGTGGAGGTGCGTCAGAAGGAGGTGGAGGAGCTGCAGAGCCAGGCCCAGGTCCTCAGCCAGGAGGGGAAGGACACAGATGAGGTGGACGGCCAGCGCCGCATCGTGGAGAAGAAGTTCCAGCAGCTGCTAGACCCACTGAAGAAGAGGAAGGGAAACCTCATGGCCTCCCGCGAGATCCACCAGTTCAACAGAGACGTTGAGGACGAGATCGTAAGTACATTAAACCTTTAATCTAGCCTAGTTGTGTGTCTGTCTGTTTCTGTCTGTCTGATGCTGTGATCCATTTCTGTCGTGTGTGTGTCTGTCTGCCTGTGTCTGTCTGTATGTGTGTCTGCCTGTCTGTCTGCCTGTGTGTCTGTCTGTCTGTCTCAGTGTGGGCGTGCGCATGTGTGTTTCAGAGAACGAGTAAAAGAGATGACGTACTGTATGCCTACTTGTGCAAATGCTACAGTATGTTTGTGCTTGTGTGAAATCCCTGCCCTATGGTAGTGTGGAATAGCAGCAGAAGCTGAACAGCAGAGCAGTTCCCTTGTGTCTGAAGTGATTTAAGTGATAAAAATCACTATTTTGTGTTTTTTTCTCCTCTTTTGAGGGAAGGCACCCACTAAGAGTAGCAGCAGGTGCATGCTTTCATAGCTGTGAGGGTTTGTTTATTATTGTAATGACTGTATTGACTCCTTTCATACAGGCAAGAAGGAGCAGGCCTCGTGTTTTGAAATGAATGGGTTGGGTCTCTGAATGGAACTGATGTGTCTCATCTGTGTATGTCATCAACTGCATTTAAAATGCTTACCAAAAAAAACGCTTTGCCCAAATCATGCTTTTCAAGTGGTTAGCTGTTAAGTTTAATTCCTGTCATTGCATTTGCTACATCAATGTATCAGTCTTCCGAACATTATTCCTACCTATTTCTGTGTTTTCCTCTTAGCTCTGGGTTGAAGAGAGAATGCCACTGGCAACATCTACAGACCACGGAAACAACCTGCAAACAGTCCAGTTACTCATCAAGAAAAACCAGGTAAGAAACAAACTCCCATCAGTTTCAACCTTGAACAGTATTTCCATCCATAGAATATTAGCTCTTAGCATTTACAGTACTACCATTAGAATCCAGTGACAGATCTATTTCTGTACCAGATAACCACTGTACTTTTAAAGCAGCTGACATCATTCTGACCTGCTGCCCTTTGACCTCTCCCCCACCAGACCCTGCAAAAGGAGATCCAGGGCCACCAGCCGCGCTGTGACGACATCTTTGAGCGGAGTCAGCAGGTGCTGAAGGATGACGACAACAGCCCCAGCGGCGAGGGGATCCGCCAGCGGCTGGCCGACCTGCGGCGCCTGTGGGCCCAGATCCTGGAGGAGACAGCCAAACGCCATGGACGCCTGGAGGAGGCCCACAAGGCCCAGCAGTACTACTTTGATGCTGCCGAGGCTGAGGCCTGGATGAGCGAGCAGGAGCTCTATATGATGTCAGAGGAGAAAGCCAAGGTGAGGGGTGCAGTGTGTCTGAAAGCCAAAATTGCTATTCATAAGCAATCAGAATGGGGGTTGAATGTGAAGTAGGATGGTGATTGGACCTGATAGGATGAGTAGCAAGCCGTTAGAGATACAAAGTGGCTTTTGGTTAGGACTGGTGGGTTGCACTCCAGTATTTTGTTGTGATGGATCATTAGTAGGGGTAAAGGAAATTGGGTTTGGTTACAGGGCAAGCTGCTTTTTTGTAACGGGGCAAAGTTGCTGGATAGGAGGGCTGGTTGATACTGTACCAGGGGTATTGCTGCACTTGGTAGAGTTAGATCTATGACCATTGCCCAGTAAGTTGTTGGTTTACCAGGCAGAAGTGGGTCATTGTCACAAGGAGAAATTAGGAAGTCAGTGGAGGGTGAAAGACAAGGGCAGTGACTTGGTCTAACAGGCTGAATCCCAATTCTTACCCTAGAGGGTACAGGAGCTAATTAAGACCTGCGATAGCCTTTTCAACCAAGCCAGCAAGGTTGCAGGCTCCAGAGCTGTCCCAATAAAATACAAAATAGTTGAGAGGCGTACCTAATTATATGACACATGCATTTGTTTGTGTCTGATTACAAGACTTGACACATAAAACAAACAAAATACTTCCCAAATTAAATGTTCAACTGTTACTGAGGGATTTGTTCATTTGAATTTCATGCTTGTTTTGTTATTTAAAAGTGGAACACGGGGCGGCAGGGTAGCCTAGTGGTTAGAGCGTTGGACTAGTAACCGGAAGGTTGAAAGTTCAAATCCCCGAGCTGACTAGGTACAAATCTGTACTAGGCCGTCATTGAAAATAAGAATTTGTTCTGAACTGACTTGCCTAGTTAAATAAAGGTTCAAAAAAAAAATACAAAAAATTGCATCATCCAAGTCAGGAGTGTGTCCCGAAGTTGATGGGTTAATTGATCACTTCGCCACTCTCTGGAGTTTTGTTAGCAACACGTGACAATGGAGGGACATCTGAGCGAGTTGGTTAAGGACGAGGGGATGATTTGAGATTCAGCGAGGGCTGTGTGGTATTGGATGTGAAAGGTGAGTAGACAGAGAGAAGTCTTCCAGGCCATCATTCCATTTGTCCTTGACTCCTCAACAGTCTCCTTCTACAGGACTGGATCTCTGTGAGACTAGTCTATTTCTAGTCAATACTGTGCCCTCTACACTGATTGTATGTGCCTGTTCATACTCACTGTCTGCGTCTGTACCTTGACTCTGTCACTCTCTCTGTGTAGGATGAGCAGAGCTCCGTGGCCATGCTGAAGAAGCACCAGATCCTGGAGCAGGCTGTGGAGGACTATGCTGAGACTGTCCACCAGCTCTCCAAGACCAGCAGGGGCCTGACGGCCGCCGGACACCCAGAAAGGTGAGGGGTCTCAGGGGCTTATCCTCAGGGTTAACAATCCCCTCCAGTGAAAATTGGAAGTTGAATCCATGGTCCTATTCACCAATTTCAGACTAAAGAACGTTAAAGGGATAGTTCATGATTTTGGCAATGAACTTGTGAATGCCATTTTTATGTCCAATGTGAAGGAAGTTAGAGGTGGTTTTGCTAGCCAATCCTAACTTGCATTAGTGCAATGACTGAAAGTTTACAGGAGCTGTTCCCATTGACTTCCAGTCATTGCGCTGATGCTAGTTAGCAATTGCGTTAACGTTAGTTGGCAACGTCCTTCAAACTGTGCACTGAGACACAAAAATGGTACCCACGAGTTCATCTGACTCTAGGGAAGTAGATAAAGGGCTGCATTGCCAGAATTCCTAACTATCCCCTTAAGGGCTTAAACCCAGAGTGGTCAGTCAGTACCAGACAACTAACATTTAGATCAGTGTAAGGTTAAGCTCCACTCCTGCTGAGTTGAAGTAGGATTTAACCACGCAGAGGTTTAACACTTGACAGTGTAGCATCCCCGAAGATAGCGAGGATAGGATAATGTAGTTCCTATATCCTAACCCCCTCCCTCTCTGCCTCCTCCTCCCTCCTCCTGCTGTGTAGTGAACGGATCGGCATGCGTCAGTCCCAGGTGGATAAGCTGTACGCGGGGCTCAAGGACCTGTCGGAGGAGAGGAGGGGGAAGTTGGACGAGAGGTTCCGTCTTTTTCAGCTCAACAGGGAGGTGGATGATCTGGAGCAGTGGATCGCTGAAAGGGAGGTGGTGGCTGGGTCACATGAGCTGGGACAGGACTATGAACATGTCACGGTATGTAGTGCCAGCCTGCCACCCATGTTCCCCTGTTGCCAGAGTATCTTGTGGAATATGTCCATTCAGACTTTGCTGTGATAATCTCCCTCTACAGATGCTTCAGGAGCGTTTCCGTGAGTTTGCTCGCGACACAGGCAACATTGGTCAAGAGCGTGTGGACACTGTCAACCAGCTGGCGGACGAACTCATCAACTCGGGCCACGCCGACGCGGCTACCATCGCCGAGTGGAAGGACGGGCTGAATGAGGCGTGGGCCGACCTGCTGGAGCTGATTGACACACGCACGCAGATCCTGGCGGCGTCCTTCGAGCTGCACAAGTTCTACCACGACGCCAAGGAGATCCTCAACCGCATCCTGGACAAACACAAGAAGCTGCCTGAGGAGCTGGGCCGGGACCAGAACACAGTGGAGACCCTGCAGAGGATGCACACCACCTTCGAACACGACATCCAAGCCCTGGGGACACAGGTATGACAATGACACCAGAGAGACGTAGCCAGAAAGCCAAAATGCCTAAAACAGAGGTTGGACTACAGCCTTAACTAAATGTGCAGCTATAAGGTGAATCTCTCACAGATCATAGACAAGACTTCTCAACATTTGGTATCTGCCTACCCATATTTCTCCCTTTTCCTCCCCAGGTGAGGATGTTGCAGGAGGATGCTGTGCGCCTGCAGTCTGCCTATGCCGGAGACAAGGCTGATGACATCCAAAAGAGAGAGGGTGAGGTTTTGGAGGCCTGGAGAACACTGCTGGAGGCCTGTGACGGCCGCAGGGTCAGACTGCTCGACACCGGCGACAAGTTCCGTTTCTTCAGCATGGTCCGAGACCTCATGCTCTGGATGGAGGACGTCATCCGCCTCATCGAGGCTCAGGAGAAGCCCAGGTACCGTGAACCTGATGGGAAACAGTTTTGCCTCAGGCTGGTTCTTTTAATAGTTTGGCATTATTGCAGTACACATTTGTTTTCTCCTACCGACAAAAGCCAGAAAAGAAGGTGTCAGTAATCTCTGTAGTTTTCTGTAAGCAGCTTTTGGTCTGCAGCTTACGCTGTAATCACACTTTCTCAGGTCTGGATTTATGTATCTAATCCTCAATGTTCTGATTGTTGTTATTTACCAAGTTATCCTCACTAGCTCACCCCAAACAACCCTCTGTATGAATGCTGTAGCTCTGGCACTGTAGTGTAGCCCAGGTTTTCAACTGAAGCCTCAGCTGAATGTATTGCCACCCACGGATGGTTCTTTTTATAACCACTGAAGATGCAGCTGCAGAAAATGGTGAATACTCAATGTATCAATACTCAATTAATGTCCCAGGATGTCTTCTCCTCTCAGGGAGCAGCCCTTATCTGGCTCTGGTTTCAGCTGTAATTGTGATAATCACCAGGGTCGACAAGGCCTTCATTATCTGCGCCTCTCAGCTGAATCTCAGCCAGCAGCTTACCATGGAGACGGATGAAGAGGGAGAGAGGAAGAGGGAGGGGGAGAGATAGGAGGAGACAGAAATAGAAAGGATAAGAGACAGACAGACAGACATAAGGGGCTAATGATGATGAAAGGGGAAGTGGGAAAAAGATACTGGAGGAAAAGAAAGGGGGGAAGAAAGATGGATGGCTAATGGGGTGAAGGAGGAAAAAAGCGGGTGGGCGAGGGGAATTGAGAGAGAGACTTGGATTGTGTCAGCAATTGCATTGCTCTGTTTCCACTATCCGAGAGAATGGCACCCTATCCTGACTAGAGTAGACTAGTGTTTAGTTTGATAACAGCATGGTCCCAGGTACTCACCCTGGAACATCATTATGTTGAAGGCTGTAGTCCACTGAAATACGCTGGGTGTCAGCATCCTGTCTGGACTGTATGTACATGTGGTTTTAGAAAACATATGCTAGCATCGTAAGTAGCAACGTAAGCAGCATTTCTTGGGTAATTTAAACCCCAGGTAACCTAACCAAAGGACATTAGAACCTTGGTGTGTTCAGTGTGTGTAACTGGCTTATTGTTGTGTCTTCAAGGGACGTGTCGTCTGTGGAGCTCCTGATGAACAACCACCAGGGCATCAAGGCTGAGATCGACGCCCGTAACGACAGCTTTACCAACTGCATCGAGCTGGGCAAGTCCCTGTTGGCACGAAAACACTACGCATTAGAGGAGGTGAGAGGCCAACAATTTCATAACACCCTCACAGATTCGTACCTCCTTCTCTCCTCCGCTCTCTGTTTCTTTCTTCACCCCCATTCTCCTTCTTTCATTCTCCGGATGGAAATGTGGCTCCCTCTGGTTTTGTGTTGCGTCATTAAATGTATGGTGTTTTTAGACTCGTTTAACTTAATTTCCTTCCATTTTCAGATCAAAGAGAAGTTACTACAGTTGACGGACAAGAGGAAAGACATGATTGACAAGTGGGAGGACAGATGGGAGTGGCTTAGATTGGGTAATTCTATCAAATCGTTTTCAGTCCGTTGCACAGTATTAGCTAAGAGTAGTGCCTTGGGGCTCACCGAGCATTATCCCACAGTCCCTTGGTATTTCTAGAGGTATCACCGTTACTTTTTACTGCCGTGGTGTGTGACCAGCGGTGTTTCTGCCCAGTTCTGGAGGTGCACCAGTTTGGAAGGGACGCGGGTGTGGCCGAGTCGTGGCTGCTGGGACAGGAGCCGTACCTGTCCAGCAGGGAGATGGGTCAGAACGTGGATGAAGTGGAGAAACTCATCAAGAGACACGAGGCCTTTGAGAAGTCAGCTGCCACCTGGGAAGAGCGGTTCTCTGCGCTGGAACGGCTGACTACGGTGAGAGGACGGGGGGGTGTTCACAACTCACTGGGCTGTCAGTTAAACCATTCATCCAATAACTTAATCAATTTTGTTTTTAAATAGATTAGACATCCATCTGCAATGCTCTCATCACATTTGTCTGTCAGTCAAATCGTGACGTGAAGGTCCAATGCAATGAAGTACCTTGCTGTGATTGTTTTCAATTAAAATTGTTAAAAAAAAAACTTTTTTTTAAAATAGCTTCTTAGCTAAATGCAATTTCTCAAGCAAGAATTTTGCTAGGACTGTCTGGGAGTGTTCTGAGAGAGGAGCCGAATGAGAAGGATGTGTAACCTGAACTAGCTGTTTGTCAGAGAGGAGGGCAAACTCTCTTTGTTATACGAATGTATACTGCTGGTGATGTCACCAGGCAATTAAAAAAATCCACCCAGCCAAACAAGCTGAAATTTCAGACGACCTTTTCAAACAGCTCTTACACTAAAAGGGAATTACCATCATTTTCACAATTTCACAGTATAATTCCAACCTCATAGTGCGGAAATATATATAAAACACAGAAATAATCATGTTTTTGACTGCACCTTTAATGAAATTACTTATGTTTAAATTTCAATTGAACAAATTCTGTTGGTCACTAATGATGTGTGTCTGTTCGTAATGCAGATGGAATTACTGGAAGTGAGAAGACAGCAAGAGGAGGAGGAGAGGAGGAGAAATCCCCCACCTGCAGAGACCCAGACGGACACTGCATCGCCACAGCAGAAGTACGATATGAGCCCGGAGCACCATACTGAAATAATGTGTTTGGTCTGTTTGTGTGTCTGCTCTGTGTCTATGTTTAGACTGAGCAGGCATGCTGTATTCTGGTGTTATGACTATACCAGTGTGTTTATAAAGACTTAAGTACGGTGTTTGAGGCTGACAGTTTTCTGTGTGTGTTTATAGATACTGCAGTACAGCGTTGGAGACTGACTGTTGTCTCTATACTGTACGCTATGACTGTCCCAGTGTGTTTATCCTGCACCATGTTTGAGACTTACTGTTGTGTCTCTGTGTGTTGTCCCTACAGGGAGGGTGAGCAAGTGTCTCTGAATGGACTGCCATCGGACCAGGACTCCCCTCGGGTTAGTTACCGCTCCCCAGCCTACCAAAAGTACTCCAGCTTTCAAACCCGCAGGACTGGGACTGGGCGAGAAAGGCGGGCGGGCTGGACCGTGACCCCCCAATGCCTCCCTTGCCCTTTGAACCCCCTGCCCCCACCACAGGGAGAGGACTGTACACCCCTCTACCCCTGACCCCCCCACCCCCCCCCTCCCTCCGGTTCTGACAGTTAGTTAGTCACACTTATTCCTCATTTACCATTTAGCCGTATCCTAATTACATTACAGGAGACTATACTAATTCTACCTTGATTATTCCTTTTTATTTTTTATTTGCATAATGCATTTTAATGGAAATTAGCTTTGCTGATTGCAGTTTCATTTATTGTCGTTTTTATTCACCAAGTCTTATTTTATCACATGGATGTTGCAGGACTGAACATAGATGAACAGTAGCAGGGTACTAGATTTTTTTTTGGGGGGGGGCCAACCGTATAGTTATTTATGCTTTCATCTTTTTATCTTCATATTCCTTCAAACCGACTGGTACCTTTATTGATACTGATCGAACACTCCGCTGAGGACGGCTGATAAACGCTAGCTGCAGCTCACAGGAGGCTGGTGGCACCTTCATTTGGGAGAACGGGATCATGGTAATGACTGGAGCGGAATCAGTGGAATGGTATCAAATACATCAAACATATAGTTTCCAGGTGTTTGATGACATTCCATTTGCTCCGTTCTGGCCGTTATTATGAGCCGTTCTCCCCTCAGCAGCCTCCACTGCTGCAGCTAAATACTGTAGTATTTACTGATTAGATGTAAGCTGGGCCGAGATCAAATGAGAAAGTAGAAAGAAGATTAAACCGTTTTTGAGTTAGGCAACCCTATTTCAAAAGCAGTACAACATTTCCTAATTGAACATTTTGAGATTTGAGCAAAAGGTCCAAAAAATAATGTATTTAATTGTATTCACTGTAGATTGACATGATCTATTGACCTATTGACCCCAGAGAAAGGCATAATGGGACACAGAAGCACTACAGCACTACGTAGTCTAGAATGAGAATGAGCACAGCGTGTGTGTGTGGGTGTGTATATACGTGTGTGTCCGTGGGAACAAAGAAGAACACTCCACTCGTATCTTTTCTTTATATACAACTTTTTTTCCCCCTCTACCGTCAGGTTTTAGTCTTTATTCCCTATTTTTCCTCTCTCCCTTCTCTCTTCTATCCCTGTTTTTCTTCTCTTCCGCCTCTCAGCCCAACACTCCTCTCCTCCTATCTCCATCCCTGATGATATTACTCTTTGTCTACGTTATTATTTACAAACTTACCATGTGGAACCTGAATAACTGACAGACAAAATACATGGCTTAATCGTTGCCTCAGTAATGCAGTTAAATCGTCTTCTTTAGTCTCAGGTTTCAAGTTGCCCCAGATCAAATCAACCAGGTCTCTTGCAAACTAGATTTTATCTCAATTACTTGCCTGAATAAATAAAGGTTAAATAAAATTCAAGAGAATAGGAAATCAAAAGTAGTAAGTAGCTATCTGCCCCAGATATCCATCCATTTACATGACCTGCACATCCATACCACACGTTATACCACTGTCAGACAGTACCATCTCAAATACCATTTCACTATGTATGATTCATTTCACTATGCTTCACCGTCGTAATTCTGTTTGTAGGGTTGTTCAGGTCGTGGTGTGTGCGTGTGTGTGTGTGTAGAGGGGTGTAAGCACATTCCAATTTATTCCGGTCATTGGGTTTCAGTAGTTATATGATACCTACCTTCTTGTTCTCATATCATTCTTCATGTTAGCTCTGTGCATCAGATCTTCATTTTATTCCTGGTCATGTTGCACGTTGAATCATTTCAGCATCCTCAACCCACTAACGCACATTCCCCAATAAAACATTGTTAGAGTCCATCACTCCCCATGTATGTCCGATTTTTGTTGTCCTTGTGCCGCCTACAAAATAACACTGTTTTTGTCCTCATGTCTTATGTTGGGTATATTGTTTTGCATGTCATTAACATGTTGGTAATCACCTTTCACTTTCAGTGCCCACTGTTTTTGTGTTTTTCTCTGTGTGTATTTTCTATGTTTTCATCCTGGGGTGGTTTTACACACATTGATGTACAATACTTTTTCAAAGATTTTTTGGTAACACTTTACTTGACACCCAGCGTCATAACACGCAGTCATAATCATGTCATAATATGTCATAACAGCTGACATAACTTGTCATAAGTGTTATGACCATATTATGACAGGTTATGACAAGTTATGTCAGCTGTGGTTATGGTTATGACCATGTCATAACATGTTATGACACTGGGTGTCAAGTAAAGTGTAATTGATTTTTCATACCCTTTTTTAAATTGAATTGTCTTGTAGATATCATTTATCCAGTAGACTTCTGACAATAAATCTCCAGTATTTTGCTTTAGTGTAAAAAGGTACCCATCCAAACTGAGAGATCAATGTTTGAGCAATTCTAAGTTTAGTGTTTTTAGTTCTGCAAAAGGGTCATTTCTAAGGTAACTACAGTTACTGCTATCAAAGTGATCCTCCTTCACAGTAATCAAACTTTGAGATGATCAGACTTCTTTCCGTATTTATGTGGAGGTAACTGGGTTCATATTATAAGTTTGGAGAGTATATTTGAGATAGAATGTGGGTGCAGATGTGACCATTGATAATATGATTACCTATATGAGTGTTAGCCCAAGCAAAAACTATTTTAGCTTTTACCCTGAACATTTAACAAAGAGGTGGTGAGAAATATCAGTCCCATGTTGCACCAATCGAACGGTGCAAAACCTGGCAGCGATGCAGTCCTTCGTGTCCAGTATTGGTGGTCCAGCCGATGGCAGGATCTCTGTATAAGCATCCAGGATTTGTCCATCGCCTGGCAAGCTCTCAGTAAAAGTGTCCACGATTGGTCCAGCCTTGAAGAGCTCAGTAATGGGTAATAAGTGACAAATTGGAGTGGGTGTGTTGTGATAAAATCTTTTAACTGGCCAATTTTGCATTCCCCTTCACTTTACAATAATGATACCGTAAAATGAATAATGAGTTCAAGCAATTGTGTTAATTGTTTGGGATTTTATTTTGGACTTTCTCTCCCTTTCGCTGGCTTTCTCTTTCTCTCCAACAATATTTTGTGTGGGTGTGGCAATGTGGTGTGCATGTCTTAACCCCTGATCTGTGCATGTCTTTGAAATGATCTCTCTCGCTGTCTCGGCTGGACTCCGGTCCCATTTTAACCAATCCCATAAACCAAAGCTCTTCTGTAGGTCCCAGTTTTTCTCAGAATCTATATAAATTGATTTTTACTGCATCTGCAATGTCTCCGCCTAACCGTGCTTAGATGGGTCGGAATCTGAGTTAGTCAAACAGTGAGTTAGTATAAGTGAGAGTGAATCGGACTGTGAGTTAGTGTAAGTGAGTCATTTTAGAGGCTGTTCGTCTCAAGATTCGGATGGAGTCAGAGAGGTTCATGATGAATCAGTCGGATTGAGTCGTTTGATCAGAGTCAAGTTAGTGTAGAAAATGTGTAAAAATCAACTGTCCCAAGTAGATGGCACTCAATGTTGGAGAGATGGAGTGAGAGGGTTAGATATAGGAGTCAGAAAGAGACTGAGATGGAGTTAAACACTTGATAAGTTTCACTCCAGGCACTGAACCTTAAGACCTGAGACACTGTGGGTGACACAGAGAATGAGACATGATGTAAGAATAGCACAAACACTCAGTTCTGGGGTTCAGTGTCTGCCGTTCATCTTATGATGAAGCTGGGCTATAATTGTGAAATTGAGGCACGATTAAAATTTAAGGCTGGTGTAATGGCATTGTTTTGATTTATACAAATACCTACCCAGAGGCTATTTTACTCATCAAATGGAAATGAGGAAACATATTGTGATGAAAATATTTTATTTTGTATCATTTACAGTAGAGTAGGCCTAGTCATATAGAATACCCCTTTCTACTTAACTTTACTTTTCTTAAAGCCATTGTGATATAATATAGCAATCAAAGGGAAAGTACTGAATGTTTCTACACAGCCTCTGATACTGCTATGCATGAAGCCAACTCTCTGATTTCCAGCCCCACTGTGTGTTTTGTCTACCAAGCCCCAGCTTTCTCTAATACCAGTTTCTGTCTACCTCAGGACAATGGGGAGGGAAGTGACATTGTAAATGGGGTGGCGGAGCCCAGCCCAGGCGGGTCGCCCAGTGCAGCACACAAGGGCAAGCCCAGCCAGGCTGCCACACTCCCAGCCAAGTCCCTGGACTCAACCCCAGCCAACCAGATGGAAGGCCTCCTGCACCGCAAACATGAGTGGGAGGGTCACAACAAGAAGGCATCCAGCAGGTACACACACACACAATTCACATACACTCCCCTTAGTATTTATTTGGACAGCGAAGCTGAATCTTTTAATTTGCCTCAACTCCAGCATTTTGGTTTGATAGGCGACAATACAGAATGCCACCTTTTTTTTGAGGGTATTTTCATATCTGTTTCACGGTTTAGAAATGAAAGCACTTTATGTATCTAGTCCCCCCCCCATTTGAAGGTAATACATAGTCAAATTCACTTATAGTGTATTAAATGTAGTCAAAAGTTTAGTATTTCGTCCCATATTCCTAGCACACATTGAGCTCGTGACTCTACAAACTTGTTGGATGCATTTGCAGTTTGTTTTGGTTGTGTTTCGGCTGTTTTGCCCAATATAAATGAATGGTAAATAATGTATTATGTCATTTTTGAGTCGCTTATTGTAAGTAAGAATAGAATATGATTCTGAGCACTTCGACATTAATGTGGATGCTACCATGGGGGCATGATCTTTGCATCTAACTTTCTCACTCATCATTATTCACAAATCATTCATGATTATCCATAATCATTGTAGCATCCACATTAATGTAGAAGTGTTCAGAAACAAATTATTTTCTTATTTACAATAACATTTGTAATACATTATTTACCATTCATTTCTATTGGGCACGACATAATCGGAAACACAACCAAAACAAACTGCAAATGCATCCAACAAGTTTGTAGAGTCACAAGCTTGATGTCATTGTCTGCTAGGAATATGGGAATAAATTCTAAGTGCATTTGTCCAAATACTTATGCACCTTCAAATGAGGGAACTAGATACATAAAGCGCTTTAATTTCTAAACGGATATGAAAACTCCCTTACATAAAAGGTGACATTGTGTACTGTCGCCTCATAATTTTTTAAATCTCAAATCCAAAACGCTGGAGTATAGAGCCAAATTAACAGTTTTAGCTACACTGTCCAAATAAATACATAGGGGAGTTAACATGTATGCCTACTGGACATATTCATTCATGCCAAATACTTTCCCCTTACAATAATGCCAACATTTTATTTAACTGAACAGACTCTGATAACTGTGTTTCCTATGGTTTCAGATCCTGGCACAATGTGTATTGTGTGATCAACAACTGGGAAATGGGCTTCTACAAAGACATTAAGAGTGCCAGCCAGGGCATCCCCTATCACAGCGAGATCCCCATCAGCCTGAAGGACGCTGCGTGTGAGATCGCCCTCGATTACAAGAAGAAGAAGCATGTGTTCAAACTGAAGTGAGCACTATTTGCTGTATAGCTCCCTATGTGTCTTGTATTATCAGAAGATGAGATCTTGCATACAGTACAGTAGTTAGCTTGACTTGTTACTCAAGTTTTTATTTTCCTTTTACAGAGCTACAGATGGGAATGAGTATCTCTTCCAAGCCAAAGATGACGTAAGCTTTATTCGCTTTTAATTTGTACATTGTGCATGAATGACAGACTATCTTCCTCCTGTGAATGTTGTGTATCCTTTGCTGTCTTTAGTCCCTGTCTCTTACGAGGATCACGTGGGTGTCTGAGTGTTGCTGTATTGATGTGATCTGTGTTGTGTGTCCTGATAAATCCTCATCTGGGCCGCAGGAGGAGATGAACTCGTGGATGGAGGCCATCTCCAGCGCTGCGTCCTCTGATAAGACCGAGATGACCCCCAGCAGCCATAGCACCCCCGCCTCCAGCCGAGCCCAGACCTTGCCCGCCTCTGTTGCCCTGGCAACCGAATCCAGCCCAGGCAAGCGCGAGAAAGACAAAGAAAAACGCTTCAGCCTTTTCAGCAAAAAGAAGTAGATCCTCCTCCCCAGCCCCTTCAATGCCATTCCTCTTCTCTCTTCTCTCCCCTGCTCCTGTTCCTCTTAAAGCGAGACTCCAGCATGCAAGCTCAGAGCCAAAACTCCACACTCTGTGCCTAACAATCCAACAGCCGGGCTCAGAGGTCAACCACAGTATTGGTGTTTTCTTTTTTTAAGATAAGGAACACAAAAAAAGACAAACAATTATGTTAAGGTAGATTTGATGCTTTGGGCAGCTGCCATTGTAAACCATCCAGAAGTCGCCGCTGAAACACAGGATAGGGTTTCTAGTTAAGATTTCTTTGTATTTTCTCTCTTTTCCTGCTTTCATCTCTGCTTTTCACTTGTTGCTTTTGTTGTTTTTTCCCAGTTCTTTTTGTAATTCTATGTAGTTTCTAGGGTCTGTCCTCAGTTTTGTGAGGCTATCATTGAAAGATGACTTGCATTCTTCTGCGGTTGAAAAGCAAAGTCAGCGGTGCTTTGAACTGTGTGTATAACTTGTGTATAACAAACTATTAAAAAAACGTTTCATTTCACTTACTAATAACAAGCCCTACAGCATTATAAGCTTCAATATAGTCTCACTTTTTTTTCCAAAAACGTAGTATGACATTCATTTGAATGAAAAGATCATAATATTGTAAAATGTAATCCTATACCTACTCGGGCTCAAGTGATTACTAAAACCAGTCAGAATGTTGGATATCCATGAAGAACTACAACACAGATTAAGGTTTATTTCTGTCATTTTTCAAAACATTATTAAACATTGTTTTCCTATGTATTTGAGTTGCATTATAATGTATGTTTAAAATATATTTAGTACAAAGTATAAAAATTAGATGTACAAAACAATAAACACTTTAAGCATTGTTGTTAAGTAGAAAAGTTGATTCTAAGGCAAATACTGGAATAAGGTTGCTTGCTTGTTGGCTATAGCACCGCATATTATCATTTTGCTACATTCTCTAGCTATTTGATAAATAGTGTGCATTTCTCTGTCACTGTAACTATTGTAATGAAATATTTCTTCATATTGCACAATCAACAATGCCACGATGGGAGAAAGCTTGTTTGCCATAGCGACGCCTCTAGGTATGTAGTTTAATATGGACCATTGTCACAGGTAGATGGAACTGCACCCGTAGACTTTTGCCCTCTCTGTTAAATATGTGCAAATCCATTAAATTGCTTTTAAGATGATGTCTGTCTCTGTGTTTTCAGTGCTACAGCGTCACACCAAATCAGCAACAATTCCTCATCTCATTACTGATTCTATACGATTGAATACATTTTCATGAAATCATGCCTCGTTCAGTGCAAGCACTATGTTCTCATTCATTACAACAACAAAAAAACACTATTACCAAGCAATTACAGAGCTATTACGATGTAACAATGAAATTAATGGCAGAATAAATCTTGTCTCCTCTGACTTCATTTAGGAAACACAGATTTTTGACTGCCCCTAAATGTGTGCACCATCTAGTGGCGTTATGGAGATTTTGCAGCCAGTGTTGAACATTTCTGCAGAACGCAGATCTCGTTCCCAGACACCTTAGGCCTGGGTAAGAGGCTAGCAGAAAACTAAACAATATATCACTGGAAAAATACAAATACGCCATTTTAATTTGTTCTAATATGAGACGAAAGAGCACTATGGGCAACAGTTTGGTAAAATGGCTTAGCGTGCTGAGTTTGATTTTCGGGTATGTTACAACTCAAAATGGCATAGATTATTGAGATTACAGGTGGCCTGTTAAATTGACCACTTCTATCCCCTCTAGAAACATCAGGATTTAGGTTGGTCCGTTTTGGGGGATATGGGTGAAGTTTGCCTCTAAACGAATGTGAGAATAACAAGTTTGATCTTGCAGGATTATCTAGGGTAAGGCTTGAGAATCCTCTATGATGAAAACTGAGCGTGAAAGAATCAGACCATAGTTCTTAACCATTTTGCTTTAATTTAGAAATCCTTTCTTAGCAATGACCATGAATGAAAGGAGACCACAAAGAAGACTCAGTGTTTACAGATTATAATTTGGCTACTAAACATCAAAGTAACCCCATTGGCAGAGTTTTCTATCACCTCTGAGTAATCTAACAGCCAACCTGAGGGGACAGGAGTATGGGATATATATAGATATATTTGTTTGTTTTTTAGATGATCAGATTAACTATGCTCCCGTATCTCTCGTATTGGGAGAGAGCAGAGACGTTCCGTCATCACTTCTATCACAAGAGGGCGCAAGAGTACCAGTAAACTGAGAACTCAGACTGCCCTTCACACAAGGACGTTATACACTGAGTGTACAAAATATTAGGAACTGCTCTTTCCATGACAGACTGGCCTGGTGAATCAAAGTGAAAGCTAAGATCCTTTATTAATGTCACCTGTTAAATCCACTTCAAACAGTGTAGAGAAAGGGGAGACCGGTTAAAGAATAAGTTTTACGCTTTGAGACAATTGAGACGTGGATTGTGTATGTATGTCATTCAGAGGGTGAATGGGCAAGACAAAAGATTGAAGTGGCTTTGAACATGGTATTGTAGTAGGTGCCAGGTGCACCGGTCAACAGTTTCCTGTGTGTATCGAGAGTGGTCCACCACCTAAAGGACTTCCAGCCAACTTGACACAACTGTGGGACGCAATGGAGTCATCATGGGCCAGCATCCCTGTGGAATGCTTTCAACACCTTGTAAAGTCCATGCCCGATGAATTGAGGCTGTTCTGAGGGCAAAATGGGGTGCAACTCAATATTAGGGAGGTGTTCCTAATGTTTTGTACACTGTGTAGCTAGGTCTGCTCTATCAACCCTGACAACCAGGTATCTCCTGTCAATCAAAAATCTTGCACTGCAATCAAATCAAATGTATTTGTCACATAAACATCGTTAGCAGATCTGCTAACCCCAATATGTACATAAAGATATATGAATAAGTGATGGTACAGAACGGCATAGGCAAGATGCAATAGATGGTATCGAGTACAGTATATACATATGAGATGAGTAATGTAGGGTATGTAAACAAAGTGGCATAGTTTAAAGTGGCTAGTGATACATGTATTACATAAAGATGCAGTAGATGATAGAGTACAGTATATGCATATACATATGAGATGAGTAATATAGGGTATGTAAACATATTAAGTAGCATTGTTTAAAGTGGCTAGTGATATATTTTACATCAATTTCCATCAATTCCCATTATTAAAGTGGCTGGAGTTGAGTCAGTGTGTTGGCAGCAGCCACTCAATGTTAGTGGTGGCTGTTTAACAGTCTGATGGCCTTGAGATAGAAGCTGTTTTTCAGTCTCTCGGTCCCTGCTTTGATGCACCTGTACTGACCTCGCCTTCTGGATGATAGCGGGGTGAACAGGCAGTGGCTCGGGTGGTTGTTGTCCTTGATGATCTTTATGGCCTTCCTGTGACATCGGGTGGTGTAGGTGTCCTGGAGGGCAGGTAGTTTGCCCCCGGTGATGCGTTGTGCAGACCTCACTACCCTCTGGAGAGCCTTACGGTTGTGGGCGGAGTAGTTGCCGTACCACATACAGCCTGGATGCTCTCGATTGTGCATCTGTAGAAGTTTGTGAGTGCTTTGGGTGACAAGCCAAATTTCTTCAGCCTCCTGAGGTTGAAGAGGCGCTGCTGCGCCTTCTTCACAACGCTGTCTGTGTGGGTGGACCAATTCAGTTTGTCCGTGATGTGTATGCCAAGGAACTTAAAACTTACTACCCTCTCCACTACTGTCCCATCGATGTGGATAGGGGGGTGCTCCCTCTGCTGTTTCCAGAAGTCCACAATCATCTCCTTTGTTTTGTTGACGTTGAGTGTGAGGTTATTTTCCTGACACCACACTCCGAGGGCCCTCACCTCCTCCCTGTAGGCCGTCTCGTCGTTGTTGGTAATCAAGCCTACCGCTGTGGTGTCGTCCGTAAACTTGATGATTGAGTTGGATGCGTGCATGGCCACGCAGTCGTGGGTGAACAGGGAGTACAGGAGAGGGCTCAGAACGCACCCTTGTGGGGCCCCAGCGTTGAGGATCTGCGGGGTGGAGATGTTGTTACCTACCCTCACCACCTGGGGGCAGCTCGTCAGGAAGTCCAGTAGCCAGTTGCACAGGGCGGGGTCGAGACCCAAGAATACCCATTTGGATTCATGTGCTCAACAAATCAATACAGTTTGAAACGAGTTATCCACTGCATCAATTCAAACAGTGACATGCAATTACTTTGTGCATCTGTAGTATTTTTTTATTTTACTAGTCACAAGGAATATGAGGCAGGATTCAAGACAGTAGTCTTGTCTAATACTTAATTAGATGCTTGATTGCACACCAATAGTGCATGAAATAAACCACAAAAACAGAACATCTCTTATTCTTACAGACTCACCCAGCATGCCCTGGTTAGAGGAATGAGGGAGGGGATTATGTATTATAACAAAGTAACATTAGGCCATCAACCAAATTATAAACCATAAGGAAGTACAACACGTGCTTTGTCTCCCTTCCATTAGCATGACAACAGGAACAGTTGTCATCGTTAGATTAGGCTTCGCAGTGATATAGAAGCTTATTCTGATGCTAAGGTCAGGCTGGTTGGGGCATAGTATGGTATACAGTCAGATCAGATTATTGGCACCCTTGATAAAGCCGAGAAAAAAAGACTGTATAAAATGAATAATAGCAATTGTATTAGTATAAAATAATATAATTGTACCTTTTTTAGCATACAATATAGCTCCGTATTTGTATTGTAATTATTTTATAGTATATTTTGCTCATCTTTATCAAGGGTGCCAATAATGGACCTTATTGTATATAGGTTATAGCCAGTTCCTTTTGTGCTTTATCCAATGCCTCTATCAATAATTCTCATACCATCCATGCTTGATGGCGTGCATGGCAACAAATGTCAGAGGAGTTGGCTAAGCACAAGCAGATCTTGGGTTGGGTGGAGCAGTAATACAAACCTCGAGCAGTTGCTATGTTGAGGAATCGGTAAGCCGCTAGAGTCCCGTGGGAGTTGTCAGTCAAGGTCTTTGTGAACATGACTGTTAGTGTGCAAGAAGAATATTAATTCAGCCAATTCCTCTCACTCGCAACATATTCACAGAGAGCCCTATATGAGGCCCTAAGAATGGCACGGTAGATTGCACTGGCTCTCCAGTAAAGTCTGTCACCGTTTTCTAAGGGGCTGTCTAAGGGGCTGGCAATGGCATGCTCTACTTAGCATTTGAGAACAATCTACATAACATCCATTCCAACAGTCCAGCTTCCATCTAGAAAGACCTCTTGTTCCATATATAAACATGTAAGGGATTTTTTAAAAACCTTAATTTAACTAGGCAAGTCAGTTAAGAACAAATTCGTATTTACAATGACGGCCTACTGCCTTGTTTAGGGGCAGAATGACAGGTTGTTACCTTGTCAGCTTGGGGATTCAATCCAGCAACCTTTCTGTTACTGGCCCAACACTGTAACCACAAGGCTACCTACCGCCCCAGTCAAAGAGTGTCATATGAATAATAAGTAAGGGGTTATGGTTGTTAAACCTTTTACAGAAAATGTAGCATAGGCTACTGGTGTTCAGTTTTGAGAGCCATGGATCCAAGAGATATTCCGTTCTAGAATGCATGTGTGTATGATCTAAAGTATCACATGTATGTTGAGGACTCCCTTTGGTTCAACTCTCTCCAATTTGATAAATCCTGATTTTAATATTATTCCGGCTAAATTATTACATCCAATTTAGTTTCCTATTCGCGATTGAACTCCAATATCATTCACTATCCAACTTGTTACAAAACACATTTATCAGTTGCTATTCGATTCAGTCAGTTCCTATTCAGTGTAATGTCTTTATTTTAATTAGGGCCTAAAATGATGATTACATCAAAGTACATTTCTATCATATGAATTTACTCAATTATTGCTGATCGCAGAAGCTGCCATTCTGTTTTCATAGCTAACCGATGTTTTGTTGTATCTTTAGGTCTTCAGGACCCTGGATAGCGCTTTAGCACTGCTGACTGGTAGTTGTAGTTTTCATTGTTTTGGACCAATGAGAGAGGGGATGCCACAGACATAAATACATCAATACCCATAAACCTGTGCAGCTGGCCCCTTAACGTCGGCGGCAGGGCAGGGGTGGCTCGCAGAGCGACGTGGTAATAGCATTTCGAAAATAGAGAGAGGCTGTTCTGAAAAATATTACGCTAAATACTTGATGGGGAAAGTCTCCATTACGTTACTACATTAATATTAATACGCAATGAATAACACAGTACTAGACCTCTGCTCAGTTTTCCACCCCGGTTTATCATAGGCATCGCCTGTCATTCGCCCTTATGAGTAATAGGCTTCTGTCGCTTGCCGCCCGGAATCCCTATTTTCATCAATCCATTTGAGATGCGGGAGATGCGACGGAGTCGCGCGGTGAGCGACTGTGTTTTGAAACCCATAGATTGTTTGCCTCTGCACGGAAGTTATCATATAATTTGCATTTTGGGGCGCCTTCACTCTGACAGCGGCGAACCAGCTGTGGCTGTCAGACAGTTTGCACTCTGTCGGAGTGATTTGCAGTGAAAATCCGTAATTCCTCACAATACTTCGACTCTTGGATTTATTTAAACCAGATTTGTCAATTGACGACAGACAGATTGCATGTTCGCCCTATTTTCTACGTGTTTGTTTGATTGAAATGTTTAGTTGTTAGTTATTGTCTTGGGAATTGTATAAAACCGTAGTAACTATGGCTGGTGTTACAGTTGAGGATTAGTGTCCGGATTATATTTCAGCAGCAGCCGAATCCTCTAGCAATTGTGTTCATTTGCTGTTTGTTTATTTGGCCAGTTCTTCTGTTTTCGTTGTCATTTGAAAAGGAACCCATTTTAAATACATATAAAATAGCATTTAATGTGGAGTAAATTAACTTTAGTAAGACATAATGGTAAGAGTGAAAAAATATTTTTTATGATGAAAATAATGCATTAAATTCAAAGTCTCTAAGAGTAGCCTAACATAGTAACCATTCAGGCAACACAGTTTTAAAAGCAACAATTATGAATAGACCTGAGGTGTGTGGTGTCGTGTCCTTGCTGGTGTTTTTTCAAAACGCAATGTGCACATCTGCTGTAGAATGCGGGAATGAATGTTAAAATCGATAGCCTAGACTACAGGAAAATGTCATCTGTTAGGATTTTTCTAATTTTATCAGTGAGTTTTCCATAAACTTTGCATATGCATGTCTGCGGTCCCTGTTGTCGTGTAGCCTACTTTAGAGTGGAATAATTCACAAAGCAAACAAGTTGTCAAATATAATGGCGGATCGGACTGCTCCGCGTTGCCAATTGAGATTAGAATGGATCTACGGGTACAGAGGGCATCAATGCCGAAACAACCTGTACTACACCGCTGGGAAGGAAGTGGTCTATTTCGTGGCTGGAGTCGGCGTGGTTTACAATACCAGAGAACACACTCAGAAGTTTTACCTGGGTCACAACGATGACATTATAAGGTGAGTGTTACTTGGAATGTATCGCTTTACCTACAGTCAATGAACACCAACAAGTATGTCGTAAAATGCGTACAAAATGCGCACAAGTGTAAAATATGTATAATTTCAAATCAAAGTTTCTTTGTCGCATACACAGATTTGCAGATGTTATCGCAGGTGCAGCTAAATGCTTCTAGCTTCAACAGTGCAGTAATGCATAGCAATACAAAACAATACACACATAAAACAAAAAGTAAAAAGAAAGAAATTAAGAAATATCAGAATGAACAATGTCAGTGTTCAGAGTAAAAATATAGTCCTATATATATAATGGTGTGTAAAGACTGTATGGACATTATAAGAATAGAAAAGGTGTGTACAGCAGTAGTTATATAGGAGGATCCATGACTAGAATACAGTATATACATATAATGTGGTGTAAAACAGCATGTAAACATTATTAAAATGACCAGTGTTCATTGACTATGTACATAGGGCAGCAGTCTCTAAGGTGCAAGGTAGAGCACCTGGTGGTTGCTAAGTGACTACGGTTCACATAGCCGATCAACTTTAAAACATAACATTTCCTCGGTCCCTCTCTTAGCCAGTTATCAAAATCACATCCACATTTTATTGAATCTGTGGATCTTAATGAATTGCTTAATTAAAGCAATAAATTGACCCATGGCATCACTCCAGTGTTGCTCTGTCCAGTGGCCATGTGAGCCGTCACTGTGCAGAAGTAATGTGTAGCCTCGCCTGTCCAGAGAGCCTATATCCCAAGGGAGTCATTGCAAGAATTCTATTCACAGAGATCATACTATTTGTACTATGACTTTCCTTAGATCTCTCATCACGTCTACCTATGTCAAAACAGCCATTTCAGTGCCACCAGTTGGTGGACAGCTCCTTGCTTTTTGAGTCAGCAACCATGATGATTTGAAAGCATGGAGCTGGCCAACAGTTCCTCACCCCAATAGTTATTCAAGAGCCAAAAAGGCCCTTAAAAGCTCTTGTCTCCTTTGGATGCCTGCAACTACAGCAGCAGTGCCCCCTGTAAAAGCACACACTGGAGAGTGGTTGAGGCTGGGAGATGTGTGAAATGTATAGTTCTTGGTGCTGTATGCAAATATAGTATTTTTTTGAGAGCTTGAGCTGGCAGTGCAGATGGTCTTTGTTGTGGCTCAGCGATAGCAAGCCAAGCTGGTGCCAGCAAACCACAGTAACAACCCAAACACAAACATGATAAGCCCTGGTCTGTAGTTGTCCTCATGCTTGAAACTACAAGGCTCACTGCAAAGCCGCTGTTCATAGCTAGTCAATGCAAAGTCCTCGTCAGGTCACAGAGCACAATCAAACTGGTTGATGCCTACAGTGCTGGTGAGATTGTAACACCAATCCATCCCCATCTACTTTGGTTACAATAACATTTTAGTCATTTAGCAGACACTCTTATCCAGGGCGACTTACAGGAGCAATCAGGGTTAAGTGCCTTGCTCAAGGGCACATCGATATATTTTTCACCTAGTCGGCTCATGGATTCTAAATAGCGACATTTCGGTTACTGGCCCAACGCTCCTAACCGCTAGGCTACCAGCCTTGTTGAAAAGGTTTTAAATAGTCCACTGTTATTTCTATCCACTCTGTCAGGGAATCATTCTACTGCAGACACTTTATCACAGTCGTTGTATTGATGGATTAGGTCTGTGATTGCGCCAGTCATATTGATGAATTAAATCCATGTTGGGCCTATAATTTCTGAATAAAGGCCTTTTCAGTGGACACTCCCCGCTGTTGAACAGTTATTACATGTCTCCATGGCCAGGACTGAACAACAACACAGTGATTTGTAACACATTTGGGCCTACTCCTCTTCAGAAATATATAGATCTAGATATAGTGGATTTGTCACTCAATATTGAGGGTAGCTGGAGCACTGGACCCAGATGCTCTGGGAACCATTGAAACAGCCAGAAGCTGAACTCGGAGAGACCCCATTGCATATTCAATGGATGTGATGAATGATAACGTCCACTATACAGATCAGCTTCAATGTACCATGTTAAATATGTTACTTCATGTTATTTCCATGTAGCCTAAAATACTTTAAGTTTTATCGCAAAATCTGTGAGTGATATACAAGTATTGCGGATTTCTCCAAACGGGGCCTCACGAGTGGCTCAGCGGTCTAAGGCACTGCTTGAGGCATGAGGCATCACTACCGACCCCTTGCGGTGGGCCGGGCGCCTGCAGGCTAACTTCAGTCGTCAGTTGAACGGTGTTTCCTCTGGCACATTGCTGCGGCTGGATTCTGGGTTAAGCGGGCGGGTGTAAAGAAGTGCGGTTTGGCGGGTCATGTTTCGGAGGACGCTTGACTTGACCTTTGCCTCTCCCGAGCCCGTTGGGGAGTTGAGGTGATGAGACAAGATCGTAATTGGATATCATGAAATTGGGGAGAAAAAGTGAGTAAAATACCCCGAAAATGTTTAAACAGGAAAAAAAGAACACAATTAGCACCTAGCATCCATAAGTTGGGCTACCCATTTACCCAATGTTGCCATGCGTCAATAAATTGCAGTATGTAGTTGTAATGTGATTACAGCATGTAACCTTATAGCATATTGCGTTATCTACTCTGGACTGGCTTGGCTTTGTCACAAGGGCCTATCAGAGCTTTCCCTGTGGTGTGTCATTGGCCATTTTCTGGTCTTTTACTACATGGATTTTCTGTGCTCTAGACCAGTGGTTCCCAAACGTCTTATATTCCCTTACCCCTTCAAACATTCAACCTCCAGCTGCATGCCCCCTCTAGCACCAGGGTCAGCGCACTCTCAAATGTAGTTTTTTTGCCATAATTGTAAGCCTGCCACACACACACTATATGATACATTTATTAAACATAAGAATGAGTGTGTGTTTTTGTCACAACCCGGCTTGTGGGAAGTGACAAAGAGCTTTTATAGGAGCAAGGCACAAATAGTAATATAATAATAATCAATAATTTTGCTCTTTATTTAACCATCTTACATATAAAACCTAATTTGTTCATCGAAAATTGTGAATAACTCACCACAGATTAATGAGAAGGGTGTGCTTGAAAGGATGCACATAACTCTGCATAGTTGGGTTGTATTGGAGAGAGTCTCAGTCTTAAATCATTTTCCACACACAGTCTGTGTCATGTAATGTCATGTTGTGTCTTGTCTCTGTCCTTTCCCTTCACCCTGTCTCCCTCTGCTGGTCGTTGTTAGGTTACCTTTTCTCCCCCGCTTTCCCCCAGCTGTTCCTTGTCTCCTCTAACTACCCATTCACCCCGTTTCCCACCTGTTCCCTTTTTCCCTCTGATTAGGTCCCTATATCTCTCTCTGTTTCTGTTCCTGTCCTTGTCGGATTCTTGTTTGTTGTGTTTCATGCCTGAGCCAGACTATCGTCATGTTTGCTGTAACCTTGTCCTGTCCTGTCGGAATCTGCCGGTCTATCTGAGCCTACCTATGTTTGGTTATTAAAGAAGCTCTGTTTAAGTTAGTTCGCTTTTGGGTCCTCATTCACTCACCATAACAGAAGAATCCGACCAAGAATGGACCCAGCGACTTCGGATCCTCTCCACTCAGCCGTCGGGATCCAGGGAGCGATGCTAGGCAGACACGAGCAGGAAGTGTCTGCTGCTCGACATGCCGTTGAGACCCTGGCCACCCAAGTCTCCAACCTCACAGAACAGGTTCACCATCTCCGCCTCGATCCACCGGCCACTTCCAGGGCTTTCGAATCTCCGGAGCCCAGAATCAATAACCCGCCGTGTTACTCTGGGGAGCCCACTGAATGCCGCTCGTTCCTCACCCAGTGTGATATTGTGTTTTCTCTCCAGCCCAACACTTACTCCAGGAGCACTGCTCGTGTCGCCTACGTCATGTCTCTCCTTATTGGACGGGCTCGTGAGTGGGGCACGGCAATCTGGGAGGCAAGGGCTGAGTGTACTAACCAGTATCAAGACTTTAAGGAGGAGATGATACGGGTTTTTGATCGATCTGTTTTTGGGGAGGAGGCTTCCAGGGCCCTGTCTTCCCTATGTCAAGGCAATCGATCCATAACAGACTACTCTATTGAGTTTCGCACTCTTGCTGTCTCCAGTGGCTGGAACGAGCCGGCCTTGCTCGCTCGTCTTCTGGAGGGTTTCCGCGCAGAGGTAAAGGATGAGATTCTCTCCCGGGAGGTTCCTTCCAGCGTGGATTCCTTGATTGAACTCGCTATTCGCATTGAGCGACGGGTTGATCTTCGTCACCGAGCTCGTGGAAAGGAGCTCGCGCTCTCCGTCGCCTCCCTCTCCGCATCACTACCATCTTCCTCTGCCGGCTCGGGTGCTGAGCCCATGCAGCTGGGAGGTATCCGCATCTCGACTAAGGAGAGGGAACGGAGAATCACCAACCGCCTCTGTCTCTATTGCGGTTCCGCTGGTCATTTTGTCACTTCATGTCCAGTAAAAGGCCAGAGCTCGTCAGTAAGCGGAGGGCTACTGGTGAGCGCTACTACTCCTGTCTCTCCTTCAAGATCCTGCACTACCTTGTCGGTCCATCTACGCTGGACCGGTTCGTCAGCTTCCTGCAGTGCCTTAATAGACTCTGGGGCGGAGGGCTGTTTTATGGACGAGACCTGGGCTCGGGAACATGACATTCCTCTCAGACAGTTAAAGGAGCCCACGGCCTTGTTCGCCCTGGATGGTAGTCCTCTCCCCAGGATTCAGCGTGAGACGCTACCTTTAACCCTCACTGTTTCTGGTAATCATAGTGAAACCATTTCTTTTTTAATTTTTCGTTCACCTTTTACACCTGTTGTTTTGGGCCATCCCTGGCTAGTTTGTCATAATCCTTCCATTAATTGGTCTAGTAATTCTATCCTCTCCTGGAACGTCTCTTGTCATGTGAAATGTTTAATGTCTGCTATCCCTCCTGTTTCCTCTGTCTCTTCTTCACAGGAGGAGCCTGGTGATTTGACAGGGGTGCCGGAGGAATATCACGATCTGCGCACGGTGTTCAGTCGGTCCAGGGCCACCTCTCTTCCTCCACACCGGTCGTATGATTGTAGTATTGATCTCCTTCCGGGAACCACCCCCCCCGGGGTAGACTATACTCTCTGTCGGCTCCCGAACGTAAGGCTCTCGAAGATTATTTGTCTGTAGCTCTTGACGCCGGTACCATAGTCCCCTCCTCCTCTCCCGCCGGAGCGGGGTTTTTTTTTGTCAAGAAGAAGGACGGGTCTCTGCGCCCCTGCATAGATTATCGAGGGCTGAATGACATAACAGTGAAGAATCGTTATCCGCTTCCTCTTATGTCTTCAGCCTTCGAGATCCTGCAGGAGGCCAGGTTTTTCACTAAGTTGGACCTTCGTAACGCTTACCATCTCGTGCGCATCAGGGAGGGGGACGAGTGGAAGACGGCGTTTAACACTCCGTTAGGGCACTTTGAATACCGGGTTCTTCCTTTCGGCCTCGCTAACGCTCCAGCTGTCTTTCAGGCATTAGTCAATGATGTCCTGAGAGACATGCTGAACATCTTTGTTTTCGTTTACCTTGACGATATCCTGATTTTTTCACCGTCACTCCAGATTCATGTTCAGCACGTTCGACGTGTCCTCCAGCGCCTTTTAGAGAATTGTCTTTTTGTGAAGGCTGAGAAGTGCACTTTTCATGCCTCCTCCGTCACATTTCTCGGTTCTGTTATTTCCGCTGAAGGCATTAAGATGGATCCCGCTAAGGTCCAAGCTGTCATTGATTGGCCCGTCCCTAAGTCACGCGTCGAGCTGCAGCGCTTTCTCGGCTTCGCGAACTTCTATCGTCGTTTCATCCGTAATTTCGGTCAGGTGGCAGCTCCTCTCACAGCCCTTACTTCTGTCAAGACGTGCTTTAAGTGGTCCGTTTCCGCCCAGGGAGCTTTTGATCTCCTCAAGAATCGTTTTACATCCGCTCCTATCCTTGTTACACCTGACGTCTCTAGACAGTTCGTTGTCGAGGTTGACGCGTCAGAGGTGGGCGTGGGAGCCATCCTTTCTCAGCGCTCCCTCTCTGACGACAAGGTCCACCCATGCGCGTATTTTTCTCATCGCCTGTCGCCGTCGGAACGTAACTATGATGTGGGTAACCGCGAACTGCTCGCCATCCGGTTAGCCCTAGGCGAATGGCGACAGTGGTTGGAGGGGGCGACCGTTCCTTTTGTCGTTTGGACTGACCATAGGAACCTTGAGTACATCCGTTCTGCCAAACGACTTAATGCGCGTCAGGCGCGTTGGGCGCTGTTTTTCGCTCGTTTCGAGTTCGTGATTTCTTATCGTCCGGGCTCTAAGAACACCAAGCCTGATGCTTTGTCTCGTCTCTTCAGTTCTTCAGTAGCCTCCACTGACCCCGAGGGGATTCTCCCTGAGGGGCGTGTTGTCGGGTTGACTGTCTGGGGAATTGAGAGGCAGGTAAAACAAGCGCTCACTCACACTCCGTCGCCGCGCGCTTGTCCTAGGAACCTTCTTTTCGTTCCCGTTCCTACTCGTCTGGCCGTTCTTCAGTGGGCTCACTCTGCCAAGTTAGCCGGCCACCCTGGCGTTCGGGGTACGCTTGCTTCCATTCGCCAGCGTTTTTGGTGGCCCACCCGGGAGCATGACACGCGTCGTTTCGTGGCTGCTTGTTCGGTCTGCGCGCAGACTAAGTCCGGTAACTCTCCTCTTGCCGGCCGTCTCAGGCCGCTTCCTATTCCCTCTCGACCGTGGTCTCACATCGCCTTAGATTTTGTCACCGGACTGCCTTCGTCAGCGGGGAAGACTGTTATTCTTACGGTTGTCGATAGGTTCTCTAAGGCGGCTCATTTCATTCCCCTTGCTAAGCTTCCTTCTGCTAAAGAGACGGCACAAATCATCATCGAGAATGTTTTCAGAATTCATGGCCTTCCGTCAGACGTCGTTTCGGACAGAGGTCCGCAATTCACGTCTCAATTTTGGAGGGAGTTTTGCCGTTTGATTGGGGCTTCCGTCAGTCTCTCTTCCGGCTTTCACCCCCAGTCTAACGGTCAAGCAGAACGGGCCAATCAGACTATTGGTCGCATCTTACGCAGTCTTTCTTTTCGTAACCCTGCGTCTTGGTCAGAACAGCTCCCCTGGGCAGAATACGCCCACAACTCGCTTCCTTCGTCTGCGACCGGGCTATCTCCTTTTCAGAGTAGCCTCGGGTACCAGCCTCCGCTGTTCTCATCTCAGTTCGCCGAGTCCAGCGTCCCCTCCGCTCAGGCTTTTGTCCAACGTTGCGAGCGCACCTGGAAGAGGGTCAGGTCTGCACTTTGCCGTTATAGGACGCAGACTGTGAGGGCTGCTAATAAGCGTAGAACTAAGAGTCCTAGATATTGTCGCGGTCAGAGAGTTTGGCTCTCCACTCAGAACCTTCCCCTTAAGACGGCTTCTCGCAAGTTGACCCCGCGGTTCATTGGTCCGTTCCGTATTTCTCGGGTCATTAATCCTGTCGCAGTTCGACTTCTTCTTCCGCGATACCTTCGTCGCGTCCACCCGGTCTTCCATGTCTCCTGCATCAAGCCCGTCCTTCGCGCCCCCGCTCGTCTTCCCCCCCCCCCCCCCCATCCTTGTCGAGGGCGCACCCATCTACAGGGTCCGTAGAATTTTGGACATGCGTCCTCGGGGCCGTGGTCACCAGTACCTCGTAGATTGGGAGGGGTACGGTCCTGAGGAGAGGAGTTGGGTTCCCTCTCGGGACGTGCTGGACCGTGCGCTGATCGAGGATTTCCTCCGTTGCCGCCAGGTTTCCTCCTCGAGTGCGCCAGGAGGCGCTCGGTGAGTGGGGGGGTACTGTCATGTAATGTCATGTTGTGTCTTGTCTCTGTCCTTTCCCTTCACCCTGTCTCCCTCTGCTGGTCGTTGTTAGGTTACCTTTTCTCCCCCGCTTTCCCCCAGCTGTTCCTTGTCTCCTCTAACTACCCATTCACCCCGTTTCCCACCTGTTCCCTTTTTCCCTCTGATTAGGTCCCTATATCTCTCTCTGTTTCTGTTCCTGTCCTTGTCGGATTCTTGTTTGTTGTGTTTCATGCCTGAGCCAGACTATCGTCATGTTTGCTGTAACCTTGTCCTGTCCTGTCGGAATCTGCCGGTCTATCTGAGCCTACCTATGTTTGGTTATTAAAGAAGCTCTGTTTAAGTTAGTTCGCTTTTGGGTCCTCATTCACTCACCATAACAGTCTGTGCCTGTATTTATTTTTCATGCCTAGTGATGGCCCGAGAATCCACTCTCACATAGGTATGTGGTTGCAAAGGGCATCAAGTGTCTTAACAGCGCGATTTGCCATGGCAGGATACTCTGAGCGCAGCCCAATCCATAAATCTGGCAGTCGCTTCTGATTAAATTCAATTTTCACAGAATAGCTTATTGCAATTTCAATGAGGCTCTCTTGTTCAGATATCGGTAAGTGGACTGGTGTCACGCCCTGACCATAGAGAGTCTTTTTAGTCTCTATTTTGGTTAGGTCGGGGTGTGACTAGGGTGGGTGATCTAGTGCATTTATTTCTATGTTGGCCTGGTATGGTTCCCAATCAGAGGCAGCTGTTTATCGTTGTCTCTGATTGAGGATCATATTTAGGCAGCTATTTCCCCACTGGTTTTTGTGGGATCTTGTTTTCATGTTGATGCCGGTGAGCTCTACAGAACGTCACGTTTCGTTGCACTTTAATGTTTTTGTGAGTTTCATTCAATAAAAATGTGGAACTCTATGTACGCTGCCCCTTGGTCAGTTAATTCTTTAGACGATCGTGACAGAAGATCCCACCACACCAGAACCAAGCAGCGTGCCCAGGTGAAGATGGCATCCTGGACTTGGGAGGAGATTGAGGAAAGAATATCTTGGACTTGGGAGGAAGTCTTGGCAAGATACGAAAGCCTGCCGTGGAAACAGACGACAGGAGAGAAGGGAGGACAGCGACGACGCCGGGGTTCGCGGCCTGGTAGAAAGCCCAAAAGACAGGGACATTTTGGGGGGGGCGCACGGGGTGGTCGGCGGAGCTGAGGATTGAGCCAGAGACCGTCAGGGATTCGAAGGAGGAACTCGACGAAAGATTCCGGAGAGAGGTGGTAGCGATGAGAGTGCTGCAGAGCTGGTGTGCTGACGAGCGTGACACCAGCCCGGTGTCATCTGCACCAGTTTCATGCATCTGGCCTCCAGTGCGCCTCCCCAGTCCGGTACGTCCTGTGTCTCCTCCATGCACTCGCCCTGATGTGTGTGTCACCGTTCCGGTACAATTTGTGCCGGTTCTACGTACCAGGTCTCCAGTGCGCATACACAGCCTAGTACGTCCTGTGCGCATACACAGCCCAGTACGTCCTGTGCCAGCTCCTCACACTCTCCCTGAAGTGCGTGTCCCCAGTCCGGTACGTACTGTGCCTGCTCCTCGCACTCTCCCTCAAATGCGCCTTTCCATTCAGGTACGCACCAGGTCTCCAGTGCGCCCTCACAGCCCAGTACGTCCTGTGTTAGCTCCACGCACTCACCGTGCGGAGTGTGTCATCGTTCCGGCACCATCTGTGCCAGCTCTACGCACCATGTCTTCAGTGCGCCTCCACAGCCCAGTACATCCTGTGCCTCCTCCTCACACTTTCCCTGAAGTGCGTGTCCCCAGTGCGGTACGTCCTGTGCCTGCTCCTCACACTCTCCCTGAAGTGCGTGTCCCCAGTCCGGTACGTACTTTGCCTGCTCCTCGCACTCCCTCAAATGCGCCTTTCCATTCAGGTACGTCCTGTGCCTGCTCCCCGCACTCGCCCTGAAGTGCGTGTCACCAGTCCGGTGCCACCTGTGCCGGCCCCACGCATTATGCCTCCAGTGCGCCTCCCCAGTCCAGGGCTTCAGGCGACGGTCCCCAGTCCAGAGCTTCTTGCGACGTTCCCCAGTCCAGAGCTTCAGGCGACGTTCCCCAGTCCAGAGCTTCAGGCAACGGTCCCCAGTCCAGAGCTTCAGGCGACGAGTTCCAGTCCAGAGCTTCCGGCAACGAGTCCCAGTCCAGAGCTTCCGACGACGGTTCACAGTCCAGAGCTTCCCGCCATGTTTCACAGTCCAGAACCTCCTGAGACGGTCCACAGTCCTGAACCTCCTGAGACGGTCCACGGTCCGGAACCTCCTGCGACGGTCCACGGTCCAGAACCTCCAGCTCCAGGGCAGGAGCATTCCTCTGCGCCGATGCCCAGTCCGAGCGCGGCATCCAGTCCAGCTCCATGGCAGGAACCCTTCTCTGCACCGATGCCCAGTCCAGGCACGGCGTCCAGTCACGCTCCATGGCAGGAGCCATCCTCTGCACTGATGTGTAGTCCAGACATGGTGTCCAGTCCCGCTCCAAGGCCGGAGCCTTCCTCTGTGCCGGTGCCCAGTCCAGGCACGGCGTCCGGTCCTGCTCCATGGCAGGAGCCTTCCTCTGTGCCGATGTCCAATCCAGGCACGGCGTCCAGTCCCGCTCCATGGCAGGAGCCTTCCTCTGCGCCAATGTCCAGGCACAGCGTCCAGTTCCTCTCCAAGGCCGGAGCCTTCCTCTGCGCCGATGTCCAGTCCAGGCACGGCGTCCAGTCCCACTTCTTGGCAGGAGCCTTCCTCTGCGCCGGTGCCCAGTGTGGCATACAACCCAACTCCATGGCCGGTGCCCTGCTCTGCGCTGATGCCCAGTCCGGGCACAGCGTTCTATCTGGCTCCATGGTCGGACCCGTGGGCTTGGCGAGGGCAAAGTCCCGCACCAGAGCCGCCACCGATGCTGGCGAATCCACGAGCAGAGTGGGTACTTCGTCCCACACCAGAGCCGCCACCGACGCTAGACGCCCACCCGGACCCTCCCCTATAGAGTCAGGTTTTGCACCTTTGGGGGGGTACTGTCACGCCCTGACCATAGAGAGCCTTTTTATTCTCTATTTTGGTTAGGTCGGCGTGTGACTAGGGTGGGTGATCTAGTGCATTTATTTCTATGTTGGCCTGGTATGGTTCCCAATTAGAGGCAGCTGTTTATCGTTGTCTCTGATTGGGGATCATATTTAGGCAGCCATTTTCCCACTGGTTTTTGTGGGATCTTGTTTTCATGTTGATGCCTGTGAGCTCTACAGAACGTCACATTTCGTTGCTCTTTAATGTTTTTGTGAGTTTCATTTAATAAAAATGTGGAACTCTACGTACGCTGCGCCTTGGTCCATTAATTCATTAGACGATCGTGACAACTGGAGGCAGGGCATGAAAGAGATAGTGAATCCAGTTGTTTGTGTCATCTGTTTCAGGAATGTACCTGCGTAATTGTGCACCCAATTCACTCAAGTGCTTCGCTATATCACATTTGACATTGTCCGTAAGCTTGAGTTCATTTGCACGCAAAGAAATCATACAATGATGGAAAGACCCGTGTTTTGTCCTTGTTAATGCAGACAGAGAAGAGCTCCAACTTCTTAGTCATAGCCTCAATTTTGTCCAGCACATTGAATATAGTTGCGGAGAGTCCCTGAAATCCTAGATTCTGATCATTCAGGTGAGAAAAAACATCACTCAGATGGGCCAGTCGTGTGAGAAACTCGTCATCATGCAAGCGGTCAGACAAGTGAAAATGATGGTCAGTAAAGAAAACTTTAAGCTCGTCTCTCAATTAAACAAAACGTGTCAATACTTTGTCCCTTGATAACAAGTGCACTTCTGTATGTTGTAAAAGTGTTACATGGTCACTGCCCATCTCATTGCATAGTGCAGAAAATACACAAGAGTTCAGGGGCCTTGCTTTAACAAAGTTAACCATTTTCACTGTAGTGTCCACAACCTCTTTCAAGCTGTCAGGCATTTCCTTGGCAGCAAGAGCCTCTCGGTGGATGCTGCAGTGTAACCAAGTGGTGTCGGGAGCAACTGCTTGCACGCACGTTACCACTCCACTATGTCTCCCTGTCATGGCTTTTGCGCCATTAATTGTTTCAAAACATCTCCTGCCATGTCACTGATGCGTCGTAAAACAGTGTTGTTTGTTGAAGGTATTGTCTGTATAGTTTTTTTGGCCTTTTCCCCCCAGCATTGTCCCAGCCATATCCGCAGCAGCAGGAAGAATTAAGTCTTCCACAATAGTATGGAGCTTGCCTGTCCTAGCCACTCGTTAGCTCACCATATAAGACGCTTCTAGCCCCTTCTTATTAATGGTACATTATCTGTTGCTTTTATACATGTCTTACTACTCGAAAGTCATCATAATTCTTGCTCAAAAAACTCCAGTGACTTATTTTTTATGTTGGCATGTTTTGTTTCTAAATGTCTGCGCACGAGTGAAGGTTTCATCGAGTTGTGAGATATTACGTTTGCACACATAACACACTGTGGCTGAGGAAATGTGAATCGCGTGAATCACCCAGGGGGTTTGGGAATACCTGCTCTACACCTTCTTTACAGTTAGGTAAAGAAACATTTCATGTTGTCCTTGGTGTTACTTTGCTAAGACATCCTCAACATCCTCTTTAGTATCATGGAATGAGGACCCAGAGTGAGTTAAGATGTCATTAAATCAGACCTACTTTGTGCCACAGCTCCATGAAGGCTGAAGGGGTTTACACAGTCACAAGTTTCCGTAGTTTGACTATCTTGATCTCACACAGGGTGCAGTTATTTTAGAAGGACCCTCTGGCATCATCTCAACAGAGGCAGAAGTCTCCCCACTGACTTTGATTGCTTTCAACTATGAATATGAAGAGGAGGAGAAAGCATTGAGCTTATATGATTGACATGTACTGGTAAATGAGTGTTATTATCCTGTGGGACCATCATCTTAAAACAGGCCTTAATGGCCTCTTAAATCTCCACCCAATACAGACAGAAGAGGACTGGCCACCCCTCTGTGCCTGGTTCCTCTCTAGGTTTCTTCCTAGGTTCCTACCTTCTAAGGAGTTTTTCCAAACCACTGTGCTTCTACATCTGCATTGTTTGTTCTTTGGGGTCTGAGGCTGGGTATCGGTAAAGCACTTTGTGACAACTGCTGATATAAAAAGGACATAAAATAGATTGGATTTATTGATTGACCAGTCTGCATTGCATCTGAAAGTGAAATGTATCATGCTGTTGAAAAGATGGCTTGTGGGTGGGGGGTGATGAGGTTCATGTATGTGTGTCCCTGTGTCATTGTCTATGTGTGTGCATGCAGATGGTGTCTATACTCCTGCCTGTGTTTCCACATCTGTGCATTTCTGTGTGTCCATGCAGGCAGATATGTTTTTGCAGAGGGATGGTTAGGGAGTCATTATAGGAATACCAATAATGTAGCCCCTGCTCCATGGCTTGTACACGTCACATGCATTCTCATTATCACAGTACATACACACAGCACCTTAAGGTCGTTTCCTTTTTCCAATTTGAGCTCAACGTTATTATTTCTTGGTGTAGGGATGTGCTGCTGTCTGTCTGCTGCCTACTCTAATTGAAGTTGAATTGAAGTCTGGTCCTCACACTGTGATTGGCTACGTGGTCTCAAGTTAACCCCTACCTCAGGACTCTTATTTTCAAGAGGACACACTCCAGTGTTCTCTATGAGAGGCTTTAGAATTACCCAGCCACTTTCAGTACTATTTCAGACCTTATCTCCTTTTCTCCATGTACCCTTGCAACAAAATAGTCACCATTGTAGATGCCTTTATCCAAATCTCTCGTGGACAGACTACGTAAACACATCTGACCAAATTACGCCAGATTTTAGTTCTGGGTTAACCGAGATTACCTTTACCCTAATGCTGTGGTACTGTGTATGATGTGACACAGAGACACCCAGTGTTGGAGTCAGTGATGGGCACAGTACAAAATGATGTATAATTACAGTGGTTTTAAGGTCAACGGGTTCTTGAATGCTCTCCATCTAAACAGCTGTATCCTTAAGGTAATACCAACGTATGGAGATCAAATCAAAGTTTATTTGTCACGTGGCCAAATACAACAGTGAATTACAGTGAAATGCTTACTTACAGGCTCTAACCAACAGTGCAAAACATGTATTAGGTGAACAATAGGTAGGTAAATAAATAAAACAACAGTAAAAAGACAGGCTATATACAGTAGCGAGGCAATAAAAGTAGCGAGGCTACATACAGACATGCATGCCCTTGGCAGATACAAAAGGGCAATCAAAAAAGGGAAGAAAAAAAGCTCTTGCTAAACTCAGGTTCAGTTGTGAGTTATTCTTATGTGTCTTTCTGTCTGGAAGTGACTGGTGCTTGTGGCCCCGGCTGGTGTGTTTCACAGTGTCTTACCCTTGGCTGGCGTCCCCTGCCTGGCCGCGGACGGGCTGTGCCACTGCTTCCTCTCATGCTCTGGTTCTCTATCCTCCCTCTGCTGTCCCATTTCCGTCAGTGCTGCAGGGCAGAACCCGGCTCCGGATGCATCTGTCACTGCCAGCCAGACAGAAGTAGGAAGAACCGGGTCACAACCACACTTTCATACAGCCCTTTCATGCTCAGACAAGCAAGTCTTTAAACTAGACCTTTACAGTCTACTGTCACATTCATACACTCCACAGTCTAGTCTTGAAGGGTGGCTGGTAGCCTAGCAGTTAGAGTGTTGGGCCAGTAACCGAAGGGTTGCTGGTTCAACTATCTGAGCCGACATGGTGAAAAATCTGCCGATTTTGGCACTTAACCCTAATTTGCTACAGGTGTGCTGTACTACTATGGCTGAACCTGTAAAACAACACATTTCATTGCATCTATCTCTGGTATGTGACAATCATTATTGACATTTATTTTAATTTCTTTTGGCAAAATCTTTATATAGCCTAGTCACAAGCTATTACAACTATTTTCCAACTTATCAACCAGCTGGAATCTTACACCAGGACGTCATTCAATTACGCTAGTGCAATGACATGGTTGATTATATTTGTTTTATGTAGTATCACTGATTGAAAAGGCTAGTATTGAAAAATACAAAGACCCCATCAACCTCTCCCCACCACTGCCCCATCCTGTCTCCTCCTCATGACCTTTGCATACATTACTGAGGCTGACTGGGACACCACAATATCAGCTTTATTAGAAAGAGCATGCTGAGACTAGGAGATGGGCATGGATTTCCGATGGTGTGTGTCTTTGTGTGTGTCTGTGGTTGGGGGGGGGGGGTCATTAATCAGGGTTAATGACTGGATCAGAGGCGGACGGATAGCTGCTCCCATGATGCTCCATTAACACCAGGCTGGGCTCTAAGTGCTCCTGATTTCACGGAGCTGAAGACTTCAAATGAGCCGCTGACCTTTACTGGCTCATCTCTCTCCTTCTCTAGAATATGGAGTCCTTTGAAAAATAGATGGGTGGATAGGGAAAGAAAATGTGGAGTCCAAGAATTTTCTCTCAGTGGTAATGCATGTTTTTTTTTTATGTTAATTGGACTTGATAATGATTGGTAATGTTACAGTATATTAAACATGATTTAATAAAAGGTGCTGGGATATTCCATTGGTTGTCTGTGTAGCTAAGGCCCAGCTGTCTCACAAAAACACATTGTAACTGCGTGGGTGGTTATGACTACATATTGATTACGTTGATGACACATCGATTATATACTTTGTTGACACACAGCTTGTCTTGTTGACAGATTGCTCCGCCAAGACACACATTCATATCATATGGCTACAGGTTCATCTGCCTCACCTAATTCCCATTCTTGTGGGACTCTGCTATAGACCACCAAGTGCTAGCAGTCAGAATCTGGATAACGTGTGATATGTTTGAAAATGTATGTGATATCAACATAGAGGTATATTTTCTGGATGATTTAAATATTGACTAGCTTTCATCAAGCTGCTCACTAAAGAAAAAGTGTCAAACTGTAACCAGTGCCTGCAACCTGGTTCAGGTTATCAGTCAACCTACCAGGGTAGTTACAAACAGCACAGGAATGAAATCATCAACATGTATTGATCACATCTTTACTAATGCTGAAGATATTTGCTTTAAAGCAGTCCATAGGATATAATCCATAGGATATAGTGATCACAATATAATAGCCATATCTAGGAAAACCAAAGTTTTAAAAGCTGGGCCTAATATAGTGTATAAGAGGTCATACAATAGGTTTTGTAGTGAATAATATTTGTTGGTCTGTGGTGTGTAATGAGGAGCAAAAAGGAGGAGGAGCACTTGACATATTTACAAATAGCTTATCCCAGTTACTAATAAACATGCACCCATTAAGATAATGACTGTAAAAACTGTTAAATTCCCATGAATTGATGAGGAATTGAAAACATTTTATGGTTGAGAGGGTTGAGGCAAAAGGAATGACAAATAAGTCTGGCTGCACAACCGATTGGCAAATGTACTGCAAGTTGAGAAATCATGTGACTAAACTGAATAAAAAGAAGAAGAAACTACACTATGAAACAAAGATAATCACATAAAGAATGATAGTAAAAAGCTTTGGAGCACCTTCAATTCAATTTTGGGGAAAAAAGGCAAACTCAGCTCCATCAATCAATGAATCAGATGGCTCATTCATGACAAAACCGACTGATGTTGCCAACTACTTTAATGATTTTTTCATTGGCAAGTTTATCAAACTTAGGTATGACATGCCATCAGCAAACGCTGACACAACACATCCAAGTATATCTGACCAAATTATGAAAGACAATAATTGTGATTATGAATTCCGTAATGTGAGTGTGGAAGATTGTTGTTGTCTATCAACAATGACAAGCCACCGGGGTCTGACAACTTGGACGGACGATATTGCCACTCCTATTTGCCATATCTTCAATTTAAGCCTTCTAGAAAGTGTGTGCTCTCAGGCCTGGATGGAAGCAAAAGTCATTCCGCTACCTAAGAATAGTAACGCCCCCTTTACTTGCTCAAATAGCCGACCAATCAGCCTGTTACCAACCCTTAGTAAAGTTTTGGAAAAAAGTGTGGTTGATCAGATACAATGCTATTTTACAGTAAACAAATTGACAACAGACTTTCAGGGCTGTCACATATCCCCCCGGTACTGTTGCTCATTCGGTTCACCAGTACCGGAGGTCGACGTCATCTGCCTTCTTGGCTGCACTGAACTGTGTCATTACACACACCTGGTTCCAATTCCTCACTGATTGTAATTGTATAAATGTGTTTCCCCATTGTGTTTCCCCATTCCCCATTGGGCTGTCGATTATTGTTCCCATGTCTGTTGGTCATGTGAGTACCTATATGTTGTCTCAGCCTGTGCTGCGTGCTTTGTGTATTACGGGTCTTGTGTCGTTCTATGAGGTATACGTTTTTTTCTATGAGGTATACGTATTTTGTATACGTTTGTTTTGGGTGTATTAAAAACCCAGATGATGTATTCCTGCACCCGTCTCCAAAACCTTTATACCAGCGTGACAAGCATGCTTATAGGGAAGGACATTCAACAAGCATAGCACTTACACAAATGACTGATAATTGGCTGATGCTAAAAATATTTTGGGGGCGGTTTTGTTAGACTTCAGTGCGACTTTTGAAATTATCAATCATAGTCTGCTGCTGGAAAAACATATGTGTTATGGCTTTACACCCACTGCTATATTGTGGATACAGTTACCTGTCTAACAGAACAGAGGGTGTTCTTTAATGGAAGCCTCTCCAACATAATCCAGGTAGAATCAGGAATTCTCCAGGGCAGCTGTCTAGGTCCCTTACTTTTTTCAATTTTTACTAATGACATGCCACTGGCTTTGAGTAAAGCCAGTGTGCCTATGTATGCGGATGACTCAACACTATACACGTCAGCTACTACAGCAACTGAAATGACTGCAACACTTAACACAGAGCTGCAGTTTATTTCAGAGTGGGTGGCAAGGAATAAGTTAGTCCTAAATATTTCAAAACTAAAAGCATTGTATTTGGGACAAATCATTCACTAAACCCTAACCCTCAACTAAATCGTGTAATAAATAATGTGGAAATTGAGCAAGTTGAGGTGAATATACTGCTTGGAGTAACCCTGGATTCTAAACTGTCATGGTCCAAAAATATTGATAAAACAGTAGCTAAGATGGGGAGAAGTCTGTCCATAATAAAGCGATGTGCTACCTTAACAGCACTATCAACAAGGCAGGTCCTACAGGCTCTAGTTTTGTCGCACCTGGACTACCGTTCAGTCGTGTGGTCAGGTGCCACAAAGAGTGACAGGAAAATCACAATTGTCTCAGAACAAGGCAGCACGGCTGGCCTTTGGATGTAGACAGAGAGCAAACATTAATAATATGCATGTCAATCTTTCCTGGCTGAAAGTGGAGGAGAGATTTACTTCATCACTACTTGTATTTGTGAGAAGTAATGGCATGTTCGAAAGCACCGAGCTGTCTGTTTAAATGACTAGCAAACAGCTCAGACACCCATGCATATCCCACAAGACATGCCAACAGAGGTCTCTTCACAGTCCCCAAGTCCAGAACAGACTATGGGAGGCGCACAGTACATACACATGACCACACACACACTATACATACACATCCATAATAAATACAAATATCCTGTTCAATATTTGAAGAGTTTATTAGCAAAACGCTATATCCACCAATTTTTCACATTTGTGTTTTTTCATCAGAAATTATTGCTTATGGGTACCTTCATGTATGTAAAATATTACTGTTCTCAGATTTGTAATTGATGGGTTTTACAAAATGTGTTTTTTTGCTAAATGCTAATATCCCTGAAGTGATATATTTCAACAAATACATGTCTTTCATTGAACAACCCTTTGAAATTTTATTTATTTATTTTATTTTATTTTTTTTATTTTACCTTTATTTAACCAGGTAGGCAAGTTGAGAACAAGTTCTCATTTACAATTGCGACCTGGCCAAGATAAAGCAAAGCAGTTCGACAGATACAACAACACAGAGTTACACATGGAGTAAAACAAACATACAGTCAATAATAAAGTATAAACAAGTCTATATACAATGTGAGCAAATGAGGTGAGAAGGGAGGTAAAGGCAAAAAAAGGCCTTGGTGGCAAGGTAAATACAATATAGCAAGTAAAACACTGGAATGGTAGTTTTGCAATGGAAGAATGTGCAAAGTAGAAATAAAAATAATGGGGTGCAAAGGAGCAAAATAAATAAATAAATTAAATACAGTTGGGAAAGAGGTAGTTGATAGGGCTAAATTATATGTGGGCTATGTACAGGTGCAGTAATCTGTGAGCTGCTCTGACAGTTGGTGCTTAAAGCTAGTGAGGGAGATAAGTGTTTCCAGTTTCAGAGATTTTTGTAGTTCGTTCCAGTCATTGGCAGCAGAGAACTGGAAAGAGAGGCGGCCAAAGAAAGAATTGGTTTTGGGGGTGACTAGAGAGATATACCTGCTGGAGCGTGTGCTACAGGTGGGAGATGCTATGGTGACCAGCGAGCTGAGATAAGGGGGGACTTTACCTAGCAGGGTCTTGTAGATGACATGGAGCCAGTGGGTTTGGCGACGAGTATGAAGCGAGGGCCAGCCAACGAGAGCGTACAGGTCGCAATGGTGGGTAGTGTATGGGGCTTTGGTGACAAAACGGATTGCACTGTGATAGACTGCATCCAGTTTGTTGAGTAGGGTATTGGAGGCTATTTTGTAAATTACATCGCCAAAGTCGAGGATTGGTAGGATGGTCAGTTTTACAAGGGTATGTTTGGCAGCATGAGTGAAGGATGCTTTGTTGCGAAATAGGAAGCCAATTCTAGATTTAACTTTGGATTGGAGATGTTTGATATGGGTCTGGAAGGAGAGTTTACAGTCTAACCAGACACCTAAGTATTTGTAGTTGTCCACGTATTCTAAGTCAGAGCCGTCCAGAGTAGTGATGTTGGACAGGCGGGTAGGTGCAGGTAGTGATCGGTTGAAGAGCATGCATTTAGTTTTACTTGTATTTAAGAGCAGTTGGAGGCCACGGAAGGAGAGTTGTATGGCATTGAAGCTTGCCTGGAGGGTTGTTAACACAGTGTCCAAAGAAGGGCCGGAAGTATACAGAATGGTGTCGTCTGCGTAGAGGTGGATCAGAGACTCACCAGCAGCAAGAGCGACCTCATTGATGTATACAGAGAAGAGAGTCGGTCCAAGAATTGAACCCTGTGGCACCCCCATAGAGACTGCCAGAGGTCCGGACAACAGACCCTCAGATTTGACACACTGAACTCTATCAGAGAAGTAGTTGGTGAACCAGGCGAGGCAATCATTTGAGAAACCAAGGCTGTTGAGTCTGCCGATGAGGATGTGGTGATTGACAGAGTCGAAAGCCTTGGCCAGATCAATGAATACGGCTGCACAGTAATGTTTCTTATCGATGGCGGTTAAGATATCGTTTAGGACCTTGAGCGTGGCTGAGGTGCACCCATGACCAGCTCTGAAACCAGATTGCATAGCAGAGAAGGTATGGTGAGATTCAAAATGGTCGGTAATCTGTTTGTTGACTTGGCTTTCGAAGACCTTAGAAAGGCATGGTAGGATAGATATAGGTCTGTAGCAGTTTGGGTCAAGAGTGTCCCCCCCTTTGAAGAGGGGGATGACCGCAGCTGCTTTCCAATCTTTGGGAATCTCAGACGACACGAAAGAGAGGTTGAACAGGCTAGTAATAGGGGTGGCAACAATTTCGGCAGATAATTTTAGAAAGAAAGGGTCCAGATTGTCTAGCCCGGCTGATTTGTAGGGGTCTTTTGTAGGTCCAGATTTTGCAGCTCTTTCAGAACATCAGCTGAATGGATTTGGGAGAAGGAGAAATGGGGAAGGCTTGGGCGAGTTGCTGTTGGGGGTGCAGTGCTGTTGACAGGGGTAGGAGTAGCCAGGTGGAAAGCATGGCCAGCAGTAGAAAAATGCTTATTGAAATTTTCAATTATGGTGGATTTATCAGTGGTGACAGTGTTTCCTATCTTCAGTGCAGTGGGCAGCTGGGAGGAGGTGTTCTTATTCTCCATGGACTTTACAGTGTCCCAGAACTTTTTTGAGTTAGTGTTGCAAGAAGCAAATTTCTGCTTGAAAAAGCTAGCCTTGGCTTTTCTAACTGCCTGTGTATAATGGTTTCTAGCTTCCCTGAACAGCTGCATATCACGGGGGCTGTTCGATGCTAATGCAGAACGCCATAGGACGTTTTTGTGTTGATTAAGGGCAGTCAGGTCTGGGGAGAACCAAGGGCTATATCTGTTCCTGGTTCTAAATTTCTTGAATGGGGCATGTTTATTTAAGATGGTTAGGAAGGCATTTTTAAAAAATATCCAGGCATCCTCTACTGACGGGATGAGGTCAATATCCTTCCAGGATACCCCGGCCAGGTCGATTAGAAAGGCCTGCTCGCTGAAGTGTTTCAGGGAGCGTTTTACAGTGATGAGAGGAGGTCGTTTGACCGCTGACCCATTACGGATGCAGGCAATGAGGCAGTGATCGCTGAGATCTTGGTTGAAGACAGCAGAGGTGTATTTAGAGGGGAAGTTGGTTAGGATGATATCTATGAGGGTGCCCGTGTTTAAGGCTTTGGGGAGGTACCTGGTAGGTTCATTGATAATTTGTGTGAGATTGAGGGCATCAAGTTTAGATTGTAGGATGGCTGGGGTGTTAAGCATGTTCCAGTTTAGGTCGCCTAGCAGCACGAGCTCTGAAGATAGATGGGGGGCAATCAGTTCACATATGGTGTCCAGAGCACAGCTGGGGGCAGAGGGTGGTCTATAGCAGGCGGCAACGGTGAGAGACTTGTTTTTAGAAAGGTGGATTTTTAAAAGTAGAAGTTCAAATTGTTTGGGTACAGACCTGGATAGTAGGACAGAACTCTGCAGGCTATCTTTGCAGTAAATTGCAACACCGCCCCCTTTGGCAGTTCTATCTTGTCTGAAAATGTTGTAGTTTGGAATTAAAATGTCTGAATTTTTGGTGGTCTTCCTAAGCCAGGATTCAGACACAGCTAGAACATCCGGGTTGGCAGAGTGTGCTAAAGCAGTGAATAGAACAAACTTAGGGAGGAGGCTTCTAATGTTAACATGCATGAAACCAAGGCTATTACGGTTACAGAAGTCGTCAAAAGAGAGCGCCTGGGGAATAGGAGTGGAGCTAGGCACTGCAGGGCCTGGATTCACCTCTACATCGCCAGAGGAACATAGGAGGAGTAGAATAAGGGTGCGACTAAAAGCAATAAGAATTGGTCGTCTAGAACGTCTGGAACAGAGAGTAAAAGGAGGTTTCTGGGGGCGATAAAATAGCATCAAGGTATAATGTACAGACAAAGGTAAGGTAGGATGTGAATACAGTGGAGGTAAACCTAGGTATTGAGTGATGAAGAGAGAGATATTGTCTCTAGAAACATCATTGAAACCAGGAGATGTCATTGCATGTGTGGGTGGTGGAACTAATAGGTTGGATAAGGTATAGTGAGCAGGACTAGAGGCTCTACAGTGAAATAAGCCAATAAACACTAACCAGAACAGCAATGGACAAGACATATTGACATTAAGGAGAGGCATGCTTAGTCGAGTGATCAAAAGGGTCCAGTGAGTGGAGAGGTTGGTTTAGGGTCACGGCGATTTAGAATGACTAGAAATGATTAGATAGTGAAATAACACACCAATCTCTTTCATTTCTTTAAACAAATCAATTTACCAACATTTCTGAAAATGGATATATAGCATTTTGGAATGAAACTCTTAATTTGCAACTCATGCATGCTCATACACCATCTCAGACAGGCTTACTGTAGATCGTCACCGCAGTGCCTTCAGAAAGTATTCACACCCCGTTACTTTTTTTGGTCACTGGCCTACACACAATACCCCATAATGTCAAAGTGGAATTATGTTTTTCAATATTTTTACAAATGAATAAAAAATGAAAAGCTGAAATGTATTGAGTCAATAAGCATTCAACCCACTTGTTATGGCATGCCTAAATAAATTGAGTAAACATTTGCTTAACAAGTCACATAATAAGTTGCATGGACTCACTCTGTGTGCAATGTTTTGAATGACTACCTCATCTCTGTACCTCACACAGTTTCTGGAAAGGAAGGAAACCGCTAAGGGATTTCAACATGAATGTCTATGATAGGAGTAAACTGAGGATGGATCAACACCATTGTAGTTACTCCACAATACTAACCTAACTGACAGAGTGAAAAGAAGGAAACTTGCAGAATAAAAATATTCCAAAACATGCATCCTGTTTGCAACCAGGCACTAAAGTGATATGGCAAAAAATGTGGCAAAGCAATTAACTGTTAGTCCTAAATTCAACATCTTATGTTTGGGGCAAATCCAATAAAACAAATGACTGATTACCACTCTCCATATTTTCAAGCATAGTGGTGGCTGCGTCATGTTATCAATATGCTTGTAATCATAAGAACTGGGGAGTTTCAAGATTAAAAATAATAAATCAAATGGAGCTAAGCACAGGCAAAATCCTAAAGGAAAACCTGGGAAATTCTGCTTTCCACCAGACATTGGGAGATGAATTCACCTTTCAGTAGAACAATAACCAAAAACACAAGGCCAAATCTAAACCTGGAGTTGCTTACCAAGAAGACAGTGAATGTTCCTGAGTGGGAGAGTTACAGCTTTGACTTAAACCTACTTGAAAATCTATGGCAAGACCTGAAAATGGTTGTCTAGCAATGATCAAACAACCAATTTCACAGAACTTGAATAATTTTGAAAAGAATAACAGCAAATGATGCACCATCCAGGTGTGGGATGCTCTTAGAGACTTACCCAGAAAGACTCACAGCTCTTAGAGACTTACCCAGAAAGACTCACAGCTCTTAGAGACTTACCCAGAAAGCCTCACAGCTCTTAGAGACTTACCCAGAAAGACTCACAGCTCTTAGAGACTTACCCAGAAAGACTCACAGCTCTTAGAGACTTACCCAGAAAGACTCACAGCTCTTAGAGACTTACCCAGAAAGACTCACAGCTCTTAGAGACTTACCCAGAAAGACTCACAGCTCTTAGAGACTTACCCAGAAAGACTCACAGCTCTTAGAGACTTACCCAGAAAGAATCACAGCTCTTAGAGACTTACCCAGAAAGAATCACAGCTCTTAGAGACTTACCCAGAAAGAATCACAGCTCTTAGAGACTTACCCAGAAAGAATCACAGCTCTTAGAGACTTACCCAGAAAGAATCACAGCTCTTAGAGACTTACCCAGAAAGAATCACAGCTGTGATGGCCTCCCAAGTGGCGTAGTGGTCTATGGCACTGCATCTCAGTGCTAGAGGTGTCACTACAGACCCTGGTTCAATTCTAGGCTGTATCCCAACTGGCTGTGATTGGGAGTCACATAGGGCGGCGCACAATTGGCGCAGTGTGGTTAGGGTTTGGCCGGGGTAGGCCGTCATTGTAAATAAGAATTTATTCTTAACTGACTTGCCTAGTTAAATAAATTAAAAAATGGCTGCAAAAGGTGCTTCTACAAGGCATTGACTCAGGGGTGTGAATACCTTTGTGAAACATGTTTTCACTTTTATTATGGGGTATTGAGAGGTGGTGGAAAACATTTATTTGTATTTATTTTATTTTATTTATTTTTCTTGACAATATGAAGGAAATTCTTCCTGACCACATGACCCAGGAAAATCTCAGGGCCCTAATTACAATTTGTCCTGGGCAGGTCACAAGGTCAGGAATATCCCTCTAGGCCCTAGATATTAGAACAGTAGGCCTTGGATGGTTGTTAGACAGTGAGTGGTCTGTCAGGGGGCATACTAGTGACCATCCTACTAGCACTTCAGTTTTCTCACACCATGAGAAAGGACCATGCTGAGATAATGAAGTACTGTGTATAGAAGCTCTGGCTTATTTAAAGGCATTCACGTGTGTAAGATGCGTGTTCACGGTTGAGAGAAGGAGCCATCGTCACTCGTTAAAAGCTGTAGGATGTTGAGGAAACTGAACTTTTGATTAACTTAAGTGCCTCTGAGGTCAAGCCATGGAGATAGTCGTCTTTTTGTAATAGTGTTGAAGTATGTAGGATTTCATTAAGTACTGTAACAGGATGTCAAAAGCCCTATGCAAGCATGTAGTCTGATCAGCCTTGTGATTACCTGTCACAGGATAATGACACCAGAGGAAATGAAGTTAAGGTCAGAATATGGCGTATCTGTAGACACAACTCTGCCACACCTGCATTTATTTGATCTCCACACCAAACGAGTAGTGGGTGAATAGCATGCTAACCTCATGCTTAAATTCAAGGTCAGAATATGGGTAGAGAGAGAAAGTGCATAAAAGGGGAATTCCAGACAGTAGGTGAATATACCTGAGTGTCTGAGGAGTAGCTTGGGTTCCAGTTGGTTTGTACATGGCAAATCTTGACGTTGACATTCCCAGCAAACTACAGTACAGACCATCTAAGTAGGTCTTTGATCATGAAAATCCTAACGTGTCTGTTCCTCCCTGAGCACTCTGACAGAGATGCTTATCTTGCTGTGCTGTGCTGAAATTGCACAGAATAATAGGCTATACAGGACTGTATTTCCATCAGGAATGTTCCACTAGTACTAGAATATTCACTGGATACCTTAGGTGTGGCATCTAATAGGGAATCCTATCCACTTTGCAGGTGGTGTGATCCATTCATTATAAATGTCTGTAACATGCCAGTCATAACAGCCCAGGCTTTTTTCCATAGATACCGTAATCACATACAGTATTGAGATGAATGTTTTCTGAGAGTCTTGTTAGAATGACTGATCCTCTGTTTTCCTTTGCTCTGTCTAACTTGACAGCTCTATAATATCAGTGTAATTACAGTACTCCTTCCAACACTGTCTGGTGGCAGACACTTATTGTTCTATTATTCATTAAGTGATTTAAAATGTTCGAAGGAGGAATTGCGCTCATTATAGATTAACTGAGACTATGAATGTTTTAGATTATGCCCATTATTGCAGAATTTCCATTGATAATCAGTTATATTTCCTGCTCCTCGTATAAAATATGCTGTATCAAATCAAATCAAGCTTTATTTTTACAGCACATTTCAAGACATGGAATGCAACTCAATGTGCTTCACAGAAAGAAAAAATAATAATTAAAAAATGATAATAAAAGCTGAAATACTTACTACACAACAAACATAAGATAATAAACAAAATAGTGACAAAAACAAAACGACAAAAAACATCCTAAGGAAAAAGCAACGCTAAAAAGGTGTGTTTTAATGTCCCCCCGGCAGGCTATTCCAGAGGCTGGGGCCATAATACTGTAACTAAAGCATGCCTCTTCATGACTCTTAGTCCTAGGCTTTGGGATACTTAAAAGGCCAGTGCCAGAGGACCTAAGGGACCTACTGGGTACATAACTTAAAAGCAATGTCAGACATGTATTAGGATGCACAATCGTGGATTGATTTAAAAAGCAATAGAAACTCACAGGCAGCCAGTGCAAAGACCTTAAAACCGGTGTAATGTGTGCTCTCCGTCTGGTCTTGGTCAGTACCCGTGCAGCAGCATTCTTTATTATGTAGCCATTAGTACAGTGCTCAACGAATGACGCTCAATGAATACCTTTTCACTATGAGTTTGTCTAGCTATGTTTCTTGAGTCTTTTTGTCTCTTTACTGAGCTATCGCTGTAAGGCAAACATCTTCCTCAGGAGCAGAGGGATGTATTGAATCTTCTGAGGCAACACAAACAAAGCATCATTTAATGTTCTTCTGTTTATCTCCCCTCTGCCCTCCAAACCCTATTGGGTCATTTATAAATGGGGTTATTGCTTTTTACCGTGAAAACCAGCCTCTTGGCGGAGTCCCTTTCTGCTGTTTTTAGCCTGAGTTGATTTTGTGGCAGCTATGAATAGCCGGGGTGATATTGCTATTGTTTTAGTGGAGCAGATGGTGGTTGTCCCGAGGACACAGGCTTCCAGGAGAGGAACTCACACTAATTATGAGAGGGCAAGATTACAGGAGAGTCAGACTGACATCCCGAGCAGAGTGGGGGGTCAGGGAAGGGTCAGAGGAAAGAAGGAGTTGTGGAGTGGATGGGTAATGCATTAGCAGTGTAGGTTGGATGAGTGTTAAGGTGAATGCTAAGTAGACCTAGGTGCCTGACCGGGTGCAGTGAGATGTAGGGTTATTGTTTAGGTCATTAAGAGATTGTAGGTTATCACATCAGTGAAAATTAAATTTTTCACAAGTGATTTTTTTTTACATTTGCATTTTTTCATCTGAAATGAATGCTCATTGGTACCTTTCTATGTGTATGAATCATGGCTGTTCTCATACTTTTAAAACATTTGACTTTAGATGTAAAATGTGTGTGTTTTTGTTGCAAAAATGATATCTGACACTTGTTTCATACTAAAATGCACTATATCCAGAGAAATGTATTTAGAGAGTTGGGCTATTGAGGTTTCTGCATTATGATACATTTACATGACGCTGCAACATTCTATGGCTGTGCAATTGTAAGTTTCTCTAAATATTTTTTCCACGCCCCTGGCTTAGTCAGACGGATGTGTTGATTGACAGCTGCCACTCTCAGCTGTTTGCGCTGGCTAGCTAGCATCATGTTAGGTTTTGTGCGCTTGTGTGTCGTGGACCTTTTGAGCATGGATCCTTTTGACAGTTTACTGGAGCCTGTGATATCTGTTCCTGTTGGACTAAAGATGAACAATTCTAAACAAGGAGAGATCCAGCGACTCTCAGGTGAAGGGAAACAACCTAGGCTAATAGCCTACCGGCTGCAAACATACAGTGGGCTGTGTCACTCCAACAATAGGAATAGATCCATCCTTTACCGGCAAATTATTCTGACAGACTTTCAATATCCTTATCAATCCTTAAAACATTGCCTAAAATGTATATAATCAAACTCAAAGCTTCCCTTGATTTATCCTAACAAACAACCTGTAACCCCCCCCATAACATTGTTCCAAAAATGGCTTAACATTTTATACACTGCTCACCCTCTGCTACAATACATTGGCTATGTGATATTTGCACAATAATGTTGATCAAATTGAATATTTGTATAATTATTTATGTATCGATACTTTATTACATGTAACTGTTTAAAACCAAAATGGGATACTTTTTATATTGGACTTCTGTTGTTTGAAGTGGGCAAACACGATTCTAAAATAAAATGATAAATGAAATGATCTTGCAATATATTTCTAACAAGATTATGTCTGTCTTTTCACTAGCACATGTCATGGTAAAAAAAATAATAGCTCTATCTCTTTCACAATATCATTTTTTTTTTTTTACGTCAATCCACCAACATTTCTGAAAATGTTTATCTCGTTATCTCGTTTTTGAATGAAACTCTTCAAATTGTTGTATTTATATTTCTCTGTTAGAACTAGTTGGATCTGTGGTGTGGTACAATCAAATAAAGATGCAAGTAGGAACCAAATAAGTTTCTTGAGAGCAATGCTATAGGGGAACCGTTTTAGGGTGTCTGAAGAACCATAAATGGGATGGTTCTTTGAAGAACCATACAAAAATTCTAAACCGGAAATGTTTAGGCCCTCCAGGACCGGAATTGAATAGCCCTGCTGTAGGGTTTTATGCCTTATTTGCATATTTTCCAGGGTGCCTTTTGAGGGGATTTTAGAGTTACCAGTACCACCCATGACTGTGTTTGCTAGTGACAGAGACATGGTTGTTCCATAAATTCATTTTTGGTCCTGTTGCCTTCAAGATCCTGAGTGAATATATTGTCATTAGAATTACATTATTTAAGACAATACAATACATATTTCATAAGGTCTTCTTTTGATGCGGCCTAGTTTTACCCTAATACGGTGACCTGAAACTCATAGTTTTCAGGCCTGCAAGTCACATTATGCTGGCTTGCAAAGTGATGTGTAATCTCTTTTACACCACTGAGTGTTAATTTAACTCTCGAATCAACACTAGAAATGTTAGACTGAAAAATGCAACACTAGTTAAAACCTCTTGAATCTAGGGGGCACTATTTTCATTTTTGGAAAAATAACGTTCCCTAAGTAAACGGGCTATTTTGTCAGGACAAGATGCTAGAATATGCATATAATTGACAGCTTAGGATAGAAAACACTCTAAAGTTTCCAAAACTGTAAAAATATTGTCTGTGAGTATAACAGAACTGATATTGCAGGCGAAAGCCTGAGAAAAATCCAATCAGGAAGTGACTCTTATTTAGAAACCTCTGCGTTCCTATGCGTCTCTATTGAGCAGTGAATGAGATATCAACCAGATTCATTTTTCTATGGCTTCCCTAATGTGTCTAGTGTCACAATAAATAGTTTCAGGCTTTTATTTTGAAAAATGAGCCTGAACGTCAACATTGCGTCAGTGGTCAGCTGAAGTCTCTCAGAGTGTTTTGTGCATAAAGGACAAATGCGGCCATTGTTTCTCTCTTTCCTACTAAGAAGCCATCTGTCCCGGTTGATATATTATCGAATAGATATTTGAAAAACACCTTGAGGATTGATTATCAACAACCATTTCGAATCCCACCGTACCTTCTCCGCTATGCAATCTGGCTTCCGAGCTGGTCATGGGTGCACCTCAGCCACGCTCAAGGTCCTAAACGATATCATAACTGCCATCGATAAGAGACAATACTGTGCAGCCGTATTCTTCGACCTGGCCAAGGCTTTCGACCACATTCTTATCGGCAGACTAAACAGCCTTGGTTTCTCAAATAACGGCATCACCTGGTTCACCAACTACTTCTCTGATAGAGTTCAGTGTGTCAAATCGGAGGGCCTGTTGTCCGGACCTCTGGCAGTCTCTATTGGGGTTGCCACAGGGTTCAATTCTCGGACCGACTCTCTTCTCTGTATACATCAATGATGTCGTTCTTGCTGCTGGTGATTCTCTGATCCACCTCTACGCAGACGACACCATTCTGTATACTTCTGGCCCTTCTTTGAACACTGTGCTAACTAACCTCCAGATAAACTTCAATGCCATATAACTCTCCTTCCATGGCCTCCAACTGATCTTAAACGCAAATAAAACTAAATGGATGCTCTTCATCCGATCACTGCCCGCACCTGCATCACTACTCTGGAAGGTTCTGACCTAGAATATGTGGACAACTGCAAATACATAGGTGTCTGGTTAGACTGTAAACTGTCCTTCCAGACCCACATTAAGCATCTCCAATCCAAAATTAAATCTAGAATCACCTATTTCGCAACAAAGCATCCTTCACTCATGCTGCCAAACATACTCTCGTAAAACTGACTATCCTACCGAGCCTTGACTTCGACAATGTCATTTACAAAATAGCCTCCAACACTCTACTCAACAAATTGGATGCAGTCTATCACAGTGCCATCCATTTTGTCACCAAAGCCCCATATACTACCCACCACTGCGACCTCTACGCTCTCCTTGGCTGGCCCTCGCTTCATACTCATCGCCAAACCCACTGGCTCCAGGTCATCTACAAGTCTTTGCTAAGTAAAGCCCCACCTTATCTCAGTCCACTGGTCACCATAGCAGCACCCACCTGCAGCACGCGCTCCAGCAGGTATATTTCACTGGTCACCCCCAAAGCCAATTCCTCTTTTGGTCACCTTTCCTTCAAGGTCTCTGCTGCCAATGACTGGAACGAACTGCAAAAGTTGCTGAGCTGGAGACTCTTATCTCCCTCACTAACTTCAAGCAACAGCTGTCAGAGCAGCTCACAGATCATTGCACCTGTGCATAGCCCATCTGTAAATAGCCCATCCAACTACCTTACCTCCCTTACCTCATTTGCTCACACTGTATATATGACTTTTTTCCCTACTGTATTATTGTATGTTTGTTTATTCCATGTGTAACTCTGTGTTGTTGTATGTGTCGAACTGCTTTGCTTTTTCTTGGCCAGGTCGCAGTTGTAAATGAGAACCTGTTCTCAGCTTGCCTACCTGGTTAAATACATGTGAAATAAATAAAAATACCCCATAATGACAAAGTGAGCACATTATTCAAAAAAAATTTCAAATATTTTGAAAATAAAATACATAAATATCTCATTTACATAAGTAATCCCACCCATTTGCTATGACACTTCAAGTTGAGCTCAAGTGCATCCAATTTCCTTTGATCATCCTTGAGATGTCGCTACAACTTTATTGGAGTCTACGTGTGGCCAATCCAATTGTTTAGACATGATTTAGAAAGAAACATACCTGTCTATATAAGGCCCCACAGTTGACAGTGCATGTCAGAGCAGAAACTACACAATGAAGTCCAAGGAACTGTCTGTAGGTCTCCTAGATAGAATTGTGATGAGGCATATATCTGGGGAAGGGAATAAAACAATTTCTAGAGTGTTTCCAAGAGCATGGTGGTCTCACTGGGAAATTGAAAAAATATGTGACTGCCTAGAGCTGGCCATCCGACCAAACTGAGCAACTGGGCAAGAAGGACCTTGGTCAGGGAGTTGACCAAGAACCGATGGGCCACTCTGACAGAACTACAGACTTCCTTCGCTGAGATGGGAGAACCTGCCAGAAGAACAACCGTCGACTACAGCACTTCAACAATCTGGCTTTATGGGAGAGTGGCCAGATGGAAGCCACTCCTGAGAAAAAGGCACATGATAGCACACCTGGTGTTTGCAAAAGGACACATGAAAAACTCTGAGATCATAAGGCAAAAGATTCTGTGGTCTGATGAGACAAAAATTTAACACTTTGGCCTGAATGCAAATCAAATCAAATTGATTTGTCACATACACATGGTTAGCAGATGTTAATGCGAGTGTAGCAAGTGCTTGTGCTTCTAGTTCCGACAATACAGTAATAACCAACGAGTAATCTAACCTAACAATTCCAAAACTACTACCTTATACACACAAGTGTAGAGGGATAAAGAATATGTACATAAAGATATATGAATGAGTGATGGTACAGAAGGGCATAGGCAAGATGCAGTAGATGGTATCGAGTACAGTATATACATATGAGATGAGTAATATAGGGTATGTAAACAAAGTGGCATAGTTTAAAGTGGCTAGTGATACATGTATTACATAAATATGCAGTAGATGATATAGAGTACAGTATATGCATATACATTTGAGATGAGTAATGTAGGGTATGTAAACATTATATTAAGTAGCATTGTTTAAAGTGGCTAGTGATACATTTTTTACATCAATTTCCATCATTTCCCATTATTAAAGTGGCTGGAGTTGAGTCGGTGTGTTGGCAGCAGCCACTCAATGTTAGTGGTGGCTGTTTAACAGTCTGATGGCCTTGGGATAGAAACAGTTTTTCAGTCTCTCGGTCCCTGCTTTGATGCACCTGTACTGACCTCGCCTTCTGGATGATAACGGGGTGAACAGGCAGTGGCTCGGGTGGTTGTTGTCCTTGATGATCTTTATGGCCTTCCTGTGACATCGGGTGGTGTAGGTGTCCTGGAGGGCAGGCAGTTTGCCCCCGGTGATGCGTTGTGCAGACCTCACTACCCTCTGGAGAGCCTTACGGTTGTGGGCGGAGCAGTTGCCGTACCAGGCGGTGATACAGCCCGACAGGATGCTCTCGATTGTGCATCTGTAGTAGTTTGTGAGTGCTTTTGGTGACAAGCCAAATTTCTTCAGCCTCCTGAGGTTGAAGAGGCGCTTCTGCGCCTTCTTCACGACACTGTCTGCGTGGGTGGACCAATTCAGTTTGTCCGTGATGTGTACGCCGAGGAACTTAAAACTTACTACCCTCTCCACTACTGTCCCATCGATGTGGATAGGGGGGTGCTCCCTCTGCTGTTTCCTGAAGTTCACAATCATCTCCTTTGTTTTGTTGACGTTGAGTGTGAGGTTATTTTCCTGACACCACATTCCGAGGGCCCTCACCTCTCCCTGTAGGCTGTCTCGTCGTTATGAGTAATCAAGCCTACCACTGTAGTGTCGTCCGCAAACTTGATGATTGAGTTGGAGGCGTGCATGGCCACACAGTCGTGGGTGAACAGGGAGTACATGAGAGGGCTCAGCACGCACCCTTGTGGGGCCCCTGTGTTGAGGATCAGAGGGGTGGAGATGTTGTTACCTACCCTCACCACCTGGGGGCGGCCCGTCAGGAAGTCCAGTAGCCAGTTGCACAGGGCGGGGTCGAGACCCAGGGTCTCGAGCTTGATGACGAGTTTGGAGGGTACTATGGTGTTAAATGCCGAGCTGTAGTCGTATTAGTCGTATTATATAGGTATTCCTCTTGTCCAGATGGGTTAGGGCAGTGTGCAGTGTGGTTGAGATTGCGTCGTCTGTGGACCTATTTGGGCGGTAAGCAAATTGGAGTGGGTCTAGGGTGTCAGGTAGGGTGGAGGTGATATGGTCCTTGACTCGTCTCTCAAAGCACTTCATGATGACAGTTACCTGAGCTAAACGTTTTCTGGAGAAAACCAGGCACAGCTCACCTGTCTAGCACCATCACTACCATAAAAGCATGGTGGGGGCAGCATCATGTTATGGGGATGCTTTTCAGCAGAAGGGACTGGGAGACTGGTAAGGATAGAGAGAACAATGAATGGAGCCAAATAAATGCACATCTTTGAGAACCTGCTTCAGATTGCAAACAACCTCAGACCTGGGGCAAAGATTTACGTTCCAACAGGACAATGACCCCAAGCATACAGCCAAAGCAACGCTGGAAAGTCCTCGAGTGGCCCAGCCAAAGCCCAGATTTGAATCCCATTGAAAATCTGTGAAAAGACTTGAAGGATTTGTTCACCGCCACTCTCCCATCTAACTTAACAGAGCTTGATAAAATCTGCAAGGAAGAAAATGCCAAATGCAGATGTCCAAAACTGATACAGACAAACCCAAGATGATTCAAAGCTGTAGTCACAGCAAAAGGTGCTTCTACAAAGTATTGAGATTCATGAGATATTTTTGAATTTCATTTTCAATACATTTGCACAAATTTCTAAAAACATGTTCTCACTTCGTCATTATGAGGTATTGTGTGTAGATAGGTGGGAAAACAATGTAATCCATTTTGAATTCAGGGTGTAATGCAACAAAATGTGGAATAAGTGAAGGGGTATGAATACCTTCTGAAGGCACTCTACCCTTCAATTTATCACAATATTGTGTTCTTAACAGAAAACAGTATGATACATAAGGATATATTTTGTAGGACATTTTGTTGCTTGAGGATGGTTTGCTCATGTGTAGGTGAGGTTTGTTGTGCACGTCTGCTGATATTTCACCTCTAGTTAGACTTTCATTCTTAATCTTGATTCCTGTGTCCTTGGCTGTCCAGTTGTCAAGGCAACCATGCTGTCAGCAGGTTGGTTGTTGTTAGTGAATTGTGTGTTAGATCAGACATATTGGCTCACATTAGCTCATACTGTTCACATATGGCGCCGGCGGGCAGTGGACTTTTTTTTGTTGAAAATTAAATACAAAAATATGACATTTACATACATTGCATTACGAAAGTATTCAGACCCCTTGACTTTTTCCATATTTTGTTACAGCCTTATTCTAAAATTGATTCAATATTTTTTTCCCTCATCAATCTACATACCATAACAACAAAGCAAAAACAGGTTTATACATTTTTTTGCAAATTTATAACAAAACAACAGCCCAGAAATACCTTATTTACATAAGTATTCAGACCCTTTGCTATGCAATTCGAAATTGAGCTCCTGTTTCCATTGATCATCCTTGAGATGTTTCTGCAACTTGATTAGAGTAAGTTGAATTGATTGGACATGGTTTTCGAAAAGTCACACACCTACATGTATCTATATAAGGTCCCACAGTTGACAGTGCATGTCAGAGCAGAAACCAAGTCATGAGGTCGAAGGAATTGTCCGTAGAGTTCCCAGACAGGATTGTGTCTAGACACAGATCTGGGGAAGGGAACCAAAAAATGTCTACAACATTGAAGGTCTCCAAGAACATAGTGGCTGCCATCATTCTTAAATTGAAGAACTTTCGAACCACCAAGACTCTTCCTAGAGCTGGCCGCCCACCCAAACTGCGAAATTGGGGGAGAAGGACCTTGGTCAGGGAGGTGACAAAGAACCTGATGGCCACTCCGACAGAGCTCCAGAGTTCCTCTGTGCAGATGGAAGAACCTTCCAGAATGACAGCCATCTCTGCAGCACTCCACCAATCAGGCCTTTTTATGGTAGAGTGGCCAGACGGAAGCCACTCCTCAGTAAAAGGCACATGATAGCCCGCTTGGAGTTTGTCAAAAGGCACCATGAGAAACAAGATTCTATGTCTGATGAAACCAAGATCGAACTCTTTGGCCTGAATGCCAAGCGTTACGTATGGAGGAAACCTAGCTCCATCCATACAGTGAAGCATGGTGGTAGCAGCATCATTCTGTGGGAATATGTTTCAGCTGCAGGGACTTGGAGACTAGTCAAGATCAAGGGAAATATTAATGGAGCAACGTGCAGAGAGATCCTTGATGAAAACCTGCTCCAGAGCATTCAGGACCTCAGACTTGGGCGAAGGTTCACATTCCAACAGGACAACGACCCTAAGCACACAGCCAAGACAACGCAGGAGTGACTTCAGGACAAGTCTCTGAATGTCCTTGAGTGGCCCAGTCAGAGCCCAGACTTGAACCCGATCGAATATCTCTGGAGAGACCTGAAAATAGCTGTGCAGCGACACTCCCCATCTAACCTGACTGAGCTTGAGAGGATCTGCAGAGAATAATTGGAGAAACTCTCCATAGACAGGTGTGCCAAGCTTGTAGTGTCATACCCAAGAAGACTTGAGGCTGTAATCGCTACCAAAGGTGCTTCAACAAAGTATTGAGGAAAGGGTCTGAATTATGTAAATTAGATATTTCTGTTTTTTTATTTTTAATACATTTGCTAAAATTTCTAAAAACGATTTTTGCTTTGTCGTTATGGGGTGTTGTGTTTAGATTAATGAGGGGGGAAAACGATTTAATCAATTTTAGAGTAAGACTGTAACGTAACAAAATGTGGAAAAAGTCAAGGGGTCTGAATACTTTCCGAATGCACTACAACCATTTACACCCCTTTCTGGGTACGTTTCTCAGAGCTTTCCACATCTGGATTGTGCAGTATTTTCCCATTATTCATTTCAAAAATTCTTCAAGCTCTGTCGAATTGGTTGTTGATCATTGCTAGACAACCATTTTAAGGTCTTGCCGTAGATTTTCAAGTAGAATTAAGTCCAAACTGTAACTCTGCATCTCAGGAACAGTCACTGTCTTCTTGGTTTGCAACTCCAGTGTAGATTTGGCCTTGTGTTTTAGGACACGGCCCTGCTGAAAGGTAAATTCGTCTCCCAGTGTCTGGTGGAAAGCCGACTGAAGCAGGTTTTCCTCTAGGATTTTGCCTGTGCTTAGCCACCACAATGGCCAAACATAACACTTTGTATTCAGGACAAAAAGTTCATTGCTTTGCCTCATTTTTTAAAATATCACTTTATTGTGGCTCTGATTTCCTTCCCCTCTTGGAATTCCCTGTGCCACTCTGCAGAGGAGAGGAATGTCACATTACTGTTTGTTTGTGTGACGGGAGTCCGATACTGCAGACCGGTCCCACTGGGACTGACTCTGTGTCCTTCACTAGCATTTTGTCTATGAATAATGCATTAGTACAATAAATGATCTCATCAATTATATCATTTGTATCCATAATGATTTTACATATGTTCTTTTATGGAGTGAAAAAAAGACAAGTTGGTTTCTCTTTAAAATACACATCTTTCTTTCTGGCTCATGTTGTTTATGTAATCTAACCACTGGTAAAGGCATAGTGTACATACTTATCAAAGAATGTATTGAAAGCTGCACAGTACTGTATACATAACATTAAATACCCCGAACACATTTATCATGATTGTAGCTGTCAATAAATCAGAAGGTTCATCCATCAGTCACAGTACAGTGAGTTCCTCTCAGGCTGGCTGGGCTGCCATCACACACTGCATGAATGGAGCGTCTTCTGATGCATCTCTTCACGTGCATTCCCTCTGCTCCTGCTCCTGACCCTGGCAACCCAACAGCCCATTGAAACACATGAGCCAGCAAATCTGCCCTCATGTCGTAGTCTCTCCATCTCCATCAGCTAGCTTTGCACTTCTGCTCATCCCCATGTGCTATATTAGGGCCAGCTGGGATGTTGACTGTCTGGGAATGCATGCTTCCATACTGTGTGGGAAACCTCCCGAACAGTCAGCTGAGTAGAGTTGAGCTCTCTCTCCCATTCTGTCTTTCTCTCACTCAAATTGCATGAGGGTTTCTCCATTTCTCCCCCTACCTCCATTCCTTTTCTCACAGCTTTTATTTATCCCTTCTTCCTCCCTCTCTACTTCCTCATTCTCTCCTCTGCTGAGCCTCAGCTCCAGGCAGAGCTCCAAGCCCAGATTTACAGCCATGAGCTTCATGCAGAAAGAGGCTTTGAGATGAAAGAGTCTGAGACAGTCAGACGGAGCACACAGAGAGAGAAAGATATTCACAGACTGAGAAAGCGTTGAAAGAGAAAGGAAGAGCAAGACATGAAAATGTGCTTTGCAGTGTGTACTACCATGTCTGCTTTGTAGTGTGTACTACCATGTCTGCTTTGTAGTGTGTACTACCATGTCTGCTTTGTAGTGTGTACTACCATGTCTGCTTTGTAGTGTCAGGTTATTTCTCTTGATAGAAATTGTAATTTTCCACCCATTTTTACGATTGGACTATTTTCAATGCCAAGGCTCAGTTTGGTAGGCTACCGCTTGTCCTCTGTACGGTGTCCATGGTCAAGGTCACAGAGGGCTCACCGTGTTGAGCGGAACTGAGCACGGGATTCTCCCCAGTCCATTGGTGGTGTGATGATCCCTGACCCTGTGTGGCTGATGCAACTAACACACTAATGTCTGACGCTCGGGCAGGCCCCAGTAATGATGCCATTAACCTCATGTATTTATAGAACACCGGTGCACCTTTCATAAAGGAGCACAATGACCTGTGGGTACTCTTCAGCAGGACTCTTCTCTCCCTAGAGAGAGAAAGAGAGATACAGATATAAAAATAGAGGGGTGGCAGAGAGAGAAAAGGGGAAAGAGAGAGGGGAGATAGAGAGATAATGAGGAACATGTGGAGAGAGGGAAGGATAGAGAGAAAGATGGAGAAAGGGAACGAGGGAGGCAGGTTGGTGCCTGGAGCTACCAAGGACCCACTGTGGCGTCTGTAACCTATGAGTTTCAGATTGTACACATCAGGCTGAAAATGGTTATTGACAAAGTATCAAACACTGTGTATACTGACATGATTATTAATGTCAACAATGGTTTAACCAGAAAGAGCAACAGGTTATATACATGTTTAATCCAAATGTATTGCGCTGGTATTTCCTGTTATGTCTCCTCTCCTGTTTCTCCAGCCTTGCCCTTCATCCTGAGAGGTCACTGGTGGCAACAGGTCAGGTGGGGAAGGAGCCCTACATCTGTGTGTGGGACACCTTCAGTGCACAGACCATCTCTATCCTCAAGGACGGACACTCCCATGGGGTGGCCTGCCTGGCTTTCAGCGCAGATGGACAGGTGAGACACACACCACCTCATGCCAGCAAGCATGCACACAAGCCGACGTACACACACACACACACACACACACACACACACACACACACACACACACACACACACACACACACACACAGCCAAGCACGCACCACTTCACACACACACTTCACCTCACGCATCCAGGCACACATGCACACCTCTCATCCACCTTTTCTCTGAGTGGATGGGTTCCTGTACTATCACCCTGTTACTAAGGCAAATCTGTTTGATGATCTGAGTCTGACTGAAAATCAACAATACTCTGACACACAGCAATGTGAATGCTCCATCATTGAAGGGTCATAATTCATAGATTTCTCCCAATTATATCATATGTAAATGTGCCTTATGTCTCACATAGCCTATAGCCATGGGAATGGTATTGTGGTGGTGGGTTGCTGAGAAGTGAAGCCTGCTGGGTAACTGTGCAGGCTGGGGATGATATACGACTCTGCCATGAATCATGATGGCCCATGTTTATTGGGGGGAATGCTGGGACAGCACCAGTCTCCTATGACCTTTAGCTTGATGTATGGGGCTCCATGAGAGTCTCCTACAGCAGCAGCAGCCTGTTGACGTCCCCCATACAAGACCAGTAGGCTACACACAGGAAAGATTGAAGGGGAAAGGGAGGGGATGGCGGGAGGGAGGGAAGGGCAGGAAGGAAGGGCAGGAAGGAAGGGCAGGAAGGAAGGAAGGAAGGAAGGAAGGAAGGAAGGAAGGAAGGAAGGAAGGAAGGAAGGAAGGAAGGAAGGAAGGAAGGAAGGAAGGAAGGATGGCTGCTGTTGTCCTTGCCTTCATTGTGGTTTTGGAGTTGACAAATGCAATGTCATGTCAGAGGAGGCTGCGGCTGGTGAAGAATGTGTCTGGGATGGAGAGGGAGGGGGAGAAAGAGGAAGGGTGGGTGAATAGAGCCATGGCTAATGCTACCAGGGCTAATGCAACAAGTCTTATCACCTCCTGCCACTGGCCACCAGTCCACATTACTGCTACACTGTAATGGAGACCAACCAGGGAGGGGCAGTAAACAAGGTTTACCTCAGACCCTTAGTCAATCATAAAGACATTTAGGCCTTATCATTTTATTAGCTCCATTCTGAAATGCATTAAATGGCGGATTTCTTGGAAACCCCTGTGGGCAGAGCAGGTAAACAACTCTGGGTGATGTCATATAACACAGATGGATGTCTTGTTTGGTTGGGATTTAAATGAGTTTGTGCATGACTGGTTGTGGCAAACCACAAATATGACAAAACTTGTTTTCCTGCTGAAAAGAGAATGTATTCTCTATCACTAAAATGTATTGATTAATGGAAACACATATTACCGTTTCAGTGTAAAGTCAACAGCACATCAGGTCAATTAACATTTGGCATTCATCTCCTCTCTTTTGTAGTCATTAGAATGACCCATACTTATTTTATATTGTAGCATCAAATCTGAAATATCCCTACATTTAGGTCTAATTTATTTTCTATCTAATGTTTCATTGTCACCCCAATATTCACCCGGAGACAGTTGTCCAAACGTTCCTAAAGGCCAAGCTCTTTTGTCTAAGTCATAAAATGGGTAATTAACAATTAACTCGCTGAATGGTAATTGACGCCAGACTAATTGGAAACAATTTGCATTGCATTCCTTTCTACAGCCGGTGTGATAAAATAAAGAAGGCTTTTTGAATAGTGCTGTTTAAGGTCCTACTGTATTATCTGCACATGTCTGCACTGCCTGTGTGTGTCTCTGCAGCTGTCACATAGAACTATTCTGTCATATGTCCCGTCATAGAAATAAATTGATTATGAAAATATGACTATTTGCCTCCGTTTACAGTACATTCATTAAGATGTATTCATCTTCCATTGAATAGAAACAGTCTCTCTCCTTTATTCGCAGATTAATTCATGGTTTCCCCCTTTTCTCATTTTCAGCGGCTGGCTTCTGTGGGGCTGGATGCCAAAAATACAGTGTCTGTTTGGGACTGGAAGAAAGGAAAGGTTCTGGCCACTGCGACAGGACATTCAGACAGGGTAAGCTGTTGTGTGTGCTGTGCGCACGTTGGCATTTGAGTGTGTGTGCGTTGTGTATTGATTCAGTTGTAGTGAGTACACATGTGAGTACACAGTGTGTGTGCGACATGGCGTTCTGTGTGAAGGACAGGAAATGCATGTGTGTTAATGGCTGGGCTGTCTTTCAGATCTTCGATATATCCTGGGATCCCTTTCAGCAGAACCGGCTGGTGAGCTGTGGGGTAAAACACATAAAGGTGAGCTTCACAATAACAACACGGTAGGCTCTGTGCTGTCCAGTCAGTCCATACATTACCTTTGAGCCAAGTTCAAAAATAACATATGAGAAGCTATCAATGTTGAGATGGGTTACCCTCACTCAGTGCAGCCGGGCATCAGTCTATTCAAGTTATTGAACATGTCACACGTTTATACGGTTGTTGTTAAAAGCTGCCTTTGGAACAACCTCATAAACAATATGACATGTGGTCAGTGGAGGAGTAAGTAGGGCGCTATCAGATATTCTAGCAGTAGAATGAGAAAGTGGTGTTAGGGGGACTGGGGCATATTGTTTTCAATGGGTACGCGTGAAGAGCAGTTGGAGGACGCCAGTTTCTATTCAGTCAAAAGCAGTAATCTGTTCTGTCATTCCCCTCCGGAAGGGCTGTCTCCTACTGTACACACAAGCACACAAACACACACACACACGCGCACAAAAAAAACACACAACACTGAACTTACAGAAGAGCCCTCAGTTTACAATAAATATGTAAATACATATGCCTCACACACAGTAGCAATGGGCAATCAGTTTTCTTGTTGTTTTGTTTGTATATATATCAATATATTTATGCATATCCAGTTATGGTACGAGAACTAAATAGTTGAGCCTATTGTGCCTTTTGGCCATAAAACAGCTTTCATGGACAGGGAATCTTCTTAACTGACCGCTGTGAGCTTTATTAGAAATAAGCCCCATGCTATCTACCCTGAGGTGATCAGGCTGGCAAATGAGCAGTCGTGATTTAGAGCAACGGTTCTCCAAACGCACTGTGACAGCAGCTGATCTCTGAGCTCATGTTCTCTCTCTCTCTACCCTCTATCCTTTCCTGTCATCATCCACCTTATGTTCTTTTTTCTTTCCTCCCTTTTTTATCCACCTTTCTCTTCACTTCTCTAATTATCTTGCTTCGCCTTTCCTTCCCCTACCTATGCCTACTTGCACATCTCTCTCATTTCCTGTCTCATCTCTCCTCCTTTCACTCGCTTCCCCCTCTCCATGTCTCTAGTTCTGGGCTCTCTGTGGCAATGCGTTGACGCCCAAACGGGGGATATTCGGGAAGACGGGGGATCTACAGACCATTTTGTGTGTGGCATCGGCTAAAGATGATGTCACATACTCTGGGGCGTTGAATGGGGATATCTACGTGTGGAAAGGACTGAATCTTTTACGCACGGTGCAAGCCGCTCATGGAGTGAGTGAAATACGTCACTCTAATTCTCAAGACCCATTGATTGTACACTTCCAGACATCCAAACACCCGCTCCAGCTAAACTCCATCCCTCTCATGCCTATAATCACTTACACCCTTACACTGAAGCAACTCAATCCCCCTTACTCATTTCTCCTTCCCTCCCTCTGCATCCCTACCCTGAAACCTTCTTTGTAAATCTCTAAGGCCTTTACAAGCATTGAAAATAATGATTTTGCCCCCTTTGTGTGTCTCCAATACGGAAATAGACTTTTGACCCACATTCCTATTGAAATCATATTCCTTTCCAAGTACCTTTTTCTATGCACAGAATCGTTTGATAATCCCCCTGCCTATGACTAAAGTTGACTGCACTGTGTGTAGGCTGGGATCTTCAGCATGTATGCCTGTGAGGAGGGCTTCGCCACGGGGGGACGTGACGGTTGTGTCAGGCTTTGGGATCTGGACTTCAAGCCTATCACCAAGATCGACCTTCGGGAGGCTGAGCAGGGGTATAAAGGTAGGCCTCAGGAACCTGGTTTAACTACCAGCTCTTGGTGATAATATATAATGGTTCTAATTAAAAAGCCAATTGGATAAGCTAATGATGCTAAAGTTAGTGCAAGACTTATATCCCCAAGTCACACTTCTGATCATCCCAAACAACGAGGCTTTAAAGTCAATGGCCTCATGAAAAGTTGCAATTTATTTGGGGTATTTCTTTCTGGTATTCACCTCTTTCTTTGCATTCTTGTCAAAATGTGGTTATGCAGTTTGTAACCCCGACTGCATACAGATGAAATGTGATATGTCCATGTTGGTTGGCTCTACCTGTGATGTATGATCATACAGTAACATATCGCAATATCATTTTGGACGATATTATACTGAACAAAAATATAAACACAACATGTGTTTCATGAGTTGAAATAAAAGATCCCAGAAATTTTCCAAACGCACAAATAGTTTATTTCTCTCAAATGTTGTGCACAAATTTGTTTCCATCCCTGATAGTGAGCATTTCTACTTTGCCAAGATCATCCATCCACCTGATAGGTGTGGCATGTCAAGAAGCTGATTAAACAGCATGATCATTACACATGTGTCACTTGTGTTGGGGACAATAAAAGGCCACTCTAAAATGTGCAGTTTTGTCACACAACACAATGCCACAGATGTCTCAAGTTTTGAGCGAGCGTGCAATTGCATGCTGACTGCAGGAATGTCCACTAGAGATGTTGCCAGAAAATTGAATGTTCATTTATTTACCATAAGCTGCCTCCAACTTCGTTTTAGAGAATTTGGCAGTACATCCAACCGGCCTCACAACCGCAAAACCATGTGTAACCATGCCATCCCAGGACCTCCACATCAGCCATCTTCATCTGCGGGATGGTCTGAGACCAGCCACTCAGAAATCTGATGAAACTGTGGGTTTATACAACCAAATACTTTTTGCACAAACTATCAGAAACCATCTAAGGGAAGCTCATCTGCGTGCCTCATCGTTCTCACCTTCAATGGCCACTGGCACGCTGGAGAAGTATGCTCTTTGCGGATGAATCCCGGTTTCAACTGTACCAGGGTGATGGCAGGCAGCGTGTATGGAGTTGTATGGGTGAGCGGTTTACTGTTGTCATAGTTCTGGGGTTATGGTATGGGCAGGTATAAGCTAAGGACAATGAACACAATTATAGAATCGGAAAAATCGCAATACATACAGTGCCTTGCGAAAGTATTCGGCCCCCTTGAACTTTGCGACCTTTTGCCACATTTCAGGCTTCAAACATAAAGATATAAAACTGTATTTTTTGTGAAGAATCAACGACAATTGGGACACAATCATGAAGTAGAACGACATTTATTGGATATTTCAAACTTTTTTAACAAATCAAAAACTGAAAAATTGGGCGTGCAAAATTATTCAGCCCCCTTAAGTTAATACTTTGTAGCGCCACCTTTTGCTGCGATTACAGCTGTAAGTCGCTTGGGGTATGTCTCTATCAGTTTTGCACATCGAGAGACTGACATTTTTTCCCATTCCTCCTTGCAAAACAGCTCGAGCTCAGTGAGGTTGGATGGAGAGCATTTGTGAACAGCAGTTTTCAGTTCTTTCCACAGATTCTCGATTGGATTCAGGTCTGGACTTTGACTTGGCCATTCTAACACCTGGATATGTTTACTTTTGAACCATTCCATTGTAGATTTTGCTTTATGTTTTGGATCATTGTCTTGTTGGAAGACAAATCTCCGTCCCAGTCTCAGGTCTTTTGCAGACTCCATCAGGTTTTCTTCCAGAATGGTCCTGTATTTGGCTCCATCCATCTTCCCATCAATTTTAACCATCTTCCCTGTCCCTGCTGAAGAAAAGCAGGCCCAAACCATGATGCTGCCACCACCATGTTTGACAGTGGGGATGGTGTGTTCAGGGTGATGAGCTGTGTTGCTTTTACGCCAAACATAACGTTTTGCATTGTTGCCAAAAAGTTCAATTTTGGTTTCATCTGACCAGAGCACCTTCTTCCACATGTTTGGTGTGTCTCCCAGGTGGCTTGTGGCAAACTTTAAACGACACTTTTTATGGATATCTTTAAGAAATGGCTTTCTTCTTGCCACTCTTCCATAAAGGCCAGATTTTTGCAAAATACGACTGATTGTTGTCCTATGGACAGAGTCTCCCACCTCAGCTGTAGATCTCTGCAGTTCATCCAGAGTGATCATGGGCCTCTTGGCTGCATCTCTGACCAGTCTTCTCCTTGTATGAGCTGAAAGTTTAGAGGGACGGCCAGGTCTTGGTAGATTTGCAGTGGTCTGATACTCCTTCCATTTCAATATTATCGCTTGCACAGTGCTCCTTGGGATGTTTAAAGCTTGGGAAATCTTTTTGTATCCAAATCCGGCTTTAAACTTCTTCACAACAGTATCTCGGACCTGCCTGGTGTGTTCCTTGTTCTTCATGATGCTCTCTGCGCTTTTAACGGACCTCTGAGACTATCACAGTGCAGGTGCATTTATACGGAGACTTGATTACACACAGGTGGACTGTATTTATCATCATTAGTCATTTACGTTAACATTGGATCATTCAGAGATCCTCACTGAACTTCTGGAGAGAGTTTCCTGCACTGAGGGTAAAGGGGCTGAATAATTTTGCACGCCCAATTTTTCAGTTTTTGATTTGTTAAAAAAGTTTGATATATCCAATAAATGTTGTTCCACTTCATGATTGTGTCCCACTTGTTGTTGATTATTCACAAAAAAATACAGTTTTATATCTTTATGTTTGAAGCCTGAAATGTGGCAAAAGGTCGCAAAGTTCAAGGGGGCCGAATACTTTCGCAAGGCACTGTATCGTATCGGCAGCTATGTATCGTGATAATATCGTATCGTGAGGTCCCTGGCAATTTCCAGCCCTATTCTGTATTCAATACTTGAATTGATACAGACAGGAGCAGGTGTGAAGGTAGCATGGGGCTAAATGGCTGGTGAGTGTTAGCCCTCTCATCAATTAAACATCACAGTCTAAGCTGTGTGCATTTGCAGGCAGACCCTTCATAGGCTTGTGGGGGACGTCAGGGCCCACAGCTGATCAAACCATGTCATAGTCTGCATGTTTGTGCTTGTCCCTGGGGTATGATGGGTAATTAGGGTAGCTGGGTGATGGAGAGACAGAGGATAAGAGGCACGTCCTTATGAGGAGATCCATCTAAGCACACAGGGTTGTGTGTGCACTGTGCTGTCTATGGATTTAAGGGTCAGAGTCCACGCTTCTGTGGCAGAGGTGTGTGAGTAGGTCGATCCAGACACTGATGTATTTGTACAGGGGGTAAAATACTGTAACCAGGGATCATGTGTAGGTCACTTCAGTCAGTGTGTTTGTGCTGCCTAATAGAGGCCGATGTGTGTTTAGCTCATTGAGAGCCCTACCATGATGATTTATTAGCCTGTCCCTGTGGATGTATCATTGACATCTGTTGACTGGGAACAGATACAGAGGACAGAGAGAGAGACCGACAGAGAGAGAGACCGCTAAGTTCAAATATGCCACTCATCCATTTCCATTCGTCTGAGCCAGAGCAGGCCATGTTAGTTCAATCAGACAGAGAAACAAAATATGGTTATATTCTAGGGGCCTGAGAGAGTTTGACTGTGAGGTATGGATAAAACAGAATAGAGAAGTTAAGATAACAAAAGAAAATCGAAACCTTTGACAGATGACATTTAGTAAACTCCCCTTTTTCATAGCATTTTCATGTGGATTCCTGTTGCTTTATGCCTCCTGCTAAATTGAGGAAACCATCAGTGGCACTCATGTATTATCAATGAGGGTCTTCTCTCTTCCCTTCCTCTGCTCCTCTGTTCGCCTCCTCTGTTCTGAGCAGTGGCTGCCTGGCTGTCTGTGGTTAAAGCAGAGAAAAGCTCTGTGTCCCCAGCCAGCCCCAGGGGTGGGGAATACTAATATCTGAAAGCCCCACAGACACCGGGTACACCCTGGGATTAGATAATGGCATTGTTGGGTGTTTGTTGGCCAGTCAAAGTATTGTAACCAGTGGCAATTTTAACATGTAAATGTTGGTGGAGCAAAACATTTTTTTTAAAGCCACAACACTACACAACACTAAACAATACACTACTCTCTGTTCATCATATAAGCATAGTCATGTACATACTACCTCAATCAGCCTGACTAACCGGTGTCTGTATGTAGCCTCGCTACTTTTATAGCCTCGCTACTGTATATAGCCTGTCTTTTTACTGTTGTTTTATTTCTTTACTAACCTATTGTTCATCTATCTTTATCTTTATGTACATATTCTTTATCCCTTTACACTTGTGTGTATAAGGTAGTAGTTTTGGAATTGTTAGGTTAGATTACTCATTGGTTATTACTGCATTGTCGGAACTAGAAGCACAAGCATTTCGCTACACTCGCATTAACATCTGCTAACCATGTGTATGTGACAAATACATTTGATTTGATTTGACCTCATACCTTTTTTTCACTACTGGTTAGAGCCTGTAAGTAAGCATTTCGCTGTAAGGTGTATTTGGCGCACGTGACAAATAAACTTTGATTTGATTTGATTAATTTCACTATATCGGTGCCCACAAACTGTTAGGGCCTACATAAAGCTGTCCTAACAGCAGAGTCCCAACATCTTACCACTGCTAAACCTGGCTATCAGCGGAGCCTTGTCTTGTAGTAAAATAATTCATTCAGCCTCATTTACTGCCTTTAAATGTGGTTTCTACTGAAAATTGAGATGTACCAACTATGACAGAAGGGGACGACGAGCGGATAAGAGGCAATACGTCATTTGGATTAAGACATTAATGGGAGTGCTAGGACAGACGTAGTCAATGCAACAATTTGGTATTTGGTATTTTATTAGGATCCCCATTAGCTGTTGCAAAAGCAGCAGCTACTCTTTCTGGGGTCCATACAAAACATGAAACATAATACAGAATGAGTAATACAGAACATCAATAGACAAGAACAGCTCAAGGACAGAACTACATAAAAAAAAAATTAAAGGCACATGTAGCCTACATATCAATACATACACACAAACTATCTAGGTCACATAGGGGAGAGGCGTTGTGCCGTGAGGTGTTGCTTTATCTGTTTTTTTAAACCAGGTTTGCTGTTCATTTGAGCAATATGAGATAGAAGGAAGTTCCCATGCAATTAGGGCTCTACATAATACTGTACGCTTTCTTGAATTTGTTCTGGATTTGGGGACTGTGAAAAGACCCCTGGTGGCATGTCTGGTGGGATAAGTGTGTGTGTCAGAGCTGTGTGTAGCTTGACTATGCAAACAATTTGGGATTTTTGACACATTAATGTTTCTTATAAAAAGAAGAAGTGATGCAGTCTGTCTCTCCTCAACTCTTAGCGAAGAGAGACTGGCATGCATAGTATTTATATGAACCCTCTGATTACAATTAAGAGCAAAACGTGCCGCTCTATTTGATCAGCACTTTTGAAATGTACAGCGACAGAATTCAGAACAATGGCCGTTCTTACATTGTTCTCTCTGTACATCAAGTCAGAACCGTAGGATAAATAAAGGGGGCATATAAGCAGACAATGATGATTACAATATTCAATGATTACATTTCTCTAAAACAGGCTATAGGCTACTAGAGGGATATCAACAGACCACCAATTTACTACCCTGAGACAAGGCTGAGTATAGATAAGAGGGGAAAGGGACCAAATTATTAGGGTGAGGCACATGGGCTACTAACAACTTACTACACAACATACACGTAGTATTACTTTCTTAGCTAGAGTATACATATCTCCCTGGGATATAACATAATTTATGCAACAGCATACAAGACATTTTTGGACTCACCTTGTTGTGCTGTACTCACTTGAACAGGAAGGTGGCACGGCTGTCCTTCATGGGGCAAATTTTGTCATCAAACTTTGTCATCAAAGTCTGGCATTCTCTGGATTTATGGAGCTTTCAAGACAACTGGGAACTCAGGGAAAAAAACAAAGTTGAATCATGATTCATCATCAGTGATCTTCAGGTCAGAGCTCTAGAAAGAGGCCTGAGTTCCCGACTTGCAATTCCGAGTTGGATGAACTTTCAAAACCTATTTTCAGAGTTCCCAGTTTTCTGGAACTCACTGAAGTCAGATTTCTCATTTCTGAGTTTTTGTTGTTTTGAGCGTGGCAGAAGTCATGCTGGATTGACAGCATGGCCAATGTTGAATGTTTTTAAGCTTTTTCAGACTTGGGACCACACACCTACTCCACTGAATAGCAGACCAGCGATTGCTTTGTGATGCTTGCAGTTAGCAACTGATTCCTTCTAAATTACTCACTGTTGAATTTGCGATTTCCAACTTATTGTGTAGTGTTTATGTCCAATGGCCAATGGGCACCGATAGATTACTCTTCATTATTTCTCTTCATATGACAAGGATTAAAAAGCATTTGCCAGTAGATTGTCTACTTGATTCATGACTTTTGAAAGTATGATGTTGATATGAACAGTCCAATCGAAGCTGCTGTAGATATAACATTGTTTGACATCATTTTATCTGTGGCCAATGACCTTGAGACTTCTTGGATGGGCACTTCTAATATAACTCTATGGTAGCACCCAAGGGGCTGGAATTTTCGAGCTCTACCCTTAGATTTGCCGGGGACATAGTGTCCCCATGAGTGACAGAACACTGAGCCAGTCACGGCGCAACTAGAGAACATTACCAACCGCTATGCTCCGTATTTTCCGCTGGCTGCCCCCCCCCCCCCCCCCCACCCCCCCCCCACCACAGAAATCACTGAGCTAGGCTGAAACACCTGCAATTTGGAGCTGCCTTACTCAAGAAGCAAAAAATACCAAGTTTGTACGCAGCTTTATTAACTCTATTATTATTATTTATTTATTTACATTGTTTGCAAAGTGATATGTGACCCGTATTAATGTCAAAATAACATGCAAAACAGGCAACCCATCTTTTCCAAACACAAGTCAATCAAATTTCTTTATAATGCCCTTTTTACAGTGCTACACAGAAACCCAGCCTAAAACCCCAAAGCAATGCAAATGTAGAAGCACAGTGGCTAGGAAAAACTCCCTAGAAAGGCAAGAACCTAGTAAGAAACCTAGAGAGGAACCAGGCTCTGAGGGGTGGCCATTCCTCTTCTGGCTGTGCCGGGTAGAAAGTATAAGAGTACATGGCCATTTAAGGCCAGATTGTTCTTCAAGATGTTCAAACGTTCATAGATGACCAGCAAGGTCAGTACCTCAGGTGTAAATGTCTGTTGGCTTTTCATTGCCAAGCATTCAGAGGTCAAGACAGCAGATGCGGTAAAGAGAGAGAGTCAAAGCAGCATGTCCGGGACACGGAAGCACGTCCGGTGAACAGGTCAGGGTTTCCTAGCCGCAGTCAGAACAGTTGAAACTGGAGCAGCAGCACGACCAGGTGGACTGGGGAAAGCCAGGAGTCATCAGGTCAGCTAGTCCTGAGGCATGATCCTAGGGCTCAGGTCCTCCGGGAGGGGAGGGAGAGAGGGAGAGAGAGAGAATTCAATTCACACAGGACACCTGATAAGACAGGAGAATTACACCAGATGTAACAGACTGACCTTAGCCCCCCGGCACATAGACTATTGCAGCATAGAAACTGAGACAGAGGTGGGTCGGGGGACACTGTGGCCCCATCCGACGATACCCCCGGACAGGGCAAACCAGGCAGGATATAACCCCACCCACTTTGCCAAAGCACAGCCCCCACACCACTAGAGGGATATCAACAGACCACCAATTTACTACCCTGAGACAAGGCTGAGTATAGATAATTCTGAGTAGATAATTCCATAAAAATGGAGCTCTATAGGAGAAAGCCCTGCCTCCAGCTGTTTGCTTAGATATTCTAGGGACAATAAGAAGGCCTGCGTCTTGTGACCGTAGTGTACGTGTCGGTATGTACAGAAGGACCAAATCTGAGAAATCAGTAGAAATGCCAAAAACCTTCGTAACAGTTTGTGGCTCTAGATTAGAACGTGCTCCCAATGATTTTTGTATCCTCCGTATTAAGGGATTTCCTACTTCTGTTCTTGAAAGTTTGAGTCCCAGTGAAGGTTTGATTCCTAACTATGGATCAGTTTTAGTGAGAGGAAATCTGAGATAAGAATCCACATTAATTACTTTTTAGAAATGGTTTCCCCCCAGGGTGTCAAAGCTGAAGTGTATTGTGCAGCCAATTAACTCTAGTTCATGTTAATCCAGTTGCCAGGGATTCTGTCCATACACACAGATTATGAGACTGGTTTCGGTTGCCAGGTATTCTGTTAGCCTATACAGATGTAGGATCTTAATTTGATCACTTTTGTAGTGTATTTGAGTGTTTAAAAGGCTTCTAAAATGTGTAATTGCCATTTTGAAATTTCAGACTTGATTTGCCCTAACAAAACATTCATCAACCCCTACAAAAATGTACATTAATTATAATTCACATTTCCTGTTGCTACAGGATTATTTTTCTGCTGTAGCAAACTGGCTAAAATTAAGATCCTACATATTGGCTGTAGCTGGTTTCTGGTTGCCATGTATTTTTATATATATTTTTCATATTGTGTGATGTTAGTGAGGTGTTGTTTTAGGAAGAGCCTGAGGATTTGTAGCTGTGCTTTTCCTGACTGAGTTAAATACTATTTAGTATTAATGAGGGGCATTGGGTGATGTCTTGCATTGGGTGATGTCTTGCTGATGTCTTGTTGCTTGAAGTGCCTTCACTGTAGCAGCTCAATCTGTTCCTCCCTCTAGAGTTGTCTACTTCATTTCTCTCTCCTGAAATGAAAGTCTACCTGTATTAATCACACATCACTCTGTGAAAAACTTGCCACCTGAAAGTTGTCTGAACGTAATAGTTTCTATCTCTGGATTGAAGTGTAATACACAATGAAATGGATTAGATGCTACCCTTCATCACCTGCTGAAGAATGGGTGTGATTGTATTCAATCCCCTTCTTTGGTTTTACACGACAGAGCATTCATTATTTGCGGTGTGTTTCTCATCCTCTGTCTCTCTCCATCCCTCTTTCTTTTTTTCTCTCCCTCCCTCCATCCATCCCTCCCCCTCCCTCCATCCATCCCTCCCCCTCCCTCCTCCATCTCAGGGCTGTCTATCCGTAGTGTGTGTTGGAGGGCAGACCGTATCCTGGCGGGGACGCAGGACAGTGAGATCTTTGAGGTGATGGTTCGGGACAGAGACAAGCCTCTGCTCATCATGCAGGGTCACTGTGAGGGAGAGCTCTGGGCTCTGGACGTCCACCCCAAGAAACCGCTTGCTGTGACCGGCAGTGATGACCGATCTGTACGGTCAGTCTTAACTCCAGCAGTAATTTAGCTCGTACATCAGCTCCCTCAGAAGCATCTTTTCACTAGCATCTTTATAGACACAGTAGTTATCATCAGAGCTTTCTTCCCTAATTTATCCTTTCTCAGTTTACCCAGGCCACCATCCCTGTTCATTATATTTTAATGTACCACTTCATCCAGACTTTTCATCTTAATTACATACACTCAGTGAACCCTGACCAGTAGTATTACTCGTCCTTCTTGGTTCACTGGTTCTCCACTCCTTCAGAGAGCCCTTAGTTTGTCAGACACTGTTCTACACATTTCTAACCGGGACAGTTCTAGCCCAGAGTTCAGCGCTAGCTATAGAAAAGTCACAGTGCCAGCCTGTGCAGAGGACAGACACTTGATAATGAAGCCACACACAACCCCTTTCTACCAGGAGAGACAGAGTTCTCTGTGGGCCTGGTAACACTTTATTTTAACGGTCCCTAATAAACCATACATTAATCATTATGCCCACATTTATAAACCATCTATTAATCATAAGTAAAGTATTTTTGCAGTCCCTAATCTAAAGTGAGCGCTATCTAACCCTAACCCTTAACATAACATAACCTAACCCAACCGTAACCATTATGCAATATTTTTGTAAATGGTTTATTACGGACTGTTAAAATAAAGTGTAACCCTTAATTCAAGCCCTCACCCTGCAGCAGTAACTAGCTCATTAAAACATCTGTCTTAGACACTTAGCTGCTACTGATATCTTCTTCACTTAATACTTTCTAATGGGTGTGGCTACAGAAGCCATGTTCATAGCTGAAACTGTGCTGATTGGTTATGACTGTGTGTGTGTTTGTGCGTGTGTGTGTGTGTGTTTGTGCGTGCGCACGCGCGCGTGTGTGTGTGTGCACGCGCATGCGTGGCTGCGTGCGTGCGTACATGCCTGCATGTGTGGTGTTCTCAGGTTGTGGAGTCTGGCTGACCATGCCCTGATAGCTCGCTGTAACATGGAGGAGGCAGTCCGCAGTGTGGCCTTCAGCAACGATGGCTCTCAGCTCGCTCTGGGCATGAAGGACGGCTCCTTCACCGTGCTCCGAGTCAGGTACTGCTAAAATGTACCTTCACTACCTACCTTTAGTCCCTAGAGTCAGTTAAACTAACACCCACTCACTCACACACGTGTAGCTCACAGTTACAGAAAACATCCACAAACAAACACTTTTAGGTCCGAGTGTCAGGTACAACAAACTCCCACCTTCCATATCACTACCTCCTTTAGTCCCTAGAGGCAAGTGCAGTACAGGACGCACTGTCTTGCACATTTAGTTCCCAAATACAGGCACCACTTACCACACCTGTAGTCCCTAGACTAATCTTTAGTACAACAAGCACTCCTTTCATAATCTGCTTTAGAGCTCAGTGTTCAGTACAGACTCTCCTATCGGGTATAGGACCATCACCTCCCGCCTTTACTGCTACAAATTCACACATCTCCTATTACCCACCTTAAAGGTTACTACAAGCTTCCCTCCGGTGATCTAGTGTGTGGGTGCGCGTGGGAGGAGTGGGATTTTTGGAGCAGCGGACACCTTTTGGTAACATAATATCCTCACCAGTCCCACTCCCAATCACAAGGGGGTGATAGGTGATAGCATATTATTTACATATTTAACTTTTTTTAATTTTGTGATAGCAAGGAAAAGTCATCTTCCCTTGCTAGTATTAGCTAGCTGGCAGCCTGGCTAGCAGGCTTTAACCTGTCTAAAAACATAGCAAGCTAGCTACGTTTTTTAGCCTCCCACATCTGCATGTGAAATAATCTGAGTTATAATAAAAAAATATATGTATATACACTACCGGTCAAAAGTTTTAGAACACCTACTCATTCAAGGGTCTTTCTTAATTGTGTTACTATTTTCTACATTGTAGAATAAATGTGAAGACATCAAAACTATGAAATAACACATATGGAATCATGTAGTAACCAAAAAAGTGTTAAACAAATCAAAGTATATTTTATATTTCAGATTTTTCAAAGTTGCCACCCTTTGCCTCGATGACAGCTTTGCACACTCTTGGCGTTCTCTCCAACAGTCTTGAAGGGATTTCCCACATATGTAGAGCACATTTTGGCTGCTTTTCCTTCAACCTGCGCTCCGACTCATCCCAAACTATCTCAATTTGGCTGAGGTTGGAGGATTGTGGAGGCCAGGTCATCTGATGCAGCACTCCACCACGCTCCTTCTTGGTAAAATAGCCCTTATACAGCCTGGAGGTGTGTTGGGTCATTGTCCTGTTTAAAAACAAATGATAGTCCCACTAAGCCCAAACCAGATGGGATGGTGTATCGCTGCAGAATGCTATGGTAGTCATGCTGGTTAAGTGTGCCTTGAATTCTAAGTAAATCACAGACAATGTCACCAGCAAAGCACCCCCACACCATAATACGTCCTCCTCCATGATTTACGATGGGAAATACACATGCAGAGATCATCCGAACACCCTCACCGCGTCTCACAAAGACACGGCGGTTGGAACCATAAATCTCAAATTTGGACTCCAGACCAAAGGACAAATTTCCACCGGTCTAATGTCCATTGCTCGTGTTTCTTGGCCCAAGCAAGTCTCTTCTTCTTATTGGTATCCTTTAATAGTGGTATCCTTTAATAGTGGTTTCTTTGCAGCAATTGGACCATGAAGGCCTGATTCACACTGTCTCCTCTGAACAGTTGATGTTGAGATGTGTCTGTTATTTGAACTCTGTGGAGCATTTATTTAGGCTGCAATTTCTGAGGCTGATAACTCTTAATGAACTTATCCTCTACAGCAGAAGGTAACTCTTGGTCTTTCAATACTCTGGTCCTCATAAGAACCAGTTTCATCATAGCACTTGATGGTTTTTGCAACTGCACTTGAAGAAACTTTCAAAGTTCTTGACATTTTCCGTGTTGACTGACCTTCAAGTCTTAAAGTAATGATAGTTTATCTTTGCTTATTTGAGCTGTTCTTGCCATAATATGGACTTGGTCTTTTACAAAATAGTGCTATCATATGTATACCCCCCTACCTTAATGCTCAAACGCATTAAGAAAGAAAGAAATTCCACAAATTACATTTTAAGAAGGCACACCTGTTAATTGAAATTCATTCCAGGTGACTACCGCATGAAGCTGGTTGAGAGGATGCCAAGAGCATGCAAAGATGACATTAAGGCAAAGGGTGGCTACTTTGAAGAATCTGAAATATAAAATATATTTTGATTTGTTTAACACTTTTTTGGTTACTACATGATTCCATATGTGTTATTTCATAGTTTTGATGTCTTCACTATTATTCTACAATGTAGAAACTAGTAAAAAAAATAAAGAAAAACCCTTGAATGAGTAGGTGTCCTAAAACTTTTGACCGGTGGTGTATATTCTTATACTTGCTGGTGTAACCTAAAACAGTATCCCAGTTTGATATGCTGCTGTTGTATTCATTATGATATCAGCTAAAAATAGAACATCATGTTTTGGTCATGGAGAAAAAGCACATGGCTAGCTAGTTGGCTACAGCAGTTTCTATCATTTCACAATAGCCTGGAATCACTTGTTATTACCTATAAACAAAATACCCTTTTGGGTGGATTTGTGTTGTTTTGGTTTACTGTTTGAACAGTCGCTGAGATTATTTACATTTGGTTATCAATGCAAAATAGGCTACTTTGATGAATAGCCTATATAGCCTATAGATCAGATCAAGGAACCAAGCGACTACATTGCCCCCACGGCTGCGGAAGGAATGATACCGGGCATCTCAATTTTCAGGTAATACACAAGCTTGTAAGTCCCGGAGCGTATTACAAGGAGCCGCCCATTTTGTGACAAAAAAAGTGCAACACTAGCGTGTGTATTTACCTTAAGTGCTTTTTCCCCAGTGGAAGCTCACAGTAGTCGAATGGCCATTTAGGAAAATAATTTAATTTAGGAAATTAAGGAACGTTTTTACTTTGGTTAGTTAGCTTTCATAAGTACTTGCATTTTTTTTGACTTTGGTTAGTTAGCTTTCATAAGTACTTGCATTATAGCAAAGCTGGCAAAAGTATTTCCAACATCAAACTCTTCAGATACATCTCGTAAAGAAGGGCCATAAAGTTATGCAACCTAGCCTACAGTGCCGCCATGGGCCAAAACCTCTGGTTTTAACAGCCTTCAAATGAGATGCTGAATTCATCACTTAAAGCCTGACTGAAGGCCCCAGTTTAATTTACTCCCCAGCAGATTCAGTTGGTATGCTGGCACTTTCCATTAGGTTATAGTAAATTGGTCCGCAGTGCTGTTAATCAATACGTTTTGAAGTGGCTAATCCTCACGCTGCACTTTGAAGTGAACAGTGCTCCTGATTTGCATTTAGTCTATCGGAAAAGAACGGGTTTACAGCATTAGGAGCAGCTTTTTATGATTGGATGAATTTATGTTGCCTGGGGCTGTGTTGTGTTGTGCTGTATGATTTTGACTGAGAGCTGGTGCGTTTAAAAGGGTTTGACTTGTTACTTTGACTTTTTATCGACCTCATCGTTGAATATAGCTGTTTGAGACACACTGCACTGTATACATTGATATTCCCGATAGGTTATTCCCTATGATTACTGTTCACCATATCTAATCGTTAGGAATTTGTCAGGATAAGGGACAAACATCACTGGCACTATGATTCACAATTACAGCACATTATAAGAATACGAAGCCACACTTGTCTATACGTCCTGTGATTACATACTTCCTTCCACCTTTTGTGATCGTACCAACATTAACATTACCAGAGAGCAATTTAGACAGAAAAACATAATTATGTCCCCATCTAAAATGACCCTTGAAATATGAGTTAATCAAGTCTGGGCCCGCGGAATTGCTTTTGGGTGGGCGCAGCAGGTGTGATAAGACTGTGGTGGTTCATTGTAATGCGTCCTCCTCAGAGAGAGACAGCAGGAAGATGAGTTTAGTGGCGAGGCTCCCTCTCAGTGTTTCAGCTGGCCTCAGAGTCATTATGACAATGAATGGGCCCAGTCCATCTGCTGCTGCTCACTGTTGGTTAGATAGATGAGCTAGCCAGCCAGCCTCCTGCCTAGAGCCAAGGGATTCACTCTTCTTTTCCCTCCCTCCCTCCCTCCCTCCCTTCCAGGGACATGACGGAGGTGGTGCACATTAAAGACAGGAAGGAGGTGATCCATGAGATGAAGTTCTCTCCGGATGGCAGCTACCTGGCCGTGGGCTCCAATGACGGCCTGGTGGATGTGTACGCCGTGGCACAGCGCTACAAGAAGGTGGGCGAGTGCAACAAGTCCTCCAGCTTCATCACCCACCTGGACTGGTCCATCGACAGCAAGTTCCTCCAGAGCAACGACGGTGCGGGTGAACGCCTCTTCTACAGGATGCCAAGTGAGTGAATCACCGCCACCAGCCGCCACCACGTTTTGGCAACGTTGTGACAATGTTGTGCTTTGGCAGCTTGGCTTTGCTTTTGACAGATTCTGCTGTCACTTTGAGAGTGACTCACTTTGCAGAAAAGCAACGCTTCATAATGACAAAATTGTCCCTGTGTCTCTCTGAACTAGGCCATGATAACCATGGTATAACTCCTATTATCTCAGCTTACTGGGAACACTATCCGTGATTGAATCTGATGTAGCGGTTTCTTGTTTCCTTGTTGGGAGAAGGCACGTAAACAGATCACACAGCAATCAGCTTGACAGTAAACAGTAATTTGGTCCATGAATCGAATGTGGATCACAGCTAGCTTAGCGCCACGCCAAACAAGCCCTTGTTACACACACACCAGCAGCAGCAATCATCACATCACATCCGGCTTTAACATCGATGTGTTTTCTACTTATTTGTCTCTTCTGTCTGTCACACAGGCAAGGCTCTTCCCAGGCAAGGCTGCTTTCTAGGTGGCACTGTCTAAAACTCTAGTCAGCTGCACAAGCCTCCCAGCCACTACATAACCACTGTCTGCACACACACACACACACACACACACACACGCACACACACAAACACACACACCTCTCTCTCTCTCAAACTACACTACACTGTTTTTGGAGAGCTGTGTGAAAAGCCCTGTCAGAGTGAGTGACTCAGCGTTGCTCCAGGGTGTTTAGTGTCAGCAGGCAGACTGTCTAGACTGACAGTCAGGAGGGCAACAGGTTATGCTGCAGAGAAAACAGGAGAGAGGGGAAAAATTGTTTGGTTGCTACATTTTCCTATTATTTATTAGGGAAAATATTTGACATCAATGGGTAATTTCTTACATTTACCTCAAACATATTACTTTAATGTGTTTGTTCATTTGTGTTTCCTGCTTCACTTATCTGTCTTTTTAACATTGCATTATTTTGCAATTATAAAAGCCAAGGGAATATTCTCTTAGAAAGTCAATTAATTACGATAATAGAATGTCGTCAATCATGTGTTGAAGCATGGTAGATTTTCTCATTTCACTTGTCCCATAGGGATTCTAGATAGCTCCCTCTTCCCTGGGGGTTAGACTAACAAACCACGCGCATGCACATGCAGAGACACACACACACGCACGCACATACACAAATATTCATGCTGAGGACCCTAATTAAAAAAGGAGCTCCACAAGTGATGCAAGCTTCGGACAGAAAAGGGCTCCCGGCTCGAGGCTTTGTTTACGTTGCTATTTGGTTTATTTCTTGCACCAATTAAACCCCTCATTAACACAGGAACAGGGTGTTTGTTTGTTAACACCTTCAGTCTCATGTTTATGTAACCTTTACCTACTTGTTGAGTAAACGTATTGCCTTTTAGTTCCTGCTAAGAACCTTAGCAGCTAGGTTAGTAGAGTTGTAACAGAGTCAACATTATTTAAAGGTAATATTATTTACGCACAACAAGCTGGTTTTACAAGATACATGCATTCTGCCAACGTTTGTCATCCATCCTGCTTTTCTCCCCTGAAGTTGGGAAGCACCTGAGCACTAAGGAGGAGGTAAAAGGGATCCACTGGAGCTCGTGGACAAGTGTGATTGGTCCAGAGGTGAGTGGGATCTGGCCCAAGTACACCAACATCAGTGAGGTCAACTCTGTGGACGCCAACTACAGCAGTGCTGTGCTGGTTACTGGAGACGACTGTGGTCTGGTCAAACTGTTCCGCTTCCCCTGCCTAAAGAAAGGTCAGTAAATGTCTTTGTTCTAAATATTCAACATGCCATTTTTACTTTGGAGTCATTACAATAAAAAATACATGTGTACCCATGCAAATATAGAATGATGAGATAGGGAATTATGTTGAACACACTCCCCTTCTCTCATTTCATTTTGACTAGTTTTTCTTTCCCTGATGTTGTGAACAGGGGCAAAATTCAAGAAGTACATTGGCCACTCTGCCCATGTGACCAACGTACACTGGTCTCACGACCTGCAGTGGGTGTTGACCACCGGAGGGGCTGACCACTCTGTGTTCCAGTGGAAGTTCCTGCCTGAGGGCGTCATGAACGGAGGACTGGAGACCAATATACCACAAGGTACGTACAGTATTTAGCCAGAGGAACCTGGGGGTTTGATTTAAGAATGTATTGTATGGTTCTAATGAGAGATCCCATATTGTCATGTTGAGCTGGTGCTGAAGTGTTCTTGGGTAGATTTGTGCATGAAATATTATTTCATATGATTAATCTACCTTAGAGTGACTACAGTACACAATATCCATGCTGTTGTCAAAAGCCAATGTAATGACTATGTGAGTGATTGTTGCAGCAGTGAAATCAGTTTGCTTGCTGCCACTGTCTCCTGGTATCGGTTCCCTCTAGATGGCCATGCGGACTCGAACAGTGAGGAGTCTGACTCTGACGTGTCTGATGTCCCGGAGCTGGACTCTGATATTGAGCAGGAGACACAGATAAACTACGACCGACAGGTGGGTGTGTGGAGCTTACAGACACTGGAGGGAGTCCTATATGGGTCAGACAGAAAGTGGGTGAAATCAGGTTGAAGATGATACATGATATGAGGGACATTGAGAAAGTTCCATATGGGGAGAGTGTCTTACATGATGCAGAGAAAGAACGAGTGTCAGTACAGTTGTGGGATCTTAATTTGACCAGTTTGTTTGAAGTAATAAAATAATAAAATCATTTAAAAAGTTATCATTTCTTATCGGAAATTTGTTTTGATAGACTATAGTTTAGTTGTGAGATCTAGTGAGAAAAAGAGAACTGTGGGTTTTTAGCTCATTTGAATTTCCTGCGGCACAGGGAAATGATCTGCGACAACAGGGTAATCAAATGAAGATGCTATATTCATATATGAGAATGACAGTTGAATGAAATGAGAGGAGAATATGCCCCATTTAAACTGGTGTCTGAAAAAAAAACATGAGAGCCAAGAGAACACACTACTCAAGGCTTAAACAATACCCTGTTTAAATACCCTACAGTAGATGAGGCAGAGAGAGAATAAATTGTTAGAACAACCCACATTAGTCAGTGTAATCTGAATTGGAATGGCCCGTTGTTAGTCAGAATGCCTCCAGCCATATACTGTATGAGGATCCTGAGGCATCCTGAAAGTCAGTGAAGGTGCCGAGTGGAGATATTCTGATATTGATTGATGTTAGCAGAGAGAGGCTGCGAGGCGGACGGAAGGGGAGATAATATATTCAAATAGCAGAGTGCTCCTATCAGCAGCTTTGTATGGGATCAGTGCTGACTGAGACTTTATTTGTCGGAAAACGCCTGGGTTGCCATGGCATCCATCACATGCCTTATCTCCACTGGCAGCTGGATCTGCATTTGTTGCCGTGACAATGCGGGTTGGTGCCACACGGAGCGCTGCCATGTGTGCTCTGGAGATACATGGCCGGCTGTGCCAACACTGCTTCATGACAGATCAATGAGTTGCCTGTTTAAAGTTTAAAGTGTGGGGTAAAAATATTATTGTCCCTGCATCTCTTAAGACTTCATTTTTGTCCTCATGCAACACTTTTCATTTTGTTCATTGTTTGTTATTTGTACTATTTCATATCATGGTTCGGTAAAGCATATGATGTGTTGTAGGAGCATGAAGTCAACAAGTAATTTAGTCAACCTTAGCTGCTTGTGATTGTGGGGAAAGTGGATGATAGCGGGTTGACATGATGTACAATATGAGGGACTGTTGTTGTTGCAGGTGTAGAAGGACGACTGTGTGTGGTTGTTTCAGGTGTATAAGGAGGACCTTCCCCAGCTGAGGCAGCAGAGCAGAGAGAAGAAGCAGCAGGTCGGCTCCCTGAAACGCCAGAGAGGGCCAGATGAAGCTCTTCGTCTGAAGTTTGTCCACGGGTAATGGGTTCTTATGACAGGTCTTATGGGTCTCATTTTGACTGTGTTACTGAGTGTTCATCAGAAAGAATACTCACACGTGTGTTTTAGGTGTCATCTTTTCAATGTCAAATTGGTTGAGATGACACTCCACCATTTGGAATGGCGTGATAAGGACATGTCTTGCATTGAATTGAGAGGAAATCGTGTGTTTCCATCGCGATGAAACAATCTCTCTCTCTCTCTCTAAAATTGGCCTGTCTGTGTCAGCTGTTGGAATATGCAAATCCCTTTTCAAAGCTGTAGTATTTCAATCATGTGTGAAGCAGTTAACATTACTGATTCAGCACGAGCAGCCATTAAATACCTCCCTGTAGCAGCTCTAATACTCCCTCAGTGTCCTTTCCTTTTTGTAAAACTTAAAGACCTCACAGTGGGGGAGGCAGAAGTCTTTCAGTGTTTGAGCGATGAAATAAATGCCACACATTTGATTAAAATTCCCCATGCCGGGTTTATTAGACACTCTTATAAAGGCCATGTAGGGGCTGAGACAGCATATGAACTTTTATGTTTTTATTTAGAGTACCTTTTAGATAAGGATCCTACCTTCCCAGTTTCAGAAAAATAGCCGTCTTATCTTAATATGTCATTTTCCCTAGTCAGCTTTACAGAAACACCCTGGCAACTCAGTCAAGGAATTAATTGACATTTTTGTTTCAGTATACAGTGCATTCCGGAAAGTATTCAGACCCCTTGACTTTTTCCACATTTTGTAACGTTACAGCCTTATTCTAAAATGGACTACGTCTACACACAATACCACATAATGACAAAGCAAAAACATGTTTTTAGACATTTTTGCAAATCTATAAAAAAAAACTGAAATATCACATTTACAAAAGTATTCAGACCCTCTACTCAGTACTTTGTTGAAGCACCTTTGGTAGTGATTACAGCCTTAAGTCTTCTTAGGTATGACGCTACAAACTTGGCACACCTTTATTCGGAGAGTCTGTCCCATTCTTCTCTGCAGATCCTCTCAAACTCTGTCAGGTTGGATGGGGAGCGTTGCTGCACCACTATTTTCAGGTCTTCAGAGATCTTCGATCAGGTTCAGATCTGGGCTCTGGCTGGGCCACTTAAGGACATTCAAAGAGTTGTCCCGAAGCCATTCCTACATTGTCTTGGCTGTGTGCTTCAAATCAAATCCAATCAAATTGTAATGGTCACATACACATGGTTAGCAGATGTTATTGCGAGTGTAGCGAAATGCTTGTGCTTCTAGTTCCGACAGTGTAGAAATATCTAACAAGTAATCAAACAATTCCACAACAAATACCTAATACACACAAATCTAAGTAAAGGGATGGAATAAGAATATGTACATATAAATATAAAATACAGTATATACATCTGTGAAGAGTAGTGCAAGATATACATATCTTATTACATCATTATTAAAGTGGCATAAATAAAGTACATTTGTTAGAGTGGCCAATGATTTCAAGTCTATATGTAGGCAGCAGCCTCACTGTGTTAGTGATGGCTGTTTAACAGTTTGATGGCTTTGAGATAGAAGCTATTTTTCAGTCTCTCTGTACCAGTTTTGATGCACTGACCTCGCCTTCTGTATGGTAGCAGGATGAACAGGCAGTGGCTCGGGTGGATGTTGTCCTTGATGATCTTTTTGGCGAGTGAGAGGTTGTTTTCCTGACACCACACTCTGAGTGCCCTCACCTCCTGCCTATAGGCTGTCTTGTCGTTGATGGTGATCAAGCCTACTACTGTTGTGTTGTCTGCAAACTTGTTGATCGAGTTGGAGGCATGCATGGCCACGCAGTCATGGGTGAACAGGGAGTACAGGCGGGGCCCTATTTTGAGGATCAGCGAAGTGTAGATGTTTTATCCTACCTTCACCACCTGGGGGCGGCCCGTCAGGAAGTCCAGGACCCAATCGCACGGGGCGGGGTTGAGACCCAGGGCCTCAAGCTTAAATGAATGCTGAGCTGTAGTGAATGAACAGCATGCTTACATAGATATTCCTCTTGTCCAGATGGGTTAGGGCAGTGTGCAGTGGGATGGCGATTGCATCGTCTGTGGACCTATTGGGGCGGTATGCAAATTGCAGTGGGGCTAGGGTAGCACTTCATGATGACAGAAGTGAGTGCTACTGGGCGATAGTCATTCAGTTCAGTTACCTTTGCCTTCTTGGGTACAGGAACAATGGTGGCCATCTTGAAGCATGTGGGGACAGCAGACTGGGATAGGGAGAGATTGAATATGTCCATAAACACACCAGCCAGCTGGTCTGTGCATGATCTGAGGACGCGGCTAGGGATGTGCTGTTGGAAGGTGAACTTTTGCCCCAGTCTGAGGTGCGGAGCGCTCTGGAGCACGTTTTCATCAAGTATCTCTCTGTACTTTGCTCCGTTCATCTTTTCCTCTATCCTGACTAGTTTTCCAGTCTCTGCTGCTGAAAAACATCCCCACAGCATGATGCTGCCAACACCATGCTTCACCGTAGGGTTGGTGTCATGTTTCCTCCAGACGTGACGCTTGGCATTCAGGCCAAAGAGTTAAATTTTGGTTTCATCAGACCAGAGAATCTTGTTTCTCATGGTCTGAGAGTCCTTTAGGTGCCTTTTGGCAAACACTAAGCGGGCTGTCATGTGACATTTACTGAGGAGTGGCTTCTGTCTGGCCACTCTACTATAAAGGCCTGATTGCTGGAGTGCTGCAGAGATGGTTGTCCTTCTGGAAGGTTCTCCCATCTCCACAGAGGAACTCTGGAGCTCTGTGAGAGTGACCATCGGGTTCTTGGTCACCTCCCTGACCAAGGCCCTTCTCCCCTGATTGCTCAGTTTGGCCCTGCGGCCAACTCTAGTCTTGGTGGTTACAAACGTCTTCCATTTAAGAATGATGGAGGCCACTGTGTTCTTGGGTACCTTCAATGCTGCAGAAATGTTTTGGTACCCTTCCCCAGATCTGTGCCTCGACACAATCCTGTCTCAGAGGTCTACGGACAATTCCTTTCGAACTAAAACAGTAGCTTGGTTGTTGCACTGTTAGCTGTAAGACCTTATATAGACAGGTGTGTGACTTTCCAAATCATGTCATACCAATTGAATTTACCACAGGTGGACTCCAATCAAGTTTCAGAAACATCTCAAAGATGATCAATGGAAACAGGATGCACCTGAGCTCAATTTCGAGTCTCATATCATAGTCTGAATATTTATGTGAATAAGGTATTTCAGTTTGTCATTTTTTATTTAAAAAAATCTGTTTTCAGTTTGTCATTATGGGGTTTTGTGTGTAGATTGATGAGGAAAAACATTTATTTAATACATTTTAGAATAAGGCTGTAACGTAAGAAAGGTGGTAAAGGGGAAGGGTTCTAAATACTTTTCCGAATGCACTGTAAGTGGCTTTCACTCCCCTTAATATAGTAGAATTATGTTTATTGGTGTGACCTATTTGTGTGTGTGTGTGTGTGTGTGTGTGTGTGTGTGTGTGTGTGTGTGTGTGTGTGTGTGTGTGTGTGTGTGTGTGTGTGTAGGTACCGCGGCTACGACTGCAGGAACAACCTGTTCTACACCCAGGCGGGGGAGGTGGTGTACCATGTGGCAGCGGTGGGCGTGGTCTACAACAGAGAGCAACACAGTCAGAGGTTTTACCTGGGCCACGATGATGACATCATCAGCCTGACTGTACACCCACTCAAAGACTATGCAGCCACTGGACAGGTACACATGTAAAATCTCTCTCTCTCTCTCTCTCTCTCTCTCTCTCTCTCTCTCACTCACTCACTCACTCACTCACACACACACACACACACACACACACACACACACACACACACACACTGATCTTAATCACCTCTTCGTGAATGAATCCAGGTTGGCAGGGACCCAGCCATCCATGTGTGGGACATCCAAACCCTGAAGTGCTTCTCCCTGCTCAAGGGCTTTCACCAGAAAGGCGTTTGTGCCCTTGATTTCTCTGGTATGGCTATGTATTTTCCTGGGCATGTAACTTATGTCATTATCAGAATGTAATATCAATACCAGCCTATTGAATGATCAAAGCCCATAATGCTTCTTAATTTTTCATAATTTTTCATATTTTGTAAATGTGTTGTCCATGGGTGTTCTGTCCCTATGTCTGTTAAGATGTCAAACTAAGAGTAGCTTGTTGTTTCTGTGCAGTGGATGGGAAGAGCCTGGTCTCAGTGGGCATTGATGAACACCACTCTATCATCGTGTGGGATTGGAGGAAGGGGGAGAAGCTGGCCACCGCAAGGTACTAAAAGCTTTTTCACACCGGCTGATTGCTACTAATTGTGTGATCAGTGGGGGTGTGCATTTAGACATTTAGAGTTATTACAAAAACAGGGTTTTATAGAATAGTTCAGCTAAGCTGGGTTCAAATTGTAATTTTTTCTTTCAAATACTTTAGCTGCGCTTGAATTGAGCTTACCTGGCACAATGGAACTTATGGTATAGTCCTAAAAGTCTGACAATCCAGGCAGGCTCAATCAAGTGCTCAAAGTATTTGAAAGAAATCAAATTCTACTTGGACTCAGGTTTGTTGTCTTAATGCTAACACATTTGTAGAATCAGTTAGGAGTTTTTTCCTGACCACATTACATCTCCAGGAAAAACTTAGAGCTCCATGTATTTGAGCTGACAGAATGTGAAGTGGATATTATGTCTCTGTTATTCCCAGGGGACACAAAGACAAGCTGTTTGTGGTGAAGTGTAATCCTATCCTCATGGACAAGCTGGTCACAGTGGGAATCAAACACATCAAGTTCTGGCAGCATACAGGTGTGCCCTCCTGTTCTTCCTGGCTGTCTCTCTCATACCATCAGCAGTGTTGGGGAAGCTACTCTGAAAATATAGTTTACCAAGCTACCAATTACTTCACACTAGAAAAAAATCAGCTACACTAAAGCTACCCTTAAGAAAAATATAGTTCCATAGGTGTTTTTACACAGGATAGTGATCCGCCCTGTAATTCTTCTTATGAACAACTATTTAGCTTGTCAGGCATGGTATGTTTATTGAAATCAATTAATGTATGCCTGAGTTTCTAACGGTGTGCTGTCTCTGAAGGTGGGGGCCTTATGTTCAAGCGAGGCATCTTTGGGAGCCTGGGGAAGCTGGAGACGATGATGTCCGTGTGTTATGGTCGGACAGACGAGCTGGTATTCTCTGGAGCCGCCACAGGGGACATATATGTCTGGAAGGAACCCATGCTGCTGAAGACCATCAAGGCCCACGACGGACCTGTGTTCGCCATGTACTCCCTGGACAAGGTTCTGTACTGGATATCAGCCCTGTCTGCTATCAACGAACTGTTGGTCAACTAGTTTCCGCTCATCTTATAATCATGATCTCAATAATCATAATATAATAATAAGATCATCATCTTAATGCATGGTTATTTTGACCAATGACAATTGGGAATGGCTCTATATTGTACTCAGTGGCTTCCCAACACCCACTTAGTGTAAATATTTCAGCCGGTGCCTATTCCACAAGTTACCACCGGCTAAATCTATGACGTTAAAATGCCTATTTACTCTGTTCCTATCTGACTGCGCAATCCACTGTCTCATCAGCCCAGCCAGGCAATTTATAAACTTGATCTCCACTATAAAAAGCAGCTAGACATTATCTCACATTTCAATAATAGTGATAATGCCCTCGAAGCCGGTGTTTTGAGGATATATTGGCACGGGTTTGCCGGCCCTCTGGCCTAACATGCCAATATATCCTCCAGACACTGGCTTCAAGGGCATTATCACTTAAATATAAGTTACCAACATATTCAAATAATGATTGACATATTTTCATTAAAAACTTTATTTTGATGAATTTATATATACTATTTCATCCTTCTACAAGATACAGTCCCGACACAAATCTAGGGTTGCTAGCAAAGCCGGCTGGTCGTTCGTTCAATCGGTTCGGTTGACAGAGATGCAACCCAGTCGTTCAGTCTTTTTGTTCTATATCTATGGACGCCAGCCAGTCGTTCGTTCTAAATGTTCCATAGCCATACTGGCTGGTAATGTTCTTATCCCTTGCTTGCTAGTGAGCCAACTATGGCCAACTTACAGTCAAGTCAGCATTTGCATTTGCTGTTTTCTAGTGACATTTATTTGGATAGATCCACTACATTGAGCTAATAATGTGCAATTTCGCCTGGTGTAGAAAATGTGCTCTCTCGTCAGGACACTGTTATTCAGAGGAGCTAGCCAACAACACAACTTCAAACTGAAGCTGAAAAGACTGCAAACCAGCTGCACTTTGTTCCGTTTTACCTGTTTTCTATTGATAGTTCTTTGTATATATCCATAAAAATTATGCAGATTCATGATTTCGACTGGCTGGAAAAAACTGCCTGCCCGTCTGTCTCATCCCGACTACCACACATAGTTCATTACTATGGGACAGCTGGAGATCGAATTTGAATATTGATACAATATTGTAAATGTCATAGAGACAGACAGTTCAGTATAGCTATCTAGCTAGCAAAACGATTCTCATTCCTTGCTAGCTAACCAAATGACACCTGCATCTCTAGCTGTAGCCACCGAAAAACAGTGAGGGTAAAAGTTGATCACTCACCCACTCCTCCAATGACTTGACATCCTCCCAGCAGCTAGCTAGCTAACGGTAGGCTCTGTGCTTTTAGCTTGCTAAAGAAATAGCTACATAAATAGATACACTGACCTATTAGCAACGTTATGAGCATGACTGACTTGTGATCATTGCCCTTGCTAGTTTTATTGTATTGACATTCTCAGCCTTAGTTAAATTGGTCAAATTTTTGTCCAAATATTGAGTCCTTTCAAACTGTAACAGTGGTGGAGGGGCCTCAGTGGAGGCTGCTGAGGGGAGAAAGGCTCATAATAGTGACCGGAATGGAGAAAATGGAATGGCATTAAACTCCTGCAAACCATCTGTTTGACCAAGAGAGACTGGCCTGCATAGTATTTATAGTATTTACCTCAGCCCTCTGACTACAATGAAGAGCAAGACGTGCTGCTCTGTTTGGGCCAGCCACAGCTTAACCTGTTTTTTTGGAGTGTGGTGTCAAAAAAGCATAGCATCTCTTTATGACGGACAGACCTCTCCCCGTCTTTACAACCATTGAATCTATATGTTTTGACCATGACAGTTTACAATCTAAGGTAACGCCAAGTAATTTAGTCTTCTCAACTTGTTCAACAGCCACACCATTCATTACCAGATTCAGCTGAGGTCTAGAACTTAGGGAATTATTTGTACCAAATACAAAGCTCTTAGTTTTAGAGATGTTCAGGACCAGTTTATTACTGGCCACCCATTCCAAAACAGACCTAAACTCTTTGTTAAGGGTTTCAGTGACTTCATTAGTTGAGGTTGCTGATGCGTATATGGTTGAATCATCAGCAAACATGAACACACATGCTTTGTTTAAGGCCAGTGGCAGGTCATTGGTAAAAATAGAAAAAAGTAGAATGCCTAGAGAGCTGCCCTGCGGTACACCACACTTTACATGTTTGATATTAGAGAAGCTTCCATTAAAGAAAACCCTTTGAGTTCTATTAGATAGATAGCTCTGAATCCACGATGTGGCAGAGGTTGAAAAGCCATAACACATGTGTTTTTTCAACAACAGGTAATGGTCAATAATATCAAAGGCTGATTGATCACAAAGACAACAGAAGCTGCCTTCACTATGCCAGCACCATTTCAACTTCAACATTTCAACATCATCAAATCACCTCTGCTTAGTCTAATACAGGGACAACTTAAAGATACAAAAAACAATTTAGTCCAACCAACGTAAGCTAAATATCATGTGGCTGTCCATGGTTCTAATTTCTGTGTGTATGTGTGTGTGCACGCTCGTTCATGCATGTAGAAAAACATGTTGACTCACCCTACTTGTAGAGAAACGCCAATGCCATCCTCCTCTCTTTCATGTTGACGAAACAGTTTATCACTCTGTCATACAGTACAGTTATTTTTTGTTGTCCAAGGCTACCTGGCTAAAATGCTTGCTCGCTAGCCTAACTTCCATTCATGGTCAGTGTTAGCTAGTTAACGTCAGTCTTCTACATCTAGCTACATATTGAACTTCCATCCTCTCAGGCCAGAGGCACAACAATGTATGAATTAATGGTTGGATCAGAATCGCTGTTATAATCATTGACCAGTATGGAGAATTAAGTAAAATCACAAGTCCAAATCTCTATCTCCATCTAATTTAGGAAAGGGATGATTTTAGCTAGCAAGGCACCGGAGGACAACAACACAAAGATATGCAACAATTCAATTTTTTCTGTCAATGATGTATTCTCCCAATGGGATTTAGTTATAGGAGTGATGCCAAAATCCAAGCTGGCTTCCCTTGGCACATTTTTTTGTTGGCTGCTTTTCCAGCCAACAAGTGCTCAGCATATGTTGAAACTTCTTCAAGACTGTAGGAAAAGCATTCCTTGTGAAGCTGGTTGAGAGAATACCAAGAGTGTGCAAAGCTGTCATCAAGGCAAATGGTGGCTAATTTGAAGAATATACAATATAAAATATGTTTTGATTTGTTTAACACTTTTTTGGTTACTACTTGATTCCATATGTGTTATTGCATAGTTTTGATGTCTTCACTATTATTCTACAATGAAGAAAATTGTAAAAATAAAGAAAAGCCCTTGAATGAGTAGGTGTGTCCAAACCTTTGACTGGTACTATATATGTGATGCTTTCCCCGAAAACTTTCATCAGAGAAGTAGCCTTAAGGAGGATGTGGGAGGCCATTCCTGGTAGAGACCTCCACTGAATTCCTGATGTGTTGTTGTTGTTGCTGCTGCTTCAAATCCTTGACAGGCCCTGCCTGCTAATAGAATAGTAATTGTAATTCCCTGCTGATTCTGTGTGTTGGGAAAGATGTCAGCGAAAGACAGTATTTTTCATTTGTCTTCCATCCATACTTTCCTCATGCACTTCATCATCCAACACTACATTCTCAGTTTCAAGACAAGCTGACCCCCTAGCATACTTCAGCATTTCAGACAGACCTCTTGAGAAGATGTCAGGCAGAAGATTAGTGTAGGTCAGAGCCCCTATCTCATCCGGCCTTCATCACTGAAAGTTTTCCTCAGTGTGATTGTCAGAGTTGGAGTACACTGGGTGACGTCCCTCTGCTGTTGTTCCCTCCAGGGCTTTGTGACAGGTGGGAAGGACGGAGTGGTGGAGTTGTGGGACGACATGTTTGAGAGGTGCCTAAAGACCTACGCCATCAAGAGAGCAGCTCTCTCCCCGGGATCTAAAGGTAGGATAACACTCTCTGCCCTACAGTAACTGAAAGAGTCTATGACAGATTCAGAAACACTGTCTGAGAAGTGCTGTAGTTCTCTCTTGAAGCTCACACTGACCATGTAAAGCACATATCTCTATCAGGAAGCATAATGTGTTTGAAATTTGACCATAAACATTCAATAGATACTGTAACCATCATTGACCACTTTTGCCTCCTACATTTAGTGTTGCCATCTCTTGGCCTCATGTGGAATTGCAGTTATATTTCACATGGATCTGCTGCTATCGATCTGGGAGGATTTAGCACTGTAAGTCTTTACAGTGCTATTTGTGTGTGTCCCCCAGGGCTACTCCTGGAGGACAACCCCTCCATCCGTGCCATAACTCTGGGACACGGACACATCCTGGTGGGAACCAAGAACGGAGAAATACTTGAAATCGACAAGAGTGGACCCATGACCTTGCTGGTCCAGGTAGTGGGTTTGTTTGTGTGTGTGTCTGTGTGCCTGTGACTGCGTGTGTGCGTACAGCTGAAACACCTAGGGTGGTGTGTTTTACTTATTCTACTTGGTTTTCCCAATTCGGGTTAGAGACATTTTACAGCAGCATCCTGCAGTAAAACAGCAGCCCTCAAGTGTTGTCTGTTCTCCACCTACTCAGGCTTCTGGATTTGTTGGCTTCTTCCCTATTTCCTGTGTTCACCACTCAGGGAATGCAGTCGGAAATATATCTTTGCATATCTGAGGCAGGCTTTAACAGTTTGCCGCTTGGCTGGTTCCGAAAAGCTCTGTGTTCCCCCTCTGGATTATCCAGCCCAGTTGAGGAATAGTTCATAGCTTAATATCTCAATACCTTCTTCCTTATTATTGTCAAACCTGTCACGTTTCTTTCCTCGCCTGTGTGCACAAGGCTTGTGTATGGCCTCTGTAGTAGTAATGTGCAGTTTGCGAACAATTAGTTTTACTGACTTGAGAGTCATGATTCGTTTTTCTGAGGGACTCATTCGTTTTAGTCGTTCGTTTGACTTGCTGGCCGCAATTAATTCTACAGCAGGGTTAATACGCAGTCCTCCGGCTCAGTGGCTCAGGAGACCTGCTCCAACCAACAACCCAAGAATGGTGCTGCAATGGATACCTGCTGTTTTACTGGCTCCTGACCATTTGTGTTTTTTGCACTGATCTTACATTGTTTTGTGCATAATGTTTCCGCTATTGTTTCCTATGACCGAAAAACACTTCTGGACATCAGAGCAGTGATCACTAACTTTGGACCAGGCCCTAATCCCAGAGACTCGGAAACGGAAAAGACGGTGTAAGAGAGGCGAATAAATATCTGCCTCTACCCTCCTATAAGGGCACAAGGCCAGACACAGGTGCAGACAAAGGAGACAGATGGTTAGAGTCTTTGTTTATTAATATCTAAAAGGAGTAGGCAAGACAATGGTCGTGGACAGGCAAAAGGTCAAAACCAGATTCTGAGTCAAAGAGGTAAAGAGTGGCAGACAGGCTCGATGTCAGGGCAGGCAGAAGGGTCAGGCAGGCGGGGTTCTCGGGGAGCCGGGGTAGGCTGTACAAGCTCACCACTAATAGGGGAAAAAAATACTGGGTGGTTGGGATTTCTTAGAGGTGGCAGGCAGCCTCTGAGCTAACTCCCTGATTTGCTCCATAATATCCTTAAACCCTTGGTCGTGGCGTTCCGTCAAGGAACAGAGCCCTTCCAGAAGGTCCTGTAACAGCTTCTCATGTCTCCCAATGGTGGCTCCCTGCAGGGAGACAGCGTGGCGGAGCTGGTCCAAGTCTGCTGGGTCTGTCATGGCCAGTTCGTACTATAAGGGCACATAAGATAAGAGACCCAGATGCAGACACAAGAGGCAGATGTTTAGAGTCTTTGCTGTTTATTAATATCCAAAAGGAGTAGGCAAGAGAATGGTTGTGGACAGGCAAAAGGTCAAAACCAGATTCTGAGTCCAAGAGGTAAAGAGTGGCAGACAGGCTCGATGTCAGGGCAGGCAGAAGGGTCAGGGAGGCCGGTACGGAGTCCAGAAAAACAGGCAAGGGTCAAAACCGGGAAGACTAGAAAAAGAGAATAGAAAACAGGAGCACGGGAAAACACTCTGGTTGACTTGAAAACATACAAGACGAACTGGCACAGAGAGACAGGAAACACAGGGATAAATACACTGGGGAAAATAAGTGACACTTGGAGGGGTTGGAGACAATCACAAGAACAGGTGAAACAGATCAGGGCGTGACACCTTCGTTCTATTGGCGAACGTACAATCACTGGTGAACAAACTGGACGAGCTCCGTTCAAGACTAGCCTATCAACGGGACCTGAAGAAAAGTAATATCCTATGTTTTGTGGCTGAACATGGATAATAAGAACATGGGTAATATACATCTAGCTGGTTTTTCTATGCATCGTCATGACTTTAGCGTTGGGTAAGGTTGGGGGGGGGGGGGGGGGGGGGGGGGGGTCGGTTAACGACAGCTGGTGCACAATCTCTCATTATTAAGGACGTCTTGAGGTTCTGCTCATGGTAAGTTGTAGGCCACACTATTTACCAAGAGAGTTTTCATCTGTATTTTTCATAGCTGTCTATTCCCCACCTCAAACCAATGCTGGCGCTTTTATTATGACGTGTTTTACTTTTCAATTGTTTCTCTATTTTCTGTCTGTCTGCATTGTTGTGAAGGGCCTGTAAGTAAGCATTTCACTATTAGTCTACACCTGTTTACGAAGCATGTGACCAATAAGATTTGAGAAAAAGACAAGTTTAGAACTGTTAATTGATCACATTGTGCTATAATGAATGCAATCAATTGATTATTAAATGTTATGATGGACACAGTTTCATAGATCCAAAACATACATACAGCATCTGCTCAACAAACTCCAACTCAAGAACAAATAATTTGGGGTGCTGCCTGGGGGCTGCTTGGGTGCTGCAGTTCGCAAACGATATTCTGCTTATCACCCTCACGGCAGTCAAGCAATGCATTCTGCCAAGATCTCGTTCACAGTCTAGTCCAGTAGCGGCCACAACTAGACCTCGTTTCAAATGTATCAAGAAATGATTTTGTTTGTATGCCTAGCAATCAACACATGTACATTGTTTAAAGCATACTTTTACAAGTCTCAATCACAAATGACAGCTTGTAGAATCATGACTCTTTCGAGTTTTCAGCTCATCATTTGCAGGTAGGGGGTCCTGCGTGCTCTGGGCATTACTGACTCAAATGAACAAAATGAGTCAAAAGAGTTGTTCTTTTGACTGAACAAGACGAAAAGAGCTGAACTTCCCATCCCTGCTCTGTAGTGCTGCATTGTAGATGACAGTTACTGTAGTGTGTGTGTGTGTGTGTGTGTGTGTGTGTGTGTGTGTGTGTGTGTGTGTGTGTGTGTGTGTGTGTGTGTGTGTGTGTGTGTGTGTGTGTGTGTGTGTGTGTGTGTGTGTTTCTGACTGTCAGTGTATCTCTGTGGTAGTTCCCTCCTATGGGTGTGGCCCAACTCTTAAAGCTCAGAGTCAGAGCCTTCCAGACTCCCTAGCGGTCAGGTACCTGTGCTCTGTTGCCATGGTGAACAGAGCTGATAGGGATGGGTTTTGAAGGATCAGTATGGATGTGTTGTTGGGTAGAATGACTGCAGCTATCTGAGATGCGATCGATTGGGCTTTTGTTTTGTCTCAAAAGTACCGTCTCACACTCAAACCCCACTTCAATATGAGCACAATGTATTGTCCTGAGAAAAATGGCAAGGGATTTTGTGGGTGACAGGTGTGTCAAATAGATTAGGTGTAGGTCAGGGCGTGTCAACTGACTGACTGACAGCTGTGTGTGTGTGTCTGTCTGTTGCTATGGTTACAGGGTCACATGGAAGGCGAGGTGTGGGGTCTTGCTGCTCACCCCCTGCTCCCCATATGTGCCACAGTGAGTGACGACAAAACCCTGAGGATATGGGAGCTCTCCACCAACCACCGCATGGTGGCCGTTCGCAAACTTAAAAAAGGTACTGCTGAATGTTTATCTTCATCAACTAATGAGTCATTAAGCGAGTCATTAATTCCCATGATCATCAACAAACATAAGGCACTCCAGTGTCACCTTCTGTTTCTGTGTCTGTCAGTCTATGTCTGTATCTCCATTTTGGAAGTGTATAAGTGTGTGTGCGTTGTGTGTGTGTGTATCAGGTGGAAGATGCTGTGCCTTCTCCCCTGATGGGAAAGCCTTAGCGGTGGGCCTCAATGATGGTAGTTTTCTGGTGGTGAACTCTGACACCCTGGAGGACCTGGTGTCCTTCCATCACAGGAAGGAGTCCATCTCTGACGTCAGGTTTTCACAAGGTAACCTTTGACCTTTGACAACTGACTTATCATTAAAATGTCCATTCATTGTTGTCTGTATTTCATAACACTGCTAATATGCATAGGTATTTTTTTAGTAATGTTCATTTGAGTTAAACCTTTCCTAAAATATGAAGTGAGGTTTCACAGATTAGCATTTTCGCCCACCTGGCTGAGGTATTAATTATTTGTTCTATGGCTTCCTCCTTAGATGCTGGTAAATACCTCGCTGTGGCCTCTCATGATAACTTTGTGGATATTTACAATGTGCTGTCCAGCAAGAGGGTGGGAATCTGCAAAGGAGCTTCCAGCTATATCACTCATATAGACTGGGACTCTCGTGGTGAGTTTATGGTGTAATTGGGAGCAGAGCATGGATTCCTATTAGTACTCTGTCGATACAAGTTCTATTTTGTCTTTTGATTCTGAGATTGTTATTTTTTCTATAGGTAAATTGCTGCAAGTAAATTCAGGTGCCAAAGAGCAATTATTCTTTGAAGCCCCAAGAGGGAAGAGACAAACCATACGAAATGCTGAGGTAAGAGACCCAACTGAGATTGCAATTTTCTTGTAATTTTTCCCAGCTAGACATCAAATATTAATGGACACCCCATAAAAGCATGAGGCAGTGTTAAACACGGTGTGTGTGTGTGTGTGTGTGCATTCATGTTTCCGCCTGTCAGATAGAGAAGATGGAGTGGGCTACCTGGACGTGTGTTCTGGGCCCCACCTGTGAGGGGATCTGGCCCACCCACAGTGACATCACAGACGTCAACGCTGCCTCGCTCACCAAAGACAAGAAGCTGCTTGCTACGGGAGATGACTTTGGCTTCCTCAAGCTCTTCAGCTATCCAGCCAGGGTGAGACAGGCACTAGATGTCAATTCAATTTTACTCTCTTGAACTGAAATGGAATTGACCCCAACGCTGGTACATGACTCTGTTGTTAATTCAAGTCCAATGTTGTCTCTTGTTTTTTCGTGTGCTCTGTCTGCTCCCTCCTCAGGGTCAGTATGCCCGCTTCAAGAAGTACATGGGTCACAGTGCCCATGTAACCAATGTTCGATGGGGACAAGATGATGCCATGCTACTGACGCTCGGCGGAGCTGACACAGCGCTGATGATCTGGGCCCTGGAGAGAACCGGAGAGGGTCACAGGGAGAACCCTGTGGACAGTGAGGAGTCAGACGATGACATTGAGGAGGACGGAGGTAAACGCCAGCCTTTAGACTACTGATTCATACAGTACAACTCTAATACAACATTCTCAACAAACACATACAAAGCGATCTTGATCAAATCCTACTTTTCACAAACTGCTCTAATTGGTTGAGTCTATTCCTGTGGGCGTGTCTGTAGGGTATGACAGTGATGTGGCGAGGGAGAAGAGCATTGACTACACCACTAAGATCTATGCTGTCAGCATCCGGGACATGTGTGGCATCAAACCCCACCAGCAATTGAAGGAGGTGTCGGCAGAGGAAAGGTACACCCCCATGCCAGCTTCTGTGTTTGGACTGGTTGTTGTCATTCAAAGTGATAGAGCTTAAACATTAGAGTGTGTCTTGACTCCTGACTGTTGTGTTGAGTGTGTAGATTTAAAACAATTTAAAAAGTCTGAAGCAGTGACAATTTAAAAAACTGTCAAGTTTTAGCTGTTGTTTTAGGCCTCAAAAGACTGTATTAACATCTTGATCCTAATCAGACTGCCATCAGCAGCCAACACCATGATTATCTCTAATTAGAAACCGGGTGGTTCAAGCCCTGAATGCTGATTGGCTGACAGCTGTGATATATCAGACCATATACCATGGGTATGACAAAACATTTATTTTTACTGCTCTTATTATGTTGGTGACCAGTTTATATATTTTTATTTATTTCACTAGGCAAGTCGGTTAAGAACAAATTCTTATTTACAATGATGGCCTACCCCGGCCTAACCCAGATGATGCTGGGCCAATTGTGTGCCGCCCTATAGGACTCCAAATCACAAACCAGGGTCTGTAGTGACACCTCTAGCACTGAGATGTAATGCCTTAGACCCCTGCGCCACTCGGGAGCCCTAAAATAATATAATAACAATAAGGCACATCGGGGGGTTTGTTGTATATAGCCAATATACCACGGCTAAGTGTTGTGTCCAGGCACTCCTCGTTGTGTCGTGCTTAAAGAACAGCCCTTAGCAGTGGTATATTGGCCACATACCACACCTTTTCTGGCCTTATTGCTTAAAGGAATGCTTATAGAGCCCTCTGGTGTCAGAAACAGAAACTGCACCTGTCTTTTTTTGTTATTTGATACAACTTTAGTTACCTCCTACCTATCAATATACATCATGGTGTTGTTTGAGTATAACTGACATCTACTGTATGTATCCTTTTGTAAAGCCTCAGAGGTGGTCATTGTAGGATTGGCACGGATATAGATTTTGGTCTTGCTTTTATGATACAGAGTGAGTTGACTTTTTAGTGCTGAGCTGACATCATTTGCAGAGTAAGGGAAGGCTGCTTGGGGTGTTTTTTCATGTTAGGCTATTTCAAATGGAGTATGATGCCTGATTTAATCATTTGATAGGTAGATTAGTCTATAATGTCTATCTTACCAATCTGTACCACTTAACTCATTTGTTTTTACAAAAAGAGACATTATTCTATGCACATATAAAGATAGTTATCACCATTTCCGTGTAATGTCCTTCTGCACTGTATGTGTGTACTCTCTCTCCAATTCTCTCTCTATATTAGTCAGCTCTGTTGCTATGATACGATGGATTGTCCTTGGCATGTATTGTGGGTGTAGCCCGTTGATATTGTATGCTGTGTGCATGTTTTATATGTTGTCCATCTATTTGTGGATTGTTGGATGTACGTGTTTGGGTCATAATCTATGTGGTAGATGTATGAGATTGCATGAGCATGTATTTGTGGCTTGTGTAGGAATCTAGTCAATGTATTGCATAATGTTATGTGCATGTATAGCAGGTGTGCTCTCTGGCGCTTCTGTGTGATATATGTTGCTATGATACCGATATGTGGTCTACACATAACAGTATCATTGGTATGAGCTCAGTTGCTATGAGACTGTATAGAGTATATACTCTAGTGAGTGTGTGTGTGTGTGGTATGTACAATAAGTAGAAGTATTGTTGTGAAAAATCCAATGCAGTATACACTTTGCATGATTTACAATAAAATTGTATGATTATTTTATCCATGCCTTTATAATTTGTGTACACTTAATTCAGCAATTTGTATGTTTGCACAGTACTAACCCCATTAAGCAGTACTGTAGCTAGATATCCTCTCTATAGGCACCAATAAACAGTGATTGCATATAATGATATGCAGTTACTACAAACCCTGATATTATAGCTAATAGGGTCAATTGTTGCCCTATGACCTCCATCGTCTACTACACCATTAGAGTTGAGTGTTCAGTAGTGCGCTCCTAGTCCTTGATGAATGTATAACAGACTGTATTCTCTGGGGTTAGTCAGCTCCATGGTAACATGCTGATTTGTCCCCTCAACCTTACTATCTGTGATCCCCATGACTCTGGGGCACACTTCTGTATGCAGAAACACCTAATATCTCTATTGTGTTTTAACTTGCATTCCTTTGGAGGCAGGGCATTGTCAAGTAAGTATGACCTAATGCATACATTCTGTGCTAGCTATGGGATGTGGATGTGGGTGGTATTCCCATACATTAAGTCCCATTTATACCTAGTGCTAACATGCGTCCTTTGTCCTGATCTTGTCCACATTCTGATTGTGCCCACATTGTTAGACTGGTGTAGATGATTAAAAGGCACATTGTGATCTGATTGTAAAGTGTAAACGGACAAGAGTAGGACGAAGGAAACATATTAGAACCAGGTTTATAAACAGGGCTTTAGATGTGCAGGACAAGGATAGAAGTAGAGTGGGCAGAAGCTAGAATATCTAACATTCAATAGAGTATGGTGTTGTTATTTCAACAGAATGGAAGAAAAACAGATCTGTGTTTATTCCTTTTTAACCTATGTACCTGTAATTTTAAAAGTGTTTGTTTATTCATTTATGTCCTATAATGGTACTACAGGAGCCAGGTCTGAAACATTTTGTAGTCATCTATTTATTTGGACTATGGGCATAACCTCCCATAGCCTATGGGTCCTAATATCACTCAGCTTGCTCAAACTCCTCAAATTCTGAGTAACATGAAAGCCATGGGAATTGCATGAGTAACACATTTTATTTCAGATTCTCACTTTTGTGTCATTTGTATCACAACAATATATTTTGTTTTTGGGTGTAGAGAGCACTAAGAGTACAGTAATGATCTACCAAGTGGTGCTGGAGGAGACCTTTCTGTTTCTGTCTCTCCCCCTCTCTCTTCCTCACTCCCTCTTGTGGGGCCCCAGACATCGCAGGACCTTGTTTTCCCATAACCCCTTGGGTGATGAGATGGAGGCACTGACGCATTTCTCTCTCCCTGTGCCCCTCCTCCTCCCCCCTCTCATAGGAGTGCTATTGCACAGTTTGCACAGGGACCCCAGTGTATGACCCCCTCCCCTTATTGCTCTTTAGACTGGGACACTCTCTCATTCCACACCTCTCCTCTGAGCAGTCTCTCCCTCTTTCTGGCATGCTGACAGTATGCTAACAGTCAGAGCATGGTTTGCAGCAGGCAAAAATGATGGGCAAAAAGCTCTCCAGGTTGCTTGTTGCATGAGCCTTATAGCTATACTGTAGTATAGTGAGTCCCCTCGGGCTCTGACCTGTGTCCTCTAAACCTCTCACTTGGTTCTGTCCACTGCTCTCAAGGGGATCCAGGTAAAGTGAGCTACTTGTGTCTATCACACTGTGTGTAAAAACTGTGGCTCCAGGTCCAAGTGTGTCTCTGTTTCTCTGTGATGTTCTGTTGTTCTGTATGTTTGTCCTGCATGTTTCATCTCGTTCCCATCTGATCACAACTGCATCTTTGCATCCAGACTGCAGAGTTTCACACCCAGGGGGCGGATTCTTCTTTTCATCTTCTTTTTTTCTGTTCAGATAGAGACATGGAATTAGACAACGTCCCAGACTCCCAGTTCATGTCACTGTGTGACAATCCTGGCTCAGCATGAAAAATGTTGCAATCAGTCCGCAGGAGTTAGTTACTACACTTGTGCAGATATTCAATCTGTGGTGTTGTGTGTGGCAACGCTACACTCTGATATGCTGATTGAACTCATTTCAGAGCACGTAGACATCATCACCAAAAAAATGGTTAAAACATATGGGGAAGAGGGAGTCTGATTTCAGAATGAAACAGGAGAAATGAAAAGATTGGAAATATTAACTCCCTGTCATGCAAGATCATCCAGACAATGCTTGTAAAGTGCTGTTCGGACAAACAGAGAAGAGCGGTAGTGTCTGTCAGCTGTAAGGAGTGTAAACTATGTATGTATGTGATCACAGCTATCACCTTTGGGCTATAGTGCTTTATCAGTGACCTGGAACCTTGTCTTGTGCAACCGTTTGACATGGTTGTAGTTATACAAGGCAACTGCGTGAAGAGACCCCTGGTGGCATGTCTTGTGGGGTACGCATGGGTGTCTGAGCTGTGTGCTAGTCATTTAAATAGACAGCTTGTGGTTTAAACATATCAATCAATACCTCTTGGCAGCAGTTAATGTGGATCCTTAATACATGAATCAAATAAATGCACACAGTGGTGGCGCTGTATAACCAATCGTTCTGCATCGTCATTGCACTGTTCAACCTCCTGTGGGATTTTTAACCTCAACGTCTACTTTAATGTGTGTTTCTCTGTTAATTTGTAGACTCTCTCTGTCTGTGCGCACGGAAGCATGTACAGATTTCTGTGAACCTTTGACAGCCTATGTTTAGGAGCAATAACTTCTATTCTTCCTCAAATGGCCCTGTGTTTTTGTGTCAGATAACAATAGTATTGATATTTATTTAACTAAGCAAGTCAGTTAAGAACAGATTCTTATTTTCAATGATGGCCTAGGAACAGTGGGTTAAATGCCTAGTTCAGGGGTAGAACAACTAATTTTTACCTTGTCAGCTCACGGATTCGATCTTCCAACCTTTCGATTACTAGTCCAACTCTTTAACCACTAGGCTACGTGCCACCCCAATATAATTCAGATGTTTAACAAGATCAGTCTGTTAAACCCTAAGTGTGACCATGGACCTCAGGTCTCAGCAAGGCCACATCACTGTGGTAACCAACACCATCTAGGAAATCTAATTTTACAACACATCCCATAACTTAATTTTTAATGAAGGTGGAATTCCACCAGTGCAGTCAACCAAGTGATTTTCCTGTTTTCTATATAATGTATTTCCACACTATGAGACTGGAATAATACTGTGAAATTGTGAAAATTATGTTAATGCCCTTTCAGTGTAAGAGCTGTTTGAAAAACCACCTGAATGTTTAAGCCTGTTGAGTTGGGATGGAGTTTTGGCCTGCCAGGTGACATCACCAGTTGGTAAATTAGTTAATAGACCAATAAGAAAGAGTTCCAAACCTCTCTGCCAATAACAGCTATTTTTCAGTTTTCCCCTCCCCACTCAGACCACTCCCAGACAGTCCTAGCTAAATTCTTACTTGAGAAATTCTTTTTTCTTATGAAGCGATTTTGTTTCTTTTATAAAACATTTATTGAAAACAATCACAGTAAGGGGGAGACGGAGAGAGAGAGAGAGAGAGAGAGAGAGAGAGAGGGAAATACAGGGAAGCCTCACCGAGAGGCAGATGTACGTGTGCAGCAGGCGGCAGTGCAGAGCTCCTAGACTGACTGAGTGGAATTTCATTCTGTGGCTCATTGCCATACATGTTAAATGTAACCTCAGCCAGCTGGTGTGATGTGTCATTATTGGTGGAATCCTTATGTGAAAGTTGACGCTTGTTGATGTTGTGAATGTGATGTGTCACCTTGGTGATATGTGTGTGTGCAGCGGCTGGCCAAAATTCATAAATGTGGAAAATGTAATGGGACAATTTCATTTGATGTATGCAATTTATTCCATAATATGTAGCACTGAATCTGTCTGTAGACATTGTGTAGTATCTATAGTGTCATGGGGCACACTGAATGTTTGTATTTATAAACAGTAAGGCCTATTATGAGTGATGAACAAGCAATGATATACAGTAGCAAGGCTTAACAATGTTTCTATTCGGAGTGATATGACTGATTGCAGCTGTTTTGTTCTCTCTGAGTTGCTCAAGCTGCAGTTTACTCCATAGGTCTATTCTTTCTCACGTGCCCTCTTCTATATTTCTTCCTCTCTTTGTTTCTATCTGCCTCATGTCAGACCAGAGCCCCTTTAGAACTTGGCCTAATATGTCCTTCATGTGCCATTGCTGTGTCCTATAATGAAATTGTTCTGAGAAAACATGACTTGGGTTTTTTTCTTTTGAATTTCTGTGGTAGACATGTTAATATATTTGTCCAATACATCAGCTGTGTGAGGCAGTTCTACCTGTTTACTCTCTGCAGGCCTCCTGTTAGCCGAGCTGCTCCCCAACCAGAGAAGCTACAGAAGAACAATATCACCAAAAAGAAGAAGCTTGTTGAGGTTTGTCTCACAGTGGTGTTAAAGTGAACTCGGAATGACTCTGATGTCGTACCCATCCTATTTTACGTGTTCATGTTACATTTTCACTGTTTGTTATGAACCAGTGTTGGGCCAGTTTGGTGCACAGCGGGATGTGATTGGTCGGTGATGTGTGCACTTTCAGGACCTGGTGCTGGACCACGTGTTTGGGTTCAGGGGCTTTGATTGTCGCAACAACCTTCACTACCTCAACGACGGCGCCGACATTGTCTTCCACACAGCAGCCACGGCTATGGTGCACAGCCTCACCACCGGTACAGCTACATGGCCACACTTTTGGATAACCTACTCAACATTAACTTCAGGGCTTGTGATATCAATAGGAATGTACATGATAAGATGAAGATGAACTCTGTGTTCAATGCTATTTCTCCTCAGGGACTCAGAGTTTCTACTTGGAACATACAGATGATATCCTCTGTTTGACCGTCAATCAACATCCAAAATACAAAAATGTCATCGCTACAGGACAGATTGGTATGTCCTGTACTGCTGTGAATGAGCGTGTTTCATTTTATTTTGATTGCGGTTGTGTTTATATGTACTTTGCATGTACTTGTATGTACTTATTGGTAGCATTCGTGTGTGGGCTGACTGTGTGCACATGAGAGAAAGAGTTAGATATTGAATGCCTTATCGTCTTTTCATTTTTGTGGGCCATTTTTGGTGACCGGTTCAGTCTGCATTGGCACATTTTCATTTTGTTTGGTGCTAGAATTAGTCATATTGGTGCTTTATATCATAATGTCCTCAGCAGCATCTGAAAAAGCACTCACTTTAGATTTCAATTGTTATTTTGCTGCCTAATTTCCCATCGCTCACACACCATAGGTGAAGTGACAGACCTACCAGGTAAAACACCTTACAGATTGCCCCTTGTACTGATGTGTTCTAGTTTTACCCTATAGGTTTACCCTTTCCTTGCTGTTCTCCTACAGTTTTCCCAGTGGGCTGTCCTCTGTTTTCTATCCTTAGTTTGTCCAGTAATTATCCCTCTGTATTGTTCCATTGATTCAACCTAGACTCTGCCGAGACATTCTATCTACTACAGACAATTATTTGGCCTTTATTGCTCCATGCTGCATCCCTATATACTTGATCAGAGTATGATCTTTTTCTCTGTACTGCAGGCACCACCCCCTCCATCCACGTGTGGGACGCAATGAGTAAACAGACACTGTCCATCCTGCGCTGCTCTCACACTAAGGGGGTGGGCTACGTCAACTTCAGCGCCACAGGCAAGCTGCTGCTCTCTGTGGGGGTGGAGCCTGAACACACCATCACTGTGTGGCGCTGGCAGGAAGGTGAGCCATTCTGACCCTGGTAATATACACTGAGATGGTGGTAGGCTACAGCTTAGATTGGTCTGTGATAAGTGAATTTTTGTGATTAATTAATCATAACAATGTTGTTAGATATCATTCAGTAAACTGTAAATAGCAGGTCTTAGAAGTGTGTTTGTGCTTGTGTGTGTGTTCCCCTGTCCAGGTGCTAAAGTGACCAGTAAAGGAGGCCATCCAGACAGGATCTTCGTAGTGGAGTTCCGGCCAGACTCTGATTCTCAGTTTGTGTCTGTTGGCATCAAACACATCAAGTTCTGGACACTAGCTGGAGGCTCTCTCATGTATAAAAAGGGAGTGGTGGGCTCAGTGGAGGACGGCAGGATGCAGACCATGTTGTCTGTGGCCTTCGGTGCTGTGAGTATTGACAGCATTTTTTACTAAACTCTTTAATCTGCCCTAATGGATTTGATTTACCCTAGACTAATAGGCTAATATAATCAACCATGTTTTCTGTGATTCATTTGAGATAAATGTTAAGTTTTGTGATCCTACCTGTGTGGTTTCTCTTCCTCCAGAATAACCTAACATTCACAGGTGCCATAAACGGGGATGTGTACGTGTGGAGAGATCACTTCCTGCTTCGTGTCGTGGCTAAAGCCCACACCGGGCCAGTGTTCACCATGTACACCACACTGAGAGACGGCCTCATCGTCACAGGGGGCAAGGAGAGGCCGTGAGTAACGCACTGCTGCATGGCCACTGATGATCCACTCAATGATCCTCTTATAACACCATTCCTTATCAAACCAAAACAACAACACACAATAGCACCAAAATCACATCTGGAATTCCACTGGCTAACACTCTCCTCTTGTGTCCATGATGATGATGATACAGTTGAAGTTGGAAATGTACATACACCTTAGCCAAATACATTTAAACTCAGTTTTTCACAATTCCTAACATTTAATCCTAGTAAAAATCCCCTGTCTTAGGTCAGTTAGGATCACCACTTTATTTTAAGAATGTGAAATGTCAGAATAATAGTAGAGAGAATGATTTATTTCATATTTTATTTATTTCATCACTATTTGGTAGCATTGCCTTTCAATTGTTTAAGCTTCCCACAATAAGTTGGGTGAATTTTGGCCCATTCCTCCTGACAGAGCTGGTGTAACTGAGTCCGGTTTGTAGGCCTCCTTGCTCGCACACGCTTTTTCAGTTCTGCCCAGAGATTTTCTATAGGATTGAGGTCAAGGCTTTGTGATGGCCACTCCAATACATTGACTTTGTTGTCCTTAAGCCATTTTGCCACAACTTTAGAAGTATGCTTGGGGTCATTGTCCATTTGGAAGACCCAAATGCGACCAAGCTTTAACTTACTGACTGATGTCTTGAGATGTTGCTTCAATATAACCACATAATTTTCCCTCTTCATGACGCCATCTATTTTGTGAAGTGCACCAGTCCCTCCTGCAACAAAGGCTTCTTTGCTGAGCGGCCTTTCAGGTTATGTCGATATAGGACTCGTTTTACTGTTTCCTCCAGCATCTTCACAAGGTCCTTTGCTGCTGTTCTGGGATTGATTTGCACTTTTCACACCAAGGTACGTTCATCTCTAGGAGACAGAATGCGTCTCCTTCCTGAGCGGTATGACGGCTGCGTGGTCCCATGGTGTTTATACTTGCGTACTAGTGTTTGTACAGATGAACGTGGTACCTTCAGGCGTTTGGAAATTGCTCCCAAGGATGAACCAGACTTGTGGAGTTCTACTATTTTTTTCTGAGGTCATGGCTGACTTCTTTTGATTTTCCCATGATGTCAAGCAAAGAGGCACTGAGTTTGAAGGTAGGCCTTGAAATACATCCACAGGTCCACACATCATTTTCTGGAATTGTCCAAGCTGTTTAAAAGCACAGTCAACTTAGTGTATGTAAACTTCTGACCCACTGGAATTGTGATACAGTGAATTATAAGTGAAATAATATGTCTGCAAACAATTGTTGGAAAAATGACTTGTGTCATGCACAAAGTAGAGGTCCTAACCGACTTGTCAAAACTATAGATTGTTAACAAGACATTTGTGGAGTGGTTGAAAAACTAGTTTTAAGGACTCAAACCTAAGTGTATGTAAACTTCTGACTTCAACTGTATATTCAGTGGCGTGTCCAGAACATTTTGAATGGGGTGGCCAAGTTGTGGCACAGACCCAGTTTAGGGTTAGGGAAAATAGGATTTTGAACAGAAATCAATTGTGTCCCTCCACAAGGTTAGTAAAATGTGTGTGTGTGTGCACGGCACATGCTTTCTCAGTACAAAGGAGGGCGGTGCAGTGAAACTGTGGGACCAGGAGATGAAACGTTGCCGAGCGTTCCAGCTTGAGACGGGACAGACTGTTGAGTGTGTGAGGTCCGTTTGTCGAGGCAAGGTGAGTTCAGCACAGCCAGCACACACCCCAGTGGGAAAGACTATAAGCAAGCGTACAGCAAATGTTAAACCTGAAAATAACTCCCTGAAGTTCCCTTTGGAAATAAATATACAGTACACTAGCTAGCCATATTATTTAAAAAACAGAATTCATTGTCTTTTTATTTGATATCATAAAATAAAATGTAGGTACCTTCTCATCTGCAGTTACAAATATCTTCTAATTGGATAGACTGATGATTAGACATTAGATAAGACTTGGTTTTGAGTCAGAATTTTGGGGCCTTTATAACTGCACAATCTATTTGGTGCTCTTTCATACACACTTGCTCCTTGTTTATTACACTGCAACAGAACATACATTTTGTTACAGAGTTGGGATATTCAAGATCAGAGAAGGTATTAATGCAGCGAATAAAATCACTTATTCTTTCAATCGAAAAAAGATAGCTGAGTCATTTGTTTGGAAATGGCTTTGCTGGCTTTCTTCCCATACTGTGGCAACCTTCGGAAGCTCATAGCCTACCCAGCAGCTTTAGCCACCTTTACAGTGGTAGTATGGGAGATGTGACATGTTATTTGAACTAGTCTGTCAAGTTAAGTTTATTTTACGTCTGTAGCTTCAACTAGGGTTTTTGAAGGGTCAAAAACAGTAAACTTCTTGTGTGCCTGTCTACCAGGGTAAGATATTGGTAGGCACAAAGGATGGTGAGATCATTGAGGTGGGGGAGAAGAACGCTGCGTCCAACATCCTGATCAACAGTCACATGCAGGGCGAGATCTGGGGCCTGGCAACCCACCCCTCTAAAGACCTGTTCATCTCCGCCAGTGACGACGGAACCATCCGCATATGGGACCTGGCCGACAAGGTACAGCACAGAGAAACACAGAGAAACACTAACACTACTTTTTTTAATCTCAAATGACAGTTTATTTGTGTTCTTGGTTTCCTTAGCACCTGTATTTAGTTAGGACGGTATGTGGCCATTCTAAGGCTACGTATCATGTTTTGTTATCTCAAAACCCTGCTGTCTGTTTCCTTGATAGAAACTGCTGAACAAAGTGAGCCTGGGCCACCCAGCCAAGTGTGCCAGCTACAGTCCTGATGGGGAGATGGTGTCTGTGGGCATGAAGAATGGGGAGTTCATCATCCTCCTCACCAACTCACTTAAGATGTGGGCCAAGAAACGAGACCGCAGTGCTGCCATACAGGACATCAGGCAAGAACTGAGGAGAGATAGGAGCCACCTGGAGCTGGGCTCTTGTACTTTGACTAGACCATTGTCTACTTCCTGGCTCAACCCTAACCCTTAACCAGATACAGTGGGGCAAAAAAGTATTTAGTCAGCCACCAATTGTGCAAGTTCTCCCACTTAAAAAGATGAGAGGCCTGTAATTTTCATCATAGGTACACTTCAACTATGACAGACAAAATGAGAAAAAAAGATCACATTGTAGGATTTTTTATTTATTTATTTGCAAATTATGGTGGAAAATAAGTATTTGGTCACCTACAAACAAGCAAGATTTCTGGCTCTCACAGACCTGTAACTTCTTCTTTAAGAGGCTCCTCTGTCCTCCACTCGTTATCTGTATTAATGGCACCTGTTTGAACTTGTTATCAGTATAAAAGACACCTGTCCACAACCTCAAACAGTCACACTCCAAACTCAACTATGGCCAAGACCAAAGAGCTGTGCCAAGGACACCAGAAACAAAATTGTAGACCTGCACCAGGCTGGGAAGACTGAATCTGCAATAGGTAAGCAGCTTGGTTTGAAGAAATCAACTGTGGGAGCAATTATTAGGAAATGGAAGACATACAAGACCACTGATAATCTCCCTCGGTCTGGGGCTCCACGCAAGATCTCACCCCGTGGGGTCAAAATGATCACAAGAACGGTGAGCAAAAATCCCAGAACCACACGGGGGGACCTAGTGAATGACCTGCAGAGAGCTGGGACCAAAGTAACAAAGCCTACCATCAGTAACACACTACGCCGCCAGGGACTAAAATCCTGCAGTGCCAGATGTGTCCCCCTGCTTAAGCCAGTACATGTCCAGGCCCTTCTGAATTTTGCTAGAGAGCATTTGGATGATCCAGAAGAAGATTGGGAGAATGTCATATGGTCAGATGAAACCAAAATATAACTTTTTGGTAAAAACTCAGCTCGTCCTGTTTGGAGGACAAAGAATGCTGAGTTGCATCCAAAGAACACCATACCTACTGTGAAGCATGGGGGTGGAAACATCATGCTTTGGGGCTGTTTTTCTGCAAAGGGACCAGGACGACTGATCCGTGTAAAGGAAAGAATGAATGGGGCCATGTATCGTGAGATTTTGAGTGAAAACCTCCTTCCATCAGCAAGGGCATTGAAGATGAAACGTGGCTGGGTCTTTCAGCATGACAATGATCCCAAACACACCGCCCGGGCAACGAAGGAGTGGCTTCGTAAGAAGCATTTCAAGGTCCTGGAGTGGCCTAGCCAGTCTCCAGATCTCAACCCCATAGAAAATCTTTGGAGGGAGTTGAAAGTCCGTGTTGCCCAGCAACAGCCCCAAAACATCACTGCTCTAGAGGAGATCTGCATGGAGGAATGGGCCAAAATACCAGCAACAGTGTGTGAAGACTTACAGAAAACGTTTGACCTCTGTCATTGCCAACAAAGGGTATATAACAAAGTATTGAGATAAACTTTTGTTATTGACCAAATACTTATTTTCCACCATAATTTGCAAATAAATTCATTAAAAATCCTACAATGTAATTTACAGGCCTCTCTCATCTTTTTAAGTGGGAGAACTTGCACAATTGGTGGCTGACTAAATACTTTTTTGCCCCACTGTACCTATCCCTAGCTTCATGTCCACATCCTGGCTGTAACCCTAACCCTAGCATCAAACACAACTCTAACCCTAACTCTAACATGTCCACATCCATGTTCAAACCTCAACCACAACCCTGACCATGCTTAATGTACAGATCTCAGTTGAACCCTAGCCTCAACCACTACCTTAATGAACCCTATCTTCATGTCCACATCCCTGTTCACTTGAGAAATAATAGGAGAGCCGCACACTCTTGGAGCTCAGATGAAATAATTGAATAGCCTAATATCTAACGTTTCGACAGACACGCTGTCTTCATCAGGGTATAATGACAAACACTGCAGATCACTAGTTTATATAGTGTCAAAGGACACACACAGGTGTCTGTAAACGTTGAGACCGAGGGGAGCAAGGGTCTTTAAATTAAAGATCCAGGCAGCCTCATGTTTTAACAATAAATTGTCGAGGTCACCCCCTCTCCTAGGTTTAACCTTAACCCTTGCCTCAGCCACAACCCTGATTTGGCATAACCCTAAGCTTAATCTTGGCATAACTCAAACCATATATATTATGTCTATTGTGTGACCCTCTCAGGTTCAGTCCAGACAAACACCTCCTGGCAGTGGGCTCAGTGGAGAGTACGGTTGACCTCTACGACCTTACCTTGGGCCCCTCGCTAAACCGCATGGGCTACTGTAAGGACATCTCCAGCTTTGTTATCCAGATGGACTTCTCTGCAGACAGCATGTTCATTGAGGTATGCTACACTGACCGTGATGGTTTAAAAAAACAGGCGGAATAAGATAATTCACTTGAAAGCTGTTGTTGTTAAATAAACGATAGACACTACATATGTCCTAAAGCCACACAAAATAGATAGTGGAATGAGTTAAATGTTATTTTGCTGTCAAGGTCATTATGTTTGAACGGTAAAAAAAATCTAAATATTATTTGATTATTGTGGAAACCAATTGAGCTAAATCTACAACCTATGTTGTGTTTAATATGGCACTCTTGACCATTTGATCATGTTGCACAGTGTGTTCTCAACATGATGGACACTCATATATCCATTTCAAAGCATACTGAATGTGGAAAAACCTATATTTAGACACACACATGTATGGCAGGCAGGTCATAATCGTTTATAGCCAAGTGCCCTTCTGGTTAAAGGTACTACACATAGGATTTTTTTTTAAGTGTTACATTTAAATTTTTGAAAATGTCAATAATATATCTGCCCTAAATAGTGGAATGACAGTGTTTTCATGATATTACTTACCTGCCAGTGTTGTGATTGGCTGTCATATTCACCTATGGATTTCTCCCGCCGGAACGGCATCTGTTGTCAAACTGGGATACCTATTCTGACTTTGGCTATGTTATCTAGTGGAAATCGTTCCTGTTTGCAAAAATTCTACAGTTTTTTTAACTTGAATAGTGTAGGAAATCATTGTATCTAAATCGCTGTGAAATATATTTTCGTTTTTACAGCTGTTTGAAGCTGATGGACCAAAACTGCTGTTTGAGGCTGGTGGACCAAAACTGCTGTTTGAGGCTGGTGGACCAAAACCGGAAGTATCTTTTGTTTTGGTCCACCATGTTCAAATAGCTTTAAAACAATATTTTTTGCTATAGAAAATATATTTCACAGCGATTTAGATGGTACGATGATTCCCTAAACAATCCAATGCTTGTTTTCTCATTTAAACTCAAATGTAGCTAATTTTATTAACCAGGAATTGACAGTGATTTCCACTAAATAACACAGCCATAAAGTCAGAACTGCTTTCCCAGTTTGACAACAGATGCCGCTCTGCCGGGAGAAATCAAGTGGCGAATATCACAGCCAATCACAACACTGGTGGGTAAGTAATACTGTGAAACACACTCATTCCACTATTACTGCAGATATATTATGGACATTTTCTGAAAAACAATGCAACAAAAAAAGACTCAAACCTGTGAGTAGCACCTTTAACAGCAGTCTGGAGCTGTTCTAGAGTAACCTCACGCATCAGTATGCTACAAAGTAACCCTATCTGAGGTATTTCTATAGACTAATTCCTTGCTGTTATGGAGACCCTTGCACCTTTTCTGAAATGTTGATGTGACTGGCACATGGTCAGAAACAGGGTAAGATGGTGACTTGGCCTGCTAAATTTAACCTGACCTCGGCGTACAATTACAAGTACAAATGTGTCTGTGGCTTGAAGGGACAGAGGGAGGACACAGAAGGGGAGGGTCCAGTATAGTTGGCCAAGGTCCTCCCAGTCCATTTGAAGTTATATAATGGACTAAGCTCATTACGATTTCATTGTTTGGCCGGGATTCAATCCGACTGTGGGTGTTCGACAATGCGGCAATGTCCCCGCGTTCGCAGAGATTTTACAGTAAACCCTGCATCTGTCGGCTCAATCGTTAATTGCCTTTAAAAGCCACATTGTCGACAACAAACGGTCTGATTGAATCCCAGCCTGAATCCATGTTTTGGTTGATCTAAAGCATGAAATAGTAATGAGGCTTCTATATCTTGAACAAATTTGTATATGAAAAATTGTCATTTTTTTTCCTTCCTAGCTGTGCAGACAGTGCTGGTAGATAGATGACTGATGGAATTTAGAGTGATATAATACGACGACATCTGCATATGTGTGCATATGCATGAGTGTGTGTTCTGACGTGTCACTGGCTGTGTGTCCACAGGTGTCCACAGGAAACTATAAGCGCCAGGTGCATGAGATGCCTTCTGGGAAAATTGTGACAGAACAGACTGTGATTGACAGGATCACCTGGGCCACCTGGACCAGGTAGAAAGATTAGTTGTAGTCACTGGAATTCAATCAAACCCACATACTCTCTAAAATCAAAACTGAGATCCATATTCAGTAAAGAACGCAAGCACTGCACGGTAACACTGAGATATTGCGTCAACAATGGGAGCTACACCTAACAGCTCACTCTGGTAGGGACATTGCAATATGGCAAGCCAAAGCAATACAAATACATTGCTGGTTCAACTTGTTTGAGCTTTAGGCTCGTTGAAGCCATCTGGGCACGTTTTTGTACGGATGTTTAGTGGGGCACACCCAGACATGTTGTTTTGTAGTTGTGTTTGGGTGTCTGTTATTGATCAATGGAATAATAGAGGTCAATCAATACTGTCTGCAGCACAGCTGTCACTGTTCACTTCTCATGAATAGACCCCAAACTCCCTCATCAGTCTTCCCAAGGATAATGGGTTAAAAATAGATTCTGCATATAAGCAGTTATTATTAGGCAGCCTGGTCTCAGAGCCATACGAAAAATACTTTACGTATTTCTGAGCACTTCCAAGACATATTATATCTACTAATAGTATAGTTACTTTAGACAGAAACAAAAGTAGGGACGTTGGTTGGAGAGGATGGATGAGCGTAATCCGCGACCGTCTAGCAATCCAAAGGCTATTCGTTCCGAGTCGCATCGGGGACAACAGTAGCAATTTAGCTAACCCTTCCCCTAATCCTTATTCTGAACTTAACCCAATTCACCTAACCTGCTACGTAAATTCTAAAATTTTATGGAAGTTATACTAACCTTTGTCATTAGTTCCCCTAACCGCCATAACGTAACGTAATATATCATAATAAGTCTCACCGCTTTACGTACATAATAATATGAATTGCCCTGAGACCACGTTGTAATGGGAAACAAACTAATGTCTGGTTAAGATCTTTAGTAGTATGCAGGAATCCTTTTTTTTCTTTCCATAGTATACATATGTTTTACTACTGAGGAGAGAAATTTAGTATAGTATTTCCATTGACGGATGAAACTCAAAAATGGCTATTCTGTGGTGGAACAATGTCATCTCAGTATTTTACTGGCAGGCCTGTGGTTTTGTGCAGCATATTCTGCAGCCTGAGCATGGCTCCTCTCCCTCATTTCTTCTCAGTATCCTGGGAGATGAGGTGCTGGGTATCTGGCCACGGAATGCTGATAAGGCTGACGTCAACTGTGCCTGTGTCTCCCACACCGGACTCAACGTGGTCACCGGGGATGACTTTGGGCTGGTCAAGCTCTTTGACTTCCCATGCACTGAGAAATTTGTGAGTGCTTCACTTCATCTCAACAACGTCACTGTGATATATTTTTTAAGCTATGTACAGTGGGGCAAAAAAGTATTTAGTCAGCCACCAATTGTGCAAGTTCTCCCACTTAAAAATATGAGAGGCCTGTAATTTTCATCATAGGTACACTTCAACTATGACAGACAAAATTTGGTATTTGGTCACCTACAAACAAGCAAGATTTCTGGCACTCACAGACCTGTAACTTCTTCTTTAAGAGGCTCCTCTGTCCTCCACTCGTTATCTGTATTAATGGCACCTGTTTGAACTTGTTATCAGTATAAAAGACACCTGTCCACAACCTCAAACAGTCACACTCCAAACTCCACTACCAAACTCCACTATGGCCAAGACCAAAGAGCTGTCAAAGGACACCAGAAACAAAATTGTAACCTGCACCAGGCTGGGAAGACTGAATCTGCAATAGGTAAGCAGCTTGGTTTGAAGAAATCAACTGTGGGAGCAATTATTAGGAAATGGAAGACATACAAGACCACTGATAATCTCCCTCGATCTGGGGCTCCACGCAAGATCTCACCCCGTGGGGTCAAAATGATCACAAGAATGGTGAGCAAAAATCCCAGAACCACACGGGGGGACCTAGTGAATGACCTGCAGAGAGCTGGGACCAAAGTAACAAAGCCTACCATCAGTAACACACTACGTCGCCAGGGACTCAAATCCTGCAGAGCCAGATGTGTCCCCCTGCTTAAGCCAGTACATGTCCAGGCCCGTCTGAATTTTGCTAGAGAGCATTTGGATGATCCAGAAGAAGATTGGGAGAATGTCATATGGTCAGATGAAACCAAAATATAACTTTTTGGTAAAAACTCAGCTCGTCCTGTTTGGAGGACAAAGAATGCTGAGTTGCATCCAAAGAACACCATACCTACTGTGAAGCATGGGGGTGGAAACATCATGCTTTGGGGCTGTTTTTCTGCAAAGGGACCAGGACGACTGATCCGTGTAAAGGAAAGAATGAATGGGGCCATGTATCGTGAGATTTTGAGTGAAAACCTCCTTCCATCAGCAAGGGCATTGAAGATGACTGGGTGGGTCTTCCAGCATGACAATGATCCCAAACACACTGCCCGGGCAACAAAGGAGTCGCTTCGTAAGAAGCATTTCAAGGTCCTGGAGTGGCCTAGCCAGTCTCCAGATCTCAACCCCATAGAAAATCTTTGGAGGGAGTTGAAAGTCCGTGTTGCCCAGCAACAGCCCCAAAACATCACTGCTCTAGAGGAGATCTGCTTGGAGGAATGGGCCAAAATACCAGCAACCGTGTGTGAAAATCTTGTGAAGACTTACAGAAAACGTTTGACCTCTGTCATTGCCAACAAAGGGTATATAACAAAGTATTGAGATAAACTTTTGTTATTGACCAAATACTTATTTTCCACCATAATTTGCAAATAAATTCATAAAAAATCCTACAATGTGATTTTCTGGATTTTTTTTCTCTCATTTTGTCTGTCATAGTTGAAGTGTACCTATGATGAAAATTACAGGCCTCTCTCATCTTTTTAAGTGGGAGAACTTGCACAATTGGTGGCTGACTAAATACTTTTTTGCCCCACTGTAGTTACTGAATCCATAGAGCAGACATTGTTGGTTGTGGCTGCTCCAAATGTTTAATACTTATTTTGATCCTCTGCAGGCCAAACACAAGCGATACTTTGGGCACTCGGCACACGTGACCAACATTCGCTTCTCCTATGATGATAAATATGTGATCAGCACTGGAGGACATGACTCCAGGTATGCAGAGCTTGTGTTAAGGCTTAACCATATGTTAGATGAATTACGTTATACAGTTGGAAGTCGGAAGTTTACATAGTTTAAAACCACTCCACAAATGTCTTGTTAACAAACTATAGTTTTGACAAGTTGGTTAGGACACCAACTTTGTGCATGACACAAGTCATTTTTCCAACAATTGTTTACAGACAGATTATTTCACTTATAATTCACTGTATCACAATTCCAGTGGATCAGAAGTTTACATACACTAAGTTGACTATGCCTTTAAACAGCTTGGAAAATTCCAGAAAATGTCATGGCTTTAGAAACTTCTGATAGGCTAATTTACATCATTTGAGTCAATTGGAGGTGTACCTGTGGATGTCTTTCAAGGCCTACCTTCAAACTCAGTGCCTCTTTGCTTGACATCATGGGAAAATCAAAAGACATCAGCCAAGACCTCAGAAAAACAATTGTAGACGTCCACAAGTCTGGTTCATCCTTGGGAGCAATTTCCAAATGCCTGAAGGTACCACGTTCATCTGTACAAACAACACAAGTATAAACACCATGGGACCACGCAGCCATCATACCACTCAGGAAGAAGATGCGTTCTGTCTCCTAGAGATGAATGTACTTTGGTGTGAAAAGTGCAAATCAATCCCAGAACAACAGCAAAGGACCTTGTGAAGATGCTGGAAGAAGCAACAGGTACAAAAGTATCTATATCCACAGTAAAACTAGTCCTATATCGACGTAAGCTGAAAGGCCACTCAGCAAGGAAGAAGCCACCATTCCAAAACTGCCATGAAAAAGGCAGACTACGGTTTGCAACTGCACATTGGGACAAAGATCGTACTTTTCGGATGAAACAAAAATAGAACTGTTTGGCCATAATGACCATTGTTATTTTTGGAGGAAAAAGGGGGAGGCTTGCAAGCCAAACAACACCATCCAAACCGTGAAGCACGGGGTGGCAGCATCATGTTGTGGGGGTGCTTTGCTGCAGGAGGGACTGGTGCACTTCACAAAATAGATGGCATCATGAGGGAGGTAAAAGTATGTGGATATATTGAAGCAACATCTCAAGACATCAGTCAGGAAGTTAAAGCTTGGTCGCAAATGGGTCTTCCAAATGGACAATGACCCCAAGCATACTTCCAAAGTTGTGGCAAAATTACTTAAGGACAACAAAGTCAATGTATTGGAGTGGCCATCACAAAGCCCTGACCTCAATCTTATAGAACATTTGTGGGCAGAACTGAAAAAGCGTGTGCGAGCAACAAGGCCTACAAACCTGACTCGGTTACACCAGCTCTGTCAGGAGGAATGGGCCAAAATTCACCCAACTTATTGTGGGAAGCTTGTGGAAGGCTACCCAAAACGTTTGACCCAAGTAAAAACAATTTAAAGGCAATGCTACCAAATACTAATTGAGTGTATGTAAACTTCTGACCCACTGGGAATGTGATGAAATAAATAAATCATTCTCTCTACTATTATTCTGACATTTCACATTCTTAAAATAAAGTGGTGATCCTAACTGACCTAAAACAGGGAATTTTTACTAGGATTAAATGTCAGGAATTGTGAAAAACTGAGTTTAAATGTATTTGGCTAAGGTGTATGTAAACTTCCGACATCAAATGTAGATATTCTACAATGAGTAGTAGCATTAAAAAGTGATTTCAGACAGGTCTGATTCAGAGTTATGATTTTTTTTTTGTTACTGATTGCTGTATTGTCTTCCTCTTTTTCAGTGTCTTTGTGTGGAAATGCCTATAAACCCGAGTCTTTTCTCCACAACCATGCATTCAAACTCCTTAGCCTAACACAGTAAGTCTTGGATTCTGACAAGAATGCAGCCAGGATCCCAACGCCTCAAGTGTCTGGCTACGGTCAATATTTTGCCTAACATGCTGCAACTATGTCTCCCCATCCACCTGTGGGGGAGAATGGGGTGCAATACGCTAATCACTGTAGTATTAATTCAAGTCTAAGCATTAGGCAGAGCAGGTAGCTCTTTTTCTAACAGGAAATTACTTTGAAGCAGATTTTTTGCCACTAGAAAATGGTGGATTTTCTGTCTAAACAAGAAATGACCATTTGTGTTTACATTCTCATCTGCTTGTAATGAAGGACACATGAAAATAGGTTGCCACGCCAGCTATTGATTTATATTTAAACCATTGATAATGGCTGGGATTCAATTCGATTGTGTATTGTCGACAAGGGGGCTCTTAAAGGCAATGTTCCCGCGCTTGCGGAGATTTCATTCACAGTAAACGCTGCAAATGTCAGCTCAATCTGAAATTACCTTTAAAACCTCAAGTCTAAACCCTGTCTAAGCCGGGGGGAGAGATAACATATGGAATTTTTTAATATGGTAATACCAATGATTGTTTAGCTATTAGATTTGTAATTTTAAGACCCATTAAGGTATCAAAACAATATATATAAAAATTGGATGAAACATTGACTTTGGCATTACTGCTATTTGCCAATAGAAACACATTTAATAACAGATTCACTACATGGAACAACAAATAGTCCCCAAAAAATCTAAAGGAAGATTGCTTTGAAATGTCTGCCCAAATTCTGAGAGATAAGAAAGATCAGGAAACTATAATTTTAAAAAAAATGTACATGTATTTATCCCCCTTAGTTTAGTGCCTAAAATATCTTCATATGTACTTCCATTCATCTTTGTAACTGGTACCGGGGTCCTTCAGACGAGTCTTGTGAGCATCCTAAAGCAAAACGGAGAATACCATCCTGTGAGTCTCATCCTTCAATAGTGGTCATAATAGTTTGTAGGCCAAACCGTTCGGACGCTAGACATTTTCGTTTTGTGAGAAGAATGATTTTCGGGATGTCTCATGGTCTGACAAAACACCGCTCTAGCTCTGCGACCTTTCACCGCAGATAGGGAAGGGCGGGTGCAGTGGATTGAGACGCAACGAACGCAAAAAAAACATCTAGTTTAAACAGACGGATTTTGATGGGGAGTTTTTTATGTTAGTAAGATTTCCACAGGGCGCAGAAATTGTAGGCTAAGGGTTACATTTTGCATTGTCAACAGCGCTTCAAGAATTGAATCCCAGCCAATGTAGAGCAAAAAAAAAGTTGTTTTCCCATAACTTATTTGAAAGAGCCTTTTCCATTGTTGAACATTATCAAACTTAAGTGCCTTTATGAATATTTCTACTGGTCTTATATTTTTTTGCAATTTCAGTTGAAATAATTTTGTACATGTCTGGTGCTATTAGATTGTAAACTTTTACTCATTCAATATGCAGAAAAGGGCATTGCTTTGCTGCTGTTTTAAGTTAATGCATAAACATCCAAAGTATGATGACATGTAATATAGTATGTTAATAGCTAATGAAAATATTTAAACGTTACTCAGTGATCTGATGTTCAATGTTCAGCTTGTGAACGTCACAGAAATGGCAGTGAGCATTCTTGTTTTGTCAATGTTACTTACACTTTGTGGAATATCTTGGTGAAATGTTTTTCCATGTAACCATAGTGAAAAGAATGTTCAGATCTAATACACTGAAGAATACTGTTTTAAATCAAGATTCACTTCCAGTAAGGGATTTCAGTGGTACTTCAAGGGGTGGCTTTAAGGTGAAGTGAAATTAGACAGTCTAGGAGTGACCTGTCACACCAAAGCCGACTATGCAGTCTTACTCAAGCCCTGGTCATCTTTCCATTCTTCTGTGTTCGTCTGCTGTTGAACTCTTTGCCTCACCTTGCTGTATTTAGTCAGTCAATCTCACTGTAACGTTTAGCTATTGTGGCAGCAATATCTCAATATTGTTACTATGTGCATTCTTTATAAGTATGAATTCATGTTCCCAGTTAAGTCATTTCGTTTTTGTACAAGACTGATTGTCTAGATATTGTTTCATATTATTTGTATCATATTGTAAATTACTCAAATATGCTCAAATGCATGAATTTATTTTTTAATCAAAATTACATCTTTGTAGAGTGAGGCAAAATTATTGTATGAATGACAATCATGGTTGTTTTATACCAATTTATTGTAAGTGTGTGCCAACATAGATGTACAAATGTTACGTATATGGAAAGATTAAATGAAAATGTATACAAAAATCGTAATCATTTGTCCAATGAAAGTTGAATTGTTAGACAGTGGTATCACTCAAAAGGCATATTGAGCTTCTCTGCCCCCAGTTGAACTTTCGGTGGTGGTTCAGACTTCATCATTTCGCTTTTACCTTAAGATGAATGCACGGACTAAGTCACTGAATTAGACCATCCGCTAAAATCACTCAAATGTACAAAATGTAACTTCAGACTAGGTTGAGACAATGGCAATTCTTGTACTGTTAGTATTTACAATGTACTAGCATTCCTACATGCTAGTTAGAAAAGCATTGAGTATACTGTAAATTCCTATTCAACAAAAAAGGTGAAGTGACATCCAAGCATTTAAAACATGCCCTGGATAGAAGCAAGGGGTTGTTCTGGCAGAGCTATAGTTTCTGCAAGTGTTTGCTTTTTAACTTTTCTATACCCTCCATTACCTACTGAGAAATAAACACAGTAATTCATCTAGAAGCTTTATTGTAATTGTTTATATTTCACAATGCATTCCACAAACAGAAGAGTCCATTACAATTGTATGAAGTAACATTCACAATTACTTGCATAAACAATGCTTGAAGTTACCAAGTAACATAATTTTGCAGCTTTAGATAGGGTCCACAGACAGTGTTTCATTTTTTTCGTCTTAAGTTGTAGGTAAACGTGTTAGAGTTTAACTAGGCAGCTGCATGAGGTGAAATGATCATTAAATGCTTTAACTTTTTTAAAGTTCTAAATGTTTCTAACTAGAAATACTCAGAAGCATGAAGTGCTATGGAATAGCGCCCTGCTGGTATTAGACCATCGCCAAGCACAATGACACACATGTCAAGCACACTCAAGAGTCACTGAAGAGAGCTAGAAGCTTTGAAACTACAGTCAATCAATAAAACAGTAAAATCACAACCACCACCAACTTAATCATACCAAAAAAACTCAGGTTTCCAAAGTTCTCCCTCTTACAAAAAAAAAAAGAAGAGACAAAGCAATTCCAATTGTCTGAACACTGCGTCAAAGAACAAATGAACCAGCCCATGGAACACAATTTCCTTTCAACATCCATCACTGGTCATGTCCAAGTGCAAGATTAAAATATATATATTTTACATATTCCAACTAGCTTTTTGAGCCAGATAGCATGGTATGGTCAAATTAGTTAATCAAAAGGTGGCAATACTTGAGCTATAGAATACTGATAATCCAGGGTGTTTCAGGGAACACAAGGAATTCTGAAATGAAGAGATTGTGAAAATAACAGTGCTGCATACCACCTTACACACCACCCTCACCCAGTGCCACCCACCCTCTCAAAGGACTTCAGGGACTGACCGGCATTTCTTTCTTCAGTCAGCCTTCACACGCTTCAGTCCAGGGACTTTGGCCTGGACCCTGAAAGTGGAAAGAAGCAAAAAGCTTTAGTTAAAAGATGTTGATATGCTTAAAATGAAAGCGCTCATTCTGAGTAAAACACCCTTCTACAAATACCTAAATTCAACATAGGGCCTACTTTATCATACAAGGGTCAATTATGTAGGCAGGAGTGCAGACATGTAAAAAATAACACACAACACCAATAGTTTAAAAAACGTAATATAAATCCAGCCAAAGGTTCCTAGCAGATATTACAAAGTACATAAATATAAAGTGGCTCCGTTTTTGGGTAATCCAATTCTGGTTCTGAATGAAAATTCATTCTGAATACAAGGGGTGGGTTCTTGCTGTTTGCATGTTGTGTAAATTATTTATAATACAATTGAATTCTTGCAGAACCTTTTAAATGGTAAAATGATGCAATATGTGTCTGATAAATGTGAATAAATTGTTAAAATCAGTGGTATAAGAAGGATTTCATTAAATTTGTTATCAATTGGAGATTCACATTTTTTCAAAACTATTAGATCATTTCCTTGCTTTGTTGGTACAGGATTTTAAACAATCAATTCGGATTAGACTGCTATACAGTGCATTCGGCAGTATTGAGACCCCTTCCCCACATCGTTACAGTCTAAAATTGATTACATTAATGTTTCCTTAATCTACACAATACACCCCATAATGACAAAGCAAAAACAGTTTGAAATGTAGCTAATGTAGCTTTACTTTAAAAAATGTAACACCTTTACATAAGTATTCAGACCCTTTGCCATGAGACTTGAAATTGAGCTTAAGTGCATCCTGTTTCCATTCTAGCCATGCCCCGAACGTTCCCTGTGCCTGCACCACTTACTCATTGCTAGCTCTAGCCTGTCCTGAGAAACCACTGCACTCACTGGGAGTCTGGGCTGCGTCACCACTTATGCTGAAACACAACTCGACAGCACTGCTTCTTGACGCAATGTACATCCAACCCGGAAGCCAGGCACACCAATGTGTGGGAGGAAACACTGTACACCTGGCGACCTGGTCAGCGTGCACTGCACCCGGCCCGCCACAGGAGTTGCGAGTGCGCTATGAGACAAGGATATCCCTACCGGCCTAACCCGGACGACGCTGGGCCAATTGTGCGTCGCCCCATGGGCCTCCCGGTCGCGGCCGGCTGCGACAGAGCCTGGGCTCGAACCCAGAATCTCTGGCAGCACAGCTAGCACTGCAATGCAGTGCCTTAGACCACCTTACAATACAATAAGATACCGGTAGTAGCTTGCTTGAAATGATAATGCAAAATAGTCAATTTCCAAGCGGATCGTCACCAAAAATGAATTAACTTAGTCTACCCCGCCTCATCTCTCCCAGTCAAGATATTTTCTTGAGCGGTGTGTGTAAATGTCATGGGCCTTAAAAAAAGAGGCAGCGTACACATTTATAAAAAGACTAATGCTATTCTACGCAAATGTTGAGTATAATAAAATGAGTCAAACGGAAGGGAAACATGTCACCCCATGAAAATCAGCCAAAACAAGCTAAATACCTCAATGCATGCACATCCTATTGAATATACATTCACCTGTATTGTGAATATGCCTAGGCTACATTCATTTACCCAGATTATCAGAGATTTACCATTCAAATAAATTAGTGTTATATAGATTGATTTTAATGTATGCATTAATTAATCCATTATACACTCAATTTGGCTTTGGTAAAAAAGCTATTGAACTTTAAAAAGGCCTGTCTGGATCAAGTACCATTGTGACTTTGGCCAATATGCCTTTGTTTGACATAGTATCGGGGTGACGTTGAATTGAAACGTATACAAAATCTGAATGGTGAAAGACCCATTGAAATCACTTAGAATGTATGCGTTGCCACCCTAGGGTCATGAACTATTCAAAGCAAATTCATAACCGATTATTCCAAAACATAAAATACTGTCAAATTTGAAAACTAGGTGGATATGTAAAATAAGCATTTTCATTTCTGTATTTTTCTGATGGCCTGAGAGACATTGGAACTTTACAGTTCATGCCAAACACATGCACCATGTATACAAAAGTTGTGGACAACCCTTCAGATTAGTGGATTTGGCTGTCAGGAGGAGGGATAATGGTCTGGGGCTGTTTTTCATGGTTCGGGCTCCCGAGGTCCATACCTCGCTTTTTGGTACCCTTCCCCAGATTTCTGCCTCAACACAATGCTGTCTCGAAGCTCTTACGGACGACCTCACGACTTAGTTTTTGCTCTGACATGCAATGTCACCGGTGGGACCATATATAGACAGGTGTGTGCACGCATTACCAAATCATGCCCAATCAATTGAATCTACCAAAGGTGGACTCCAATCAAGTTGTCAAAACATCAAGGATGATTAATGGAAACAGGATGCGCCTGAGCTAAATTTCAAGTCTCATAGCAAAGGGTCTGAATATTTATTTTTAATTTGCCTTGTTCAGGGGCAGAACAGATTTTTACCTTGTCAGCTCGGGATTCACTCACAACCTTTCGGTTACTAGTCCAACACTCTAACCACTAGGCTACCTGCCGCCCATTAATATTTGGAAGATGCATCTCTCATTACATCACTGCCAAGATAATCCTATTTGATCCACCACTATTTATTTTTCAACAGCTTTTTAGGACTTCAATTGACCTGGTTGTTCAAAGAGTTTTTTGGATACCTACTTCCTATACATTTTACCTTCGCATTACAACACTGCCAAGATATCCACATTTTGTCAACCGGTATTTACTTACGTTGCAATAATGTCTTTGACCTGCTTGTTGGCCATCCCCACATAATGGTCAATCTGTACCTAAAATACACAAAACAAAAATCATTCTAGTGAAAAGCTTAGGTACAATATTAAACTTCCACTTGACTTTGAAGTCAATTAATCAACATTTCAGTTTAGGTGCGAATGTTCTATGCTTCCCTCGTCAGATCAACATATTTTTCATACATTTAACAGCAAATAACAGCTTATACCTTGTACTTCTCATAGATGATGGGGAAGCTGAACATTCCAACCAGACCTGGAGAGAGGGGGAGAAGGTTGACACCTCTGTCAGTAAGCCACTATGTCTGTATACAGATTTAATATTGTATGCGAGCAGAGCGCCCAATTTGACTGGAGCTAAATTCCCAAAGGCAGGAGCGTCTGCCTTCTCGCACGCTCTAATTTCTCTCCAGTAGTGCTCACATCACGAGGTCAGGGTAACCCGGCCCAGCATGCATTTGTAGTCTACTTGTGTGCTGCTATAGCCCCTTGCTTTACCTGCTGTCGGAGTACGCTAAATATTTGAATAAAGAAACTGATAGAACACGTGCTAAATCAAGGTGACTTACAAAGATACAGACCAAGATGATAAGGACACTGATGTCGTGTCCTCAACTAAAGAATAATTGTGAAATATGGAAAGACACGTATCCCAAAAACATGATTGTGTACTTACTATGTGCACATGCTAAAAGGGAACAAAGTGGGTCGGTGTGTGTCACGGTAGCAAAGTACACTGCTCAAAAAAATAAAGGGAACACTTAAACAACACAATGTAACTCCAAGTCAATCACACTTCTGTGAAATCAAACTGTCCACTTAGGAAGCAACACTGATTGACAATAAATTTCACATGCTATTGTGCAAATGGTATAGACAACAGGTGGAAATTATAGGCAATTAGCAAGACACCCCCAATAAAGGAGTGGTTCTGTAGGTGTTGACCACAGACCACTTCTCAGTTCCTATGCTTCCTGGCTGATGTTTTGGTCACTTTTGAATGCTGGCTGGCGGTGCTTTCACTCTAGTGGTAGCATGAGACGGAGTCTACAACCCACACAAGTGGCTCAGGTAGTGCAGCTCATCCAGGATGGCACATCAATGCGAGCTGTGGCAAGAAGGTTTGCTGTGTCTGTCAGCGTAGTGTCCAGAGCATGGAGGCGCTACCAGGAGACAGGCCAGTACATCAGGAGACGTGGAGGAGGCCGTAGGAGGGCAACAACCCCAGCAGCAGAACCGCTACCTCAGCCTTTGTGCAAGGAGGTGTAGGAGGAGCACTGCCAAAGCCCTGCAAAATGACCTCCAGCAGGCCACAAATGTGCATGTGTTTGCTCAAACAGTCAGAAACAGACTCCATGAGGGTGGTATGAGGGCCCGACGTCCACAGGTGGGGGTTGTGCTTATACAGCCCAACACCGTGCAGGACGTTTGGCATTTGCCAGAGAACACCAAGATTGGCAAATTCGCCACTGGCGCCCTGTGCGCTTCACAGATGAAAGCAGGTTCACACTGAGCACATGACAGACGTGACACAGTCTGGAGACACCGTGGAGAACGTTCTGCTGCCTGCAACATCCTGCAGCATGACAGGTTTGGCAGTGGGTCAGTCATGGTGTGGGGTGGCATTTCTTTGGGGGGCTGCACAGCCCTCCATGTGCTCGTCAGAGGTAGCCTGACTGCCATTAGGTACCAAGATGAGATCCTCAGACCCCTTGTGCTGGTGCGGTTGGCCCTGGGTTCATCCTAATGCAAGACCACATGTGGCTGGAGTGTGTCAGCAGTTCCTGCAAGAGGAAGGCATTGATGCCATGGACTGGCCCGTTAGTCCAGGTCTGGGAGGAGATCCCTCAGGAGACCTCTGCCACCTCATCAGGAGCATGCCCAGGCATTGTAGGGAGGTCATACAGGCACGTGGAGGCCACACACACTACTGAGCCTCATTTTGACTTGTTTTAAGGACATTACATCAAAGTTGGATCAGCCCGTAGTGTGGTTTTCCACTAATTTTGAGTGTGACTCCAAATCCAGACCTCCATGGGTTGATAAATTTGATTTCCATTGATCATTTTTGTGTGATTTTGTTGTCAGCACATTCAGCTATGTAAAGAAAAAAGTATTTAATAAGAATATTTCATTCATTCAGATCTAGGAGGTGTTATTTTAGTGTTCCCTTTATTTTTTTGAGCAGTGTATTTATAAACTAAAAGTCTGATCTTAAACGTTCATTTTTGTTCTACTATCTATACAATAGGCCATAATTGATTAAGCCCAATATGCCTGCCTGGCATATATTCCCACATTCAAGGAGCTTTTCGTTTTGATTGGGTTATTGCCTAAACCTAAGCGTACCCATTACAAAAACAAAAAAACACCCAGCCATGCAGGAGTGGAAGTGAAGTGTGTCAAAAATGTCACAAAAAGCCTTTATGCTTAAGTCTCCAATTATCAACTTTTTCAAAAGGTATCTTACCTAGAATAAGGAGTGTGAGTCCGTTGAACAAGGCACCAACATAGGTGAGAATCCACATCAGCACAGCAAACTGGATGGGAGAAGGATAGGTTTTATTTCAGTCTGTTCAGAACACTCAGCCTATTCATGGGTTGCATGTTGTCACAATATTGTTTTGAACATTCGTTTTAAGACCAGCTGACCATACTACTCCAGTCTCAATTGGTGCCGATTAAGATTATCTGAAGTGCATTACTGTGGCTTGGAAACACGATGACATTTCAAAATGTAGGCAAATTAGTAAGAAGTTTCTGTAATCATTGTGATGTCTCCAGAGACTTTAGATGCAGTACAACTTCAGCTAAGATTGAGGGGAGAGCGCCGACATTCTACCTAGCTAATGTTGGCATTGTTAGCCATTTCTGATGAACTCTGCTAGCTCATGGCAACATTGCCATCTCTATCTTAAACTTAACGACATCATGATGGCAAAGTTGTTTTCTACTAAATAGTCTACTTAAGCAATGTCGACGTATTTACAGGCCATTCGCGTAGATTTGACGAAGTCATAAGCCACTGTTCTGAAAGACTTGGCATTAACCATCTGTCAGAAATCAATATGCTGAGGCATCTGTAGAACATTGAGAACTATGGCAATGATGCGACCAAGTGACAGAGGTGCAACCATGAGCACGTAAGAGGCTATCTTTCCATATATTGATTAGCAAAGCCGTTCTATGACAATTTCACTCAAAATGTTGCTTATTCCTTCCTACAGAGCTTAGGTATGTTAACATGTGAGGCACTCCGCTGTTGTATTCCAGGATCACATGCATCCTTATACAGTGATATCCAAGGTGGACAGACAATTATCAATTAGTAAAGAAACAGAATCTGACCTGGAATCAAAATATCAACCACCATTTATAGCCTTGTCCCAAATGTATAAATAAGGCAATGGTGGTGCCTCATTTGGTATATTTACGACATTTGGCAGAAGTTCACCAGGTCACCATTTCACTTTGCCCACAGGGCACAGACTAAATAGATGACACTCTTGATGAATATTACTAATCCTAAATCAATGTAGCTGATGGCTCTTGAATGGGCAGATGTCAAATTTACTGTACCCTCTAACAAAAGAGGCCAGGCTAGAACCACAGAGGGGAGAGAAAGGGGCCAGGGCATGCAGGGAGGAGGGGTCTGGAGTGGCCTTCGTGGTAGACAGGGCAGGGGTTGAACTGGAAGGTGTTGACAGACATGTAGAAACTTCATAGCTCTCAACAGGTGCTCTTCTCTACAAGGCTGTTTCCCCCTTAAAACAATGAGGCTCCCCTACTTCTGCCTGACTGTACATGGACAAAATGAAAGGAAAAGCTCATTTTTACATGTGAATGCAACCATAGAATTAAGGGCAAATGTTTTCCGTAGCTATTAGGGGGTTGAACCTGAACATTCCCCACATGTTAACAGCCAAATTCCCCCTAGACTGAGTAAAAATAAAAATATATCATTAATACCAAAATATGTAGCCTATTCCTAAACAAGCACCATATTTCCGTGCAGGAGGTTAGCCTACATGCTTAAATCTTCATTTGCATTCTTACCTTGAGGGAATCCACCAGGTCTTCAACAAGAAAGAGGCGACGCAGCTCTATGACTGTTGTGTTGAACCGTGCCAGAGCACAGTCGCTGTACTTATGGACGGTTTCCTCTGACAGACCCACATCCTGATCCAGGTACAGCCTGCAACACCACAAAACATGAGCTGGGCCTATGTATATTGCAAGACAAATCCTGAATCTAAACAAGGTGTGTTATCATTCAACAATGGAGTTAACCCACATATGTATAAACTGTCATGACTGTCCTGTGAGGATTCAAATAGGTCCAACCAGACCCCTCTCAGCCACATAAGGGGGAGGGGGGGGGGGTAACACCTCACACCCTGTTGTAAATCAAGGAGAACTTTCAGCATCTCCCTCTACAATTTTCACCACAGGAATGAGCCCGTTTCAGTTTCCCGAGGAAACTAACACATTCTAAAGCAAATACTGGAACAATATTTCTAACATAGAATGTGGGGAATGGTCAGGGGTGATCTGGAGAACACTGGTGAAGTTTCAGTTATTTTGTGATGCCATTAAAAATGTTAAAGGAAATACTGTAACTTGAAAAGTATATATGTCCATCCTGTGTTGTGCATGAAATATGAAAAGTGTGTGTGTGTGTTTTTAGGAGCCATGGAGTTCTACATCAACTTTGCAGTGACTAGCCACGCCCACGAGTGAGGTCAGAGAACGTGTCAGCCTGACAGACCAAGCCTTTTGAATGAACTGTATAAAATGGGTTAAGAATTTACACATCAGACCAGAGAGAAGTGGCGCTGCAGCTCACATTTAAAGTGATTGGAACTCAATCTCAACACAAGGTAGAGACGATAAAGTCACGTCCCAGACAATCACTGGTACGGCTGATTAGCTGTCCTCAGTAAAGTATCTAGAAAAGCAAATTTAAGTGGGACCATTCCATTACTGTGTTCAAATCATCGTATTACACTACTCCTATCACCCCACTGGAACCATCTTCAAAGAAACATCTTCCAGAGCGAATGGAAGTAGAATAAAATCTGTAGTTCTGTTCAGGACTACACGACAAGTCACCGGATGTCGGACAACTGCAGAGGAGAACAGTAGAAGACTGGTGGGGACCCCTTTCGGACAATCAGAGCCTTACAAGCGAAGAGGTCCAACATCCTTTCCAAGAAGGCCTTGTCTATTGAGAGAAACCAAGGATTTTCACAAATACATTCATGATTTCCTACTCCAAGCGGGTGGTGGTGTGCAAAGTATAAGTGAGAGTAGTTTCTAAACGTAACAACGTTAAAAGGTCTGTCCCTCTCTCGACCTCCATGTCTTTTGTAACAAGCAGCCATTCTGTTGTCAGTCTGCTAGGGACCTGTTTCTAATGTATTAAGTGTGTATGTTTATACTGTGTTACCATTTAGTTAGCAAATAAAATAAATACATTTGTGTAGTACTGAATCATAAGTAAGGCTGGGGTTTTTGCAGATGCAAGGTTACGACTGTTCAGAATGATGATATGATACGAGGTTATGATTAATAAGTTAACTGTTTATGGATGTGATAGGTAAAGACCTTTAGAGTTTAATTCGGGAGATTGTAACTCTTTAAAGAACAGCCCCCGTGGGGCCCCAAATCCTAGTGAGTTTGTTACATGATTAATTTAACCGGGTAACACTTTAACAGTTGATTAGATAAGTCATTAGATTAATGAAAGTAAAGTCACGACACTATTCTAGTCAAGGCTCATCCTAAACTAAACCCTCTGTACACCTTTTTTCTATTCATATATAGTGTCCCATAATCTCTACACATCATCATATACATTCCAGACTGACATTGCTTGTTCTAATATTTATACTTTTTATTTGCATGTATTTTTATTACTGCACTGTTAGAGCTAGGAACATAAGTGTTACGCCAAACCTGCAACATCTGCAAAATGTGTACGCAACAAATACAATTAAATTGTTTCTTAGTGTTGAGGTTATTCACAAAACATGGGCGAGGGGTCTAGAAAACCCTCTGAAGCCTACAGGTTGTCGAGGAGTGGTTGGCATTTTTACACATCAGATTGATTTCTTAGAACGCAAAGCCAAGAACCACGCTTGACCGGCTTAGTTATGATTTTCTGAGCACCAGTCACAATCCCTGTAATCTTAAACCAAGATAATTCAATGTTAATGAGTGGTTGGTGAGAATTCATAAGGCTTTAAGCCACTGCCAGGAATGGGGATAACCAGATTAGCAGCTCTGTGCGACAGAGTCAGAATGTTTACTCTCAAATAAGAGACATGTCCCTTTCTCCCTCCTTGGCTGGGAATACATCTACTTCTGCAACCCAATCATCTAATCAGACCAATATTTTACTCCAACTATAAATAAGCCAGTAGCTGGATAATCAAATTGCATGATTCATAAAACGTGTAGTTTCAATTCAGTCATTTAACTTCAATTCAATTCCTGAAGTGACTAAATGGAATAATCCACAAAAAGATGCACTCTTCAGGAACACTGCCTTGGAACAGTGATCACTGAAATGTATGTGAGATGCCAAGGTTACTCTGCTGTATAGGAATCTTAATCTGCGGTTTTGGAACAAGAGATAGTCCAGAGAGCAGCTGAGGCTAATGCATGCATGATGTATATAATAGAATATATGGATGTTTTCTGCATTACATCATGGTGTATGTTGAGCAGTGGAGTAAAGTACTTATACTTATTGTCCACCATCATTTGCAAATAAATTAAAAATCCTACAATGTGATTTTCTGGATTTTTTTTCTCTCATTTTGTCTGTCATAGTTGAAGTGTACCTATGATGAAAATTACAGGCCTCTCATCTTTTTAAGTGGGAGAACTTGCACAATTGGTGGTTGACTAAATACTTTTTGCCCCACTGTATATTTACTTTTACTCAAGTATGACAATTGGGTACTTCTTCCCACCACTTATGTAAAAAAAAAAAGTGGGTTACTAACTTGAATGGGTGCCCTTCATCAGACTTCTGGATGGCCTGCAGGATCCCCTTGTATATCCTGAAGCAAATGGTGACGGAGAGGAGCACCAGAGTGATGTAGGATGAGACGCTGACGATGCTGCAAAGTGTCAGGGAGAGCAGCAGAGAGAGGCCAGCGCCAAACACCACGCCAGAAGTCTTGACATCACGCCAGTACAGGAGCTCTACCACTGCAGGAGAGAGAACAGGGTCAGATAGCTGCAGGACACAAACTAAGTGTGCTTCTTTTCAACACATTAAAATAAGAGATTATGGTGGTGATGTTGGAGGTGGAATGAGAAGGGGTAAATCTATGAAAAAATTAACACCCGATTTAATTTGCTTAATTATTTGTCTGCAGATAATTAGCTACTAGCCACACTACTTTACTAAACGGGAATCCCTGGTGTTCCCTACAGCTGCCATGTTTCGTTTACTGTTGGAACGCCAGTATACCACTGCAGGTAATGCACCTAGGTCCAGGTTCATTCATAGCAATGGCACAGGCCTAAAACCTGTTCATTTTTAAGATTGTTAGCCAACCCCCACCCAGTCAGCTAGGGGCAGGACAGACCCATGCTTGTGTTTCACCAGCAATTCCTAGCACGTCAGTGTACAGTATTAGATATGAATGACATCCATTTCCTACTGGCAGACGCATTTTAAAACGTAGGCCAGCCAGCAAGCGGGCATTGCTCGAATCTTCAATGTGCAATGACTTGGCAGGCTATCAGATTTCAAATTGCTTAACAAGTAATGAATGGGCTTATAGTTGAAAACCCACATTTTACAGGTTTCTGCCAAATAGATAATCGTATCAAGCGATTCATACCAAAGCAACGACTGATGCATTATTGTGATTGAATTGATCACATAGCGAACAAGTCAAATACCTAAAGGCACCTCCGAAGCAGAATCAAAAGAAGCGTCAGCAGTTTTAGCCAGCCTAGGGACACACTTCACTGTCAAATCACAAGAATGCTTCTCGTGAGGAATAATGTCAGACCCTTTATGGACCACGCTCGTGGGGTCTTTTTAGGCGGTGACGCTAAGCTTTTAATTTCTCCCAAACGCCAATGTTAGCTGCTAGCTTAACTGGATAGCTCGGCTACAGCTCGTTTAAATATAGCTAGATCGCTAACATTGGCCAGTTACTAGTAGCTAGCTCAAGCATTTGCGTCACCAGGACCCTTTGTTTAGAATGTTTCTAGCAATAATAGCTAACGTGCAACCGTGAAGGGGGGGGGGATAGATAGATAGTCCTTTGTCTATCTACGGTACATATGGTAAGCATGAACTAGCATTTGGGGGAACTAAAAATAGCCCAGGCATATCAACTGCGCTAATCTCATCATATAGCTAGCTAATAACATGCCATGATTTAATAATGTCCTTCCGTATACATCTCCATGTAAACACTACTTTAATATCCACGGGGGGAGATGGATAAACAGGAAAATGACTGAATCGTACATGAGTCTGACGCCATGTAGTTCTTAGCGTAGCCCCCATCACGATAAAATGTCCAGTTTGACCTAGCTGGGCCTCTGCAAAGCGCCATGCACAGCTCAATTCCTACCCATTCGCCTCACACCGTAGCGTCGGTAAGGCAAATTGGTCAATTCAACGGCGATACAATCGAATATAAATGTGATATGTAAAGACAGCATCGTACACACGAGAATGACAGCACTTACCCCGTTCGGCATCCATCTTGAGCCTCCTAGCATCCAGCACTTAACTAGCTCAGCTGCGCGAAAGGGTGTTCACTTCCTGCTAGGTACATTTGAGATCCACTCATTATGCGCAGCTCTGCAGCGCCTCAGCTCTTTCTAATTATGTTTAAGTTTCAATACGTGCCCAATGCAAATATGCTTTTCTACTATTCGTGGGAACACTGGTAGAGCTTTGTAGTAAGTCATTTGGTTTCAAAACTGAATGAAAATATTGGAAATGGGGGAGTAGGGGTGGGGAAAATGTTAGTCATAACTGCAAATGTTGACCAGCTTTATCAATATAACAGTGCATCATTATGACCGACAACTGGTCAAATCTAAAATCAGGAGTTTATTACAAAGACATTTTTATAAATACCAATTCCAACAAATGTAAAACTGACAACCGCAGGCAATTTACAATGTTTTGTAAGCCTTTCATACAGCCATGTGAAGCTGTTGGTCAATATTTAACCAATACAATTGTCTGGTAGTGAGTTCATAGCCTTAATGCGATAGCCAGAAAGAGTCCTCTACAAACTCTTACATCAGAACACATGTCAGATGGAAATTCACGCACCCATATCATGTCCAGTTAAAATAATCTGCTTACCCGTTAAAACTAATTATGGGGCACACCAGAAAACAGCCTACTTCATGCCCAGCTATACAATTTCTTTGGCCCCTTTAGTGTTGTCACTGCCATCTGCCCCTCATGCTTTAATCCTGTACTTTTTTAATACATAATGTTACAGACTAATGTAGACAGTCTCTCAGCCCAATACTGCTTAGTCACTGGAGTGACTCAGGCTGGTAGTCTACTACACCCATACCCTATCCAAGTGCGGGTCATGCTCAACTGAGCACTCAGCCAGATGGTAGTTGCTAAAATGGATGACATACCATTTAGTCAAATACAGTTGACAGGGTCCCTTTGAGCACAATGCCCTTTCTGTTGCAATGTGTGCCAATTGCCATGCTGCATTCCAGAATGATGCAACACAGTAGCACACGACAAAAATCAGCAGGACGTGAGCACAGTGCCATTGGTTGCCTGAGCCTCACCTCTGAGCTGAAAGCAGATGGCTACAACTGGGCCTGGGAAACACCAGAAGACCTCTTCTGTCATAAGCCACATGGCTCCTCTGGTGCTTGCCATATAGGCTAAGTGTGAATACACACATTTGTAATTTAGCAGACATGCTTATCCAGAGCGACTTATAGGAGCAATTAGGGTTAAGTGCCTTAGTAAAGGGCACAGAGATTTTTCACCTAGTCAACTCAGGGATACAAACCAGCGACCTGTCGGTTACTTGCCCAATGCTCTTAACCACTATGCACACACCTTTTTGTTTGTTGCACATGCTGAACAATGGACTTCAACACCTTTATAAAGCCTAGTCAGCAGACTGTGGGGCTGAAGGCTGGTCCTGTATTCAGCAGCATTTGTCAAAGGGGTTAGAGACCCCTGGTGCACCGGACCAGGCAGTCGTGAGTCAACTCCAGGCAGCATGGAATCATTAGACATCTATTACACTTGTCACTTCAGCCCAACACCCCTCCTCCCACCATGCACCTTTGGACAGACTTCTTTCCTGTCAGTGCTACCCTTACCAAAAGGTTCTGCTAGGATAGTGTATTACACATTAGAAATCCAGAGAAACTTTTAGATTTTTGTGTGTGGCAATAACAGTTCCACTGGTTACCAACAATCTTATTTATTTACAGATGGCTACACATTCAGAGCAAATGGCATGCATGGCTGGATGGGACAAGCAATATAAAAACAACCCACTCAACTACCAAAGTGATTACCAATTACATACTACAAAATGTCCACAATACCTGTGCATGGTTTAATAACCACCCTCTAAAAACAAATGGACTACTTTTAATTTCACATACATCTAGAGAACCCAGCAGTAACTACAAAAAAATATATATATAATAGTATTCAGGAAAGGTTACCGCAACAGTAAAATAAAAGAGGGATACCCTTGTCTTTCCACTGTGGTGGAGGCTGGGTGTCTCCATTTTCTGTTTTCCCGTTTTCCATGATAGAGCCGCTGTGAAGGTATCAGCAGGGCATTCCAGACAGCATGCGGTGTGTTGGGCTGGAGGCGGGTGGGGTGCGGGGACCGAGGTGGAAGATGGGGGACAACCAAACCTTCCTCCTGTGAGATGACTGCAGCACTACTGCTCTCTCTACCGCCCTCCCCCTTTTCTCTTCCTCTCAGGCTGTAGGACTGAGGTCAGCTGACTGTCTGCTGGCACCTAGAACGCCTAACGCACTGACGCAGCAACTTCCCCATCTAACTCACTCCCCCTACCTCCGTCTGATACTCTCCCTCCCCTTGCGCAAATGTACGTGCTTTTCCCCTCCCTCTCATCCCCACATGGATGACAAAGCAGCAAGTAGGTGACTCCACCCAAAGGTCTCTGTAGGGACTACAAGTACAGGCTATCCCACTACCTTTAAAATTACACTAGTGTGTACTGTGACTTAAATGTTAAATGCCCTCTGAATTGCCTCAACGTTGGTAAGTAACAAAAACCTCAAATCTAACCTCATGCTCTGGAAAGCATCAGACATCCAATCGGACCATTACTGCGCTTAAATTATGAATGTAATATTATTCTGTTGATCAGAGTAAAAGTCCATCTTCACAAACGGTGTGCCATATCGAAATCAGCCAAACAATTATGATTTGGTCATCACCAAACCAACACACATCAGTAGTCAGTCTTAAATCACATAAGAAAATGGTGATTGTTGTATTAGTCCACTAGAGGGCACCTCACTAATTTCACTGTAGTCTGCCTAGGTTTCCTCATTCTTATGTCAATTTATATTGCGTTAGTATTTTCAGCAAGTTATTTAGAGAGTTGACAAAAGTATATTCACTCAGAACTACAGCTGGAGTCATTTAGATAAATGGGAGGTTCCGTGCAAGGTACATTTTGTAGCATATGGTTGTAGTCCTACTGAAGATTATGGGTGACTAATTCATTATACAGTGGTCGGTTACTACAGTTCTGTGGATTCAAAACAACCTGCAATCTCACTAAGGGGGTTTTGCGAATGAGATAGGTCAGGGGTGATGTTTGATAGTATTTCATTTCGAGTCGAACAAATAAGGGAACACTTGATGACAAGCTCTATTCTTCGTCGGCTGGTGTCGCAATGCAGGCAGAGCCTTTTTATTGGCCGATTCCTCACACAGTCTGGGCGTCCGCCAGCCTTGCTCAAAGCAATGTCCCAATCAGATAAATAAATCTGCACCGGTGTGAATAACCAGCAAGGTAAAACTAAGCCATTCATTGTAAAACGACTTAAGATGAAAGCATAGCCTTTAACCTAACAGCAGTCATGCAAAAATAAAAAACACTAAATCAGAAGGCCACTGCCCCAGAGCAGTAAGCCTTCCAAACATATGGCATTTTTTCTACAACACTGCCCTTTTCACTGAGCTGGGTAAGGTTTATCTGGACATGGGAGCTCAAAAGGCAAAATGGGGCCTACAAGGTGGTGTATAGTTTCATATCTCTGGTTGTTATTTTCAACCAGGGCTAAAACCAGACTGCAGACAGAGTTTGGTGATATCAACGACACACGATCAGGGTTTCCCAAACTTCCTGGGTGCATGTTTTTGTTTTGCCCTAGCACTACATAGGAGATTCAAATCATCAAAAGCTTGATGAGCTGGTTAATTGAGTCAGCTGTGTGGTGCTAGGATTATTATTTTTTTTTTACAAAAACAAAATGGACCCAGGGAGGGGAAGATGTGTGTGAGACTATTACATACATACATACATACATACATACATACATACATACATACATACATACATACATACATACATACATACATACATACATACATACATACATACATACATACATACATACATACATACATACATACATACATACATACATACATACATACATACATACATACATACATACATACATACATACATACATACATACATACATACATACATACAGGGGCAAAAAAGTATTTAGTCAGCCACCAATTGTGCAAGTTCTCCCACTTAAAAAGATGAGAGGCCTGTAATTTTCATCATAGGTACACTTCAACTATGACAGACAAAATGAGAAAAAAAATTCAAGAAAATCACATTGTAGGATTTTTTATGAATTTATTTGCAAATTATGGTGGAAAATAAGTATTTGGTCAATAACAAAAGTTTCTTAATACTTTGTTATATACCCTTTGTTGGCAATGACAGAGGTCAAACATTTTCTGTAAGTCTTCACACACCGTTGCTGGTATTTTGGTCCATTCCTCCATGCAGATCTCCTCTAGAGCAGTGATGTTTTGGGGCTGTTGCTCGGCAACACAGACTTTCAACTCCCTCCAAAGATTTTCTATGGGGTTGAGATCTGGAGACTGGCTAGGCCACTCCAGGACCTTGAAATGCTTCTTACGAAGCCACTCCTTCGTTGCCCGGGCGGTGTGTTTGGGATCATTGTCATGCTGAAAGACCCAGCCACGTTTCATATTCAATGCCCTTGCTGATGGAAGGAGGTTTTCACTCAATCTCACGATACATGGCCCCATTCATTCTTTCCTTTACACGGATCAGTCATCCTGGCCCCTTTGCAGAAAAACAGCCCCAAAGCATGATGTTTCCACCCCCATGATTCACAGTTGGTATGGTGTTCTTTGGATGCAACTCAACATTCTTTGTCCTCCAAACAGGACGAGTTGAGTTTTTACCAAAAAGTTATATTCTGGTTTCATCTGACCATATGACATTCTCCCAATCTTCTTCTGGATCATCCAAATGCTCGCTAGCAAACTTCAGACGAGCCTGGACATGTACTGGCTTAAGCAGGGGGACACGTCTGGCACTGCAGGATTTGAGTCCCTGGCGGCGTAGTGTGTTACTGATGGTAGGCTTCGTTACTTTGGTCCCAGCTCTCTGCAGGTCATTCACTAGGTCCCCCCATGTGGTTCTGGGATTTTTGCTCACCGTTCTTGTGATCATTTTGAACCCACGGGGTGAGATCTTGCGTGGAGCCCCAGATCGAGGGAGATTATCAGTTGTCTTGTATGTCTTCCATTTCCTAATAATTGCTCCCACAGTTGATTTCTTCAAACCAAGCTGCTTACCTATTGCAGATTCAGGTTCCCCAGCCTGGTGCAGGTCTACAATTTTGTTTCTGGTGTCCTTTGACAGCTCTTTGGTCTTGGCTATAGTGGAGTTTGGAGTGTGACTGTTTGAGGTTGTGGACAGGTGTCTTTTATACTGATAACAAGTTCAAACAGGTGCCATTAATACAGGTAACGAGTGGAGGACAGAGGAGCCTCTTAAAGAAGTAGTAACAGGTCTGTGAGAGCCAGAAATTTTGCTTGTTTGTAGGTGACAAAATACTTATTTTCCACCATAATTTGCAAATACATTCATTAAAAATCCTACAATGTGATTTTCTGGATTTTCTTTTCTCATCGTCTGTCATAGTTGAAGTGTACCTATGATGAAAATTACAGGCCTATCATCTTTTTAAGTGGGAGAACTTGCACAATTGGTGGCTGACTAAATACTTTTTTGCCCCACTGTGTGTGTGTGTGTGTGTGTGTGTGTGTGTACACTGCTCAAAAAAATAAAGGGAACACTTAAACAACACAATGTAACTCCAAGTCAATCACACTTCTGTGAAATCAAACTGTCCACTTAGGAAGCAACACTGATTGACAATAAATTTCACATGCTGTTGTGCAAATGGAATAGACAACAGGTGGAAATTATAGGCAATTAGCAAGACACCCCCAATAAAGGAGTGGTTCTGCAGGTGGCGACCACAGACTACTTCTCAGTTCCTATGCTTTCTGGCTGATGTTTTGGTCACTTTTGAATGCTGGCTGGCGGTGCTTCCACTCTAGTGGTAGCATGAGACGGAGTCTACAACCCACACAAGCGGCTCAGGTAGTGCAGCTCATCCAGGATGGCACATCAATGCGAGCTGTGGCAAGAAGGTTTGCTGTGTCTGTCTGCGTAGTGTCCAGAGCATGGAGGCGCTACCAGGAGACAGGCCAGTACATCAGGAGACGTGGAGGAGGCCGTAGGAGGGCAACAACCCAGCAGCAGGACCGCTACCTCCGCCTTTGTGCAAGGAGGAGCACTGCTAAAGGCTTGCAAAATGACCCCCAGCAGGCCACAAATGTGCATGTGTCTGCTCAAACGGTCAGAAACAGACTCCATGAGGGTGGTATGAGGGCCCGACGTCCACAGGTGGGGGTTGTGCTTACAGCCCAACACTGTGCAGGACGTTTGGCATTTGCCAGAGAACACCAAGATTGCAAATTCACCACTGGCGCCCTGTGCTCTTCACAGATGAAAGCAGGTTCACACTGAGCACGTGACAGACGTGACAGTCTGGAGACGCCGTGGAGAACGTTCTGCTGCCTGCCACATCCTCCAGCATGACCGGTTTGGCGGTGGGTCAGTCATGGTGTGGGGTGGCATTTCTTTGGGGAGCCGCACGGCCCATTAGGTACCGAGATGAGATCCCCAGACCCCTTGTGAGACCACATTCTGGTGCAGTTGGTACTGGGTTCCTCCTAATGCAAGACAATGCTAGACCTCATGTGGCTGGAGTGTGTCAGCAGTACCTGCAAGAGGAAGGCATTGATGCTATGGACTGGCCCGCCCGTTCCCCAGACCTGAATCCAATTGAGCACATCTGGGACATCATGTCTCGCTCCATCCACCAATGCCACGTTGCACCACAGACTGTCCAGGAGTTGGCGGATGCTTTAGTCCAGGTCTGGGAGGAGATCCCTCAGGAGACCATCCGCCACCTCATCAGGAGCATGCCCAGGCATTGTAGGGAGGTCATACAGGCACGTGGAGGCCACACACACTACTGAGCCTCATTTTGACTTGTTTTAAGGGCATTACATTAAAGTTGGATCAGCCTGTAGTGTGGTTTTCCAATAATTTTGAGTGTGACTCCAAATCCAGACCTCCATGGGTTGATAAATTTGATTTCCATTGATAATTTGTGTGATTTTGTTGTTGTTTTTCTCCAGCACATTCAACTATGTAAAGAAAAAAGTATTTAATAAAAATATTTCATTCATTCAGATCTAGGATATGTTAATTTAGTGTTCCCTTTATTTTTTTGAGCAGTATATACACAGTGCCTTGCGAAAGTATTTGGCCCCCTTGAACTTTGCGACCTTTTGCCACATTTCAGGCTTCAAACAAAGATATAAAATTGTATTTTTTTGTGAAGAATCAACAACAAGTGGGACACAATCATGAAGTGGAACGACATTTATTGGATATTTCAAACTTTTTTAACAAATCAAAAACTGAAAAATTGGGCGTGCAAAATTATTCAGCCCCTTTACTTTCAGTGCAGCAAACTCTCTCCAGAAGTTCAGTGAAGATCTCTGAATGATCCAATGTTGACCTAAATGACTAATGATGATAAATACAATCCACCTGTGTGTAATCAAGTCGCCGTATAAATGCACCTGCACTGTGATAGTCTCAGAGGTCCGTTAAAAGCGCAGAGAGCATCATGAAGAACAAGGAACACACCAGGCAGGTCCGAGATACTGTTGTGAAGAAGTTTAAAGCCGGATTTGGATACAAAAAGATTTCCCAAGCTTTAAACATCCCAAGGAGCACTGTGCAAGCGATAATATTGAAATGGAAGGAGTATCAGACCACTGCAAATCTACCAAGACCTGGCCGTCCCTCTAAAAACTTTCAGCTCATACAAAGAGAAGACTGATCAGAGATGCAGCCAAGAGGCCCATGATCACTCTGGATGAACTGCAGAGATCAACAGCTGAGGTGGGAGACTCTGTCCATAGGACAACAATCAGTCGTATATTGCACAAATCTGGCCTTTATGGAAGAGTGGCAAGAAGAAAGCCATTTCTTAAAGATATCCATAAAAAGTGTTGTTTAAAGTTTGCCACAAGCCACCTGGAAGACACACCAAACATGTGGAAGAAGGTGCTCTGGTCAGATGAAACCAAAATTGAACTTTTTGGCAACAATGCAAGACTATGTTTGGCGTAAAAGCAACACAGCTCATCACCCTGAACACACCATCCCCACTGTCAAACATGGTGGTGGCAGCATCATGGTTTGGGCCTGCTTTTCTTCAGCAGGGACAGGGAAGATGGTTAAAATTGATGGGAAGATGGATTCTGGAAGAAAACCTGATGGAGTCTGCAAAAGACCTGAGACTGGGACGGAGATTTGTCTTCCAACAAGACAATGATCCAAAACATAAAGCAAAATCTACAATGGAATGGTTCAAAAATAAACATATCCAGGTGTTAGAATGGCCAAGTCAAAGTCCAGACCTGAATCCAATCGAGAATCTGTGGAAAGAACTGAAAACTGCTGTTCACAAATGCTCTCCATCCAACCTCACTGAGCTCGAGCTGTTTTGCAAGGAGGAATGGGAAAAAATTTCAGTCTCTCGATGTGCAAAACTGATAGAGACATACCCCAAGCGACTTACAGCTGTAATCGCAGCAAAAGGTGGTGCTACAAAGTATTAACTTAAGGGGGCTGAATAATTTTGCACGCCCAATTTTTCAGTTTTTGATTTGTTAAAAAAGTTTGAAATATCCAATAAATGTCGTTCCACTTCATGATTGTGTCCCACTTGTTGTTGATTCTTCACAAAAAAATACAGTTTTATATCTTTATGTTTGAAGCCTGAAATGTGGCAAAAGGTCGCAAAGTTCAAGGGGGCCCGAATACTTTCGCAAGGCACTGTATGTATGTATGTATGTATGTATGTATGTATGTATGTATGTATGTATGTATGTATGTATGTATGTATGTATGTATGTATGTATGTATGTATGTATGTATGTATGTATGTATGTATGTATGTATGTATGTATGTATGTATGTATGTATATATATATATATATATATATCACACACACAGTTTTTGCCACATTCACTCCATTAGACACTTTAATAGTATATTAAAACATTTTCCTTAAAGTATAATTTTGAAAGATCTAAATGTTTGGCATGGGTCCCGAGATCCTCAAAAGGTTCTTCAGGTGCACGCTGACTGGTTGCATCACTGCCTGGTATGGCAACTGCTCGGCCTCCGACCGCAAGGCACTAGAGGGTAGAGCGTACGGCCCAGTACATCACTGGGCCAAGCTTCCTGCTATCCAGGACCTCTATACCAGGCAGTGTCAGAGGAAGGCCCTAACAATTGTCAAAGACTCCAGCCACCCTAGTCATAGACTGTTCTCTCTGCAACCACACAGCAAGCAGTACCGGAGCACCAAGTCTGGTTCCAAGAGGCTTCTAAACAGCTTCTACCCCCAAGCCACATGACTCTTGAACATCTAATAAAATGCCCCCCCCCCCCCTCTCAAGTTCTACACCTGTTGTATTTAGCACGTGACAAATTCGATTTGATTTACTGTCCCCACTTAAATACATGTAATTTTGTCCTTGAGACATTGAATTGAAACACTGTAGAATTATATTAATTCCTATCGAGGAATGTTTCTTCTGGGGAGTGCCAATATGGCCGACCGGTGGCTTCAAAGCCTCTCATTGGCCAACACACAGCATCAGCAATCCACAGTTTACAGAGAATCTAATTCTATAGAGAAAAATTCTGGGCAAACTAAAATCACTGTGGGTGTAAGCAAGACAGTCAGGCCCGCTAACTGCCACAGTGTCCCCATGAGAGGCAGTTTTTACCAGGCCCTGTGGTACCATTCAAACATTTTAATTGTAGATGAGCTCATTTTCTAACCAGGAGTATTATGGAAAAAAAGGGTGTTCATAAGAGATACTGCATGTAATGATAGGCATTTAAATATTACTAGATGGCTGAAATGTAAGCACAAAACCCCCAAGACTTACTCCACATTTAGTTGCATTACAGCCGGAATTCAAAATGGATGAAATAGATCCTCACCCATCTACACACAATACCGTAATGAGAAAGTGAAAACATGTTTAGACATTTTAGCAGATGTATTGAAAACTACATCTCATTTACATACACAACCCTGTGTCAATACTTCATAGAAGCACCTTTGGCAGAAATTACAGCAGAGAGTCTTTCTGGGTAAGTCTAAGAGCTTTCCACACCTGGATTGTGCAACATTTGTCCATTATTATTTTCTAAATTCTTCAAGCTCTGTCAAATTAGTTGTTGATCATTGCGGGAACCATTTTAAGGTCTTGCCATAGATTTCAAGTAGATTTAAGTCAAAACGTTAACTCGGCAACATTCACCGTCTTCTTGGTAAGCAACTCCAGAGTAGATTTGGCCTTGTGTTTTAGGTTATTGTCCTGCTGAAAGTGTCTGGTGGAAAACTAGGTTTAACTCTAAGACTTTGATTAACTTCATTCTCTTTTTTATCCTGAAAAACTCCAGTCCTTAAAGATTTCAAGCATACCCATAACATGAGGCAGCCTCCACTATGCTTGAAAATATGGAGTTGTACTCAGTAATGAGTTGTATTTGCCCTAAACATAACTTTGTATTCACGACAAAAAGTGAATAGTTGAGCCACATTATTTGCAACATTACTTAAGTACCATGTTGCAAACAGGATGCATGTTTTTTTATATTTATATTCTTCACAGGCTTCCTTCTTTTCGCTGTCAATTAGGTTAGTATTGTGGAGTAAACACACGGTTGTTGATCCATCATCACTGTTCTCATGGTGAAATCCCTGAGTGTTTTTGTTCATCTCCGGAGTTAAGAAGGATACCTGTATCTTTGTAGTGACTGGGTGTATTGCGACACCATCCAAAGTGTAATTAATAACTTCACCATGCTCAAGGGGACATTCAATGTCTGCTTTTTTATTTTAACCTATCTACCAATAGGTAAACTTCTTTGCGAGGTATGTGAAAACCTCCCTGGTCTTTATGGTTGAATCGGTGTGAAATTCCCTGCTCGGCAGAGGGGCCTTACAGATAATTGTATGTATGGGCTACAGATAGAAGGTAGTCATAAAAAAAAAAAATCTTAAACACGAAATTTAAGCAAAATAATAGTCCTGAACTTTAGACTTGACAAAGAGGTTGAATACTTACTAACACAAGATATTTCAGACTAATTTTCTATTAATAAGTATACATTTTAAAAAGCATAATTCCACTTTGACATTATGGGTCATTGTGTGTAGGTCAGTGATAAAAAAACTATTTCATAAATTGTTTATTCAGGCTGTAACAAAATGTGGAAAAAGTCAAGGCGTGTGAATACTTTGAAGGCACTGTATATCTTAATGAGGTATGAGGTATACACTGCTAGGTCACTTCCTGTAAAATGGATTGTGTGGTGTCAATGTAATTTTAACAATCTCTTTGTAACACACCCCCCCCCCCATTGCACACGAGAAATGCATTACTTACTAGATCAAGAGGATGGATTCAAAAACACAACAAATATGAAAGAAAACATGAAAACCAAGATCATGAAAACAAAATCATGCCAACACATGCACCCAATTGTAAATGATAATTTATTTATTTTTAAATGCTAAAAAAGGGACAACGCAGAGGAGAAAGGTGATGAAAAGGTGAAAACTTATGGGGGGAAAAAAGGGAAATGACAACCGAGTAAAATGATGCACCAATAAAAAAAATAAAAAAATAACTGGTGGTTAACGTCCATGTGGAAATTACCTGCTTCAGCACTCAGGTTGGGCATCTGATCCATTCCGGGGCCCTCTGTGTCCTTAGAGAGCAACTCCGGTTTGCGAACAGGCGAGTGGATGAGAGGGGCCTTTGAGGCGGGACCTTTGGTATCATCCTTCTCCAGGTCTGACTTGACCTTCTGGGTGACTAGGAGGTAAGAGCGCTGACTAGGAGATTCTTCCTGAACTTCTGGGACTATATTTGCAGACTCCACATCCATCAGCCCAAAGCGCATGTCATCTTCATCCATGCTAAACTCTGTTGCCTTAGCAAACTTGGAGCTATCTAATGCTTCTAGAAACTCATCGATTACACCCCTGAGGGGCCTCTCGATGAACTCAAACTCTTCAGAGGACACTTCCGGCTCAGACATATCCTCTGCTGCCTCTGCCTCTTCCACTTTCATGTCATTCTTCTCAGACTCCACCTGGAAACTTGCAGGATTCTTGGCCATTGCCTCCAGAACAGGGGACAGGGAGTCTGCTGACGGACTCTCAGAATCAGAATCTTCAGGGGTCTTTGTCTGGAAATTAAGAGGCTCTAATTTGTTCACAATTTGAGGTGAATCTTGACTGGACAACATCCAATCTTTTTGTTCTATCTGGACAGGTGCTTTGCTATGGGGTGTAGGCTCCGCCTCCTTTACGAGGTCAAAGGCACTAAAGCCTTCATCTTCAGTCTTCACAGCTAGTCTTGCTTCAGTCTCCTCAGTCAGCTCCTTCAGCAGTAAAGCTTTGGAATCGAAAGCAAAGGGATTTGTGGCTGACAGAGGGACAGGGACAGTGGGTGACTCAACTATCTTCCGGATAGGAGCAGGGCTCGGCTCAGTGCTTCCTTCAGAAGAGCCTGAGTCCACTTTGTCAGGGTTCAGAGGGAAGGGCTTTAAGATATCTGGAAGAGATGTAAGTGTAGAGTCCTCGCTCTCTTTTGGGGTGGTTGAGAACTGATTGAGTGGCTCCATGAGAGAGTCCGCAGCCATCTTGACAGACTCATATGTTTTTGTTTCATCGTAATATGATGGAGGGCTGCCATCTTGTGAGTCTTCAGCCCGGCCATACTGGACCAGGTCTGGGGTGGGACTCTCAGACATTTTAGCTGCCTGGCTGTCAGAGGTCATATCCCCAAGATGGGAGAACCCAGCATCTGCTACAGGGGAGAAGCCCTGGAAAGGATTCTTCTTCACCTCAAACATTAAGTCATCATCTGATTGGCCAAGCATATCTGGCTCATACCCAGAGGAGCCTCTGGATGCTGAGTCTTTGGGAAACGTATCCATGGAGGCCCTGGGGTTGTCTTGAGAAGCTAAGAGTGGAGAATCCCAGTGCTCTGTTGGGTTAGAGGAGGCAGGTGCAATGTCAGAGTCAGGAGTCATCAGGGGATTATTGGGGGACTGGGAAGGAGTAGTAGACCTGACTGGGCTACAAAGCTGCTCTTCAGGAGAGACCACGCCACTGTCTCCACACAGAGACTTGGACCCTACATTGCTCTCGGGGCAATTTTTTTTATGTTTACTTTGAATGTAGGTAACAGTTTCTAACCCTGTCACAATATCCTCATCACTCTTACTAAATCCTAATCTGGTGTTACCCTCTTCATTCCAAGGCATATCCTTGGTCAGTATTTTGGGGGGCTCAGTAGAAGGCCAAGAAGAGAAGCCCAATGGAGCAGATGTTGGATTTGGACTCTCTGACAAAGAGAGGTCTTCCAGAGAGTCAGGAGAGTGAAGGCGAGAGAGAGGGGAGATGGGAGCAGGGGAATCACCCTTCTGCCCAAGTTCTTGAGTAAAGAGGGAAAATGCAATACATCAAGACACACTCCATTCCTTCAGCGCTAGCAAGCCATGCCTGGCATGCCCTGCCAGCAGTCTGCAGAGTTGAGGTGTTGTTTCCCATCAGTGATCTCAGAGTTATAAACTGGCATGCCAAAAGATACAAAACCAGTTATGGGAGATTTTGTTTTTAACATAGGAACAATCAATGAGGGGAATCATCACCTAAACGTTTAAAGTTAGTGTCTATCTTCTCTACTGTAAGTGGACTTATCACAGGGATTCACATTATAGGATCATACAAACAATGTTAGTCTTTCTTTTAAATTACTTAAATGCAAATACAATGTAAAATATTATTAAAGGCCAAGTGCAGTTACCCTGTGTTTTATATCATATTGTACAATAGCTGATAAAAATCAACACTAAAAGTTTGAACAAATTTCATCAGTGTTATTTCCTGATTGTAAAATTGTATTTTCAACCAGCAACTCAGGACCTTCTAATCATGGGTGGAATTTCAGCTTGCCTGGTGACATCCCCAGGTGGTAACTGTAGCTAAAAGGCAATTGGTTTATTTTTTTACAATTGGAAACTATTACTGTAAGGTACATAACTGCTACCAAGAAATGTGACATTACTATTAAAAAAAACAGCTGCATTTGGGCCTTTAACAAACTTTGCATGCATATCAGTCAAAATGTAATTAAGGTATAAAAAGGCATGAAATTAAAAAGAGAAGATGCAGGAGGAAAGGCAGCCAGGAAAAAGAACTTGCCTTTTGGGAATTGCATCAGAGGTTGAAGCGCAGCAGGAAGAAAATTGTCATCTGAAAAAGAGACAGTAGCACAGTGTGAAGTGGACAATGCCAGCAGCTGAGAAAACAGAAAACAATTAACACCAGTGTGAAACAGACCCTAACATGGGGCCTCTACACTACTTTGACAACAAACTATGTCCAGGAGAGATACTTCTGTAGTGTAAACAGATGGATCTAGATTCAAAATCTCTTGAAGAGATCTGCCACACGACCTCTGGAGATAGTGTGGGGAACATCTACACCACATAGTGGGGTGCGAAACTATTGATACCTTTGACAAAGATGAACAAAAATGACTACAATAAATAATTCAAATACGGAGCTATATTGTATGCTAAAAATGGAAAGTATATTGGTATACTAATACAAAGAAAGAGGTTGTGTTTAACAAATCATTTTTTTCCTAAAAAATAAAATAAAAAAATAAAAATTAGGGGTAAAATTATTCACAACCCTGTTGTCAATACCTCACCTTCCAGGGACAATCGCAGCCTTTTTCTAAAATGCTTCATGAGTTGGAGAACACATTGGGAATGATCTTACACCATTCCTCCCTACAGAACCCTTAGTCTACGCTTAGACTGCCCTCTTCAATTTGAGGAAAGCCCCAAAACCTGTCAATTGACTCCAGCCCCCCCAAGTCAGACTGCTCTCTGCTACCGCACGGCAAGCGGTACCGATGGACCAAGTCTTGAACCAGCAGGAGCCTGAACAATTTCTACAGTAGCAAAACACTACAGTAGCTCTATACTGGAATACTACACTACCCAGCCTATCTGCATTGACCCTTTTGTAGAAATAGAATGAAACAAACAGGCATTCTATTTTTTACCCTATTATCGTGGCCACTATGCACAAGGCTACATGTGCACAAGGCTACATGTGCAAAAATAACATTCACTGAGTAAAAATGTAATAATCCCCCCTCACTCACGTGTTACTGTCAAGTTCAACACAACAAAAGCAATATCTTTGGGCTACACTGCACATTATTACATTGTACACTTTCTGCCTGTGGACATCTGTTATACAATGTACCAGCATAGCATGATACCCTTTGTTGGCATAATTGATCTCTTTCAGGCAGAGAATACCTAGCATAACCCTTTTTATCAACTGAATTGAAAAAGTGAGAAAGAGGGAAAGTGTGTGGTGTTCCTTTCACCTCTATAGTGGCATCCAGCTTAAGCCAGGCCCAGCAACACCTAACTGTTTAACAAGCAACGCCTTATTTTCACCTAGTTCTCTCATTCTGAAAATTAACCACACACTGTAGAGGGAAAACATTAGCTCACAGATAGTAGTTAGTTCCTTAGAGTTAACATTACACACACAGATTGCCAGGGTCCAATAAGCAACTGACGTGTTATAACTTGAGGAACGGCAAATAGTCATCTAACATTACCAGTTAATACAATAGCGAATTGGTTAGGTTACTAATGTTAGCGCATCTGTTTTTCACACCGTAAACAAAATGATTTGATCAGATAAGTTGGCTAATGTGACTCAACATTTCTCTGGCTAGCTAACGGAGAATTCGAGCCAGCCAGCAAGATCCTTAAGAATACTTGTTCCACCACCCTCATCTCAAACTTTCCAAAAGCCAGTTGTTTTTCAGTTACAGCTCATGAAGTACACTTCATCACCTTCTCACACCCGTCTCCGTGGTCAGGCTTCTCACCTACCTCTTCGTTATCGTTCAGGGGAAGCGCAAACTGCCTCTCCACTCTCCCGCCGTCTTCCCAGAGCGTGCGCTGACGTCGTAACTAGTAAATTATCTGTCTCTTCTCTCTTCAGTCGTGTGCTGCTTCTGTTATGTGAACGATTGGCTGAGCCTTGGATACAGCCAGTATTGCTCCAAATGCGAATCACTAGTTCGCTTACAGCCAGTAGTGATCCAAAGTCGTCAACAACTGGTACACGAAATCTAAAGAAGTATCTAGATTTTGTTTGCCTGAAGAGTATATTGTGATAAACTGCAGGCCACACTACTTGCCTAGAGAGTTCTCAGCTATACTTTGTGACTGTTTATTTACCACCACAGACAGAGATGGTGGCACTAAGACAGCTGTATACGGAAATAAGCAAACAGGGAACCACTCACCCAGAGGTGGCGCTCCTAGTGGCCGGAGACTTTAATGCAGAGAAACTTAAATCAGTTCTACCAAATCTCTATCAACATGTTAAATGTACAACCAGGGGGAAAAAAATGCTAGAGCACTTGTACTCCACACACAGAGACTCGTACAAAGCTCTCCCTCACCCTCCATTTGGTAAATCCAACCACAACTCTATCCTCCTGATTCCTGCTTACACGCAAAAATTAAAGCAGGAAGCACCAGTGACTCTGTAAAAAGTGTGTAAAAAAATGTTCAGATGAAGCAGATGCTAAACTACAGGACTGCTTTGCTATCACAGACTGGAACATGTTCTGGGATTCTTCCGATGACATTGAGGAATACACCACATCTGACTTTATCAATAAGTGCAACGAGGACGTCGTCCCCACAGTGACTGTACATACCTCAACCAGAAGTCATGGATTACAGGCAACATTCGCACTGAGTTAAAGGGTAGAGCTGCCGCTCTCAAGGTGCGGGACTAACCCGGAAGCTTACAAGAAATCCTGCTATGCCCTGCGATGAACCATCAAACAGGCAAAGCGTCAATACAGGGCTAAGGTTGAATCATACTACACCGACTCCAATGCTCGCAAACTATTACAGACTACAAAGGGAAGCACAGCTGCGAGCTGCCCAGTGACACGAGCCTACCAGATGAGCTAAATCACTTCTATGCTCGCTTCGAGGCAAGCAACACTGAGGCATGCATGAGAACATCAGCTGTTCCGGACGACTGATCACGCGCTCCGTAGCAGACATGAGTAAGATCTTTAAACAGGTAAACATACACAAGGCTGCAGGGCCAGAATAATTACTAGGACGTGTGCACCGGGCATGTGCTGACCAACTAGCAGGTGTCTTCAGTGACATTTTCAACATGTCCCTGGTTGAGTCTGTAATACCAACATGTTTCAAGCAGACCACCATAGTCCCTGTGCCCAAGAACACAAAGGCAACCTGCCTAAATGACTACAGACCCGTAGCACTCACATTCGTAGCCATGAAGTGCTTTGAAAGGCTGCGTAATGGCTCATATCAACACCATTATCCCAGAAACCCTAGACCCACTCCAATTTGCATACCACCCAAACAGATCCACAGATGATACAATCTCTATTGCACTCCACACTGCCCTTTCCCACCTGGACAAAAGGAACACCTATGTGAGAATGATGTTCATTGACTAAGGCTAAGAGTTCAACACCATAGTACCCTCAAAGCTCATCACCAAGCTAAGGATCCTGGGACTAAACACCTCCCTCTGCAACTGGATCCTGGACTTCCTGACAGGCCTCCCCAGGTGGTGAGGTGAGGGTAGGTAGCAACACATCTGCCACGCTGATCCTCAACACTGGAGCTCCCCAGGGGTGCATGCTCAGTCCCCTCCTGTACTCCCTGTTCACCCACGACTGCACGGCCAGGCACGACTCCAAAACCATCATTAAGTTTGCTGACGAAACAACCGACAACGACGAGACAGCCTATAAGGAGGAGGTCAGAGACCTGGCCAGGTGGGGCCAGAATAACAACCTATCCCTCAACGTAGCCAAGACTAAGGAGATGATTGTGGACTTCAGGAAAAGGAGCACCGAGCACGCCCCCATTCTCATCGACGGGGCTGTAGTGGAGCAGGTTGAGAGCTTAAAATTCCTTGGTGTCCACATCAACAACAAACTACAAACACACCAAGACAGTCGTGAAGAGGGCACGACAAAGCCTATTCCCCCTCAGGAAACTAAAAAGATTTGGCATGGATCCTGAGATCCTCAAAAGGTTCTACAGCTGCAACATCAAGAGCATCCTGACTGGTTACATCACTGCCTGGTACGGCAATTGCTCGGCAAGGCACTACAGAGGGTAGTGCGTACGGCCCAGTACATCACTGGGGCAAAGCTGCCTGCCATCCAGGACCTCTATACCAGGCAGTGTCAGAGGAAGGCCCTAAAAATTGTCAAAGATCCCAGCCACCCCAGTCATAGACTGTTCTCTCTACTACCGCATGGCAAGCGGTACCGGAGTGCCAAGTCTAGGACTAAAAGGCTTCTCAACAGTTATTAACCCCAAACCATTAGACTCCTGAACAGGTAATCAAATGGCTACCCGGACTATTTGCATTGTGTGTCCCCTCCCCAACCCATCTTTTTACGCTGCTGCTACTCTGTTTATCATATATGCATAGTCACTTTAACTATACATTCATGTACATATTACCTAAATTGGCCAGACCAACCAGAGCTCCTGCACATTGGCTAACCGGTCTATCTGCATTGTGTCCCACCACCCACCAACCCCTCTTTTTACGCTTCTGCTACTCTCTGTTCATCATATATGCATAGTCACTTTAACGATACCTACATGTACAGACTACCTCAATAAGCCTGAGTAACAGGTGTCTGTATATAGCCTTGCTAATCTTTTTTCAAATGTCTTTTTACTGTTTTATTTCTTTACTTACACACTTTTTTTTCCCTTCGCACCATTGGTTAGAGCCTGTAAGTAAGCATTTCACTGTAAGGTGTTGTATTCGGCGCACGTGACAAATAAACTTTGATTTGATATTTGGGGCTTAATCAAGTGCCTACTGTGCTGGCCAATCGGATAGCTCAAATCGTTGTGCTTACAGCTTCCACTATCACGGCCACAGCAAAGTTTTAAAACCCTGACCAGAGTGAGACTGTCAAAGAATACAGAAAAGAGATGCTGTTTTTAGGAGGGCGTTCATGTCTAAGTTTTTATTCAGCACCGCCACTGTTTATATTCAACACTATTACAAAAGGCGCTTCTCCCTACTTTCCACTCACACCGCAATGAATGAGTAGCAACGTGTATCGATAGCCCTGCGTTTTTATTATTAGTAGCTTGTCGCATCTATTTTACTATCAAATAATTTTTTCACTTTCTCTGGTCATGGGACCAACATGAATTTGTGCATGAGGCAGATGCAGTGTGACTCGAGTTTAACCATCAGGTGGAAGACAGTAGTACCACCACCAACCCCCCCCCCCCCCACATTAAGATGTCAGGGAATATTTCAATAGGACAGAAGCAAAGCATGTTTTCTTAAACAAGTTGCCATCAACGTACAATGGTTCTGAATACCATAGTCCAATCATACAACAAAAAAAAAAAAGATCAAGCATCCACCCATCAAAAGCCAGGAAATATCACGTTACAAATATATTTTGTTTTGCTTTTATTACCGTAATGATTTTTCAGATTAGACCAGTTTAAAGACCAGTAACTTCTCTAGTCTAGGTTCCTGAGTTGAAGTATATCTAAAATTTAACCATAGACAATTAACATTAGCTATAATGAAATCCATGTTGCTTGAATTCTGTCCACCTGTTCTGCATAGGCTAGTAGTCAATGACTTCGCTTGAACACTTTTGTGGAACCTAAAATGTAGGCCAACACCTGCCCATGAAAGAGCTGCATCATGAAATGTAATATGTCTGAGAGGAGGCAAAGAAAGCGAATGGCACAGACTGCAATGAACGCCATGTTAACTCTAGTCACAAGTCAATATGAAATATGAGAAGGGGTCATTCTAGGACATTATAGTTGTGCAGTTATTAACTAGAGCGGTGTACAGTATTGTAGGTGTAACATTAAAGAAGCAATTACAGCACTGTGTTATTAACATTCCAATTTAAAAAGTAGATCAACACAAAGTCAGAAGTGATTCAGTGCACTAGTAGCAGCTAAATCCAGCTGTGATGGTATTGATACATGCTTAAGCATGCTCATCTAGCCCTTCCTAGGATAGCGAGAATACACATCACAGCAAAAACAGAGGGAGCAAACCCACAAGGCCCGTCAGAGCCAGTAGGACCATTTCCTTTACGTTTTTAGCATTTATCCTGCAGTAAGAAGGCATTCCAAATTATTGCAGAAAACCGAAGTAGAATATAAAGCATGTCTGCCCTTCCAAATGACAAGTATGCTTATATTAGTTCTTAGGTAATAGTCGGGCCTAAAGCGATTAAATGGAATGACACTCAACCAGGTCTTTGTAATTGTCTCCCAACCCCGCCCTGCCCGTCTGGCCTCGTATGTCTGGGAAAGTGTTTAGCTATTCTAACAGGAAAGAGAACATATTTTATTAAATTCGCTAACCAATTTACACAATAACAATGCCCCCGAACAATGTCTGACTTCCCCCGAATGAGATAAAAACACCCCATTATCAAAAAGCGTGAATGGTTGACAGATCGGGAGATTGGAGGGGTGAAAACTCAATTTCTCGTACGATGAAAAATGTTAGCTATCATTAAAAAATGGCTTGCTTCCAGTAGATAGCTACCGTTCACTTAAGGTATTTTGGGATAAACAACTAAAATAGGGGAGTAGACGAATTTAAATGAGATTCCTTTGTTGTGACGAATCCAAGCCATCTTGACTGAGTCAGAACAGAGTTTGCTAGCTTGGTTTGCGCAACCACAAACCAGGTCGGAAAATTACTGTCAGGATTATTGTAGTATGAGCCAATTAGTTAGTTTCTTGGATTTAAAAAAAATACCATGGCATTACATGGTATGTAATAATCAGCACCGATGCACCCGTTTAAATAAATAGTCGAAATAGGTGGTACAATTCTTCCAGTTCACTATATTAACTAGCTTCTTGCTGATGTGTCAAGTAGGTGGTCTGCATCATCTTTACAAAGCCAGCTATCTAGTTAACCATCCTTTTTTTTAGGGGGGAGACATCGGAATGGTTAGTTAGCTAGCCTGCCACTACCTGCCTGTGTGGAGTATCTGACTATATCAAGCTACCAATGCAGTCTCGAACCGTGCGCAACAATTTCATATTTTAAAAAATAAATGGTTTATGAATGTTGCCGCATTAATTCCACAATCACATAAGCTAGCTAACGTTACCAAACATGAGTTAGCCAGCCAGTCAACTGTAACATTATTGCCAATTAAGTTAGCAAGCAAGTACTGAAACGTCTATTTTAATGACGCTTTAACAAGAGACATATTTAAAAACCAGATGATACTTAAAATATTGACGACTCACGGGATGGTGCTGGAGGAGCAGCAATCGCTTCCTTCTCTGGAGCTGCTTCTAGTAGTGGACGTGCTTCTTCTGGAGCTGCTTTTGCCGGGGGATATGGTCTGATGAGTTCTGGCAAAGCGTCTGCATCCAAACAATTGCGAATCACTGGTGCTGGAATTATTTCTGCCAACTCTTCCTCTGATGGGGTGGAATCTGGAATCACCTCGTCGTGTGTCTGTTGTCCCGTGGCACGCTCTGTGGTGGTGGTCAGTAGCGCTTCCTCGTCCTTCGTAAATTTGATTATATCCTCGGGGTACGAAGCCTTGTGTCTCTCAATAGCATCATGTGCTCCGCCAACTAAGTCTACAATATCATCATCATCGCCAAATGTAGCTGTGGCCTCGTTGTTGCCATAATGATTACCGTATTGACTGTATCTACTCATTTCGTCTTCGGTTGTGGATGATACGACTTGCTCACCGTCGTCCATCTAACGTTAACTACCGGTTGTCTGCGGATAAAGTTTGTACTTTGCAGGGCACGTTCAATGAATAACTACGAACACTCAAAAAAAAACCGCCAACAAACAAAATACGCTCGTTGAATTCCCTCAAGCCGTTTGGGTCCGAATAAACTACTGTTACAGAAGAACGATTCGACCACTGCCACGGAACAACCGAATAGCTCGTGTGAGTCGCCTATTTACAGCTAGCCCCTTCACCAGAATGTTGAAATAGATAAGCAAGAGTTGAGTGACCAATAACTACCGAATAACTCTGAGCGATGCCACCTGTGACCAATAAGGTGTTGGGGAATCGCTGCAGATGTTAACACCCCTTTCACAAACCTGGCACAGTGAGGGGATTCGATTATCTGGCCCGGGTTATGTGTGTGAGGAGTTTATACTGGGTGAAAAGTGTTCGCATTCGTTCTGGAACTGGGCCGCCTCCCAGGCGTGAGCCAGGACCCCATTTAAAGCCCACAGCGAAAACAAAAAGAGGTGAAGCACTTAAGAGATTGTTGCCTTGCCTACTATTTTGCAAGGCAACGTTTATTTTCTGCAATGAGCCCGGGGGCCCTTTCCTATGCTTATTGCTTACACATGACAGATCTTACAACACCTGTGTAGGCTAACCACAGTAATTCATGACAATTAGAACTAACTACGAACTACTTAAAAATTATTCATGTATATATTTTCCCTGATTTTTCAGGGGGCGCTGCAGCACCCTTCTTACGCTTTGAACACACCGACAGCGTCATTGCATTTTGGTACACCAGAATTACATTAATTTCCAATGAAACCCTGCGTGTGCCTTGCAGCATTGCGTAGCAGAGCCAGTTGCAGTGCGTTCTGTGTGGTGCATACGTTGATTTATCGAACGTATTGTAGCGACCTGCACAGACAGCTGTGTGTAATACTATTAGGTGGTTGTGTTGTACTTACCAATACCTAGTGTTCGCGGGGTCCGACATGCCAATCAACCTGCTATCGGCCAGTCACGGGAATGCCTGGAATGTTCTGATGCCGGGCATCCTGGTGGTTGGCGGAGTGACGTGGGGGTTGGCAGGAGGGTTGAGCATTGCAAGTTAAGACCATGTTTAACCCTTCTATGTCGCACACCCTTTAGTTTGTCCATTTTCATTTCACAAGATTTTACATTATTTTTTCAAAATGTAACATTTCAATAGCTCCTTGGTCAAGTGACCTAGGGACTTCAAACAAGGTTCCGAATGTCAACTGATTACCCTTCTATATTGCACACCCTTTAGTTTGTACATTTTCATCTCACAAGATTTTACATGAATTTTTCAAAATGTATAATTTCAAAAGCTCCTTGGTCATGTGACCTAGGGACTTCAAACAAGGTTCAGAATGTCTACTGAGTGGGCCTACACATTGCACACCCTTTAGTTTGTCCATTTCCATCTCACATGATATTACATTAATTTTTCTAATTTTTCAGCTACAGTCGTCTGGAACAGCTGATCCTCTCATGCATGCCTCAGTGTTGCTTGCCTCGAAGCGAGCGTTGAAGTGATTTAGCTCGTCTGGTAGGCTCGTGTCACTGGGCAGCTCACGGCTGTGCTTCCCTTTGTAGTCTGTAATAGTTTGCAAGCCCTGCCACATAAGACGAACGTCCGAGCCGGTGTAGAATGATTCAATCTTAGCCATGTATTGACGCTATGCCTGTTTGATGGTTCGTTGCAGGGCATAGCAGGATTTCTTGTAAGCTTCCGGGTTAGAGTCCCGCACCTTGAGAGCGGCAGCCCTACCCTTTAGCTCAGTGTGAATGTTGCCTGTAATCCATGGCTTCTGGTTGGGGTATGTACGTACAGTCACCGTGGGTACGACATCCTCAATGCACTTATTGATAAAGCCAGTGACTGATGTGGTGTACTCCTCAATGCCATCGGAAAAATCCCGGAACATGTTCCAGTCTGTGATAGCAAAACAGTCCTGTAGTTTAGTATCTGCTTCATCTGTCCACTTTTTTACAGACCGAGTCACTGGTGCTTCCTGCTTTAATTTTTGCTTGTAAGCAGGAATCAGGAGGATTGCTCCGTTTGCTCCCACACAGTGTGTAGTAGGGAGGGTCCAAGATGTGAGAAATGTGCAGAACAGCATGAGACAAAGGAATGTCTAGTATTGGGGAAAGTAGTGGAATGTATTAATTGTAGGGGTGCCCATGGAGCTGGGGAGCAGAAATGTCCCGTGTGAGAGCGGCAGGTTGAGGTTCTCCAGGGTTAGAGTAGTTCAGAAGTTGTCACATGCTGAGGTAGTGAAGAATGTAGAGGAAGATGGATTAAGGGGGAGGAGTGGTGAGCGTAGTAGAGACATACCTGTACAGAGGGATAGGCCAAAAGTGATATAAATTTCAGTAGATTGGATTTTTAACATTTATAGCAAAGGTTATCAAGAGAAATGGTAGTAGAAAGTGCATGTTAAACTTTTGTTGCATACATATCCAGATGATGCTGTGTACTATTTACAGCGTCATTGCATTTTGGTACACCAGAATTACATTCATTTCCAATGAAATGCTGCTTTTGCCTTGCAGCATTACGTTGCAGAAGCAGTTGCAGTGTGTTCAGTGTGGGTCGTCAAACTGTATGCGTAGAAGGCTTGACAGAAATGGTAGCAGAAGGTGAATGTTGAACTTTTGTTGCATACATATCCAGATGATTCTGCATACTATTTTGCGCAACGACGCCGTCGGTGTGTTCGAATAATTAAGAACAGAATAACGCTTTGAACACACCGACAGTGTCTTTGCCCAAAATAGTATGCAGCATCATCTGGATATGTATGCAACAAAAGCTCAACATTCACTTTCTGCTACCATTTCCGTCCAGCCACTTTCTGCTACCATTTCTGTTTAGCATACAGTTTGATGCATACTTTAGATACATCCAACGTATGCACCACACCGAACGCACTGCAATTGCCTCCATTGGTATTGAATGTAATCCTGGTGTACCAAAATGCAATGATGCTGTCGGTGTTCTCAAAGTGTAAACCATGGTTTAGCAGGTTATGGTGGTTTTAAAATGCACTATGCAGAAATTGGTTCGCCCTTTCCTGGTTGCAGAAATTCTAATAGTTTGCTTTATTTCATGTACTAACCATGTTTCCATCCAACTGTTTGTGGATGAATTACCTGAAGTATGAAAAAAGTCACGATCGGCCTGATGGATTACATGGAATGCTTGTACAATTTTATAAATGCCAACAGACAATTTGTTAATTCGACATGTGTGATATTTTTGGGTTAAAATTAATTATGCAAAAAATGGCGCGCTAACACCTTTATGTTGAAATATTGCTATAATAACCAGAGCTGCTAGAGTCTCCCGTCTGGCCAGAGCTGCTAGATTCTCCCGTCTGGCCAGAGCTGCCAGCCAGCCAGGAGCTGCCAGTGCTGCCAGCCAGCCAGGAGCTGCCAGAGCCGCCAGCCAGCCAGAGCCGCCAGCCAGCCAGGAGCTGCCAGAGCCGCCAGCCAGCCAGAGCCGCCAGCCAGCCAGGAGCTGCCAGAGCCGCCAGCCAGCCAGGAGCTGCCCCTCAGTCCAGAGCTGCCCCTCAGTCCAGAGCTGCCCCTCAGTCCAGAGCTGCCTCTCAGTCCAGTGGGGCCCTTTAGTAGGGTTGTGCTGGCGAACCGGGGACACCATGCGTAAGGCTGGTGCCATGTACACCGGCCCAAGGAGACGCACTGGAGACCAGATGCGTAGAGCCAGCTTCATGGTACCTGGCTCGATGCCCACTCTAGCCCGGCCAATACCAGGAGCTGGAATGTACCACACCGGGCTATGCACCCGCACCGGGGACACCGTGCGCTCCACAGCATAGCACGGTGCCTGCCCGGTCTCTCTCGCTCTCTGGTAAGAACAGGAAGTTGGCGCAGGTCTCCTACCTTGCTTCGCCACACTCCCTGTGTGCCCCCCCCAATACATTTTTGGGTCTGACTCTCGGGCTTCCAACCGCGCTGCCGTGCTGCCTCCTCATACCAGCGCCTCTCTGCCTTCGCTGCCTCCAGCTCTGCTTTGGGGCAGCGTTATTCCCCTGGTTGTGCCCAGGGTCCTTTCCAGTCTAGGATTTCCTCCCAAGTCCATGAGTCCTGTGTCTTCGGCCACTGTTGCTGCTGCCCATTACCACGCCGCTTGGTCCTCTGTTGGTGGGTGTGTCTGTAACGGCAGATTTCCTCCTCTTCGTCTGAAGAGGAGGTGTAGCAGGGATCGGACCAAAGCGCAGCGTGGTAAGTATCCATATAGTTTATTATAAAACATAAACTGAACACTAAGAACTACAAAACAACAAATGTGAACATGAACGAAAACCAAACCGAAACAGTCCCGTGTGGTGACAGACATGGAAACGAACACCCACCAACCAACAGTGAAACCCAGGCTACCTAAGTATGATTGTCAACAACTGACGATACCTGCCTCTGATTGAGAACCATACTAGGCCGAATCAGAAACCTAAACATAGAAACACAAAACATAGACTGCCCACCACAACTCACGCCCTGACCACACTAAATAAAGACAAAATAAAGGTCAGAACGTGACAGTACATGGGAATTGAACAGTAAAACTTTTTTTATGTGCACTATGTCATCACGCACAGCTTTTAATCCACAAAAAAAGTATGTTTGATGGAAACATCTCTGGTGCTACAATGCACATATTGTTTTATGCAGATTTTAAAATATTTGCATGGAAATCTGTGGAAAATTGGATAGAAACCGAGTTTGTGACAAAACAAGCAATTATAGTGTAGATAACCATTGTACCATCTAAACTGCTGTGAAATATATTTTACATAACCACAAATATTATATGTTCTGCTGTTTGAAGCTGGTGTACAAAACCCAAAGTAAAAGACACAAAAAAACAAAATGTAAGAGGAAGCATAGAAATATGCACATAAAATAGATCTACCGCTTCTTAGACTTGATTTCAATGAAAATTATAGATCTATAAAACACCTTTCTATGTTAATATGGTCTGGTTGCCCAAATATGTACATATTGCAGCTTTAACATAATTCAGCATCTTATGCTGCTCACAGCAGTGATTGAAAATGTGCCCTCAATAGCTAGGTTTCCATCCAATTGGCGGCAGATTTTCATGTGAATATTCTTAAATCTGCATCAATAAACAATGCACATTTTCCCACTAGTGGTATGTTTCTACCAAATGGACTTGGTGCGGATAAAAATCAATGCATGATGACATAGTGCGCACACAAAGTAATATTTCGTTTAAGTTTTTTATGTACCGAATAAAGATCTAAAGTTCAATGTGTTTCCACTCTACCGATAGTTTTGTCACAAAAACTGTTGCGTTTAATAGTAAATGTGCCTACTCTGGTCTCGGCACATGTGCTCTTGCCAACAAAAGATACAGTGCAGGTAGGCTAGTCTACATGAGATTATTATGGATAAGAACGATTCATATTTTAACTTGTCAAACAGCAGTCAATCATCGATTATCATGTCAGCAGAATAAGACCCTCAATATTTATTGGAAAGTAGCATCAAGCTTTCACCACCTTGTTAAGTTTATCATAAATTACTTAAATTGTAGTGGGAGGACACCCCATATCATCACCTGACTCCAAGTTTAATTTCATATTATGGTTATTATACCAATATTTGCACATCAAGCATTTCCACCACCGTTTCAAGGCATTAATAATTTTACAGACACAAAAAATATCCCACCATGTCGAACGAACAATTATCTGTCAACATTTTAAAAAATTGTACCGACACTTCCTATTTCCGTCATAGCTGTCGAGATTTTTTACAAATACTTTACTCATATAAAAACTGGATGGAAACATGGTTATAGTGTGTTGATAAGATATTTATGTTTAATAAATCCTCTTAGAGCTACCCCCCTACTTTTTTCAATTTCCGCCTGAAGACATACCCAAATCTAACTTGAAATCTAAATTGCAAGTCAAATCGCAATTGCAACATTAACAATAAGGCCTAGATTGTTAGCCCTCATCATGCAGCCCTATATGACAGTGTGGAAATGATCTCAAATGATATATATATTTTTAACAATCAGAATGGCGAAAGACCCATTGAAATCACTTAGAATGTACGTGTTGACATCCTAGGGTCACACACTAGGTTGGCAGTGTGGTCAGTGGAGACGGCACGGTTACTTGTGACCATACTTTTTTCTAATCCATTAGTGGGATCAAACGATCCATCAAGTCTGCTCCGAGTAGCAGGTGTTCAGTTTCGAGGCTGGTCACATACACAAGGTGAACAAGCGAAATGTCTTGGAAGTGTGGTTTCAGCATGCGTCACATAGTGAGAGGTGAGGTAATCTGAGTGAAACCTCAGTGTAGTGTCGCATCGTTCTGTTTTTAACCAGTGTTTAGCAGGGTTCACAGCCCTTTTGAGATTATTGAAAAACATTTGAGAGATGAGCGATATTGTTGAGCCTGAATCAATTAGGCCATCACGGGTTAAGCAGTCCTCCAGCACTGTTTCCAGGTAGCGACTTTCAGAGGTGCGTTTTGTGGTCTTATTCCCCACAGAGAAGAGTGATTGTTTGTAACAAAGTGATTTGTTATTTCTGTTCATGGTGGGAACAGATTGACTTATCGGTGTTTGAGTGGAATCGGCTATTGCGATGTTATTTACCTTGTCAGTCGCAACATTTGTATTGGAGTCTATAGTCAAAGCCTGGGGGCTTGTTTCTTGATTAAGTGGGCCCTGGATTGGGTTTTGAGTGAGAGCGGGAGTAATTGGATTGTTTACGTCCTCACTAATGGAGTTCATTTCGGCGTACCTGTTCTCCGGCAATTCCACGACTAGATGACTTATCTTTTTCCTCTTTCTCTATTTTTTTTTTTAGCTTTTATACTTCTCTTAGCTGAACTTTTAGAGAACATCGGTCAACAATTTGATTGTAATTGAAGCCTTTGTTACCCTTGTGCCTTTACACTTTGTGTGGGTTGGGTGCAGGAACGTAGCAATCAAGTTGATTGTAGCGATACCTGTGTGGTTGGCCACGTTCTTTGTAGTTATTTTGACCGCAGTGGTTATTGGTATCGTGGTTTCGTAGATACCATTTTTGTTCGTCATCTCCCAATGCTCCTATCCCTGATAACGCACCCTCTAACTGGAGTGAGTGTTCCTGTTCGCTATTGAAAACCGAGATGTCAGGGCTCTTAGCGCGGCTCACTTTTGATTCCTCAAAAGCTGTGCTCGCAAGCTCTCGGAGTTCTGAGATTGGCAAACCAACGTGGGCTGAAGGGCCCAAGTAGTTAATGAAGTGGGGATACATGTTTGACGGAAACATTTGTTTGAATGGTTAGTAGCTCTTCTATTCCTGTTTCAGTGAGTAGGCCAAAGTCAGCTGAACGAAGACTATGATAGTATTCTTGTGGCTGTTCATTCCGAGCTTGTTTGACAGTGTTAGCCAGCGAGATGTTTGTGAGTCGAAGAACCACTGAATTCTATTTAGAAAGCCGTGGCAAGTTTTGTGTAATCGTTTTGCACGTGTTGCTGTTGTAGACGGATGAATCTTGTCAGGTGTCTATTCGACGTTCACTTCAACAGGTAAAGCCTATCAGTACCCGTAGCGTTCTGGTAGCTATCATAGGCGTCCTCTGTCTGCTAAGAATGTCTCGGTGTCGTTTGGTTTCCCTGGAACGGGGTCAAAGGTGCCGAAGTTTTTGACGATTTTTGTCAAGGTGTTCCGTGCCAAGTGTGCGGAGAGGGTTGGCTTCATCCTGTTTTTGGGCTGAATGAGATTTTGAGTAAAAGACTGAGGGACACCTGAGAGAGGTAAAGTCTGAAACCTTCTGTCTTCACTCCTTTGTGTACCGAGCTCTGGTTGCGTGCTTGGTTACACACGCTGTAGCTCGTGACTGTTCTGGAGTTCCTCCAGATGGTACCTAAGGGTGGTATTCTGCTGCAGAGTCCACTTGGGCGCTTAGAGTACTTATACTTATCTTACATGGTTTGCAGGTAAAGGTCTTGAGTGCAAAGCAAGAGATTCAGTTATGAGATTTCCTCCGCTTGCTTAGAGATAATTTTGTCCATATTCATCACCTAGGTTCTCTCATCATTAATTTAGTCAGCGACTTCAATGAGTTCTGAGCTGTTTTGTCATCCAACTTGGTCATTGTGTTCATTAACTGATCGTCTTTGGTCTGCAGCATTTTGACTAGAACATTATTGCTTTGAGTGTTGTTCATCAAAACTGAATGCATGTTATCCAGTAACACGACCGTGTTTGTAGATAACTCATCGAATTTATCTAGTTTGGAGTGGACTTTGTCGTATTTGTTTTTGGCTAAATCAAGTTGTTCCTGTATAGAAGACAATTTTGTTCCTGTAGAACATTTGTTCCCAAACTTTTTATAGTCCAGTTAATCTCCAGCTGTGTACCCCCTCTAGCACCAGGGTCAGCGAACTCTCTCAAATGTTGTTTTTTGTCATCATTGTAAGCCTTCCACGCACACACTAAATGTAACAGTATAGCTTCCGTCCCTCTCCTCGCCCCAACCAGGAACAACTACTTCAAGGTCTCAGAGCAAGTGACGTCACCGATTGAAACGCTATTAGCTCGAACCATCACTAACTAGCTAGCCATATCACATTGGTTACACTCATCCCCCTTTTGCATTTGACCTCCTCCTTTTCCGCAGCAACTAGTGATCCGGGTTAACAGCATCAATGTAACAGCTTAGCTTCCATCCCTCTCTTCGTCCCTACCTGGGTTCAAACCAGGGACCCTCTGCACTCATCGACAACAGCCACCCTCAAAGCATCGTTACCCAGTGCTCCACAAAAGCTGCAGCCCTTGCAGAGCAAATGAAAAACTATTTCAAGGTCTCAGAGCAAGTGACGTCACTGATTGAAACGCTATTAGCGCGCACCACCGCTAACTGGCTAGCCATTTCGGTTACATATACAATACATTTATTAAACATCAGAATGAGTGTGAGTTTTTGTCACAACCCGGCTTGTGGGAAGTGACAACAAGCTCTTATAGGACCAGGGCACAAACAATGATATAATAATAATAATAATCAATAACTTTGCCCTTTATTTAACCCCTTCTTATTAATGGTATCTGTTGCTTTTATACAGAAGGCCAGCATCCCAGAGTCGCCTCTAAACAGTTGATGTTGAGACTGGTGTTTTGCGGGTACTATATAATGAAGCTGCCAGTTGAGGACTTGTGAGGCGTCCAGCTTCACATTCATGGACCCTGGGCGGTAGGAGATGGTGAAGCCCAACAGGCCTGCCTAGAATTAAGGCACTTGGCTGTGCGGAGATATTGCAAATTGTGTGCAGAGAAAGGAGCCGCCACTGAGCTGTCGCCCCGAATGAAATGGCTGTAGAAATGAGCAAACCCCAGGAAACGTTGCAGCTGCACCCTGGGCGGGGTTTGGGGCCAATCCACCACCGCTCATCTTTTCGGGATCAATCTGAACATTCCCCTCAGCGATGACGTATCCCAGAAAGGAGATAGTAGAGCGGTGAAACTCATACTTCTCTGCTTTCACAAACAACTGGTTCTCCAGTAGGTGCTGAAGGACTTGTCGGACATGAAGGATGTGTTCTTGGGCAGAACAGGAGAAAACAAGGATGTCATCGAGGTAGACAAACACAAAACGATTCAACATGTCACAGAGCACATCGTTGACCATGTCCTGGAAAACAGCGGGAGCGTTGGTGAGTCCAAACGGCATGACCATGTACTCAGTGTCCATTGGCAGTGTTGAAGGCCGTTTTCCACTCGTCTCCTTCGCATATCCGAACAAGGTGGTAGGCATTCCGAAGGTCCAACTTGGAAAAGATTGTTGCCCCCTGGAGAGGTTCGAAAGCCGAGGAGAGGAGTGGTAGGGGTTAACAATTCTTAACAGTGATGTCATTGAGGCCCCGGTAGTCAATACGTGTCCTTCTTTTCCACAAAGAAGAACCCTGCGCCTTGGTCTCAGGGCCAGACAGGGAATATAGCCGGCCTCTAGGCGGGGTGGTGCCTTGGAGGTTGTCAATAGCGCAGTCGTAGGGACGGTGTCGGAGGAAAGGAGACAGCACGAGCCTTGCTGAAAACCTCCAGAAGGTCCTGGTACTCTGCGGGAAAGGCAGAGAAATCCGAGGCTTTACCTAAACCCATAGGAGGACGTAGTTTTTGGGCTGCCTCTCTCTCACCGGAAAATCTAACACCTTCCTCACCTCCGCCATGACATTTTCCAGACGAAGGCAAATGGAGAATTGTTGCTCCCAAACTGCCGTAGCCCAGGAGAGCGCCCTTCCAGACATTAGCGTAATCAGATACGCTAACTTTTACAGATCCGAAGGGAACAAAGATGGCTGCAGCTCAAAAATGAGGGAGGGCTGGTATAGAAACGCCCAGCAGGTTCCAGGATCCCCAGCATAACACTCCAGAAGAGGTAAGCGGGGTTCTCAGGAAGCCGGGGTAGGCTGTACAAACCCACCACTGGTTGGGGGATTACTGAGCGTCTGGGAAGTCTCGGTTGTAGCATGATGCCTGTGAGATAGTCCACGGAATTGCTCCAGTAACGTCTTGAAACCCTGGTCATGGCATTCCGCCAGTGAATGGAGACCTTCCATTAGGTTCTGAAGTAGCTCCTTATGTTTTTTAATGGTGGCTCCCTGCAGTGAGACAGCGTGACGGAGCTGGTCCGAGTCTGCTGGGTCAGTCATGGCCAGTTCGTACTATAACGACACAAGGGGAGACCCAGGTGCAGACAAGGGAGGCAGATGATTTGAGTCTCTGATATTTATTGAAAAACAAGGGGCGGGCAAGAGGTAGGTCGAGGATAGGCAGAAGTTCATAAACCAGGTCAGAGTTCAGAAGGTATACGGCAGCAGGCAGGCTCGAGGTCAGCGCAGGCTGGATGGTCAGGCAGGCGGGTACAGTGTCAGGACAGGCAAAGGGTCAGAAAAACGGAGACTCGGAAAAACAGGAACACAAAAAAACATGCTTGTTGACAAGACGAGCTGGCCACAGACAGACAGAGGACACCGGTATAAATACACAGGGAATAACGGGAAAAAATGGGAGACACCTGGTGGGGGAGTGTAGACGAGCACAAGACAGGTGAAACAGATCAGGGTGTGACAATCTGGGGATGTAAACTTTAATTAACTTGAAAGCGTCTCTGTATTAAGATTGACAAGTTTAAAATGTTTCATTGGTTGGAACAAATTAATTTTGTCCTTATCCGAGTGATCAACCTAGTAAAAAGCTTTTTTGGCCAATTTGACTTCGAATTTAGACAACGATATCCAATCATTTGAGATTGTCTGGATATTATTAAAGTGTTTAACCAGTTGTTACAAATGTGAGAAGACGTTGGCCCTCACATTGAAATCCCCCCCCCCCCCCTCAAAAAAGAATACTGCAGATTCTTCACCACAAGGGGTCACTTACCCCTGAAAGCTGAAATCAGACAGGATTCCAGCAAAGGCTGGACATCCGTCGCCCAAGCATGGGATTTTGCTGTAAACAAAGGCTTTTCTCTATTTTGTTAGCTTAGCATCTAATGCAAAACTAGACGTTCTTATACAAAAATGTTAACTTCCAAGCTCAAAAAGGTTTCCTTCAATTCTGGAATAGGGTTTACGAACGACGTCTCATGTTTAACCCAATCGACGTTTCTTGCTAGCAATGTTACCGGAACACGCGATAACATAAAGAAATACTCGCCGTGACTACTCATGCTTTAGAAGCGGGAAAGAAAGGGATAAGACTTCACTTCGGCCAAACTTCCTTAATCGGTTGGCCCTTATGTCCTAGTTCTGGAAACGTAATAATTGGCGAGTCTACTCAACCTTTATCAGGTATACAACACTGGAGGCAATCTTTCCCCGCTATCTGGGTCAAAATGAAACACACACACATTCTCAACGATAATCCTGCCTTCAGCTCAATTGGTGTATAGCGCAATTTGCTACGAAATAAATGCAGACTGAATCCAACAATAAGGTCTAATTCTGTCTTAGATTCCTCGCACGGGGCTCCAATATGTCATGACTTTACTTGCAATAATCTGATAGTTAGTTGATTAGATAAATAACAATGTTTCATTGTTACCCGGTTAATTGTTACATTATTAGTTTAACTCATTAGGAATTGGGCACCACAAGAGCGGTTGTTTAAAGAGTTACCATCTCCCGAATTAAACTCTAAAGGTCTTAGTTAGTTAGTAAATAAATGAACTAACTAAATGGTAACACAGGATAAACATACACACTTAATACATTAAAACAGGTCACAGGACACTATGGTGGCTTGTTACAAAGGAGATGGAGAGGGCGAGAGAGAGGGGGACAGAGACATAATACTTTAGTACATTTAGAAACTACTCTCACAGTAATCATATACTTTGCACACGAACTGCCGCCCGTTTGGAGTAAGAAATCATGAATGTATTTACGTGTAAATGCCTATGTTCGCCGTGCATATGTCGGAACCTTCTTAGAAAGGGTATTGGGCCTTTCCGCGGCTTGCTTGTAAGGCTCATATTGTCAAAAGTGGTCCCCACCCATCTCTTCTACTGTTGCTCTCCTCTGCCGTCGCCCGGCATCCAGCGATCCGTCATGTAGTCCTGAACAGAACTACAGAACTCACTCTGCTTCCACTCACTCTTATTTGTAGATAAGCTAGCCAGCCATGTTGATGGTTCCCATTGGGTAATGAGACAGTGATTTGAGGAGAGTAGTTGAATGGTCCCACTTAAATTTGCTCTTCTAGATACTTTACTTAGGACAACTAATCAGCCGTGCCAGTGACTGTCCAGGAGGTGACGTTATCTTCGCTACCTCGTGTTGAGATTTCAGAATTCAAACCACTTTGGACGTGAGCTGCAGTGGCACGCCTCTCTCTGGTCCGATATGTTAATTCTTAACCCACCGTTTGATACAGTTCATTCAAAAGGGGCCGTTCGTGAGGCTGACATGCTCTCTGATCTCACTCAAGGGGTGGTGACTACTCACTTGTACAAAGTCCTAGAAACAATTTCCTCTTATAGTTTCTAAGATCACATCCCTCTCTTAACAAAAACACTTTCATAATTTAATACACAACGTAGAGGATGGAGACTTCGTACCTGTAGTGTATATACTTTTCAAGATACATTATTTCCTTTATAACATTTTTAATGACATCGCAAAATAACAACCGAAATTACATTGTTCTTTAGATCGCCTCTGACCATTCCCCACATTGTATGTTATAAATAGTGTTCAAGTATTCGTTTTAGAATGTGTTAGAGTTTCGGCAGAAAAATGTCTGTGAAAAAAAAGCACATTCCTGCATGAATTTGAGAGGGAGATAGCTGAAAGTTCTAATCCTTGATTTACAACAGGGTGTGAGCTGTCAACCCCCCCATCAGCTCCCTTCTCCCCCTCTGCGGGTGAGAGGGGGTCTGTCTGAAGTAATTCATCCCAAAGTTGATCTGACCCATCTGGATCCTCACAGGACAGTCGTGACACTACACATAAAGCACATTTTTAAAATATTTATATTACTCAAAAACAAAGTATCGTTGTCCCGTCAATTTTTTTTTAAAAATACTGTGATATGATATTTTGGCCATATCGCGCAGCCCTATTCCAATCCTTTATGTTAATTTAGTCATATTTGCAAATACACAAGTATATGTGCCTAATTTGCATAAATACGCATCACATAAATATACCATGTGTATTACATATTAGAAACATATAATTATCTTTATTTTAAACAAAAAATATAAACAAATCGCTGATAAGAAAATGTATATATGTGTGCATTCTAAGAAAAAAAGTGAAATTTGACATTGAATGCCTGAATTCCCACCAAAACCCCTGAATTCCATTATTTGTCCGTGCCAGTAAAATGTTTTATATGCTATAATTCAGTCAACATCTGATGTAGTATAACAATTGTAGAAGTTTGGAGTGTCTTCATCCATTGTCCAACTTTGCATTTATTATAATTTATTTTAAAACCCTTTAACAATTTCAATGACCGTTGCTAGTGACTCCCACTTGTAAAAATAAATAAATAAATAAAAAACCTTCCATGTAACACAGCCCATGCTACAATATTTTAAACCACCCTGCCCACTACTTCCTATTAATTTACAACAGTCCTGGGCTTCAAAAAGTTTGACCTTTCTTTAATTGTGTGACAGATCCCAAAAACGACAAACCTTCCCAGCAAGATTGTGCACAGTCATAACGTGTGATGAAGTAGCTTCTTCATTAGACAATGCATCAAACAACAAGAGGTGCTAAAATACAGACATAAACCACAATCTTGTGAAGCAAACTGCAATAATAATGTGGTAATGGCCTGTCACATTGGTCATTTGGTACACAATGGCTGAATAAATCCTCTCTCTTTCCAGTCTGGCGGCGAGAGTGAATAGGTGGCAGATCCTGTATGGCGGTGATATTGAATAGGTGGCAGATCCTGTATGGCGGTGAGATTGAATAGGTGGCAGATCCTGTATGGCGGCGAGAGTGAATAGGTGGCAGATCCTGTATGGCGGTGAGAGTGAATAGGTGGCAGATCCTGTATGGCGGTGAGAGTGAATAGGTGGCAGATCCTGTATGGCGGTGAGAGTGAATAGGTGGCAGATCCTGTATGGCGGCGAGAGTGAATAGGTGGCAGATCCTGTATGGCGGTGAGATTGAATAGGTGGCAGATCCTGTATGGCGGTGAGAGTGAATAGGTGGCAGATCCTGTATGGCGGTGAGAGTGAATAGGTGGCAGATCCTGTATGGCGGTGAGAGTGAATAGGTGGCAGATCCTGTATGGCGGTGAGAGTGAATAGGTGGAGGTCCATGCCAGGGCTCAGGCATGTACAGTTCCTTCAGAAAGTATTCTTCAACTTATTCCACATGTTGTCCTGTTACAGCCCGAATTCAAAGTGGATTAAATACAGTGCATTAAGAAAGTATTCAGACCCCTTTCCTTTTCCCACTTTTTGTTATGTTACAGCCTTATTCTAAAATGTATTACATGTATGTTTTTCCTCATCAATCTAAACACAATACCCCATACTGACAAAGTGAAAACATGTTTTTAGACATTTTTGAAAATGTTTTGAATGAAATACAGAAATATCTAATTTACATAAGTATTCACATCCCTGAGTCAATACATGTTAGAATCACCTTTGGTAGCTGTGAGTATTTCTGGGTAAGTCTCAAAGAGCTTTGCACATGTGGATTGTACAATATTTGCACATTATTCTTTTTACAATTCTTCGAGCTCAGTCAACTTGGTTGTTGATCGTTGCTAGACAGCCATTATCACATCTTGCCAAAAAAATTCAAGCCTTTGCCGATTTAAGTCAAACCTGTAACTAACCCACTCAGGAAAATTCAATGTCATCATGGTAAGCAACTCCAGTATCTATTTGGCCTTGTGTTTTAGGTTATTGTCCTGCTGAAAGGTAAATTTGTCTCCCAGTGTCATTGAAAAACAGACTGAACCAGGTTTTCCTCTAGGCCTGTGCTTAGCTCTATCTCGTTTCTTTTTGTCATAAAAAAAACTCCCTTGTCCTTGCAGATGACAAGAACACACAGAACATGATGCACCCACCACCTTGCTTGAAAATATGAAGAGTGGTACTCGGTGATGTGTTGGATTTGCCCCAAACATAACTCTTTGTATTCAGGATATAGATTTAATTTCTTTGCTACATTTTGAGCAATTGTTCTTGAGTGCTTTATTGCAAACATGATACATATTTTAGAATATTATTATTCTGTTCAGGCTTCCTTCTTTTTACTCTTTTCATTTAGGTTACTATTGCAGAGTAACTAAAATGTTGTTTATCCATACTCAGTTTTCTCCTATCGCAGCCATTAAACTCTGCAAATGTTTTAGTCACCATTGGTCTCATTGCGAAATCCCTGAGTGGTTTCCTTCCTCTCCGGCAACTGAGTTAGGAAGGACGTCTGTATCTTTGTAGTGACTGGGTGTATTAATGCACCATCCAAAGTCTAATTAATAACTTCACCATGCTCAAAGGGATATTCAATGTCTGCTTGTTTTATATGTTTTACCCATTTACTAATACTAATTCTTTGCGAGACATTGGAAAACCTCCCTGGTCTTTGTGGTTGAATCTGTGTTTGAAATGTGTTAAACAATATTATTGCACACAGAATGAGAGCATGCAACTTATTATGTGACATGTTAAGCACATTTTAACTCCTGAACTTGCCATAACAAAGGGTTTGAATATTGAACATGTTTAATTAATTTATAAAACAAATCTACAAACATAATTCCACTTTGACATTGTGGGGTATTGTGTGTTGGCCAGTGACACAAAATCTAAATGTAATCCATTTAAAATTCAATCTGTAAAAACAAATTGTGGAAACAGTCAAGGGGTGTGAATACTTTCTGGAGGCACTGCATGTGGAATACAGTATGTAACTATGCCTCAAGGCAGGGCAAACGTAAATAATTTACTCTTGAATAGGGCCCTGCCCTGTGATATGGCCATTTGCCAGAGTAGTAATGTGTAGAGTCATAGCAGGACAAGTATACAGGCATGGAGGGTGAAGAGGAACATTGCCCTGGCATAGCAGCATGAGGATGGATCCTCAATAGAACAGGTGTGAGAGAGAAGGGTGCCAGCATCATTGGCATGGCTAGACTTGAGTCTTGTTATTAAATGGGACAGGCATGTGGCAACTTATTCCATCCAACAAACTCTGGCAAACTTTCATTCAAAATGAGAGAATTTACAACTAAAAGGTTTGTTTAATCCATAGCTGTATTCAAGTAATGTAAATAGAAAAGGTAACTCAGTATCACAGTTGTTGTTAGTACCTGGCACTGAAAGGTTGGTTGTTATTCTCATTGGACTTGCCAGGGGGGATGGCAGTTGCTCTGCTTCGTGGTGTTGCCTGGTAACCCCTTAGCTTGTTGGACATGTGTTTGTGGTTTCAAAATACCTTTATCTGGTGGGACTCCATCTCTTGTGAATGTCTTTGTTACAGTATTTTACCTCATTGTTATAAACAATGGCCTGGAGCGGCTTCAGAGGTGAAGTCATCAGCAGACTCAGACAGCTTAGTCATACCTCCCTCCTAGCCATCTTGGAGCCTGACCATGAAGATCACAGAAATAAAGCACAGAGAAAGGAAATAATATGGCATTTAAACAGCTCAAGGTGAATAAATACAAGTATATTAGTAACACAATCGGATGTGTTAGACTGGAAAGAGAGGAGATTTACAAAAAAAAATGATTGTAGTCAGAGTGCAGTATAACTATGCAATCTTTTTGTAAGGGATTAGACACCAGCTCAATATAATACATAATGTATACTCATGAAAGTAGTGTTATAGAGTAGATTAATGAATGGCACTGTGCAGCACTTTCACTGTTGTTTTGGACTGGTACAGGATCATGGCACAGACGGTGTTGTTGTCGGTCTCTTCTCCAGCTGGAGCGCTATAGTAACACCACCATGTTGTTTTATTGATGAGTCGGCTGAAGTGGCTCACATAACAGGCCTGATTTAGAATAGCTCAATGTCTTATCACATGGCTTCACTACAGGAGGGAGAACAGGATTCGCCACATTGTCAGGCTCCTTGGTTCAGAACCAGGAATAACTCCAACTGTTCTACTCTCACAATAACTCTGACACAGTTACAATACACTGGTATGGCATCAGAAATGCCAGGAACATTATATTATAGCTGCTTCAATGGCATCTGATACATTCGAATAGTCTGTGTTGTCTTTTTGAAAAGTCAAAGGGATTTTATTTTGCGTTTGTCAATATGTGGTATGATTATATGATTCAAAGCAAACGCTTTGCTTGAATAACGTTTCACTCAAGAATATTTTCTTTGATGAAATTGACCCTGTTTTCTGTTGCAGTTCATGTTAGACAGTTTTCCATTTCTGTTCTCAGCAATGAGACCGACTCTACAGCCTCATCATGCAGGTTTGTGGTATTAATCCTCTAGAAGTGTGAAATAACGGCTGATCGCATCAGACAGCAAATATGACAGAACACTATGTTCATGACAGAGGAAGTGGCTGACGATTGTGTGAACAAGAGACTGAAGGTCAGTGGTGAATGCCTTGAATTGCCTCATCAATAATTCAGATGTTTCTTGGCCTACACCTTGTCTCTCCAAGTAAAATGCAGAATACCCCTAATTTCCAAGAACTCTGGCTGCTGCATTGAGTAGGCTAGTGGCCAAGTGAAACCTGCGATGGATGCAATAAATAGTCTTCCATCCATCTGTGGCACCAACAGGCAGACCCCGTACAGACCGGTGATTATACATCAAAATGACCAGTATAACCACCTGTATGACCAGGTGGTAGAACCTATTTTCTACATTATTAATTGATTATCTTAAATCCCTATAGAGAATACCCAGAGAGCACCATTTTTTGAGAATCATATGTTTCTTAGAGTTTAGTGAGAGCGTGGTTGTCCTATGGTTATTTTGCCAATAACCTACCCACAACTTTCTGGGAATGGTGCAGGATAGTTGCTTGGCTTTGGAACTGTCTCAGAACATTTAAGGAACTTGCTTGGTATTTCATTACTTTAACATAACGTTTCCTAAAAGTGTTCTAGGAACGTTCTCCAACTGGTTTGACATTGGGAATGTTCTCAAATAGTTCAGAGAACGTTAAGAAACAATGTTCTTCTGTGGGAATTTCAGTACTTCAGCATAACATTTCCAACAGGTTTCCTCATGGTTCAATTTAATCATGTTCTCAAATTGTTCAGAGAACGTTAAGAAACAATGTTCTTCTGTGGGAATTTCAGTACTTCAGCATAACATTTCCAACAGGTTTCCTCATGGTTCAATTTAATCATGTTCTCAAATTGTTCAGAGAACGTTAAGAAAACTTTCCATAAAAAACAATTAAACCTTTGTAATATTTTAAGAATGTTATTTAAAAACAACTCAACCTCAAAATGCTCTCTTTCTTCTACTTTAACCACACCTGTTCATAAGGAGTGCTTGTTTCCTTAGAAATGGGGTGTGTGTGAATAGAGTAAAATTAACAGCTTTGTGTTCTAGCTTCATCCTGGTGGCGTAGTGGACTTATTCCATGGATAGGGAACAGAAGATTAAGGGTTTGAATCTCACTGATGGTGTGTCATAATAAATAAATGTGTTTGCATGAGTAATTGCTAAGGAAATGAATTCCCATGTGTCCTATTTGTGCTTGGAGTTCAATAAAGTTTCCCCAAATTAAACTAGCAGTGTGTTATTGAAACATTCAGTTAAAGGTCTAAGGAAGTTATTCAAAACCTCCAAATAACCCATAATTTCAGTTTTCAGAGCTTTCATAAAAGCTCCCAGGAAAACTATCAAGGAACCAGAGTAAACGTTCTCAGAAGGTCCCTGCAACCTAAAAATAAACATTTGCAGAACAGCTGTTCTCAAAACATTAAAACACATTAAGTTTTACCTGTCAGGAAGCTTTGTTTCTACAACCAATGTAAAATCAAAAACATACGTTCCCACAACTTCCAAGGAACCATATGTGCTTGCTGGGTAATACATTCTTAAAAACGCAAAGATTGTGTTGACGAGCATCATTATACTGACCAACCAAGGCAAACGGAACTTGCATACAACACCCTAAATATGTTTATAGTATAGCATGACTAATCAGCCCCAATGAAAACCAGCAGTCCCCTCCCAGGGTGGAACCCCAAATGGCTGTTTACAGGAGGATCTGCATCGATATACTGTCCTAAAAGCATCCTGTTCTTGTTTTGACTGGAGTAGACCACTGGAGCTTCCAGCAACGTTAATTAAAAGAGGAAACTGTCATGTACTGTCATGTTGTGTCTTGTCTCTGTCCTTTCCCTTCACCCTGTCTCCCTCTGCTGGTCGTTGTTAGGTTACCTTTTCTCCCCCGCTTTCCCCCAGCTGTTCCTTGTCTCCTCTGACTACCCATTCACCCCGTTTCCCACCTGTTCCCTTTTTCCCTCTGATTAGGTCCCTATATCTCTCTCTGTTTCTGTTCCTGTCCTTGTCGGATTCTTGTTTGTTGTGTTTCATGCCTGAGCCAGACTATCGTCATGTTTGCTGTAACCTTGTCCTGTCCTGTCGGAATCTGCCGGTCTATCTGAGCCTACCTATGTTTGGTTATTAAAGAAGCTCTGTTTAAGTTAGTTCGCTTTTGGGTCCTCATTCACTCACCATAACAGAAGAATCCGACCAAGAATGGACCCAGCGACTTCGGATCCTCTCCACTCAGCCGTCGGGATCCAGGGAGCGATGCTAGGCAGACACGAGCAGGAAGTGTCTGCTGCTCGACATGCCGTTGAGACCCTGGCCACCCAAGTCTCCAACCTCACAGAACAGGTTCACCATCTCCGCCTCGATCCACCGGCCACTTCCAGGGCTTTCGAATCTCCGGAGCCCAGAATCAATAACCCGCCGTGTTACTCTGGGGAGCCCACTGAATGCCGCTCGTTCCTCACCCAGTGTGATATTGTGTTTTCTCTCCAGCCCAACACTTACTCCAGGAGTACTGCTCGTGTCGCCTACGTCATATCTCTCCTTATTGGACGGGCTCGTGAGTGGGGCACGGCAATCTGGGAGGCAAGGGCTGAGTGTACTAACCAGTATCAGGACTTTAAGGAGGAGATGATACGGGTTTTTGATCGATCTGTTTTTGGGGAGGAGGCTTCCAGGGCCCTGTCTTCCCTATGTCAAGGCAATCGATCCATAACAGACTACTCTATTGAGTTTCGCACTCTTGCTGTCTCCAGTGGCTGGAACGAGCCGGCCTTGCTCGCTCGTCTTCTGGAGGGTTTCCGCGCAGAGGTAAAGGATGAGATTCTCTCCCGGGAGGTTCCTTCCAGCGTGGATTCCTTGATTGAACTCGCTATTCGCATTGAGCGACGGGTTGATCTTCGTCACCGAGCTCGTGGAAAGGAGCTCGCGCTCTCCGTCGCCTCCCTCTCCGCATCACTACCATCTTCCTCTGCCGGCTCGGGTGCTGAGCCCATGCAGCTGGGAGGTATCCGCATCTCGACTAAGGAGAGGGAACGGAGAATCACCAACCGCCTCTGTCTCTATTGCGGTTCCGCTGGTCATTTTGTCACTTCATGTCCAGTAAAAGGCCAGAGCTCGTCAGTAAGCGGAGGGCTACTGGTGAGCGCTACTACTCCTGTCTCTCCTTCAAGATCCTGCACTACCTTGTCGGTCCATCTACGCTGGACCGGTTCGTCAGCTTCCTGCAGTGCCTTAATAGACTCTGGGGCGGAGGGCTGTTTTATGGACGAGACCTGGGCTCGGGAACATGACATTCCTCTCAGACAGTTAAAGGAGCCCACGGCCTTGTTCGCCCTGGATGGTAGTCCTCTCCCCAGGATTCAGCGTGAGACGCTACCTTTAACCCTCACTGTTTCTGGTAATCATAGTGAAACCATTTCTTTTTTAATTTTTCGTTCACCTTTTACACCTGTTGTTTTGGGCCATCCCTGGCTAGTTTGTCATAATCCTTCCATTAATTGGTCTAGTAATTCTATCCTCTCCTGGAACGTCTCTTGTCATGTGAAATGTTTAATGTCTGCTATCCCTCCTGTTTCCTCTGTCTCTTCTTCACAGGAGGAGCCTGGTGATTTGACAGGGGTGCCGGAGGAATATCACGATCTGCGCACGGTGTTCAGTCGGTCCAGGGCCACCTCTCTTCCTCCACACCGGTCGTATGATTGTAGTATTGATCTCCTTCCGGGAACCACCCCCCCCCCGGGGTAGACTATACTCTCTGTCGGCTCCCGAACGTAAGGCTCTCGAAGATTATTTGTCTGTAGCTCTTGACGCCGGTACCATAGTCCCCTCCTCCTCTCCCGCCGGAGCGGGGGTTTTTTTTGTCAAGAAGAAGGACGGGTCTCTGCGCCCCTGCATAGATTATCGAGGGCTGAATGACATAACAGTGAAGAATCGTTATCCGCTTCCTCTTATGTCTTCAGCCTTCGAGATCCTGCAGGGAGCCAGGTTTTTCACTAAGTTGGACCTTCGTAACGCTTACCATCTCGTGCGCATCAGGGAGGGGGACGAGTGGAAGACGGCGTTTAACACTCCGTTAGGGCACTTTGAATACCGGGTTCTCCCTTTCGGCCTCGCTAACGCTCCAGCTGTCTTTCAGGCATTAGTCAATGATGTCCTGAGAGACATGCTGAACATCTTTGTTTTCGTTTACCTTGACGATATCCTGATTTTTTCACCGTCACTCCAGATTCATGTTCAGCACGTTCGACGTGTCCTCCAGCGCCTTTTAGAGAATTGTCTTTTTGTGAAGGCTGAGAAGTGCACTTTTCATGCCTCCTCCGTCACATTTCTCGGTTCTGTTATTTCCGCTGAAGGCATTAAGATGGATCCCGCTAAGGTCCAAGCTGTCATTGATTGGCCCGTCCCTAAGTCACGCGTCGAGCTGCAGCGCTTTCTCGGCTTCGCGAACTTCTATCGTCGTTTCATCCGTAATTTCGGTCAGGTGGCAGCTCCTCTCACAGCCCTTACTTCTGTCAAGACGTGCTTTAAGTGGTCCGTTTCCGCCCAGGGAGCTTTTGATCTCCTCAAGAATCGTTTTACATCCGCTCCTATCCTTGTTACACCTGACGTCTCTAGACAGTTCGTTGTCGAGGTTGACGCGTCAGAGGTGGGCGTGGGAGCCATCCTTTCTCAGCGCTCCCTCTCTGACGACAAGGTCCACCCATGCGCGTATTTTTCTCATCGCCTGTCGCCGTCGGAACGTAACTATGATGTGGGTAACCGCGAACTGCTCGCCATCCGGTTAGCCCTAGGCGAATGGCGACAGTGGTTGGAGGGGGCGACCGTTCCTTTTGTCGTTTGGACTGACCATAGGAACCTTGAGTACATCCGTTCTGCCAAACGACTTAATGCGCGTCAGGCGCGTTGGGCGCTGTTTTTCGCTCGTTTCGAGTTTGTGATTTCTTATCGTCCGGGCTCTAAGAACACCAAGCCTGATGCTTTGTCTCGTCTCTTCAGTTCTTCAGTAGCCTCCACTGACCCCGAGGGGATTCTCCCTGAGGGGCGTGTTGTCGGGTTGACTGTCTGGGGAATTGAGAGGCAGGTAAAACAAGCGCTCACTCACACTCCGTCGCCGCGCGCTTGTCCTAGGAACCTTCTTTTCGTTCCCGTTCCTACTCGTCTGGCCGTTCTTCAGTGGGCTCACTCTGCCAAGTTAGCCGGCCACCCTGGCGTTCGGGGTACGCTTGCTTCCATTCGCCAGCGTTTTTGGTGGCCCACCCGGGAGCATGACACGCGTCGTTTCGTGGCTGCTTGTTCGGTCTGCGCGCAGACTAAGTCCGGTAACTCTCCTCCTGCCGGCCGTCTCAGGCCGCTTCCTATTCCCTCTCGACCGTGGTCTCACATCGCCTTAGATTTTGTCACCGGACTGCCTTCGTCAGCGGGGAAGACTGTTATTCTTACGGTTGTCGATAGGTTCTCTAAGGCGGCTCATTTCATTCCCCTTGCTAAGCTTCCTTCTGCTAAAGAGACGGCACAAATCATCATCGAGAATGTTTTCAGAATTCATGGCCTTCCGTCAGACGTCGTTTCGGACAGAGGTCCGCAATTCACGTCTCAATTTTGGAGGGAGTTTTGCCGTTTGATTGGGGCTTCCGTCAGTCTCTCTTCCGGCTTTCACCCCCAGTCTAACGGTCAAGCAGAACGGGCCAATCAGACTATTGGTCGCATCTTACGCAGTCTTTCTTTTCGTAACCCTGCGTCTTGGTCAGAACAGCTCCCCTGGGCAGAATACGCCCACAACTCGCTTCCTTCGTCTGCGACCGGGCTATCTCCTTTTCAGAGTAGCCTCGGGTACCAGCCTCCGCTGTTCTCATCTCAGTTCGCCGAGTCCAGCGTCCCCTCCGCTCATGCTTTTGTCCAACGTTGCGAGCGCACCTGGAAGAGGGTCAGGTCTGCACTTTGCCGTTATAGGACGCAGACTGTGAGGGCTGCTAATAAGCGTAGAACTAAGAGTCCTAGATATTGTCGCGGTCAGAGAGTTTGGCTCTCCACTCAGAACCTTCCCCTTAAGACGGCTTCTCGCAAGTTGACCCCGCGGTTCATTGGTCCGTTCCGTATTTCTCGGGTCATTAATCCTGTCGCAGTTCGACTTCTTCTTCCGCGATACCTTCGTCGCGTCCACCCGGTCTTCCATGTCTCCTGCATCAAGCCCGTCCTTCGCGCCCCCGCTCGTCTCCCCCCCCCCCCCCCCCCCCATCCTTGTCGAGGGCGCACCCATCTACAGGGTCCGTAGAATTTTGGACATGCGTCCTCGGGGCCGTGGTCACCAGTACCTCGTAGATTGGGAGGGGTACGGTCCTGAGGAGAGGAGTTGGGTTCCCTCTCGGGACGTGCTGGACCGTGCGCTGATCGAGGATTTCCTCCGTTGCCGCCAGGTTTCCTCCTCGAGTGCGCCAGGAGGCGCTCGGTGAGTGGGGGGGTACTGTCATGTACTGTCATGTTGTGTCTTGTCTCTGTCCTTTCCCTTCACCCTGTCTCCCTCTGCTGGTCGTTGTTAGGTTACCTTTTCTCCCCCGCTTTCCCCCAGCTGTTCCTTGTCTCCTCTGACTACCCATTCACCCCGTTTCCCACCTGTTCCCTTTTTCCCTCTGATTAGGTCCCTATATCTCTCTCTGTTTCTGTTCCTGTCCTTGTCGGATTCTTGTTTGTTGTGTTTCATGCCTGAGCCAGACTATCGTCATGTTTGCTGTAACCTTGTCCTGTCCTGTCGGAATCTGCCGGTCTATCTGAGCCTACCTATGTTTGGTTATTAAAGAAGCTCTGTTTAAGTTAGTTCGCTTTTGGGTCCTCATTCACTCACCATAACAGAAACACTTATATGTTCCCCCAAAAAAGAAACTGCCTCTTCTGGGACATAAACAAAGGCTACAGAGGCCACTGCGTGTTTAATTGGGAGATGCCAAATCCTCACATCTTTGTTATAAAACATTTTTGGTGTGCTATACCTGACAAAGCCCTCTCCACACAAAAAGTGAGGATTAATTGAATATTGTATTTGAAGCCTTGGGGCCATTTTAATTCTCTAGCACAGAATAGTTGGCTGTCATTCCCCTGAGATTAAACCCAGAATGTAATTACAAGGCAGATAGCTCTCTGTTCTCTCTAAACACAGAAACCCAGCCTCACTCTGATGTTGGAGAAAATAGATGTTTCAGCTGCTAAACAGACTGGGAGAAGGAGCTGACGTTAAGAGGAGGATCAGAGAACAGAATGTTCCAGAGCTGGCAGCGGACAACATTTTAACAATCCAAGAGAGTCTCATCAGTGATATGGCAAAATGAGATGTTCCCTCCTGATCCTATACCAAACAGTGTTTTTATTTTATGTGAATGACCACTCTCCGATACCAGTCTGTTTACTGTGTGTCACATAAGCTAACCCTGGAGAGGAGATACAGTTCAAGTCAGAAGTTTACATTTATTTATTTTACCAGGCAAGTCAGTTGAGAACAAATTCTTATTTTCAATGATGGCCTAGGAACAGTGGGTTAACATCCTGTTCAGAGGCAGAATGAGAGATTTGCACCTTGTCAGCTCTGGGGTTTGATCTTGCAACCTTCCGTTTACTAGTCCAAAGCTCGAACCACTAGGCTACCCTGCCGCCTCATACACTTAGGTTGGAGTAAGTAAAACTCGTTTTTCAACCACTGCACAAATTTCTTGTTAACAAACTATGGTTTTGGCAAGTCGGTTAGGACATCTACTTTGTGCATGACACAAGTAATTTTTCCAACAATTGTTTACAGACAGAATATTTCACTTATAATTCACTGTATCACAATACCATTGGGTCAGAGGTTACATACACTAAGTTGGCTGTGCCTTTAAACAGCTTGGAAAATTCCAGAAAATTACATCATGGCTTTAGAAGCTTCTGATAAGCTAATTGACATAATTTGAGTCAATTGGAGGTGTACCTGTGGATGTATTTCAAGGCCTACCTTCAAACTCAGTGCCTCTGAGTTTCAGCCAAGACCTCAGAAAAAAATTTGTCTGGTTCATTATTGGGAGCACTTTCCAAACGCCTGAAGGTACCACGTTCATCTGTACAAACAATAGTACGCAAGTATAAACACCATGGGACCAAGCAGCCGTCATACCGCTCAGGAAGAAGATGCATTCTGTCTGCTAGAGATGAACGTACTTTGGTGCGAAAAGAGCAAATCATTCCCAGAACAACAGCAAAGGACCTTGTGAAGATGCTGGAGGAAACTAGTACAAAAATATCTATATCCACAGTAAAACGAGTCCTATATCGACATAACCTGAAAGGCCACTCAGCAATGAAGAAGCCACTGCTCCAAAACCACCATAAAAATCCAGACTACAATTTGCAACTGCACATGGGGACAAAGATCGTACTTTTTGGAGAAATGTCCTCTGGTCTGATGAAACAAAAATAGAACTGTTTGGCCATGATGACCATCGTTATGTTTGGAGGACAAATGGGGAAGCTTGCAAGTCGAAGAACCCCATCCCAACTGTGAAGAACCGGATTGGAAGCATCATGTTGTGGGAGTTCTTTGCTGCAGGAGGGACTGGTGCACTTCACAAAATAGAATAGGAAGGAAAATGATGTGGATATATTGAAGCAACATCACAAGACATCAGTCAGGAAGTTAATGCTTTGTCACAAATGGGTCTTCCAAATGGACAATGACCCCAAGCATACTTCCAAAGTTGTGGCAAAATGACTGAAGGACCACAAAGTCAAGGTATTGGAGTGGCCATCACAAAGCCTTGACCTCAATCCTATAGAACGTTTGTGGGCAGAACTGAAAAAGCATGTGTGAGAAAGGAGGCCTACAGACCTGACTCAGTTACACCAGCTCTGTCAGGAGGAATAGGCCAAAATTCACCCAACTTATTGTGGGAAGCTTGTGGAAGGCTACCCGAAACGTTTGACCAAAGTTAAACAATTTAAAGGCAATGTTACCAAAATACTAATTGAGTGTATGTAAACATCTGACCCACTGGGAATGTGATGAAAGAAATAAAAGCTGAAATAAATCATTTTTTCTACTATTATTCTGACACTTCACATTCTTAAAATAAAGTGGTGATCCTAACTGACCTAAGACAGGTAATTTTCACTAGGATTAAATGTCAGGAATTGTGAAAAACTGAGTTGAAATGTATTTGGCTAAGGTGTGTGTAACTTCCGACTTAAACTGTATTTGCTGCCAATATAATAATGACAGCTGCACAACAAAGCACTCCCACTACCCATCTGCCATGCTGGAAATCAATTAACTATTTTCCATTCCCATTGCAAATCTAATGTGGCACTGCTTTAATCCATGGAAATCTCAACAAAATTGACAGGACACAACCACAGTGAATAAATATACTATCAAACCAGGAGACATCAATACAAAGTGCAATGAGATGCGCTGTGTAATCCAGAGATTCCCCTTCCCACTCCAGTACAAATGTGAATAAATCTCCTGTCACAGCTCAGAAATAGAAGGCTTGACAAAGGTATTTATTACGGACCACATTCCTTCCAAAACTGTAGCCACATCCCACATGTGATAGCATTAAAGCAGGGTCAAACGCTCTATCAAACAAAAGCTTGGAAGTGAGTCAAAACTCTGTGGACATTGCCTGGACGAAAGCATGTGAGACGTTAGGGCCAACACCCCTCTCGCTCTCTTTCTATGTTGGTCTGCTGCACTTAGCTCTATCTAGACCAGAGGCTGTGTGTGCTAGACACGGCTGTCAGTTTACATAACACTGCCGGACTGAGAAGAGGGCCAATATCTGTGTCACACTCTGGGAGACGAGAAACACACTGGAGCTGGAATACAGTGGGAAAACCCTGAGCTGTTAAACAGGTTCTGACAGGCAGGCTGGAGCAGGGAAATACCTCCTTTAAAGGGCCATTAAATACAGTATGATACTACACTGGTGTTTTTTTCTGTACTTGTAAAACTACCATCAATATTTTAACATTCTAAAAGTGCTATCCAAGGACACTACATGCATCCTGTTATAAATGGCATCCTGACTAATAGGCAGTTTGCAAAACACAACTATTGATTGCATCGCTCTGGGAAGATGGATTGCAATGCTTTTTCTTGTTGATAATAGTTTTAGCATAGGAAACGAAAGATGTGAGAGAAGACAGAACTCAACACCATTTTCACCCTTTACCCTTTATGAACACAAAGACACAAGGTTATACAGCACCCTTTGACACCCAGGGCTGAGGTAGTCCTCAGGGCAGGACACTGGGCTGCTCTGTGAGCTGTGGAGTAAGGGGGCAGGGAGGTAGAGCCTCTGGGGAGCTGCGTTGGGGCCATCAGCCGGCCAGCTCCAGCTCCTCTTACTGCAGGAGATCAATAACCGCAGGAGGGGTGGAGCCATGATGCTCTGATTCAGCATAGTCTCTCACTGCCCTGCTACCATTTCTGCCTTTCACAGTCTCCTTCGCTCGCTCTTTGTTTCTCTTTTTCATTGCACACTGTCTCTTTGCTCCTTACTCTCTGTAATAGAAATGCTATATCAGCATCTTAATCTTACTCTCTCTCCATCTTTGCCTCACATATTATCAACCCACTCTTTTCTCCTCTCTCCATCTCGCCAGCAAAATGTCTCCCTTGGATACCAGCTGCCCCCACAATCTGCAGTCTGACAACACAGTGTGCTAGTGTCATTGTTCTAACACTACAGATTGTGGGCGCTAAACTGCATTGGTGCCTGAAGAGCAACCAGCATCAATTAATAATCACAACAGGAAATGTTTCATGAGTGATATTTGTGCCAAATACGAATAAAAGTCTCTATAAGAGCCCTGTTTTCCATATCATAGTTGATCCGCTCTGGGTTTAAATTGGTATGACCTACAAGCCCATCAACTACACACGTCCGTTTACTAACCCATTAACGGATCAAACAGATATACACAGCAATGCGCCAAAAGACATGAGCAGAATTGATTGACTGTGGGGATCATAGACACACAGCTCAGTGTAGCTTCATGACTCTAAGGCGGCGGCAAAGAAAACTGGACACTGTGTTTATTGATGGTGGGCGTTGTTTGTGCTGTGTGGAAGGTTCACTCACTCTAATATGGCTGGGTGACTGAGACTGGCTCTGCACTAGGACAATAGGTCCACTGTGTGAGGGGGAGGCCACTGAGATGGCTGCTATCTGCCATTGTGTCCTCTTCATATTTCTGTTGACATAATTGTGCGCCACTCAGGGAGTGGCCATTATTTCTCATCTCTGTGGGGATAATGACTAATCAAATCAAATAGAATTTGTCACACGTGCCGAATACAGACCTTACAGTGAAATGCTTACTTACAAGCCCTTAAACAACAATTTACATAAAAAATACTTACAAAAAATAGGAATAAGAAATAAAAGCAGCAAATAATTAAAGAGCAGCAGTAAAATAACAATAGCAAGGCTATATACAGGGGTACTGGTACAGAGTCAATGTGCGGGGTCAGCGGTTAGTTGAGGTAATATGTACATGTAGGTAGAGTTATTGAAGTGACTATGCATAGATAATTAGAGAGAAGCTGCAGCGTAAAAGAGGGGTGGGGAGTGGAGGGGCAATGCAAATAGTTTGGGTAGCCATTTGATTAGATGTTCAGGAGTCTTATGGCTTGGGGGTAGAAGCTGTTTAGAAGCCTCTTGGACCTAGACTTGGCACTCTGGTACTGCTTGCCGTGCGGTAGCAGAGAGAACAGTCTGTTTGTATTTGTATTTATTATGGATCCCCATTGCTGCCAAAGCAGCAGCACACTGTGCGCCTTCAGGCCCCAACTCAACCACTAGTCTACAGTACTAAAACCATGTATATATATTGTGCGTGTGCTTGTGTATGCACGTGTCTGTGCCAATGTTTGTGTTTCTTCACAGTCCCTCCTGTTCCATAATAAGGTGTTTTTTAAAATGTTTTTTATTTATTTTTTATTTTACTGCTTGGGTCAGTTACTTGTTGTGGAATATAGTTCCATGTAGTCATGGCTCTAAGTTGTACTGTGTGCCTCCCATAGTCTGTTCTGTACTTGGTGATTGGGTGTCCGAGCTGTGTGCCAGTAGTTTAAACAGACAGCTCGATGCATTCAACATGTCAATACCTCTCAAAAATAAAAGTAGTGATGAAGTCAATCTCTCCTCCACTTTCAGCCAGAAGAGATTGACATGCATATTATTAATATTAGCTCTCTGTGTACATCCAAGGGCCAGCCATGCTGCCTTGTTCTGTGCCAATTGCAATTTTCCTAAGTCCTTTTTTGTGGCACCTGACCAAAAGACTGAACAGTAGTCAAGGTGCGACAAAACTAGGGCCTGTAGGACCTGCCTTGTTGATAGTGTTGTTAAGGAGGTAGCGCATCACTTTATTATAGACAGACTTCTCCCCATTTTAGCTATTACTGCATCAATATGTTTTGACCATGACAGTTTACAATCTAGGGTTACTCCAAGCAGTTTAGTCATCACAACTTGCTCAATTTCCACATGATTTATTCCAAGATTTAGTTGAGGTTTAGGGTTTAGTGAGTGTTTTGCTCCAAATACAATGCTTTTAGTTTTAGAAATATTTAGGGCTAACTTATTCCTTGCCACCCACTCTGAAACAAACTGCATCTCTTTGTTGAGTGTTACAGTCATTTCAGTCGCTGAGGTAGCTGACGTGTATAGTGTTGAGTCATCCGCATACATAGACACTCTGGCTTCACTCAAAGTCAGTGGCATGTCGTTAGTAAAAATAAATAAAAAGCAAGGGGCCTAAACAGCTACCCTGGGGAATTCCTGATTCTAACTTGATTATATTTGAGAGGCTTCCATTAAAGAACACCCTCTGTGTTCTGTTAGACAAGTAACTCTTTATCCACATTATAGCAGGGGGTGTTAAGCCATAACACAAGTTTTTCCAGCAGCAGACTATGATCGATAATGTCAAAAGCTGCATCAATTTCTCTCAGGCAATCATCAGTCATTTGTGCAAGTGCTGTGCTTGTTGAGTGTCCTTCCCTATAAGCATGCTGAAATTCTGTTATCAATTTGTTTACTGTGAAATAGCATTGTATCTGGTCAAACACTATTTTTTCCAGAAGTTTGCTAACTTCTGGAAAGTTAGTTGGTAACAGGCTGATTGGTTGGCTATTTGAGCCAGTAAAGGGGGCTATACTATTCTTGGGTAACGGAATGACTTTAGCTTCCATCCAGGCCTGGGGGCTCACGCTCTCCAGTAGGCTTAAATTGAAGTTGTGGCAAATAGGAGTGGCAATATCATCTGCTATTATCAGTAATTTTCCATCCAGATTGTCAGACCCCAGTGGCTTGTCATTGTTGATAGACAACAACAATTTTTTCACCTCTTTCACACTGACTTCACGGAATTCAAAAGTACAATTCTTGTCTTTTCATAATTTGGTCCGATATACTTGGATGTGTAGTGTCAGCGTTTGTTGCTGGCATGTCATCCCTAAGTTTGCTTTTCTTGCCAATGAAAAAGTCATTAAAGTAGTTTGCAATATCAGTGGGCTTTGTGATGAATGAGCCATCTGATTCAATGAATGAAGGAGCCGAGTTGGCTTTTTTCCCCAAAATGTATTTTTGTTTCATAGTGTAGTCTATTTTTATTTAGTTTAGTCACATGATTTCTTAATTTGCAGTACGTTTGCCAATCAGTTGAGCTGCCAGACTTAATTGCCATACCTTTTGCCTCATCCGTCTCAGCCATACAATTTTTAAATTCCTAATTTAATCCAAGGGGATTTAACAGTTTTTACAGTAATTTTCTTAATGGGTTCGTGCTTATTAGTAACTGGAATAAGTAATAAGTAATAAGTATAAATGTGTCAAGTGCATCGTCTGGTTGCTCCTCATTACACACCACAGACCAGCAAATATTCTTTACATCATCAACATATGAATCACTACAAAACTTATTGTATGAACTCTTCTACACTATATTAGGCCCAGCCTTTAGAACTTTGGTTTTCCTACATATGGCTATTATATTGTGATCACTATATCCTATGGATTTGGATACTGCTTTAAAGCAAATATCTGCAGCATTAGTAAAGATGTGATCAATACATGATGATTTAATCCCTGTGCTGTTTGTAACTACCCTGGTAGGTTGACTGACAACCTGAACCAGGTTGCAGGCACTGGTTACAGTTTGAAGTTGATGATAGCCAGTCAATATTTAAATCACGCAGAAAATATACTCTCTGTTGATATCACATACATTATCAAGCATTTCACACACATTATCCAGATACTGACTGTTAGCACTTGGTGGTCTATAGCAGCTTCCCACAAGAATGGGCTTTAGGTGAGGCAGATGAACCTGTAATCATATTATTTCAACAGTATTTAGCATTAGATCGTCTCTAAGCTTTACAGGAATGTGGTTCTGAATATAGACCGCAACTCCGTCTCCATTGGCATTGTCTTTTCGGTAGATGTTATAACCATGTATTGCTACCACTGTATCATCAAATGTATAATCTAAGTGAGTTTCAGAAATAGTCAGAATATGAATGTCATCTGTTACAAGCAAGTTATTGACTTCATGGACCTTGTTTCTTAGGCTACATATGTTAATATGTGCTATTTTTAGAACTTTTCTTTGTTGCTTGATTGTTTTTAATGCTTTATACTGGGAAGCTTATCAGAGATAGACTTACTCATGTTATTTACATTGGAGCAGATGTGAGCTGCACTTTATGCAGGGGGAGGTGCATAATGTGTTCTTCCTACTATTGCACACCACCTCAGTGCTAACAGTGCAACTCTGGTTTTTAGGCTCATGATTACTGTTTAGAATAGCTGTAGGATAAACAGGTGTATTCGGTGCAATTAGGGGTACATACATTAAATAACTCTAAGATCATGTACTTTTGATGCAGCATTATGACTACTCATTGTCACAATGGTAGGGATGTACTGAGCTGGTCTTGGATCACTTACCATTCATTGTTTCAACGCAGCCTTGAAATGCGTGGACAAAGTCCAGGAGCCAAGATGATTTGGATGGACTGTTATTCCTGTAGAGTATCTTCTGTTTCCAGAAGGTGTCAAACTTAGCAATAAAAGTGTCTCCAGCAGAGCTACAGTAGTCTTTTAGCCAGATGTGTAATGCCAGCAGTCTGCTGAATCGTTCACACCTGCGGCCCAACGATGGTACTGGACCTGAAATTATTGGCCGTTTTTTGGAGTCTTTAATTGCTCAAATCAGTTCTTTAAAATCCATTTTCAAATGTTCCGAGCTATTCAAACTTTACTGCGTTTGCCAGCAGCTCTTAGCAATGCTTGAAGCACAGCGTTGTTTATGACTTCAAGCCTATCGACTCCTGAGATTAGGCTGGCAATACTCAAGTGCCTATTAGAACATCCAATAGTCAAAGGTAAATGAAATACAAATGGTATAGAGAGAAATAGTCGACGCGTCATAATTCCTATAATAACTACAACCTAAAACTTCTTAACTGGGAATATTGATGAACTGGGAATATTGAACCACCAGCTTTCATATGTTCTGAGCAAGGAACTTAAACGCTAGCTTTTTTTACCTGGCACATATTGCACTTTTACTTTCTTCTCCAACACTGTGTTTTTGCATTATTTAAACCAAATTGAGCATGTTTCTGTCACGCCCTGACCATAGAGAGCCCTTGGATTCTCTATAGTGGTTTTGGTCAGGGTGTGACTGAGGTGGTGTTCTAGAATGTGTATTTCTATGTTGGTGGTTTTGAATGGTTCCCAATTAGAGGCAGCTGGTAATCATTGCCTCTAATTGGGTATCATATTTAGGAAGCCTGCTTTGTGGGATATTGTTTTTGTTAGTATGTTTGGGCACTACGACTTCACGTTCTTTATAAGTGTTGTTGTTTTGTTTCTAGTTTCAATTTGTATTAAAAAGATGTGGAACTCAATACACACTGCACCTTGGTCCGCTCATTTTGAAGATCGTGACAGTTTCATTATTTATTTGATACAAAATAGAATTTATGTATTACATTAAGTTAAAATAAAAGTGTTAATTCAGTATTTAATCGGTATCGGCGTGGAAAAATCATAATCGGTCGACCTCTAATATGCAGTGCCTTCAGGAAATTATTCAGACCCCTTGACTTTTTCCACATTTTGTTATGTTACAGCCTTAATAATCTAAAATGGATTACATCAAAACATTCCTCAGCCATCTACACACAATACCCCATGACCCTAATGACAAAGCGAAAACAGGTTTTAGATTTTTTATTTTATTTAGCAAAACAAAAAAACAGACCTTATTTACATAAGTATTCAGATCCTTTGCTATGGGACTTGAAATTGAGCTCAGGTGCATCCTGTTTCCATTGATCATCCTTGATGTTTCTACAACTCGACTGGAGTCCACCTGTGGTAAATTCAATTGATTGGGTATGCTTTGGAAAGGCACACACCTGTCTATATAAGGCCCAACAGTTAACAGTGCATGTCAGAGCAAAAACCAAGCCATGAGGTCGAAGGAATTGTCTGTAGAGCTCCGAGACAGGATTGTGGCGAGGCACAGATCTGCAGTATTGAGGGTCCCCAAGAACACAGTGGCCTCCATCATTCTTAAATGGAATAGTTTTGGAACCAAAAATATTCTTTCCAGGGCTGGCTGCCTGGCCAAATTGAGCAATCAGGGGAGAAGGGCCTTGGTATGGGAGGTGACCAAGATCCCGATGGTCACTCTGACGAAGCTCCAGAGTCCCTCTGTGGAGATGGGAGAACCTTGCAGAAGGACAAACATCTCAGCGGCACTCCACCAATCAAGCCTTTATGGTAGAGTGGCCAGACGGAAGCCACTCTTTGGAAAAGGCACATGATAGCCTGCTTAGAGTTTGCCAAAAGGAAATGAAAGACTCTCAGACCATGAGAAACAACATTCTCTGGTCTGATGAAACCAAGATTAAACTCTTTGGCCTGAATGACAAGCGTCACGTCTGGTGAAAACCTGGCACCATCCATATAGATGAAGCATAGTGGTGGCAACATCATGCTGTGGGGATTTTTTTCAGTGGCAGGGACTAGGAGACAAGTCAGGATTGAGGCAAAGATGAACGGAGCAAAGTACAGAGAGATCCTTGATGAAAACATGCTCCAGAATGTTCAGGATCTCAGACTGGGGCCGTGGTTCATCCTCCAACAGGCTTTGGGACAAGTCTCTGATTGTCCTTGAGTGGCACAGCCAGAACCCGGACTTGAACCCGATCGAACATCGCTGGAGAGACCTGAAAATAGCTGTGCAGTGGAGCTCCCCATCCAACCTGACAGAGCTTGAGAGAATCTGCAGAGAAGAATGGGAGAAATTTCCCAAATACAGGTGTGCCAAGCTTATAGCGTCATATCCAAGAAGACTCAAGGCTGTAATCGCTGCCAAAGGTGCTTTAACAAAGTACTGAGTAAAGGGTCTGAATACTTATGTAAATGTATACTTCTGTTTTTTTGTGTTTTTTTTTAGAAAAAATGACTAAAAACATGTTTTTGCTTTTTCATTATGAGGTATTTGTCACGTCTGCTCCCACTCTTCCCTTCCCCTGCCGCTTGAGGGCACCAGATTACCCTGCATCACACGCTCCTGCCATCCATCACTCACACCTGCCCTCCCTCGTCACTCGCATCAGCATTATTGGACTCACCTGGACTCACTTATCACATATTCTTTTCCTCCCCTATATTTGTCTGTTCCCTTGCTCTGTTCCCCGCTGCTGCATTGTATTGTTTTTGTCTTTTGAATTTGTTTCTGACGCTGTTCCTGTCTCGTCTCTGTCCATTATAATTCAATGTTTTACTCCCCATACCTGCTTCGTCTCAACAGCATCATTCCGCGTGACAGTATTGTGTGTGGATTGATGAGGGGAAAAAAACAATTTAATACATTTTAGAATAAGGCTGGTAACCTAACAAAATTTGGAAAAAGTCAAGGGGTCTGAATACTTTCTGAAGACACTATATATACAGTACCAGTCAAAAGTTTTGGACACACCTACTCATTCAAGAGTTTTTCTTAATTTTGACTGTTTTCTACATTGTAGAATAATAGTGAAGGCTTAAACTATGAAATAACACATATGGAATCATGTAGTAACCAACTATGTATTTAACAAATCAAAATATATTTTAGATTCTTCAAAGTATCCACCCTTTGCCTTGATGACAGCTTTAAACACTCTTGGCATTCTCTCAACCAGCTTCACCTGGAATGTTTTTCCAACAGTCTTGAAGGAGTTCCCACATATGCTGAGCACTTGTTGGCTGCTTTTACTTCACTCTGCGGTCCTACTCATCCCAAACCATCTCAATTGGGTTGAGGTCGGGTAATTGTGGAGGCCAGGTCATCTGATGCAGCACTCCATCACTCTCCTTGGTCAAATAGTCCTTACACAGCCTGGAGGTGTGTTGGGTCATTGTCCTGTTCAAAAACAAATAACGGTCCCACTAAGCGCAAACCAGATGAGGTGGCGTATCGCTGCAGAATGCTGCGGCAGCCATGCTAGTTAAGCGTGCCTTGAATTCTAAATAAATTCCAACAGTGTCACCAGCAAAGCACCCCCTCACCATCACACCACCACGTCCATGCTTCGTGGTGGGAACCACACATGCGGAGATCATCCGATTACATACTCTGCATCTCACAAAGACACGGCGGCTCGAACCAAAACTCTCACATTTGGACTCATCAGACCAAAGGACACATTTCCACTGGTGTAATGTCCATTGCTTGTGTTTCTTGGCCCAAGCAAGTCTCTTCTTCTTATTGGTGTCCTTTAGCAGTGGTTTCTTTGCAGCAATTCGACCACGAAGGCCGGATTCACGCAGTCTCCTCTGAACAGTTGAAATTGATGTGTCTGTTACTTAAACTATGTGAATACTTTATTTGGGCTGCAATTTCTGAGGCTGGTAACTCTAATGAACTTATCCTCTGCAGCAGAGGTAACTCTGGATCTTCCTTTCCTGTGGCAGTCCTCATGAGAGCCAATTTCATCATAGTGCATGATGGTTTTTGCGACTGCACTTGAAGAAACTTTCAAAGTTCTTTTCATTTTCTGGATTAAAGTAATGATGGACTCTCGTTTCTCTTTGCTTATTTGTGTTGTTCTTGCCATAATATGGACTTCACCAAATAGGGCTATCTTCTGTATACCACCCCTACTTTGTCACAACACAACTGATTGACTCAAATGCATTAAGGAAAGAAATTCCACAAATTAACTTTAAACAAGGCACACCTGTTAATTGAAATGCATTCCTGGTGACTACCTCATGAAGCTCATCCAGGCTGCCGTGATTGGGAGTCCCATAGAGCTGCGCCCAATTGGCCCAGCATCGTCCAAGTTTAGCCGGGGTAGGCCGTTATTGTAAATAAGAATTTGTTCTTAACTGACTTGCCTCGTTAAATTAAAGGTTAAATAAAATAAGAAAATAAAAAGCTGGTTGAGAGAATGCCAAAAGTGTGCAAAGCTGTCATCGAGGCAAAGGGTGGCTACTTTGAAGAATCACATATATAAAATATTTAGATTTAACACTTTTTTGGTTACTACATGTTATTTCATACTTTTGACATCTTCACTAGTATTCTACAATGTAGAAAATAGTACAAATAAAGAAAAACCTTTGATTGAGTAGGTGTGTCCAGACTTTGGACTGGTACAATATATTTAAATATATACATTTGGGGGGGGTTGCCTGATTTGCATGTTATTTTGGCATTAATACGTGTCACATCAGTTTACAAACAATGTAAAAAATGAAATAAAATAGAGTTAATCAAGCCACATACAAACTTGGTCTCTTTTTTACTTTCTTGATTAAGGCAGCTCCAAAATGCCGGTGTTTCAGCCTAGCTCAGTGCTTTCTGTGGTGGTGGGAACCACATTTGTTTAAGCAAGTCAGCCATATCAGCTGTGCTTTTTTTAAAGGCAGTAAATGAGGCTGAATTAACTGTTTCGCTGCCAGACGAGGCTCTGCTGATAGCCAGGTGTATCAGTGGTAAGGTGTTGGGACTGCTGTTGGGACAGCTTTATGTAGGCCCTAACAGTTTGTGGGCACCGTTTGACACCGTTATAGTGCAATTCATGTATTGTTAAGTGATGTGTTGTATTGTGTAGTGGCTTCTTTAAAAATGTGTGTGGTGGCTTTGCTGGCATATATTTGAAAAAAAAGTGTTTGCCCCCCAAAAATGTACATGCTAAATGATTGCTTATGATCATAATCCAAGTGAAATTATATTCAAATGACTTGAGGACCTGTGTGGATGACTGTGCAACTCTCTGTTTGCACTGAGCAAGATGACACAGTGAGTTAATAATGGAGTTGCTTTGCTGTGAGGCCTCTTTGATTGGTACAGATCAGTCACATGGGCACCCTCTGGTGGCTCTCTCCCAACATGAACATGTGCTCCATCATCCTGGAGCTCTCTATGCCAGGGGAAAGGTACATGGCCCCTGACTGAGACAGCAGGATGAAGAGGATCTCATGGGCCAGCAGGGTCCCTTTGTTCTGGCAACAGCAACCTGCTATCGCACCTCAGTTCACTGCAGAACACCCAGTATCATTCAGAATAACCTTCTCCATAGTACCTGGAAATCACAGCAGCACAGGTCAGCTCAACTAGTGCGCGTGTGTGCGACCATGTCTGCTTGCCCTGATGATTGGTGCTTATAGCATACCTATTTGTATATACTATGGCTCCCCATTGGCAG